>NC_046644.1:10256511-10925082 GCF_900324485.2 Mastacembelus armatus
ATTGTGCACAACACACTGGCTTTTAGAATAAACATATCCTCTATTAATGGAACAGATTTAATCTGGAAAATGCAGCTTGCATGTCACTATAGGTGATATTTCTTGATGTTTGTGTGAATGTGTTAATTTCAACTCTATCTTTGTAATTGTATGCTACTGTATGTGTTAGTACTTTCTATGTTATGTATTTACCTGTATGTCTGTTTTTATGTCTGTTCATCCAAAGCCTTGAACAAATAGGAAAACAAGAAGAAGCCTTAGAGGATAAGTGCCACTAGGCTCAGATCCAGATTACACCTGGCAGCGGTGACGCAAGATTGCAGGTCCATGAAGTAACACATGAGCATAATAAATACTGCTGGTTTTTGACAATGATAGGGTATGTTTTTGATAACCAGGAGTTGAAGGTGGAATGCCTTCATCCATTTTGAGATATGAGTGACAAGCTGAGAAGAGGGCCAAACAACAGCCTTTGCAGTACTCCAGCGGCCACACTCTGCAAGATCCATAATTTTGGCTAGAAAAGGTGACTCCAAGTCCAACCTGTAATCTTCATCTTGAGATGGGTTTTGCCGCAGCCTTGTCATCAAAGGGATAAGCTGTTCCTGAGCCTTAAATATTGTGGGGAATGTACACAAAGCCAATATGGTTTGATAAATTTTGAGCAAATATGGTCCAGAGGACAAGCATTAGGATAGTTCAGATGCAGATGCTTCTTCAAGGAGAGGGGTAAATGCTAAAAATCATGATGCATCCTTATTCAGAGGAGACACTAAAGTTCAGAGCTTCTGTGAATTGGCTACTGATGACAGACACCTTGCCTTTCATTAAGGATGCAGAGTCATCAGGCGAGTAGTTTGCTCCAAGTATTGTCAGCATGTATTTTCTTATTTTGGGCTACTTTTTTATTTTAGGTACCATTCCCTAGTGGTTCCCATCTGATGGAGCAGTGGTTATCAGTCTGTGAAGAAGCACAATGTTTCCTTGTCATGTAACCCCCTGGCCCTCCACTGAGCCACAGACCTCCTGTGGAAGCCATGCACCCCCTGTCCAGCCTTCACAACCCCTTCCTGATCTGCTGTGCAGCTGTCCGGCTCCACCACCAAACACCCACTCTGAGACACCCTCCCCAGACCCCATGGAGTCCCTCATTGTGGTGACAGAGTATGAACCTAGTAGACCCCCTGGAGAGGCTGGGGAGGAGGAGGAGGTAAGATGAAACACACCCAGGTTACACATTATGATACATAATACACACAGATGCAAGGTAGTCTGACATTTGGGTCTCTGAATGACTGAATAAAATTATTTCTCAACTTGTGGTAATACATGGCCATAGTTTTTTTCTAGACCCTATTTCAGACTAATTACCCCATTGTAGTTATGATTTTAAACCATGTAAACAGTATCTTTTCTCACTGTAAAACTATGAAAATTTTGAAATTAATTAATTAATTAGTCTAATTTGGAACTACAGAAACTCAAAGGAGGTAAAATTATTAAATTATACTATTTAATTTAATTGTAATGTTTCAGCACAAATTGTAATGTGACATATAAAGTTGATACAGACAAAAAAGGACATGGAAGGCACTTGAGTGAACATACAAGAAGAGAATTTAAAACATTTTATCACATCTCAGGTAGAAGAAATGGACAGCTCTGAGACACCAGAGCCAGCTTCCTCTGTGGCAGCAGCTTCCCATATTCCATCCTGCGACCTGTTGTCCCACACAGTTGGCCGACCAGAGGCTCTGCTACCAGAAAGCCTAGAGCAAAGGGGACGATTAAACCTGTCAGACAGGAAACTGTCTCTGCAGGAGCGTTCACATACTGCACCATGCAGCTCTCCAGGACTCAATGGGCGTTATATTTACCCGTCATTACCCTACTCCCCCATCACATCACCCCATTCCTCTCCACGTTTGCCCCGCCGGCCCACTGTGGAGTCCCACAGTGTTTCCATCACAGACCTGCAGGTATGTTACGCTTCGAGGCTAACATGATTCCAGTGTTAAGGACTGACATTTTTTGTTTTCATGTCTCAGCCTGTTTGGAACAAAATCAGTGCTCATAACGCAAAATAATGTTATAACTATCTTAATATTAAAACTGAATAATTTTTTTTGTACATAGCAATAGTGATAATTATATGATTTGTTTTCTCTGCACCATCTGACCAGTGTATTCCCTCAGGGACTCTGCATTGCATAAGGCATTATACATGAATGAACAAAATAACTAATGTTCACACAGAGCCAGGCTCTCACAGAGGTGCTTCTCTTGAACATCTGTTGGTTTATCTAACAATCACACAGAGCTGTATGTGCATTTTTTTTAAAAGCAGCAGCACACTGGTAAAGACTGAGGTTGGTGGATGTGAAGGTAATGTAAGGTAATGAAATGTAAGTAATACTATAGCTGTGACCCCTGTTATATACGCAGAAACCTATAGATGTTCTGTGTTGTAGGTAGAACCTTTCACTGGGCAAGAAACCACTTGTTTTGAGGTTTTCTTGTGATATTTAGAGCCTGATATTTTTTTTCTTTCATAGAAGCAAATAATGCTGATGTGAAACAAATACACATAAAGGTTAATTAGCGGAAATATTTTGAACTAACACCTAAGTTTGACATTCTTGTCAGGGAATAGTGTTGGTTATTTAAACTCCTCTGAATTATGAATTCACATCATTGTTGATTTTTTTCTTGGCACTTAAGTCTTTTAGTCTAGAGACCAACAATCAAATACACCACATTTAGAAAAGAGGAGCTGGTTAGTCAGTGCATCCCTAGTTGTTTGCATGAATCATTCTCTGTAGGCTGCTTCCGTTTGTTCTCAGCAGACTGCTTCACCCCGTTTTTTTATTCAATCAGCATTGCTTTTCATTGTAACATGAGAGTAGTATACACATGTGCTATACTCCTAATTTGATCCAAGCACTACAGAATAGACTACAAATTTGTTATATATAGCCATGCAACACATCCTACAGCATGGGACACTGCCAGATTAGCAGAGTGGATTAGAGGGAAAATGCAGGTAAAGTGCCCATCTTTATTTTGGATTTATCCTTGGTTACCTTTCATGAGGTGCTTTCTGATCAGCTACAAACCTGTATTTGTCAAGATAGAGGTTTTACTTCAAATTAATCGTAGAAAATAAACTGGGAAACTGGGATTGAGATTGCAGTGTCACTGACATGCTGACAAGGAAATGAATGTGCAGAAGATAGCACATATAATTTAAAACTTGAAAATTCATGGAATGTTGTGATGTGCAAGTATCCAGCTACTAAAATATGATATGATGTGATGGGATTTGAACTGCTTTTTCCTCTCTTTTCTCTTTCCTCAAGGACTGTGTTCAACTCAACCAGTACAAGCTGAAAGATGAGATTGGAAAGGTACCATCAGAGACAACTCACTGATTGCTCCCTTTCACTGACTCTTCCATTTCCTTCTTCCTTCCGCCTACTACATGTCTGTCAAGTAGCACACATCATCAAGGACATGCAGTAACAGTCTCTGATATCCTCTCTCCCGGCTGTCCTCATTTCCCGAACTCTGTGTAAACTATCAGGTCTTAGGAGAGTTGGAAGATGGATGAGAGGCTGGTATAAATAGCGCTCTCTAAGGGTTGTGCAAGGCTTAGTGGATACGAGCATGTGGGTGTGTGAGTGAGTGGGTGCGTGCACTTGTAGGTATGTTTTACATTGTGGGCTTAATAAACCCAAATGTCTGTTGTTCTGCATGTAAGTAGACATGGTAATGTGGGTGGGTAGGTGTTCAGCTGAGATACTTGCAGCATTTCTGGATTGCTGGAGAGGTTTGTGTTGTCAGATCATCTCTGGGACTTTAGGATGATCTCTGTGCTGCCTCACCAATCTGCTTCCCCAGCAGGAACTGTTCCTGTTCTCTCTCTCTCTCTAACTCTCTCTCTCTCTCTTTCTCTCTCTCTCTCTCTCTCTCTCTCTCCCTCTGTTTGTTTTTATGCATGAATTTGTGCACACAGCAACTAATTGGGCCTGGTCTTATCCCGAATTTCCTGTGTGTGGGCAGGGGAGCTTAATAGCATAAACCAGATCCAGTTTCCTTAATTAGCCTGAAATCAAAAATGAAAGAAAGGGACAGATCATTTGAATTTCTCTGTTCTCACTTTGAAGCAGCTGGTACTGTTTCAGTGTTAGCCCACTCACTTCCCTTGCATGGGTGTTTGTGTATTTCTTTCTATGTATATTTGTATGTATTTATGTGAATTGCACATACTGTGATTTTTTTTTTTTTTTTGCACAAAGAATAGACAGCTGCTCAATCTCACTTCGTTCTTCTATTGTTTTTTTCCTCGACCAGGGCTCCTATGGTGTTGTCAAGCTGGCTTACAATGAGGATGACAACACATACTATGTGAGTTTTTCATGCACTCAAATAGTGAGGTGATTTCTTCCAGCTATTATCACTTTCTCTGCTTCTTTCCAATTCCTTATTGCATACCTTCAAAAACATTGCCAGAATCAAAGGGATCATGTCTAAATCAGACTTGGAAAGACTCATCCATGCTTTTATCTCTAGCAGGTTAGATTACTATAACGGCCTGTTCACAGGGCTCTCAAAACGAGCTGTAAGGCAGCTACAGTACATTCAGAACGCTGCTGCTCGGGTCCTGACTAAAACCAGGAAGTACAACTACATTACTCCTGTTCTCAGATCTCTGCACTGGCTTCCTGTCCCTCAGAGAATAGACTTTAAAACAGCACTGCTTGTGTATAAGTCTCTTCATGGCTCAGCACCACATTACATCTCTGACATGTTTATGCCATATGAACCATCTCGAACTCTGAGAACATCAGGGACAGGCCTTCTGCTCGTGCCCAGAGTCAGGACTAAACAGGGAGAAGCAGCGTTTCATTTAAATGCAGCTAAAACCTGGAATAGTCTTCCTGATGATGTTAGACAAGCCTCATCTGTGGTCCAAGTCCAAGCTAAAAACCTTTCTTTTTAGTGTGGCATATAGCATATGACAACTGACAGTGTTTTATCCAAAGTGATTTATCTGCACTCAGTTTCCTTTAATATTAATTTCACTATTTTTGATTCTTGCTTATGTATTTTTAACTTTCTTTTATTCTTTTTCTTTTATTTCTGTAAAGCACTTTGAATTACTCTGTGTATGAATTGTGCTATATAAATAAACTTGCCTTGCCTTACTGTACACCCACCCCACACACACAGGCAGACCTCGTAATAATCAAACCTCCATGTCTAATTTAATGGTGTAATTTTATGTAAAACCTCCACATTTGAAAATGTCTCCAGTTAATTTATGCCTTGCTGAGTTTTGTAATAACACATCAGCTCAAGCTTTGCTGTTTACGATTATTGCAGCAATCCTCATTAAGCAGCATGGTATTGACAGACAATGTCATGGAGATTATTTTAATATTCCTCCCAAGTGACAAAACCCACATGTCGCATTCAGTGATTATATCATTGCAATAATAAATGTGGGCATGGATTTTATTAGGAAATAGTCAATTTCCTTCCAAACATAGAAAAAATCCACAGAACAATGTAGCCTTTACACATTGTACCCTCAGTTCAAGTCTGCCTCAGTGGTTGCCAGTTATTGTTTGAGATATAGCCATGGAGATCTGCAGGGTAGTTGCAGAATATCTTTAGCTTTCTCATAATTTTTAATTTTAAATTTTAATTTAAATTTGGAGATTTTACAATCATGTGCAGATACAGTCAAACTTAGTCAGAGCAATAAAATAAGTCAACGGTTGTATTAGATGTTTGAAAGCGTCCTTTATTTATTTTGTCTCTGTTTTTACACTTCCCTTTAAAAAAAAAAAAGTGTGAAAAAATAAATTTTTATTTAGCAACAACAGTCTCTAAAAAATACATTTCACAGAACACACTGTGTGGAAAAAAACGCTTTGTCGCCCTGAAATCTATTTGTTTTGCATGTGTAACATATATCCTTACATTGTTTACTATTGAAGTTATATGTCCACATGTTCAAGCAGAATGATTACAAAATTCCAAAGTCACATCAGTGTTATTTATATAGTCTGAAAACACAAATAAGCCAGAGTTGGTAGCAAGGGCAGTGCCCAACTTTTCTAATCTGGAGTGCTGATGACGCTGGTCAATGTTAGTAGTCACAGATCTGCATAGGGGTCTCGCGGTGAGGGGAGAAATTTATAAGCACTAGGAAATTCATCTGTAGGTGTGAGTTGGCCTCACTTCACTGTGCTCTAACATACTCTTCTTTTTTGTCTACATTTGTGTTCAACTTTTCTCTGGATCTCTTTCCCACTGGGCCCTTCCACCCCCTCTTCCTCTTTCTCTTATCCTCCTCCCCATCCACCTCCTTCTCCGCCTTTCTCACCTGTAGGCGATGAAGGTGTTGTCCAAGAAGAGGTTGATGAGGCAGGCAGGTTTCCCACGTAAGTCTAGAGCCAGGGCCAGATGGTTAACACAACAGAGAGCATCGGCAGCAGTACTGAAGCCCACCCTCTCTTTTGTCTTATCCTGTCCTTTTCCTCTTCCCACACCTATTACCCATTTCCTTCCACATTTTCCCTTCTCTTGTTCATCAGGGAGACCTCCCCCTCGTGGAGCCAAAGCAGCCCCTGAGGGTCCTCTTCAGCCCAAAGGACCCCTGGAGCGGGTCTATCAAGAGATTGCTATCCTTAAAAAGCTGGACCATCCTAATGTTGTAAAACTAGTGGAGGTGAGTGCTGTAAAAACGCACATTTGACTATTGCAATTCAGTTCTGACTAGAGATATTTTTGGAAACACTGAAACACAATTATGTGTGATGATATCAGTAATGTTTTCAAAAAACTGTTTTCCAATCCATAGCTGATTTAATTTCAGAGAGACCAAATGCAGGTATTATAGTAGATTAAGGTAAAAAAAAAAAATCAAACATCACATTTGAGTGACAAAAGAAACTAGTCCTGCTCAAGCTAAGACAAAGTATACAAACAGCCTTTTAATTACATCTCTTCTCTCCAGAGAGTAATAAAGGTATGTTGCCAGCTCACTAATGGAACAGATTGGAACGAAGCTTTGGTATTGTCATGGGAAAGAAGGCAAGATAAAGATCAAAACAGCATTATCCATCAAGGATTTTTTCAAACTACATTGGAGTATTAAGATGATTCTAACACATCTATAGGGAGTCACTGAAATGTCCTAGCATTTTGAAGAGCCTCAAATAAAAACAAAAACATGACGGTGTGCACCACTAACATAGCTTTGCACTCATGTATTCATGTTATCACAGTAAAAGTGTCAGTGTGCAATTGTAAGAGATTCTACAGGGTGTATGTCTTTTAACAGCATACAAAGATGGTCTATTGTGTGGGTGGCTGTACGTGTATGAGTGTGTGCATTTACACTCTTTCATTCTCCTGTGATTTGGTGCCAGGTTTTAGATGACCCCAGCGAGGACCATCTGTACATGGGTATGTTGCAGCTGACAGCCTTCAGAAGAACAGATACACACATGCACACACGTCACATAGTCATAAAGCCATGCATAAAGCAAGCATAAAACAATGTCATTTGACACTTATATTCAGTGATGTTGCTTTTTAGTTTGTTTTTGTCTTGATAACTGAAAAGCTTTCATCACTAACCTAATCTGTGTTTCTGTCACAGTGTTTGAGCTGGTCAAGCAAGGGTAAGCTAAGCCTCTTTTATGGTAATAATGGTGGCACTGCAAAGAGCTCCATCTCATTAGTTATCCTTGCTAATTGTGGGTGTGTGTGTGTGTGTGCCTGTTTATGTATTCAGAGCTGTGATGGAGGTGCCGACAGATAAACCTTTCAGTGAGGACCAGGCTCGCTTTTACTTCCAGGATCTGCTCAGGGGGATCGAGTATTGTGAGTCTTCCAAACCTGTTATTGAAAATCTGGCTTGTATCCAAATCTGTTATTCTTTCACTCAGCCTGTAAGTTCATATATCTCTCACAGATGATTTGCTTTATATCTGGATATGGTCCACAATCAGATATAAAAATGACAAACACTGTCATTCATTTTGATTTGCAATTTAAACAAAATTTACTTGTATTTAGTTCCACCTTAAACAACATTAACTAGACAGAAAACAAATATTTTACCAACATAGTTGATTATTATTGACTAAAATCCTATGTCCCCTAAACAGTAACAATAAAGGTCAATTATTGTGAATGTCTAAATCAGAATTATTTAATCACAGTATCAAGATGAGGTTCTTACTCTGTTTATCAAGATGTGCCCTCATCCTCCCAAGTTCTTCATCTGTGTTGCTCTTGACTCTAGTCACCCTCAAGACTTATTTCATATAATCTCATGTGGCTCTTAATGCATTTTAGCCCAAGAAGAGGTTTTGCATAAAGTGTCGTCTAAGAGACCAGTGGCGAGGGAAAGAGAGGGAGGGCTCTGTGCCAGGAACACTGACACAGCCAGAAGCATTTTTTTTCTCATTGTAAGGTATCATAACTGATTACTCACCTGTTTAGTATCGCAGTGCAGGTAGTTGGGGCAAAAAATACATTTCAGACATGTAGATACGCCACTGTTTCAGTCTGTAAATGCTGCAGTGTTGAAAAGTGAATTACCAGAAATTCCTTCATATGGATGAAAGCCATTTTTATTGTATTCCATAAAGCCAACAAGTAATCTGTTTGAAATAAAAAAAATTCAAATACTTAGAAGATGATAATGGTATTTTAAGATCTTTGTCATTGTGTAAGAGAAAATTTATCATCTCTTGCCATAAGCAGATTTCTATAGATGAAACCTTGTGTTTGTAATAATGAATATTTTCTTTTTCAACAGTGCATTACCAGAGGATCATCCATAGAGACATCAAGCCCTCTAACCTGTTGGTGGGAGAGGATGGACACATCAAGATAGCAGACTTTGGAGTCAGTAACCAGTTTGAGGGAGCTGATGCCCTCCTGACAAGCACAGTGGGAACTCCTGCCTTCCTTGCTCCTGAAGCGGTCTCTGAAACCAGAAAGAACTTCTCTGGAAAGGTGGTGGACCAGTTTGACTAGTGCCCCCTGGGGATGGTTTTCAGAAGTGCAAGGAGCTTTTCCTTTTAGTTAATCTTATTGTGATTCACTGTGGTAGTTTTCATAGTTTTTTTGCTACCAAAGACAGTAAATATAGTGGTATATTATAACTACTACACACTGACTGAACCATTTCACAACTTAACATACTTCATGTTTTTTTCCATAAAGGCTTTGGATGTTTGGGCCATGGGAGTGACTCTTTATTGCTTCGTCTTTGGAGCGGTGAGTCAGACCTCCTGCAATTTAATGCTTCTCCTCAATGACAATCTGCTGATCTTCCATTTAAACCAACACTTTTATTTCATCCATAGTGCCCATTTATGGATGACCGCATCCTCAGTCTTCACCAGAAAATCAAGACACAACCCGTGGAGTTGCCTGAACAGTCAGTTCTTCTCTTCCTGTGAATCTGTGTCAAAATGCTATTACTTCCCAGTGGCTGTTGTTTATTCAAATAAACTGGTTATGCGATTGCCACAATGATGTGTTATTTATATAATTAATAATTTGTAGCTATTACTCACTTGCTTCAACAGTGCTGATATATCCGATGATCTCAAAGATTTGTTACTGAGGATGCTGGACAAGAATCCAGAGAACCGGATAACAGTCCCACAGATTAAGGTATACTCTTGGAACTGAGCTGGCATTAAAGCATATTTGATGTTCATACACTGAGTACAGTAATCCACATGATACAAAGCTTCAAGAGCACACACACTTTAATGCACCTTCAAAGACACTCTGCGTGAAGGAATTAGAACGAACTACATAAAGAACTCCTTTGCCCAGGTGCACCCGTGGGTGACAAGGCATGGTGCTGAGCCCCTCCCTCTGGAGGATGACAACTGTTGTATGCTGATTGAGGTGACAGAGGAGGAGGTGGAGAATTCTGTTAAACACATCCCAAGCCTGGCCACAGTGGTGAGTTCAGAAACTTGTTTTTTTCTCACAGAAACCTCAAATTAATGAACGTTACAGTCACACCCAAGTCATTTGTTCTTGCTTCTGGGGTCATTAAGTGAAACATCACCAGTAGCTACACCATATTTTCAATGCAGCTGCTCTGAGAGGCATAAAAACAGTTTAGACATACCTGAGCATGAATCCTCCGTCAGGAGCATATAAATGGCTAATGTCTAGTACATTTGCAGTACTGTAGAAAGGATATTTGTTAAGGACTATTTTTTTCCCCATAATTCAGTCACATTGCACCACTTCACAAACACAGTCATTCCGCCACTACCACCTACTTGATTGCCCTCTTGTCAGTTTATCCTAGAGATGATGTATGACTCATTTAGTTTTTTTTTTTTACTGATTTTCTTAAGTTACATTAATTAATGCCAAATGTTTCGAGAGATATGAATGTTTGAGATGAATTTGAAACCTCTCATTGCTTTGCGTCATGTGTGAACTTCTCTGCTTAGCACTTAAGTACTTAAGCTGAATGGGCAGACACAACGTTAATCATCAACACATCGTCCTGCTGTGGGAACATAGTTAAATCCATCAGACCTGAAAATTCACCACATCTGCCATCATGTTGCCTTTTATTGTCACAGTAAAATTACATGCAAATACACTTAATATGTTTTCTGTTTAAACTGAGTGCCGTTTCTTGTTTTGTTGTGTGACATGTTGGATGTGCTGTTTACATACAAAGTTAAATATACAGTAGTCTATCAAACTTTGCATTTCTGAGCATAATTTGGGGATCTGTGTTTTACTTTTCACTCTTTCTTTTCAGATCCTAGTAAGAACCATGCTGAGGAAACGTTCCTTTGGGAACCCGTTTGACTGGGGCCGTAAAGAGGACCGCAGCAGTTTGTGTGCTCCAGGGAAAGTACTCACGTAAGGATTGTTAACAGACAAGATTTTACAGTCATATTAGGAATCAGAATACTTGTAGCAGCATGCTGTCACTACCATCTTCTCACTGAGAGTTGCTGGGAACTTTTATACTTTGATGATGTCAGTGTAGGCAGCTGTTTGTCAAGTAGGCCGTTGTTATTTCTCTCCTCCCTCTCCTGCCCTGCAGGAAAGGCAGAGCAGGCAATGTGAGATACTGCTACATTCATTGTAACCAACAAAGGTAAATAACCTTAGGACAACTCTTCCCTGCTGTAGTACTGGTGGAGTGGTAGAGAATGTACTTTGATACCCATGGCATTATATAAGCAGCTGTATTTCCCAAAATGGCTTTAATTGACAAATACCCTTGTGCACTAAGTCTGTAAACTAGCTTTTGCTAGTTTCCGGGTGTTTGGAAAAGCCATCTTAGGGAATGTTGTGTTGTGCTTTCAAGTCTATAGTATCTGCACGAAGATTTACTATGTGTTATGTCCGAGGGTGCTTGGTGGTGCTTGCTGCCTTGCATTGTGGTGCTGTATAATCAAATTAAAGCAATAAAGTTATTTGAACAGTCAAAGGAAGTTTTCTATGAACAAGGCTGCGACAACACACCAGAGCTGTGGTTAAATACTTATAAGTACAATAAATGATGGTGTAAACACCTCATCTCTGTAATGATCTGCTTAATAGGATGTGGACAAAATATTATGAACACCTGCATAATCTAATAAGATCTAGTTTTAGTTTGTAGTAATACTGCTGTGGTTTGTACTGTATTGACTGACATGAGATTATAGTGCTAAGTGTTACTGTGTAAATCAGCCAAATACAATACCACTATATGTATAAAATATATAACTTATTATACAGGTTATATATATATATATAAAGATTAGTGAGTTTTTCTCTGATACAGGATTTTAGCCACACAAAGTTCATCATGAGCCCCAAGCATCCGTTTATCCTAATTATTAGTTATTCACTCTCTGCATGAAGCGCTTATCTAGAGGACATGCCTGTTAATTAATGTCCTTGTTTTCCTTTATAATGTCCCTCAACAAAAATAAACTTCTTTTCATCACTTTTTTTTTTACCTTTTCCCCATTCCCTCTCATTTTGTCAAGTTTCCCATTATGTATGAAAGGTGCTATAGAAATATGCCTTGCCTACCAGCTGAGTCGTCTTAGTACTCCCTGCATTATGTAACGGTTAAATGATCGGTTTCAGCTCCTCCACTGAGCTTAACAGTAGCTTATTTATTTCTCTGCTCAGTGATATGGGATTGACAGTAAGTCCATAGCAGTGCTATAACTAATGCTGTCTCTGTGCTGTGTTACTTAGGAAACAGGAAAGTGGTGATGGCATGAGAAGCATGGATCTGCCCTACGTGGGAGAGGAGGAGGCTCTTTCCTGATGCAGAGGGTATATTATGCACGCTGGTCTCTGCCTGCCTGCAACCACGCAGAACAACACCCCTTTACTCACAGTTTAATACTGGCAGCCTACACCTACGTACGTTTCCTGGGAGGTGGACAAGTGTGGCAGACACAGAGAAAAGGGAAAAATTAAGAATCTAAGGCACTTTGGCACTAAGCCACAACCATTTGCTAAGCTTTTATTCCATTTTCCTCTTTTATAAGGCTCAGCTTTGGGGTTGTGGGGGCTTGTGGTCATGTGGGAACCTTCCAGGAGATTAACCTCCTGAACTTTGAACCTGTCTGCAGCGCGTACTGCTCAACCTAGTCTCCTGTATGCATTGATAGTCCTAGCATGCTTTGTCTCAGGCGTCAACTGTACAGTTTTGTGTTTTACAGTAGTTTAGCTGCTTGTGTTTCTCCTTGTCTTTACTTGATGATGCTTTCAGGTATGAAGGTCATGGGAACAGAAGATGGTGATGGTTTATGGGGAGGGATGGTTGACTTCACCATCACCCAAACATTCTCTTCAGCAGGTTCTTTAACATTAAGATTGTCTGCTTCACTCTGCTTCAGAGTAGCAGTGTTCAGTTTTGTAATATATTTTAGAGTGAAAAATCTGTACAGTTTTCCAGAAATGAAAATGGGGTGGGGGGTGTTTACTTCACTGACTGCATGTGTTTACTTTCCTAATGCAAGCACTGTATAAGCTATTTATAAACACTGGCATGCTCATAGACACCATTGTTAAACATGATTTTAATTTTAGTCTCATCACAGGCTTTTTAATAAGTCAATAATTAGAACAGTCCTATTGTATGCAGTAATAATGCAGCGTACGAGCTAGCATAGAAAAAAATATTTTTTTCTTTTGCAAAGCTAGTGCTTCAAGTGAAGAGTAATATGATTTTTAGACGTTTGCTATAAATTTTTAAATTTATAGAGCTGCAATTGAGTAATGAAGGTACTCATCTACCAAATGCATATAAGAAAAGCAATGTAACATGTTGGTGCAAAATTATTATGTAGGTTTAAATAGTTTTTATAATGTTTATACTGTAAATCTGTTTGAGCAAACAAGGTTGAGTGTTGTAATACTGAAGGACAGATGTTTTAAATGTGTCATTATTTGTTTCATTTCTCAAAGTGGATGTTCTTATGTAGACTGAAAACTAATAATGATGACTATTGAACCTCAAGGTAAAATTGTGAATGTTCTTACTGTTTTGTTTTGTATTTTAAGAGATACTGTCATTTTAAACTGCACGTTTCCAGGACACCAAAATCTTCAATTATGTCTAATTTTGTAAAGTACAGTACGGTAACTTAAAGAAAAGAAACCTTTAAACTATTTGTTCATTATTGAACTACTGGAGCTGGCTAATACTGTAACTTCTGAGATGGAAGCATCGTGCAGCTGCAGACTCTATGCATGACAAATCTGTAGAGGTGTTGAACTTAAAAACCATTTTCATCTTTGGTCAGAGGAGTAGGCCACTCTGCAAATATTTCTCTTCGTTATGTTTCATTTTAGATGATCCCAGAGCAGTAAATTAGAGTTTTCACACTTTTGTTCCTTTTGTTATTCATTTTTTTCTTAAGATTTCTCAGATATGTTAGTGAAAGTATAGACAACGCCACTTGATGTGTCTCAAGTAACTGTAACATAGAATATTGACACAATATTGATTATAAGATTTAATGCTTCCACAATAATTACTTCAACACTCAAGTGTTGGATGTATAAGAAAGGGACTTTGCATTGTTTTTTTTACTTACTACTTGCATGTCACTGAACAATATGTACTGTATGTCTGTTTTTTAAGACTAGCACTATGCATATGATGTTTCTCAATGTATGGCGCAATGGTAGGGTCTGTCAGATTGTCACGTGCAATGTGGCTGGCTGCTGCTGAGGGCTGTGTATGGATGACTGATACTGATGTATTTTTAGTCTGATTAGGTTGTGTTTTCCACTGTAGAGTGCTCCAAATGCAGATGCACACTCTTTAGCTTTGAAAATATTTTATTGCCCATGATTTAGACAGAAAATTGCATTTGTAATATACTGTGAAATGTTAACTCATTTACACGTTTTCCACATATTTATGAGATAATTAAAGCTAAAGTTTTTACCGTGAGTGAAATAAGAAAGGTACTTTTCCCTTTGGTGTTAATGTTTTGCCCTCCATGACCCAGAGGAATGACGTGAAGGAAAGCTTGAGTCTAAATACAGGGAATACAGGGTGACAGTGCAAACCACAAAAGAACTGTATGAAAAATATTTTATACATACAGTATATAAACTTGTAGTTTGTTTCAATCCAGATTTTGCCCATTCTTATTAGAGGGGCCCTTCACTTTTCCTCATGATTTCATGATTTTCAATTCTGTAGCATCATATAATTTTATGAAAAGCTTTTTTGGGGTGTGGGGGGGTCTTCCTCTAAATGCATGCCAACATACTGAACACAACATTGTACTGTCATAGCATGAGAAGTCCTTAACAACAAAATGGGACTATTAAATTAATTATTGTATACATATTGTATCTTGTCCATTATTTGAATAAAATATTATTGCCTTTCTGTAGCCTTGTGTCTGTTATCTGATTGTCATTAAGCTTTGTGTTTGCAGTTCCAGAAATAGACCACTAGTTTGTGCTGTGTACCATGACATTTCTGAAGCTGTAGGCTTGAGTCTAAGCTTCACATTATTTCTCTTTGGTATTTATAATGTTTTCACCATCTGACATTATCTTTCACTTAAATGTAATGCAGTTAAACATCCACAGTCAACCAATACAGAATAATAGAAGTTGTATAAATGGACAGTATTTTATGCACTTATATTTTTTAGGTTTCTTTTGTTTATTCAAGAGGAAATTTCTACATTTGAGCACAGAAGTCAAAACCTTCATGACCTCAACTGCCTTACCTACTATATAATGACCACTAGATGCTTACTTCAAGGAAATGCTGACAAAAAAAAGTCAAAATTGTGTGTAAGAAGATAGTTTGACCTCATTATGAGTCAGAACAAAGTATGGCATTCTCTCCGTCTTAATTTTCTGCTATTAAAATCCCACTTCCTCAAAAATGAGGAGGAAGTGACATTTACAGCGCGTTTTCCTTCCTTGTAATAATAATGAATTTTCATTACACCTCAGTTTTACCACTGTCCATTTAGAAAATTTATCACGTCAAAAGCAGGCCCAAATACATGATGTTATGTCATTAAATGGCAAAAATAAGTCCATCATTCATATACCAAAAATGAATACATCTGGCATAGAAACAGTGGAGGTGTAGTTAACTTTTTTTTATAACATATAACATATAGAGGCATATCCAATGATGATTTACATTTTGATTCATGGCTTCCATGTTGCTTCATTTTCACCTTTCTGGTTTTGTAAATCAAAAAAATAAATAAACATATATCAGCATACAAGAATCTGATCTTCAGTCTCAACACTTAAGGTATCTAACATTTCGCAAATGTCATACTGACCTCTTGTGTAAATTTTATAGCATTACATTTCCTGTGACCATGTGAGTGTGGTGGTAACAGTGATAACTCATTTAATTTTAAAGATTACATTCACAAGTCAAGAAAATTTATAGAGAAATTTAGCTTCTGACTTTAGTGCAGGAAGATTTTGGTTAAAGGTTCATGTCATTCCAAAATATTGATTAAACACGCCAGACCCTGCACCAGAATAATACAAAATCAAATTATTCTTGTGTATGGCATCACTGGTCATGTCTCTGGGGCTGGAGCCTCTCACAAGTTAGCTTCACTGCAGAACAATATAATGTTCATCATATGAGGTGCAATGTAAACACAGTTCAGAAAACGATTTCAGGTGTGGAACTTGTGTGTTATGGCCCCCACAAGGATAAATAAGGGAACCTAAAACCCCACATCAGCAAATAGGAAGTGCTGATTGTGATAGAATCTGCTCCCTCCCTCGTCATGCTCAGTTAACTGTTTGCTGGAAGGAGGATGCCAAAGGTGAAAAAAGAACAAAAATGCAGTGAAACAAAAGGCCTGGTTGGTGTAAAACTGCATGCTACATCTACAGGTAAGATGCTCTAGTTCAGTGGTACCCCCTGTTATCTATAGCCCCTCCTCATTCCGTGCAGTGTACTACGCTCAGTTAACTGCAGTGTGTTGCTTTCAAAGGGAAAGCTCAGAATAAAGAGTAAAACCTTTCAATTAGTAGCAGACCCAAACTAAATGAACTGTCTGCCAGTGCTGCACTCGAACAGATTAAAGAACATATGTGAATATGCTACAGAAATATCATTAAAGTTAGAAACACTTGACACCAGGCATGAAAATTAAAAATACATTTATTTCAGAAAGGCTCTCATTGGAAGTAGCTACTGAACAGAAATGAACAAGGTGAAGTGTCATCAGACCTTGTTCACCCCTTCATAATAATGAAGGTTTGTACTTAATATTTCTCCAGAAAAGCAACATTTGGAGACCAACATGCACCATTTGTTGTATGTTCTTTTTACAAATGAACTATTAATTTAAAAGTTATAAACTCTGGGATGATCATTTTTAAATAGGCTACTAATCCTCATCAGATCTATTGGAATATGAATATGTGTAGTATATAGTAAAGTATAGTAGAATGTAGTAGTGTTTTTTATTTGCAACTGCACTGGTGAAAAGGTCTCAGTGCTTATTTTGTGTACATTGGACTTTCAGCCCAAATGTCAAAATGGTCCATGTTTGATTTCAGATTATTTCAAGTTTTCTACATGGAATATAAGACTAGTGCATATTAATTATATTGCCTTTGGTATTTGCAAAGGTTAGTCGTATTTTTAGAAGGTTAATATTAATATCCTTTAGTTGGCTGAACCTTATTTATTCTAAAACTGTAATGAAGTACTTTTTTGAGTATCGTGTATTTACTGTAGTATTTAGATTCTGTGCTAAGTTATATTTCTACTCCCCTGCACTGCAAAGGGAAACCTGCGAGAGAAAAAAAAGATTAACCCCTCACACTCCTCTGGCTGTGACTTGTATCAAACGCACCCTTCGTAACGGAGCGGCCTGTTCAAACTCCGTCTGCTTTGCTGCGACTGAGCGTGTGTTGGTGCGTGTTGTGCGGGGCCAACACTTGATATTGTTACATGTGTCCTTCGTACAGAAGCCAGGCGTCTCCAGCAGCCTTACACCAGGACCCGTCTCTGTGGAGGAATACGGCTTTTCCCCGCTGATGTTACCTGGACTCTGGACTAACTTTGGGCCTCCGAAGCCATGCGGTGGAGTTTCCAGGCCTGGTGTGGACAACATGAGACCAGGGCGACACCTAATTTCACCAAAGTGTAGGTAAGTTTGGGCTCATTGAAGTTTGTTTGTTTGTTTGTTTGTTTGTTGGTTTGTTAAGTCGCTGCTGGCTGATTTGATTTTTTGGCGTCGTTTTGTGCGTGTGCGTGTGCGTGGCTGATCATCTGCTTTCCTACTGGTGTCACAGCTGTTCATGTTTGGCACCACACCTCCATGTTGTGGAGGCATTTGAATGCTGATGTTAGTGTAGGTTTGTTTGGTTGTTTGTTGGTTTGGGTGACTGCTTTGGACTGGCCCGTGTTTTCTCTGCTTGCTTTAACATTACAGCTCTTTATCTCATGTTATTTAAACTGCTCCTGCTTCATAGTTTGTTTGTTTTTTGCCACCAAGCTACAGTCCATCTGCTGCTGATCACACTACGCAGCATTTCAGAAGAAACTGGCTCTTAATATGTTTAAATTCATAAATATTTGATGCACGGCTGATGTGTCTAGGCTGCGTTTCAGTTAAATTGTTGTATAAAGGTTTATGCCAGCAAACACAAACAATCTGCTGGTGGACTGTAGTTTGAGAGAAGAATTTTATCAGTCACCAGAGGTGGACCGATATCGGTCTGTCTACAGCCGATACTGATCTTTAGAAATCAGGGCGACCGATATATGATGCTGATTATTTGAGTTTTTAGTTTTCATTATTAATTTATTTATTAGTTTTCCAATATGTTCAGCTGATTCTGTTGAGAAGTAAGATTTATCTGATTAAATACCGTATTTTCTGGACTATAAGTCACATTGGAATTTTAGGCTCTCTTGTTGAACAGAAACGTAAGTTGTTTTTGGTCTATACTGTAAATCACATTTCTAAATTAGCCGGTGATGAACGTAGGCTTGACATAACAAGCAGAAGTGCTTTCTGATTTCACTGAACTTTTTCAGCGGTACAGTTTTATCCTCAGTTGAGTCAAGACTGCCATCTAACACTAGTACTCCACAAAATGACAGTAAATTAAGACATATAATTCACTTTGCTATATAAGTCACAGGACTTATAAAGGACTAAAAAAGGGTGTGACTTATAGTCCAGAATATACGGTATGTAGGGCTTTAATAAATAAGAATTTAAGCCTTACCGTTTTTCCAGTGAACGTTTTTCTTTACCAAAAGTTAATCAGCCTCCACTTGGCAACACTGAGGTCTGGTAGAAAAGCAGTTTGATTGACACAGTGTCACACATGATCCACAACAATAACACCAGGGCTGCAGGTTCACCTGCCCGTTAATCAGCTGAATATGTCGGCCAATGCGGATTAATTTAAAGAAAAATGGGCCTGATTAATTGGCTGATGGATTGATCGGTCGATCTCTAATTGTCACTCTCCAATTTCTTGTGTGTGTACTTTTGTAAATGCTTGAAATTACATTTTATTCTCACTGCTTGCAATTAACCTCCTGCCAGGAGTCTCGATTTCCTCCAGAGCTGAAGGTAAAATCTTTATCTCTGCTTTAGTGCTCTATCTGCCAGTCTTGGCAGTTCTGGTGGAATGAGACCAGCACTTCATTAAACACATATGTGACTTAGTTTTAGGCTGCTGGTCCAGTTTTTGCTGTAACAGGCAATATAGTGGTTTTCTGATGTAGTGCCCAGTGGTGAGACATAATACACTAACTGGACAAGTGGCTATGCTGTAAACTCATATGCATGATTTTTGTGACAGTGTTGCACAATATGGCTGTTTTATTCTGGATATTTTCCGTACATGGGATGCTTGTTTTCCATAAGCTGTCTGTGTTGAATATAATGTCTTAATCTCGTCTTTATTATGCGTTTTCAACTTTACTCTCTTTGAAATAGTGGTGTCGTGTTTGTCTGGGGCATACAAGAGGGCTGAAAGGGAAATTCGTGGGTGGTGCAGGTGTGAACGGGGAAGGAAGTAGTCTGATCCCCTGTTGACAATCAGGACATACTGTAATGCTGAATAGATTGCAGTTGAATATGAACGAACTGTGTGTGACGTTTGCGAACTCTGTTTTGCATACCAACCTCTATGTTAATTCCACATTCTAATTCAAGGGGAGGAAAGAAAGAGAAAGATGGAGGTGGGAAAGCAGGGCCCAGGATTCAGAGGGCTAGAAAGGGACTTTAGGGATTGGGGCATTTCTGGGACAGAGAGATAAGGCACCTTTAAACAAACTGTTTGAGTATCAGCACAGCTTTACACTATCTGCATTTTCCATGCTAATTTGCCCTAAGACGACATATTGTTTTTGTCTTCATATCGCTCTTTGTGACTCCCTGTGCTTCCAGTTTATTTCTGGCACTGAGGCTGAAGCAGTTTACTCCACACAGACAGAAATATATGTTAAACCACCATCATAATATAGAGTAGACCGTTCCTCTCCTCTTCATTTTAAACTAGTCTCTTCTGTCACCTTTGTCTATGCTGCTTGGGCGTCGCATGAATCATTTCAGAGTACAGAAGGCTGTTTACAGTGGGGGGGGGGCGGGCTGAGCTGATTGTTGCATAATAACACAGAAAGTCCGATTTTTGGTCAGAGTTTTGAAAATCTGCAATGAGAAGTTAACATGCAGTGAACCTTATTCATTTAAATTAGAGGGAAGCATTTGGGAAAATCTGGAGGAGTTTGGTCAGGATGTTCTCTAATACGTAAGATCGGGTCTGTAGCGCATGATGCATCCTCAGTGGAAACAGGTGTGTGTTTGTGTGAGGGGGTGCAATTGTCTGGTTTCATCAGGTTGTTACAATCAAAATGACTTCACAGCTGTTGTGTTTGAAGTGAGGAAGGGTCCAGGGGGTGCTGAACCTTTTTCTCTACTCACGATACAGAGTGATAGAGGAGTTTCATGTGGTGTCTTTTGGATAATTGAAGGTGTAAGTCTGACAGATTATTTATTTGCGTCTACAGGCTCATGGCTTTACATATTAATCTGTTTTATCTCATTTCAGTTGAGATTTTAAAGAACTTTGTGTTCACGTCGAAGTGCCCTGCTCTCAAAGTTGATGGATTACAGAAAAGAATAATTCTAATTTACTTTTATAATTTTGTCAAATGAAAGGAAAAAGGCAAATGATGTAAAACAAAATGAGAGAGACATGAGGACATGTTTGCATCTTTAATTAGATTTCCAATGAAGAGGAAAACAAGAAAGCTCTCTCAAACTCCTGAGTCAGAGTGCTCTTCACATCATGGTCAGTACAGTCCAATAAACCAAAACAGAACATGAATCACCAGTCGTTTCTTTACACACTGCCTATGAGGTTTCCTATGGCACAAGAGCTACTGTTTCTAAAGAAAAACTTACTGAATTGAAAGAATCTGCTTCACTGCTCCTTAGCTGTAAATTTCCCAGTGTCTGCTTCTCAAAATTACGCCAGAGTAAGGTTCAGAAAAAGAAGAAAAAATCATTTAAACCCAGCAGCTGTTCAGGGCAACATCTTTGAGAATTTGGCAGCTTAATGCTTCTGCTGGAATTAAAATGGCTCAGTGATATGACAGGTTGTGTAACTGTTGAATTTTAAGTCTGCAGTGGTAAACATATACTGCGTGACTCAGGCTGAGAGAGCACTTGTCTGTGCCAGTGGAAGTGTAGGCCAAGCACTGCAATGTCAGAGAGAGGGCAGAAGCAGATAAAAACCAGAGTTTGGCTTGGTAGAGAGACAGAGAGCACTCCAGTGAGATAGGTTGACTTTAACACAAAACAATTCTGCACGTAATGCTCCAAATATTAACACAGCCACACACACAGAAAAATGATAAAGTATACCATTGACAGATATGTGTGTTAGGGCTGGGACAACTCGACCAGACTGAAGTCTATGAAATAACTAAAATCATTTCGTCTGTAAACTGTAAACCTTTTATACACTGACCACTTAGGCAAATGCTGCCATTCATAAGCTCAGGAAATACGAATCCAGTCCATATACACTGCTGTGATTTTTTTCTAGCAGTGAGCTGAGTGTGAGTGGCAGGGTTAGGAAAAGAGGAAAAACAACAATTACCATGTTTGCAACCAACGTAAATGGAAGATGCTGTTTTTTAGTTGGCTAATTAACACCACTGATAATCCCTTCACCAGGTCACTCCTTTAATGGTAATTACAACAAAGACAGAGAAACTGGCAACAATTAAAAGCACAGAAAATCTCAATACTCTGGCCTCAGTTTACCATTTGATTTTTTATATTGTGGCAAACGCATCTTCATCAGTGTAACCTGAAAACTCTTCCCCCCACCACACCATCGGAGAAAGGGGGGGCTGTGTTTTAATAGCTGTTTAAAACTGACAATCTCACAATCATAGCACTTTATCCAGGGAGTGTATAAAGAATGTGCTCTCTGAATAACTATTTCTTACACTTTTTTTTTTTTTTCATTCTTCACACAGCGACTTCTCTCACTTTTTGACTGAACAGCCAATTATACCAATTTGTACAATTCATCGTGCCTCTTCACGATGACTGCCTTTTTGTCCTTCCTTTCAGTGTGGCCCTTTTGGCCCAGGTTTGAGCACTTGTACCTTTTACAGGTTTGTTGAATGATGCTTCATACGATCTAGTTTTAGTTAAGAATACTGAACCTTTTGCAAATAAAACTAGACTGATTTTCTGTGCTTTAAGTGCCTCTATCCCACTTTGTTATTCTGTCTTCAGCAGGTCATCCACATCACTCAGTAGATGTGTACTCCTGCATAAAACATAAAGACTAGAAAGAATTTTCAACATTTCTTTTAGTCCCAGCCCTGGTGTATTTCTTTTCCTCTGTGTGCATGTGAGCACTTGCAAATTCTTTCAGATTGCTGTCCCATGGTAGGGTCAGGTCAGGACAGCTCAGGTCCTTCAGGTAGTGCGATGGCCTCAGACACAGACAGACACTCAGCACATATTTCTGGCCTTTTAACTAGCTGACACCTGGCAGGGGCAGCAGATGGCCATTAACAGCATAAACTCCTAGAAGATCTCTTTTAATTCAGAGCGCTCTGGTCCTCAGACTGGATTGCAGCCCAGTGAAGTGAGAGGTGGCGGAAGCTGATTTGGCCGCCATTAAGAGAAGCCAAGAGTGTTTGGCAAATAGTGAGAGCAGCCGGCACTGTTGACAGGGTCTGGCTAAGTGGCTTGAACCTTCTGCAAAAGCGCAGGAGGGATCAGTGGGGCAACTCCTACACTGCAGGGGTAGGAGGACTTGGATGGCTGTTACATCCCTCTTGACATCATGAATCAAACTGTTTGCACGTATGTGACAGATAATTGTGGGGATGAAGGTGGTAATTCTCTTTGCTTAGACGGAGGAGAAATGCACGCAACACATCTGCATGTTTTCTTTTGTTTTTTCAATGGCGAACACACACACACACACACACACAAAATCAGCACTTTTTTTTTTTTTTTTTACCAAAACAAGCTCAGTTCTCAAACTGAAGATACATTTCTAGAGAGAAAGTACATTCATTCCAAGCGATGGAGATGAAGATTACAATATCTTGATAGAATATGATAGAATCATTACTTCATGGCTAAAACCTGAGTTATTCCAAAGTATTTCCATATGAAACTGCACAACAATGCACATCAAAAATAAATGATGCATCATTATTCTCATATATTATTTGCATGACTAAAGCTATGCTAATATATTCATATGATATATATACACACACACAGACCTATGGATTATTTATGTATGAGATTATCAGAGGTTCAGTCGACACACAGAACCACATTATGACAATGACTTTCAGTGAATTTTCTGTGGCACTTCAGCCTCAAAAAGTACGTCTCTGCAACAGAATGGTGACTAAAATTATTTATGTATTTTGATTCTCCTTTTGCTTTCAAACTCAAGAGGCAGAGAGTGTTGGTGACTGATAGTCCAGCTGTGTCCTGCTTTTTCCTTGGTTTTTTTTTTTTTTCGTTATATGTGTATTGTTTCGGCCCTTTTTGTTAGAAATGAGGAAGAGCACAGGCACAGCGTAATTTAGTACTGTATGTCTTCAGCCCCCTTGTCCTGCCATCCGTCTTCCTCCTCTCCCGGCCCTCTCCAGGATGAAAGCAGGTTTGACTGTTTTGTATTGTGTTGGCGCGTCGAGTACTACAGTTGAGCGAAGTTCAGTCATTGGGTCAGTTCTAACAGGTTTCTCGTGGCACCGGAGGGCTCTGCCGCATCTGTTATCCAGGTTTCTTTGTCACAAAAAATCCTCGTAGTCCAAGAGTTTGGAGTGCTGGCGCGTCTTCCAAAGTCGGTATAGGCGGAAGTCGAAGTACATTTCAATCATCTCTTTGCCTTTATTGGTAAATGATAAGAGACAGTTTGAACCGTGCATTTGGAAAACAACACACAACAATACATGTGCAGAATTCTTTGTTTCCATGCATTGATCAGCAAGCAAAGACATGCTACAACAGAAATAATTTTCACTACTGCTGTAATTTTCACTACTTGTCCCTACTCCCATGTGCAGCTAGGAAGGAGAAGAGTGGGTGTAAAGAAACTGCAAAGTAATACTACATCCTCCTTATGTGGTGTGTGTTGCATAGCGCATGTGTGTTTGTGAGCCAAGTGAGTATTTAAGAGCAGGATGAACATATTTGAAATGAGATGCGAACCACAAATGACCCAAATATTAAAAATGTTAATACACTTTAAATAAAGGAATGGCCGTGTGAGTAATTTAGACCTTATGCTGGACATATGGGTGTGTCTGTGGCATTTCACATGCACGTGCCCCTGTGAACTGCATGTTAGCATGTGCTTGTATGTTTTTTTTTTTTTTAAACCGACCCTGTGCAGACAGCTCCAGTGGGGACTCAAACTCGACAGAATAAGGCCTCATCAGATTCTTCAGTTTCTGGAACAGCTGTTGGGTCGAGATAAGAAAGCAAACAGCGGTTAATCCTGCTGCACTTGGATACGCTCGCAGCAGGGGAGCCTGCATCATCATACACAACGCGCAAGACTAGAAACACACACAAGGATGGCAATGAATCCAGCTCATTACTGCCAAGAAGACTTCTTGTGCAGGTAACAAGGATGATAGGGAATGAGATGATGGTAGAAGTTGCATAGCATTCAGTCTTAGTGCTTGTCTTCATGACTATTTTGTGAACCAGCGGTTTTGTAAAAGGTTTAGACTAAGACTCTATTGTTGTAATACCCCAGTTAGGAATATAATGGTCAGGAAATGAGAAGTTTGTGAGCCGATCTGTAAATTAGGTTTTGAGATTCTAGCTCATAGCTTCCGTTTGTTGTTTGTTTGTTTTCACTTATACCACAGACGTTCAATGCCAAGGTCAGACTAAACGATACTTGATTGCTAAGTTAGAAATTTTGATGAAGTCATTCATTAACCAAAATTGTCAAACATTTGCAGCTTCCATCTTGTAAAATGAGACTCTTTGCTGATCTGTGTAAGATGAAAGAATATTTTGGAGTTGGACTGTTGGCTGGGCAAAATAAACAATCTGAAAACATCATTCTGGTCTGGAAATTAGTGATGGACATTTTTAGAATAATCAAAAGACAAAAATGTATTAGCTAGTCAATGGTGAAAATAATCATTAGTTGCATCCCTCATGACATAATGACAGTACAATAATGTTGTTTTTTAGACTTATCTTCTATGGTTTCTTGTGAAGTGCACATTAAAAATTGAAGCTCACTGATTTTTTTTTTTTTTTTTTTTTTTTTTTTCATGAATGAGGTCATGAGGGATCTCAATACCCCCCATCAGTGAAATCAAAGGCCAAATGCACCTTTTGTCTCATCACTTTAAGATGTTAAATTGGAGGTGCTGAAGAAAAAGCAGCTTTCGCTCCTTGTATTTGCAGTCCTTTGAAAAAGATAAAAGAAAATTGCTTGATGCCAGATATGGATGTGAGAAGGGTTGAGGAGATGCAGGCAGCAGAGTTTGTCAGTAGTGCAGGCAGACTATAAATCTCAAATGATGTTGAATGTTGGGTAATTTTCTTTCTGTCCTGGATGACTTCTCGCAAGCACTCAGTGGCTGTTGTTGCAGAATTTATGCTGAGAAAAACAAGTCTGGTGATGAAAACTGGGTCAGACTGCCTTTCTGACCTGCTCACCTGCTGTGCCTCTTCCCCACGCTTCATTTCCATTCCACAATGCTCTGGGCTGTGTTTCATAATGACAACTTTTAAATTAAGTACTGCATTCTTAGGTGCAGTCTTTAGTCCACATTTCCCATGGTGATTTTAAGTTTTCTTTTTAAAATCATAAGAAATCACCAACATTTTACACCTACTGTACATTGGCCATACTGCTTTAAACTCTCTCTCTATATATATATTTATATATATTATATATTCTGTTACGTTCAGTGACACCTTACACTATGTTCGTCTTAGTTATTAAATGTGATGACAGCACAGCACATACATCACAATAAAAATGGCTATTTTATCCAAGAGAGAGAATTAACATTACAAAAATAGCGTTTATTGTGCTTAACAAGCAAGGTCCCTTTGATATTTGCTGAATGATTTTATTAATCATGCATCACTCATGATTTTACTTTGCAAACAGAGAGGGGGTGGTTTAATTTACCCCTCTATTGAAGTAAACCCACTCTAGTTTGGCTGCAGGCTCATCTCAATATTTAGAAGCTAAAATATGCTCTTTCAGGGTGGCTAAACACAACTGCACACTGCCATAGGAACATACAGTACAGAGGAATCAAGCTGACTCCATTTAATACCCTGGCAAACAGATCCAGGGTGGCAGTGAAATGTGATGTGGATGATGTTCTGTTTATTTCTTTGGTGGAGATTATACGATATGGTTTTTAAAAAAAACTACATAAAACAATGTGACCACATATTTGCCAGCAGGTTTGTAGTTGTCCACAATGAAAAGCATTTGGAGCTCAATTACTTTCTTTCTCATTTGTTTATGAATTTCTTTGGATCTCCGCATGATGTCTAGCTTCTGAGGATCTTTTGGTCTACTTCACTTTGTCAGGCAGGTCCTATTTAAGTGATTTCGTGATTGTGAACAGGTGTGGCAGTAATCAGGCCTGGGTGTGGCTAGAGGAATTGAACTCAGGTGTGATAAACCACAGTTAAGTTATGTTTTAAACACTTTTTCACACAGGGCCATGTAGTTTTGGATTTTGTTTTCCCTTAATAATAAAAACCTTCATTTAAACTGCATGATGTGTTTACTTGTGTTATCTTTGACTAATATTTAAATTTGTTTGATCTGAAACATTAAAGTGTGACGTTTTTGCTGTGCAGTTGTAAACACGACAGTAAATGTGTGTGAAAATCTCACTCTGAAATCTGAGCACTAAGCCAAACCCTTGAAAAACGAGGAACACACCAGTTGTTGTTTTGGATGGAGGTTATTCTGAAACAACTGCATGTGTTTTTGTTTGTCTGTAGGCGTGGAGATATCACTGATGCACAGTCTGTTCTGCAGACTGCCAGACTGTCCATCAACTCCAGAGAGATCCACTTTATATAACAAAGCATTTTGGCAGACGTGACTGAGACACACAGCTGGGTCAGGCAAACACTGCTGGCTCTGGTGTGTGTCCATGTGTGCACACATTAGTGTGTGTGTGTGCCAGTTTGTTTCAGCACGTGTTTTGGTTAGTTTGTATTGTATGTTTTGTTATTTGTTCATGTCAGGTAGGGAGAGGTGTTGCATTATTCAATATGTGCATTCCTGCACTGCGGTATCCACTAATATTAGACAGAATGAGATAATAGTCAGAGGTGGATAGGATGGGAATCAAGACCCGGTCCCAGTTTAGAACTAGTTTTAAATTTTCTGATCACTCAGAATCCTATGCCTCCTTGTGCATCAGTTCCTATTATTGATGCCAATTTGTTTTTCTAGCAATTACATGTCTGTCATGACCTCAAAACGGCAACTTTTGATACTGAAATGCGCTGTGCGACAGTGATTATGGTCCGTGTGGAAAAATGATCTCTAGGCGTAGGAGGTCTGATAACGCAAGTGATGGTAATGAATCGAATTCATCGATTTCCTCAAGTATTTAGTGCAGCTCTAAATATGACAGCAGTGCTACTAAAAATACACTTTAAAAGAACTGTAAAACCTGTGTACGTCTAGTGTTTTTTTTTTTTAACACAGAAAACTGATAAGGAATCAATAAAGAATCGAACCAATAAGCAGAATCGATAATGGTATCAATTCCCATCCCTAGAGGTGGAGGAAGAGAGAGGGGGACAGAGGGTATATCACCACTCAAACTAATTGTTTCTTCTCTTCACTTTGTGCTGTGAAACGACTAAGGTGACAGTTTTTTTTTTTTTTTTACTCATTGATCACTAAAATAGTTGTTTATGTTGTACTAGTTATAAGTTCAACTTGTTTTGTGTTGTCACATGTTCTAGGCTGATTATGTACAGTAGCTGATGTAGTAAGAACACACCACCCATCTGAGTCAGTGAAATAATCCACCCTACTCCGTGACTGTTTGGGTGACAGCACTGTTGACACCCTGATTTAAGGGGAATGTTGCAGAGCTGGTGAGCGATTGGCTAACATGCCGGCAAGCCAAGAATATTGAGGCACCCCCTGGCATTTTGTTCTTAGGCTTTCTCATCATTTTATTCAAAGATAGTTATTGAAATGTGGGAAATGAATTTAAACATATTTGTACCATCAGCTTCTGTAACTGTTTGCAAACCAAACCAGAGCAGTGTTTAATCTGAAAGAGAAGGCTTAAAATAGATCTAAATAAATCTATTAAGCTACAATATTTTTGGCTCTGTTCCCTCAATTGCAACGATTCCAAATAAAATCATTTGATTTTACTATGAAATTTAGGAATTTAGTGAGTTAGCTAACTGCATTGGTGTCTCCTTACCTTCTCTCCATTGGGGTTGCCCAGGACATAGCATCCCATTATGTGGATGAGGTTGGGTTCTGGGTTAACTTTACTCATGAAGCGACTGAGCCTCCTCCAGAATCTGGAAAAAGACAAAGGCATTAAGGCAGTTTTGATGTAATTAGGTAGACAACAGCAAAATAACATGATCCTGCCCTGTTCACATGCAGTGCAACAAACAGTCGAAAAGAAGCAGCTCTAACACACAACACAAAATGTAACATCAAGCACTTTTTCCATGTTGGGGAAACTGCTGCAATTCAAGCATCTGTTTAATACCCTGCTACGAGAGTTATGGAATAGAAAGCGAGACTTGTGTTTATATTCCTGAAACAAGTAAACATCACCTCTTCAAAGATGGTCCCCCTGGGAGAGATGCATTCCTTAAAAGCAGCAGTAGATAGTGCTAATAAATGGCAGAGTGCTGCCTGGTCCCAGTGGAACATCTTTGATTGAATCAAGCAGGATAGCATTTGCAGAAAGAGTATTAATATTCTGAAATTAGAGCGAAGAGCACTTGTATATTTGTTCCAGCATCTGTGCTTCTTCGAATACATTATGGAAATGCTTAACCTGACCACTTGAAATGAAATAAAGATTTCTCTGGGAATGAACCAGTTGATTTCGTGTGAAGTTGTTACATGAAGCGTTTTAGTTTGAGCCCATACTCTTGATTATTAAAGGCTTAATGAAAATCCAGCTAAGGCATTAAGAAAACTGAGATGGGCCCACACGTCCGACAGTGACTCACTGGCTCATGTCCTCCTCCTTTTCCACCTTAGCGAATGTTGCCACTTTATTCTTCAGTAAATACAGATGACCAGGGCCTCCCTATGAAGCATATACAAAAATAACACACATTACTCCCATCACATCTGTTAATTTACCTCCTCCTAATTAAGTGCTTAGATCCCAAAGGAGTAATTTAGCACAGTCTAGCTGATTACTCAGGGAATCTCATATGCAGTGTATGAAAACCCATGACCCCAAATAAAACTGTTCTACAAGGAATGTAATGTCCTTGTTTCTCACCTGACAAAAGATGAGCATCCTCCAGAACTTGCTTCCTCTCCTGTAAGCTGTGAGCTTCTTGTCTATTTCCTCTGTTAGAGGTTTAGATTGATGGGAATGAGAGGAAAAGAGAAATTAATATGAAGAGACAAACAAGAGAGAGAAAAATGTGAACAGTGAATAGAACTCTCGAGTGGATTTCAGTTGTAATAATAATAATAATAATAGACATTAGACACTAAATTTTTTTTGTTGAAATCAATTCAACAATGTGCACCTGAGGCAGTTGGAAAAAACAAACTGTAAAATAAAACAGGTCAATGGAAAGCAGTAAAATAGAAACCTGAAATCCATACGTATAAATTATTCATTGACTTCCTGGCAATTACTCTGTGTGAACTTCACTCCATGCAGAGTTCATTATGTGGGGAACTCATAGGATCATTTACTGTAAGTGCTTCTGTTGTGAGCAATGCAGGATCATTTTCAGAAGTCATTCATTCATTCATTCAATTTTCAATATAACACTGAAATAAATTTTCAACATTTTATCTGGTTCAATTTCCCCAGAAGGAAACTACACAGTTAGAGATTTGATTGTGTCAAAGTTTAGCATCTTTAGGTTACTGTCCTGACCTTTTTAACTCTCACAGTATGAGTCAGAGTTCAGACAAACTGCTGTGCAGTAGTGAAGCAGAAGTGACAGATTTTCTTTTTCTCTTCAGAAGAAACTGATTAAATCTCTCCTATGCTCTGGATGTTTTGTGAACATAGTTGTCTATAGCTTTCATCAACTAGGGTTACATTTTATATTTCACATTGTCATTTTTGTATGACTTCTTGAGTGAGAATTTGAATTAATACAGTTTTTATTAAAAAAAAAGGAATATTTACTGACCCAGAATGTCATCAAAAGTGGCGTGTTCATGGTCCTGTGTACAAAAAGAGATCAAGATAAGACACAGTTAAATGCTTAATAATTTATACTGAAATAAAGGAGGCACAGTTGGAAGACTGTGAGAACATGTCATTACCAGATAATTGTATAGACAGCCAGTCTGCTTGGCACAGTGTCCAAGTGTGTAGCATGTCTATGTTTCAGTATGTTAGACTCACATAAAGAATGGGGATGATGGAGGGGTCGTCCCTGCGGATTATAGTGGGAACGTACTCTGCCTTGGGTACCTTAGAAGATATCAGCTAAAGGTGAAGGGGAAAGAGAAGAGGGAGAGGAAACATTTTTAAGTGGGATGTGAGGAAGAGGAAAGAGTGGGTAGTAGGGAGGGGAAAAAAAGGAAAGTGCCTGGAGGGGAATGAATAACTCTGTATATTATGCACACTGCTATTATACAGAGCACCTAAGACTTCAAACAGTGCACCTGAATATCATGTTGCATGGTGATATACAAAGTGATGATTTTGTTTTATATTGCAAGGTTCCTGCTCATTCCTGTTTCCTATTGTCCCATTAATTCAGTGAGAACACACAAAACATAAATCAACAGTTGAAGTACTGTAGATGTTTGCGTTTGACCAAATAATCCTGCAGATCGTTACACTCCTGAAGTCCTACCATGATTTTGGGAGGTATAAAGTCATCTCCCTCACAGGCCAGCCTCTCCATCTCTCTCTCTTCCTCCCAGTCTATAGTGTCATCAAGGCCCCCTTCATCCAGAGTGCAGGACGCCTGCAGGTCTCCGCCTAGGAGAAAACGTAGCACACCGTCGAGAACAAATACTTGAGGTAATAGGGTGTATAGCAAAAGTGTTGGGAGCAGGGTGGGTGGCAGGAAAGGTGACACATTAAGAGAATATCTGCCAGTAAAGGAAGGACACGTCCAAGAAGTGGAGAAAGTTGAGCGCAGTGAAGGGAGGGGTGGGCGGATGGAGCAGTTTATAATGGTGATGGTGTAAGAAAATGATGGATGGAACAGGAAAAAGCAGAGACAGCTGGCAGAAAAAGGAACGGCTGATGGTGAGTGTGGCAGCAGGGTTTCTGGAGTAAAGAAGGAGAATCATGAAAACCTGTTAACTACTGGGTTAAAGTTGTTACTTCACTCAAAATATTAACATGTTATTCAATGCTGGGCCTGTATATAAATATGGATTAGACATAGAATAGAGGCATTTATTGATATTGTAATATTAGCAAGTCATCACTGGATGTGTCAGCACTGTGGACATTCATAATTAGTTGAGTCCACTAACATAAATCATTCACTTTGCCCTTGGAAATTAATTTTCAATAGTTGAAAAGGCTCGTGGCTGCTTGTCGATGGTAATACACTGCTGAATTATTTCACAACTAGAGGAGGATTTATGAACATCAGCCTCATTTGTCCTTATGAACCAATAGTGCTGCTATAGTTTAGCATAGGGAGAGAATACATCATCACTACTGTGTGGATGCAGAGAGGAAAGAGCAGCTTATCCCGCTGTATTTATATCATACAGGGGCTGCACCAGATCAATAATCATAAGCTGTTGCACAGTGTTTCACATATTTAGTGAAAGGTCTATTAAACATGGTTAACATATCGCTGTAAGTCACAGAATTGCTAAGAATTTGTTAATAGGCTCTGTAAACAGTCTAACAGACAACCTGTTTGTACCCAGGGAGAAAGAGCAATTTGAGGAGGAGCGATGATGATGATGAAGAGTAGAGAGAGAATGGAAAATGACAGGCAGGATTGACAATTAATGTCACCCCTCCAGACAAGGGTACCTTTCCTCCAGGAAAAGGGGTAGAATGAGGCATCAACCACATCACTAGTCTGTCATCAACAGTTCATTTATCTTTCATCACACACTGATACATTGAAACACTGAAGATGGAGGTGGAGAAATAACATAAAACCACAGACACTCACACTCAGATGGCAACACAGACCAACAGCACATGCGACCAGTGTGTGTTCGTTCACGTATTCTGACTCTTTTAGAAACACTGACACACACCTTGCACCTGGTCCTCGCATTAATATTTGTATCAGCTGACACTTTAGGACTGGGGCGCACACACACACACACACACACACACACACACACACACTCCATTTTGGAAGACATACTCACAGAGAGAGCATCACAAAGCTGAAGAAAAGACCCATGGTCAGAGGGAGACAGACGGACAAGGTCAGAGTCAACAGCAGAGACAGTCAGTTTGTACGTGTGACCGTTTTTTTTTTTTGTTTTTTTTTTTTGTGTGCAAGTGTCCGCAGAATGTGTTTCTGTGCATAGCTGCCTTGGATCTGTCAAAGCCAGGAACTCAGCTGTAAAACTGTAATGACGAAATGTCACTTCCATGCATCAGAGAGGTCGAGAGTCTCGATTGAAGTGTTCTTTTTAATCTGGGATTTGCCTGTATAGGTTGCAGACACAATTATGTGCAGTGTGGAAAGTGGCTTTGACTTTCAAGTAACTAAATCTCAACCGAAAATATTAACTAGGGAATAAAGTAATATTTTATCATAATTCTAACAACTGAATTAGTAACTAGTAGTGGGCTCACACTTGTATATCAAAGTGCTGATTACAAGGGCCTTTTTTCATAGCTGACAAATGCTAAGTGGCTTTCATCTCCGTATGAGCCATGCCGGTGTGGAAACGAATTAATGAAAGAAGTGGTGAGCGAGAACAAAAGAAAACTCAAGCTGTAATCAATCTGTCAGTCAGGATGTGAGGGCACAAAGGGACACATGGAGTACACACATGTTCTCAAGGCAGCTGTTTTGGCAGACTGAGAACAACGCTAATAGTTTTTGATGAACATCTGTAAAAGGGCATGTTTGAATCTACTAGTTAACATCAGTGAAAGACGACCTGCTCAGAGATGTAGTGTGATATTATTTAAAAAAGAGTGGGGTCCTAAAAGTGCAGTTTTCACTTGTCTCAGCTTTAATGTGCATGTTAGGAATACAACCTGACAATAGTTACCAAGCCAAAATAAATAAATAAATCAAAATTCCCTTGCATTACTGACTGTCCCTGCTCTCAGAACATATTCTGCCCATGCTCCTCATTCCCCAAAATCTTGCCCCAAATTTTGCTACGCTTAAATAGATATTATTGGACATATACCTACAGTATATTTGCAAATATGATTTGATTACTTCAGAGTCAAAGCCTTTATTCACACCTTGCACCTGCTGAAACTGTGTCTGTGTGTGTCTGTGTGTGTGTCTGTGTGTGTGTCTGTGTGTGTGTCTGTGTGTGTGTGTCTGTGTGTGTGTCTGTGTGTGTGTGTCTGTGTGTGTGTCTGTGTGTGTGTCTGTGTGTGTCTGTCTGTGTGTATATATACATGCACTTGCGCGAGTCTGTGTTAACTCACTGTCTCTGGATTCATGAGCAGAGTCAGTCTTGACAGGGGTGGGGTCACTCCAGGAACGGCTGAAACTCTTCGATCTACGCTCAGCGAATGCTAGTGCAGGCGGGGAGAGATAGTCACACACACACTTGTGCACTCACTAACAAGCCCACAAACTGACTGTTTCCACCTGAAACACAAAGGCGGACGCAGCTACAAGTGCACAGACATAAGGTACATACAGTACCTTCCCTCCTCTGCACAAACAAAGTATCCAGCAAACACACACAGAATATATCTTTAGTTTATAAAGCATCGTACAGCTCATTGCTGTCTCTATAATCATCTGTACAGGCTGTAAAAGACTGTTCTTGTTTTAGAGATTTACTGAGTTATGACTTGTTGATAAAATCAGTTCTGCTTTCAACAGTAATCACTGCGCTCTGCGAGTATTTTTAGAATACTTGAAAGTGTTTGACACACTTAAAATTGTCCCTCAAGACACCATATTTTTTTGGCCTTTGTACTTTCTAGGCTCCACTAAATTCTTCTAATCTTTTCAAGTTCTTTTCATTTATAGCCAAACATTTTTAGACATCACATACGTGTGAACGACATCACTGCTTGTTTTCTTTTAGAGATAACTTTACATGTCAAAAACAGTTTGGCCCATCTCAGCATTACAAATACTGTGTGATATTAAAAGAGGTTTGATTTATTGTGTTCAATCAGAACCAAAGTGATAGAGGTCTAATGTGGTTGAATCCCCTCAGGCTTTTATTGGACCCAGTTTCATTTTATGCATAATTTCTTCTATTTGACATAACTGACAATGTGAAACACTGCAGTCTTGCTACCGAGTTCTGCAACCATGAAGGGAATTGTCAGTTCACCCAAAGCTATGGGAAAAGAAATGATTTGAAGATGGAATTAACTTCAGGAGAACAAGCTCCTCTTTACCGCGGGGGAAAGTCTGAGCTGTGTGTGGAGCGAGTCAACGTTCCTGTCAGCAGCAGCAATATTTTGGATTTTAGTGCAAAAAAAAAAAAAAGTACTAAAGTTCAAAATTTGAGGAGTTGGGTCTACATTTGGGTTTTAACTGGGTTCAGGCATTCTGTATTAAAAACAAAATCCACTTTTGCTATTACCTTAAAAACCTCTACTGTCCAAAAAAAAGAAAAAAATTGAAATATGTGATAATGGTCATGACATAATCATAAGCCACTTTTACGCACATTTCAATTTGGACTTTTTAGTGCTGGTCCAGAGAGCAATGGCTTCAATAAAAACTTCCCAAACCATGTTTTTTTTATTACCAAAGGTCAAGTACTTGCAAACTAATTTCCCATATTTCCGTTAAAAAGAACATAACTTTTCCATTTGTATTGCTGTGAGTCACAAGTGTGGAAACAAGAAAATGAATGGTGTTTTTAAAGGCACTGGACATCTAACTAATCTGAACACAAAGAAAAATATAATCTGAGGTTTTATTCATTAGGTCATTAGATGAACAAGTGGATTACAAACCAAGCCGTATATCATAATTCCACTGACTAATGCTAATGAATGCACATGTAATCCTAAAATAAATATCTTAGATTTGCAGTGGGACTTAAAACCTTCCGTCATTACCAATCATCACTGTGCAATTTGTGTTTTTAAAAATATATAGACCTTAGTGCCTTTGTCTCTGAACTTTACAATTAATCAAGGAAAACAAAAAAAAAACAATGCAACAGAAAAATGCACCCACGGCTTATGTACTCACACACACACACATGCACGGACTCATATTGCTGGTTTACCAAACACACACTGATAAACATATAAGGAAATGCAACAGCTCATTACAAAATCCCAGCAAAGCAACACAGCTTGGTGCAACACATATGCAAACACACACACACTAGAAAACAGAAAAAAATGATGGCGGGGTGAACATCACAATCAATTTGAGCAAACATGTCTCTCTCTCTCACACACACACACACACACACACACACACGTATAACTGACTCACTCTGTGCTTTAATCCTTCTGCTGCCCACCATTCGAAGATGCTTCCGGAAGTTCCTGTGGGTAGAAAATAAAAGCAGCGGAGGAGGGGTGACGGAGGAAGCACCAAAACATGAAGAAGAGAAAGGGGGAAGAGGGAAGGGTGGGCAGGAAATAGCGAAACAAGGCAAGACATAAAAAAGAAGAGTTTAGTGTCAAGCTCTTATCTCCACTATCTATTAGTATACTATCTATTTATGAAAAGACTAAATGAGGCAATTATAGGTAAATACACACATTTCCTTGTCAGTGTGAGTGGAAAATAGTGGAACGATGTGGGTGTAATGCACCGCATTGCAAAAATACTTCTTTTCAATGGCTTTTTAAGATGCAGAAGCCTCCTCAGTGCAACAATAGCTAGAGGGAAACCCCAGTATTATCTATTGGCTTTCGAAGGACACGCACATCCGCAGCAAAATTAGACCCTCACAGGGAGTTTCTCGTGCCAAACGGGTCCGTATCTGTGTGTTTCTTTACCTTTTCTAGACAGACGAGTGGTCGCTTTGTTGATGGCACCTGTATTCAGTTTGGCCAAGACATTTCATGTTTAATTTATTTATTTAGTATTTATGTTTGAGTCTAGCATCGATATATTAGATATCAGGGTCTAATGTCATAACATTTGAGATGGATAAGATATACTGAGCCGAAATGTGATGCAATTCAGAAATCCACTTCTTCTCTCTGCTAGACACTTTGTGACTCTTTCTAAAAGCCTTCAAATGTTCGGCCATCCGTCCATAAGCTACACTGTTTACCCTGTAGAGGATTGTAGGGAGGCTTCAGCTAATCTGAGCTGACATTTGGCAAAAGATGAAGTACGTTCTGCACAGGTCGCCAGTCCATCACAAGGCTGTGGCTTCAAACATTTTTCTGGCGTTCCAAACATATATGGTCATATTGGACTGTATATAAATCACTTCACAATTTATATATTTCATATGCTTTTTATACTTTTTAATGTACTCCTGTTGTCAGGCACTGAGAAGCTCTTCATCTTCAGTTAAATTCCTGAAAAACATTGAATCTAAATGACTGTATCTCATTGGCTAATGAGGCTCTGCTGTAAAAATATATCTTTCCTGTTTTTTAGTCATCAGAAAACTCCTGACAGAATAGCCTGACAGAACAGCATTTTAGTTTTGTGCTGTTCTCATGTAGAAAAACTCATTTATCAGGTAATGTTCCCCCAGAAAGTATGCTGCCAAATGTATATAAGGCTTATATTGTAATTTACAGTGTAAGAAAATAAGTTTTTTTTAGTCAAAAAGTACAAGCATTTCAATTATTTAATTCTCTAGCCCTATCTTGTGGTTGCCATCACATTTGATCCAATCATCCATTCCCATTGTGTCACACTGTCCAAAGGCAGGATATGCCAAAAAAAAAAACAAAACACTGTTATGTGCTAATTAGCTAGCCTGCAAATAATTGTCTATATAAGGATTGAATATATTTACAGTCTATAATTAAATATAACAGCTTTGCATTATCATCCGTTGAGTCTCTTTAATAACAACAAAGCAAGTTGGGTTGGGAGAGTTTTTCTCTGTGACTTTCTGTCTGATCCTGATGTGATGTTCTGTGCACAAGCCTCAGATATACACCCTTTTATCTTTCTGCCTCCTGCAAGCTGCATCTAGGCAGTTTCAGCTCACAGAGACGCCACTCGACACTCATGATTAATGATCTCTGCATGTGGTTTGCGTGTGTGTTTGTATGCGTGTGGGAAGTATATCCATGTTTCTATGGAGGTGGAGAAGCACATAAAAATAACAGCAACATAAAAGGAGATAAAACAGACTTTGGAGTCTCTTTGTCCTTGGTTTCCCTCCTCGGCTTAAACAACAGTTAACTTGCAACATGACAAATGATGAATTCACTGCTAATGTTGTGAGCAAGACTAATTACATCATATTAAAAAAACATAGCTAAAAGATAAATACATTACTGGTACTAATTACCAGTAGGTGTTAATTACTTTGTAGTTTAATAAAGAGATTTTAAAACCCCTGATCTGCTGCATCAGACTGAACTTCACCCTGAATGCCCTGGAGAAGGGTGGAGACAAGATTTAGAAAGAAAGAGAAGAAATGGGACAGAAACAACGTCCACATCCACTTTCAAAGACAAAATCTGACAGGTCCTCCCTCTTCCTGCTTCAGTTTTTGGAACAGTACAGATAGAAGAGAGTATCTCTTTCCTGGTAAACGTTGAGTGATTTAGTGGCATTGAGTGATGCATTTAAATTCAGGGGAGGGGGGGGGGGATAAGAGGAACTGCATGGGCAGCAATAGCTTAAATGTCTGATCAGCAGAACAAGTCCACTCAATTACAAGTTCTCCAGTAATGGCATCACAATTGCAAATACTCAAGTATAAAAACACCTCAAAATGGTACTTGACTAAATGTACTTTACTCACTTACACTACTTATCACTACTGCCGATGAGACAGAGAAGCTCAGACCTTAGAAAATTCAAATAAACAGATGGTGTGATTGTGTAGAGAGAGTGTTACTCGACTTAAAAAAAAAAAAAAAAACAAAAAAAGGAAAGTGAGCATTTCAGATAAGAGGAGAGGGAAGATGTGTTTATTGTAATTATAAAACCACTCTGAGATACTTGGGGTGATTAAGAGCTGAAATGCTGAAATGGCTCTTTTACTTTTTCTTTGCAGTTGTTTATAACTGGAGTTAAAATTGTCTTCATTATTATACTGGATTTACAGTGTGTAAAACTGAGAACATGCAGTCCACCAATACAAACACAGCAGGGGTCTTATCTGTGTGGGGAGAGACTCATCTTCTGTCGTCAATGCGACTTGTATCTAAAATGTGTTCCATCCATGTTCCTGTCTTTTTTTTTTTTTTTTTTCCCCCCCATCTATCCAGACTGAAATGGCCAGTAATACAGGATTTCCTGTTTGATCTATTTCCAGTAGTCAAAAACTTTAAAATGTTTTTCCTGTGGATTTTAGTGCAGGGAGGCTCCTAAAAGTTTGTTCTCCTATAAATTTTTTTTTTCCTCTAAATGTTCAAATCACTCATTTTGACGAAACAGTACACATCGTTATTGACATTGACGCCGCAGATGGATGTCACTGAGATGTCAAAGGAATTGAGATGTACTGCTTGGTGTCACATTCACCATCTGCCCAAGTGAGACAGCATCTGGGCCTGAGTGGGACAGTTTCTGAACTTGTTACTGATGCCATTACTCCTCCAAGTGTTACAAAATCTCACTCCATGTTTGCAATGGTTTTCAAAGTGTTTTTTTTTTTTTTTCCCCCAAATCTGCATGTATGAGGAGGGGTGAGAGGTTAATCAGGATCATAATCTAAGCTGTGACTTAACTTTCAAAACTTTTTACAAAGCTGTTAGATTAGATAGTTTGGCTGCATCATATCATCCAATACAATTTAGCTTTAAGTTGTTTTTTTTTTTAACCATCCATGCAGTTTTGATCTTTTCACAGTTTTGTCTATAAGAAAAATCAGATTTGCTGTGGCAGTAAAAATCTGGCCTAGAAACTGGGGCACTGTAGCAGGGCATACAATAAGCAGATCCTTTTCCGTCCTTTTGAAAACTGCTGACGCCCTCACGTCTTCAAAGGGCCACATTCTGACCCTTTTGCTTAGTCAGATTTGACACGGCTGTAAATACGCAGTAGTGGAGCTGCAGCCAGAAACGAGCGCGAAGAGCACTCAAGCAAAGCACAACCTGGCAGGGGAATGCTTCATACCTCTGGATGACTTCTGCCGAATCCTGCTCTCTCTCTCTCCTTTTTCTCTGCACAAATCCACGGAAAGCCCTGCTAGGATGTGGCACAGTGTTAAAGGGATAAGAGAGGTAGAAGGCTTTCGTGATGAGGGGTAGGACGGTGCAGGGAGGCTGATGCCAGAGTTTTCAGCTGCAGGGTTTATTTGGCTATGAAGGGGAGGCTGTTGTGGGTAGGCAGCAGCTAGCTTTGAATATAAGGACCAAAAAGTCAAAATCGCACCACCAGCTCAGTTCTTTTTTTTTTTGTGTAACACCGTCTTCCCATTGTGTAACACTCATCTTGTGACTTTTCAGTTATTCCACTTGAGATGAAATTCTTAAAGTGATAGTCCACTTTTGTGGAATTTTGTAATTCTTCATACTTTCCCAGAATCAGTCATGGATGTTTGTTTTATATCCTCATGTGCCATTTTAAAGGTAGTTTTAGTTTGGAGTTTGTACTTGCTGAATTCAGCTTCTTAAGTTCTATAGACTCATGTTAAAAAAAAAAAAAAAAAAGAAAGTGCACAGTCTCCCACATCTGAGGATTTAATGCTTCTGATTCTCAGCCTAGTGTCAAGTTTTCATTACATTTTCAATGGTTAAACTTTAATCCAATATCAAGCGGCCCACAGCAAAGTTGATGCGGAAGCCTGCCATTCAGTAAATCAGCCACTGTGAAACTTGTAAAATGTTCCTGGTAGCAGAAGGTGATGCTGCTGGGCGGACGCTGGACTTTTATGTGTCAAGGTGCAAACATGGTGTGAAATGCATCACTTCCAATGTTTAGTTATGTGTTCAACAGACTGCAACAACAATTGTCATTTATCAGGAAAGCCTGGAATCCTGTACAGCAAAAATTGCCAGTGTTAAATCAACTCTGAGAGTGTTAATTTAACACTAAAAGTGTTTGTGTGTTCGCTGTTCACATAAAAACACTTTTAGTGTTGATTTAACACTGGCAATTAACATTTGCCCACACACCAGAGACAGAGCTAGAGACAGAGCATCTCTAATCATAATTTAGCATGATGGTTTGTGTGTTTAACAATACTCTGCTGTCTGTACACTGACTCTGGGTAAGTAGAAGAGAGTAGTGAGTAAAATTCCTCCAAAACACGTCCCCTTAATTATATTTTATATTTTTCTTAGTTGGAACAAAAATCATGAAAAGACCAAAATCAACACATTAGTCCAGCTCTCAAAACCTTCCCTGCCCAGTCTAAAGTACAGTACTACGCCCCGTCTTCACATTACTAAGCAACGGCACAAAATCTTTTCTCAAATATGAGTTTGAGTTTTAAAACAGGTGAAACAAATTCCTGCTGCAGATGAAAATAAGCAACAACAACAGGGCTTAGTAGTTTTTATGGAACATTATTCATACAACAGTATATGGGGCTTTGTTAGAGACAGTTTTCAGCTATGGATAAATACACATTTGGTGTGTATGGGTTTGACTCAGACTAAACTACAGTAGTTATGCTTATTGTAATGAAGGAATAGGTCATCCAATGTAACAGTGTGGGTGGACAGAGAATACTTGGTTTTATTCTTGTATACCAATGTACTTGGTTTTGGTCTTTTTGTGACAAATAGGAAAAATAGACAATATCACAAAACCTATGACTTAAGAAATTTTAATAAACCCCAAACTTTAACTTGGAGCTAGCAGCCAGAGGTTAGCTTGGCCCACACAGTCAACCTGACAAATATCAGTGTGTAACGGCAGCTTGGGTTAGTTCAGTTTAGTTAGACAAGGTGCGATTTAGGACAGGGGGCGTGCAGTATGAAATGTAACGGCTTGGTTTAGGCATATGACACTCAGTGTTAACAGTGTTAGCATTTATTATATGTGATTGTTCCAGCCACTTCTTGTCAGGAATCACTTGAGAGGAGTTGGAGAACAGAGGTTCTGTGTGAGGATGCTCACTTACTCTTTGAAAGGACAGCTGAAAACCGACTGATAATTGGCTTCTTTTTAAACTCCAGCTATTTTACCAGAGGGCACTTTGACACATGTTGGTGCTATAAATACTTGTTCCTAACAAAGCTTTGTAGAGCCAGTGGCCACAGTCGGTTCCACAGCAGATAATTAGTGACGAACGCGGAGCATCATTTTACTGCCACAAAAATTTTAAATGGTCAAACTTTTTTTTTTTGTTTTTTTGTTCCGTTTCTCTCTGTGTCCTAAAAGAGGGCATGTGCCAAACTGCTAGAGCTGCTGGGTGCATGTGAGCTGACAGGGTTTAGGTCAGCCAACACACAGACAGACGTTTTTCTCACTTGATCTTGGCAGACTTACTCTGCTGCATTGGATTACATGGACTGTGTCAGAAAAATATTCATGAAAAACATAATTTAAAAAAAAAAAGAAAAAAAAAAAGGTTATTATTAATAAATAATCCAAACAGGTTGCAACTAGATGCAGACAACTATCTATCCACACATGCACACGTGGACACATGCACAACACTCTACACTGTGCGCTCCAGGATCTGTCTTTCTCTGGACAGTTTGTTTTCAGCTGTGGCTCACTGTCCAGCCCAAGGATGAAGGTTAAATGGTGGATGTCGATGTTAAGGAACAGCAGCTAAGGACAAGCAGTAAATGAGCTGAGAAAAAATGCTAATCAGGAAAGGAAGAATACTCACGATATCCTGTTTGAGAGTCCCAAGATTAATTAGCATGCAAGAAGAGAGGAGAGAGAGGAAAAAAGCACCAGTGAGCAATGTGTCCAAAAACAGACAAGAACTGGGAGAGCAATAAGGAGACAGAGATAAAAACAGTGTGTCGTCGTTTGACCTCCATGAATAAACCGTCAACTTGTATCGCCACATATCTGATACTGAGCTGCACTTTTTAATAGGCCGAATAATCAGCTGCTTATACTGTTCTGTCCTGTTATCCTGTTGAGTCTAACAGGAGATGAAAAAGAGACAAAAAAAGATGCTTGAAGTAGGACAGATACAGATTGGTGAAACTGCTGGAGCATCCATGGTTTGATGTGTTATGGTTTTGGCAGTTTTATATTTTTTACAGCTGCAGGGGATTTGATCTGATCGCTATCATACTCAGATGTTCACACGAACTCTTGTATTAAAGCGTACAGTTGTATTTGAACTCTCATACACGTGGTATCAATATGTTGCCTTCCTTCAAAGAACCTCACTCAATTTTCGCATGTTTTATCTCCCGTATATTACTGGCCTGCATATTTTAAACTGCACATTTTATGTTTTCATTTAATAGCTCACTAATTAAAGGATAATTAGGATAATTTCTTTGTAGATACAACTTTTCACCTATGTTTTAATAACAAATCTGTTGGTAAATTAAATCAGACTTAGATAACGTGGAAGTAATAATGGGAACGTGGTCATGGTTTGTATTTCTTCAATGTTAAAGGGTCCTTGAATGCAAACAAACAGGGAGAGCTTTTAAAACAAACCCTGCTTGCAACTGCATTTCCATGCATTAATTATTAAACTGCAGCTAAAAAAAAAAAAAGTATTGACAAAATATTCTCTATAATGGATTGTCAACCCTGAGCATGCTTTAAGGCTCTGCAAGCTGATTTTTTTTAGCATGCTGAAATGAAAATCACTGGCAGCCTGCAAGTAAGAAAATTAATGGTTTAAACAATGCAAAAACACTATGGGCAGTTCACTATGGATGTCAACACACCAGCCTGACCCTTCAGACACTATAAACCTGCCTGGGTCCATGTATGTGTGTTAGTGTATATGTGTGTTTGAAGTTTAGACACTCACGCCTGCATGGTTGTTGTGGCAGTTTGAAAGCTGAACATATTTTCCTTGGGGAACCAGTTAGTGTCCTCTGCAATTAGAGAGAAAAATGATGATTCCCAGGTTAAGTGGGGAAAAAAAGGACAAATCTATGTGCCGTATTTGGCAAATGCCGTAATAAAGATATTAGAAATATGAAAGCACAGCACCGGTGACAGCACTAGCACCTCACAGTGCACCACTCCACAAATGGAGAGAGGGAGACACAGGCAGAGACAGCAGAGGAGAGAGACGGCGAGACGAAGAGTCAGAAATACAGACCACCACGTCACATCCAACATCAAACCCTCAATCCCCACCGGACTTGAGACGAAATAGATTTGAAAAAGTGTTTAGAACATATAAATTTAATACTAATTTACTTGTGATTCATTTCAATAGACTGTATTTTTACCCAGAGTAAAATAACTTAAAATGAGAAATTAAATGTTTTCTATTTTTTCCATAGTGAACTCTTACTGTAAATTCAAAGCCTTGTCACTGGCTTCCACTTATATAAAAATCCTAGAATTTTACTTGTAAATAAATAATAAACAAACAGTCGACTAATGAAGAAGTTAGTTTAAATGGCTCCTTAAAAAACAGCTAGATCTCATTGCCTCTGTCAATCTTGACTGTGTATTGCTTTGCAAGTGAAAGTAGTCAAATGCTATTTCATCTCTAGTCCAATGCCAAACCCACCAATCCTGGCCAACGAGGCCTTATGAACAGCTTTCCCCCCCCCCCACCCTTGTTTGGATTTCAGTTGGCCTCTCCCTTCCTCTGTGTCCTCCGCCCTCTCACCTCTCTCCAGCCCAGTCACCCGGTCCACACTCCACATCCGCTCTAGGCGTCGATGCTGCTTGCCTGCCTCTCGGGATGCACTCTCCAGGTCCAGGGAGCCTTGGCTCCGTGAGGGAGCACCGCTGCACGAGTCACAGGCCAGCCCGCTGCAATCCGCCTCCCCTTTTCCTCCCTCGCCCCAACTGCGGATGTTGTGTGCACTGACGGAGGTCTGCAGTGGCGGTTGAGACAGGTGATGGTGGTGGTGGGAGTGGTGTGATGCACGATGGCCGTGGGACCCAGCGACATTTAGAGGCTGCTGCTGGTTACTGCTGCTGCTTCCACTTGCGCCGCTGCTTCCTCCACTGCTGGATGGTGCATTGGTGCCTGAAACAGTGTGGTGGTGATGGTTACTGTGGTGATGGTTAATGTGGTGGTGGCTGCTACAGCTGCTGGCGCCACGGCCACTGCTGGCATGGTGGTACTGGGTTGGAGATGAAGAGGCGGAAGAAGGGGAAGTGGAAGGCTGGATCAAGCCACCTCTGGATCCCACCCCACCACTCCTCGGCTTCTCCTTCAGGACGTCCAGTTCTAGGCTCTCCTTGCTGCCCCGGCCACTGCTCATCAGCATACCGTGCTGGGTAGTGATGGTGTATACGCGGGCAGGTTGCAGGGTGCACTCGACACACTTCTGTTGTTCTTCCTCTGCAGAGAAGCTACGCTCGAGGGACAGCCGCGTTGGCTTGGTAGAAACTGTGATGGAAGGGGGAGGTGGCGGTAGTAAGCCCGGTGGCTGTTTCACTCGGCTGGGCTCCTGGTTGTCCTCTGAGCCCTTGGTAGTGGTGGTGGTGGTGGGATGGAGGTGGTTGTTGTTGTTGGGGCTAATCGTGTCAGTTGGCGACTCCGGATCAGGACCCACCAAGGTTTCACACAGAAGATGAGCTAGAATAATGGAGAGAAACACAAGTATGAGTGTCAAAAAACATGAAATACAACAGGTTTTTAAAAAGTAAGGAAAAATAGAAAAAGAGGAGGACAAGTTCAGGATGACGCAGGAGATTATCACATCTTTCTTCGGTTATCAGTTGTAGTGACACTAATAACTGGAGCCTGTCATTTCAGCAGGAAACATGTGAAAGCAGGTGGAGCAAGGAAGAGCAGGAAGAAATGAACAGAACAGGGTAGAGGGATGGACAAATGGCAGGATGGCAGAGACGCTGACCTGATCCGTTTCGGTTTTCAGGGTGTGTGTGGGACAGGTACTCTCCAAATGCTCGCGCTGCTCTGTGGGGACACACAGACGACACACATAAAGACATTAATTCATGGGTGGAAAGGAGGGGTGAGTGAGAAAGGAGAGGAGAGAGAAGGGGATTGTAAATTATAAACCTAATTGCCTTCTTTGTAGGCTTGTGCCACCCACAGATTAAGATGCAGCTGTTTTATCTCCACACTTCAGGCAGCCTCAGACTGAGAGAGCGAGACCCACTATGAGACAGCAGGAGGAGATATAGAGAAGGATTGTTTTAGGTTGACTTAACTTCTCACTGTGACCTCTGTTTGTGTTGCTGGATGTAACTACAGCCAGCAAGACCGTACGTGTGTTTGTTTTCTTGATTGGCACTTGCCTAGAATATTTGCGTGGTTGTATTCATTGAATGTTTGCATCAAGAAAAATATGTAACTTTGACAGCAACTGAAAATAGATGTGGTCAGCTCCATAATTTTTCTGTTGATCTCTGTTTTACACGTACGAAGTAGAGAGTGATATACTCTGAACGCACCCTTCGAGCTGCATACACCAAGAACTCGTTATCAGAGGAAATTTCAGTTGAATGACGCTGACCTAATGTTCCTCTCATCAGTGTGTGACAAGACTGGAAAAGAGAGGACAGGGTAACAGAAACACTTCAGGTCTCAATCAGGATATTAATAAATGTACCTCAGCAATAACTATTACAAATAGCAATTCACAATAATGATTAAGAATGAGAAGAGAATGTAATTCTAATGCTGCTTGTTGTTAATATAAATTCATTCTTGTAGCAAGCTCTGTAATGACAGTGGCATTTCCCCAGTTGGCTGACAATGAGCCTTAATGTCTAACTAGTTATAAACAACATTTATTTGAATATTATTTTAAAGATACGTGTGATTTTTTTTTTTTTTTTTTTTTTTTTTTTTTTCTTTCCCCCCCCCCCCCCCCCAGACTTTCACTCTGCTACTTTTCAGGAAACTGACTTTTAACACTGAGGTCACTAATGAGCTGCTAGTAAAGGCAAACTAATGGCTCAGGAATGAGCATACTTTCCTGGCTTTCCAAGCATTATGCATGATTTATTAAGTTTATATCGATGTGATCCGGAAAAATAACCTAATGTTTTCACAGTGGCAGTTACACTATCAAGAGCTAATTAACTGTTTACATCCTTCAGTATATTTAGGAAAATGGCTGTAATGCTCCTGCTGATTATGTTTTCCTAATGCAGCTGATGCTGGAGGTCGCTGCTGACACATACACACACCCACACTTTTTCATTGCGAAAAAGAAATCCCCCTGTATGTGGGTGTACAGTTCATCCCTGGTACCTCTGTCAATTATTAAAACCTGTCCAACGCAGCAGACATACACACACATCTTTCTCTCTCTCTCTCTCTCACACACACACACACACACAGATGATTGCAGTAAAAGCTGACACTTCTGATGCACCATCAATCAATATTATATACACATATGTACAGTATTTAGGGTGCGTTTATTCCAAAGCGTATGATTTAAGAAGATTTTTGTGATGTTGCTGGTTAGCGTGCCATTCCTGCACTGGATTCAGATTGCCTTTATCTTCACTAAGAAGAAACAAGAAACAATGCATGTCATTCAATGCCACTGTAATTTTACCTCACTGATACCACCACCTGCATCAGTTTTAAATATTGCAGGAAGCAATGGAACCAAGAATGAGCAGCCACAGTAACAGCTCACTGTGTTTGCTCATTGAAGCATGTGAAAAGCCGTACATCTCCAAAACCTCAGCAATGTAACCACAGTTTTCCAGTGTGAGGTAAACTACTGGTGCTGTGCACAGCGTGAAATCAGATTGTAGTTGCTTCTGGTGTGATGGAAAAAGAGGAATTATTGACTTTATTTATTGTGAGTTTGCTTGAGTGCGCTGCAAACATACAGCTGTTGCTCTTCTGTTCTATGTTAAACGAAGTATGTGCTCGGTGACAGTTTACTGTAGTGTTAAATCTCCCATAACCATGGCTGTCTCCAAATCGACCAAGACTGAAATCTTAAGGACTACAACATTGATGCTGTTCTTTATAGTTCTCTATATACTCAAACTAATAGAGAGTGAACCAGGGGCATTTGAGCCCCTGAGGTCTGTGGTCTCATGGTCGACCATAGACCTTCTACTTTCTCAAACCCTTATTGCTCTAAGTATTTGAGTCATTAGTTCAGGAGGTTTTGTATTCTTACATAGAACTGCAAGCATAAGAACTAAATACATCTTAGTGATGCTTGCAGTGTCACTGTGGCTCCTCCATAATCCTAACGGTAAAGTAAACCAGACACCCAAAGAGTTGGGGGTGTTATTGAGGACTGAGAGGCTCCGCACGTGCTACAGCACCATCCAGCTCCCTTCACTACACTTCTAAAAATAGCTCAGCATGCATGTCGCTGCAGTTCTGGTATACTGCTGCTTCTTCTCTGAAAACCCCTACATAATCTGTTGCAAGAGTGTGTGTGTGTGTGTGTGTGTGTGTGTGTCTGTCTGTCTGTACACGCACGTGCATATACACGTGCAAGTCTGTGTGATTTCTGTCTTTTCAAGGGCAAAAGACAAAGAGAAAAAACAAAAGATAAGAAATGTGTATGTCTTTGTCTGTGTGTGTATACATGTGCTGATGTAACAAGCAACAATCCCTGTTAAGTATAGTTCTGATAAATACAGTGTACGCCGTAATCAGCAGGTGTCCCTCAGACATTTTCATTTTGCCCTCCTGTTTCATTATTCAACAGGCCAGGCACTCTGATTAGAATCAGCAAACAATGGTGCAAGAGACTTTCATCATCCATTATACATGAGAGGAAACTGAGTTGGAAATGGATAAAACAAAACGCCTCTCAATCCATCCATCTTCCGTCATACACAACCGCTCTCTGTGCTGCGTTTTCTCATATTACCGTCTTGCACCCACGGTATGTATGATATACAAGCACACGGCACATCAGGGACACAGGTGCATGAAGACGAAGGTGAGACATAGCCGAGCACACATGAAAAATGGAGGAGGAGCAGTGGTTAGAGAAGAAAAGGAAGCGCTTGACATGAAATTCATGTTCTCAGTCATGTGATAGGGGTTTGGCGAAAGAAATGAGTTTCTGAAGAGAAGTAATTAAAGCTGAAATAAAGAGGAATGTGCAGAGAAGAATGCAGCATATTAAAAATGAATGGTGGACTAAACTTGAATAAACAAACACAGTCAGGACAAATGACGAAGTAGATAAAAACCAACAGCAGACTGTTTTTCCCTCAGGGCAACTGCATCTTTGCAAATTAACTCAAACCTTCCTCTAAAATTGTTTGTGCCATTCAAAAACCTTTTTAGAGCATTTTATGCAAGAAATATGGTATGCTGTCTACAGATATTGGATTTTAATTTTACGTATTGCTCTAGAGTGTAAGTGTTTGTCTGTCTTTGTGTCTCAGCGCTGTGATAGATTGGTAATTGATCCAGGGTGCTCTCCATCTTTTGCCCAGTGTCAGGTGGGATTGACTCCTGTGCCCCCCTGACCCTCTACAGGATAAGCGGTGTAGATAATAGATGGATGGATATTACTTTGGAGAGGAACTGTGTAGGCACATGAGTCTAACAGGAGTGGAAAGTTGCGCAGGTTCAAGTTCAGTGTCCTGGATTCAGATCAGATCAGATAATCTAACAGTGATGGCAAGGTGGCGGTGGCTGGTTGTGTGAGAGTGAAATCCTAAACTTTAAAAGTACAGAAGAAGTCTGCTCCAGAAAAGGTCACACAGTGCAGGTTTTGCCCAGTAGGCTGTAAAAACTAGAAAACATAGTTTCTTTTTGATCTTATCATAAGGTTTGTTTATTTTGGATGACCATATCCGGGTCTTCCTCAACAGAGTTAGCTTAACAGTCATGGAAATGTTCTTATATCCAATAAAGACATTCTTGATTAAATGGCAAGGGCCAAAGTTTCATTTTAAGATCCATTTAGAACGTGTTTTGGACGTTCTCATCAAATAAAATGATCTTCATCTCAGATTAAGTCTCCCCGGTCATCATGTAACCGTAGACGTTGAGGTTCTCATGTTTTTCTGGACTAAAGCGCTGAAGCACTACAGTCTCTTAAAGTGAAGGATGAGCTTTGAACCTTAGCTTTGAGTCAGTTTGGATGGATCTGCAAAGTGCTCAGAAAAAAAAGCGTTATCAGGTGCTGTGATCAAAAGCTCCAGAGCAGCTGTTGGATGGACTGTTCTTGTTCTACTAGTCCCAAAAATAATTGATTGTAACTGCAGAATGAGTCATAGCTGTTTTCTGATCTAAGGCCTGAATCCATGGGAGGATATCATTTGTCAGTGTCTTTTAAAAAAAAAAAAAAAAAAAAACTGGGTCAGGGTTTAGGAAAGATTATTTTGGTTTAAAAAATATGGTTTGGGAACAGTTGTGGTCTGTTTTTGCTCCCAGTGGACCAGAGTAATAACTTCTATGTACCTCAGCATTTCAACTTTTAATTGATCTAGTCAGATCAATGTATAACTAGATACTTGATAGATGGGAACATTACCAAACCGTGCATCTGCTGTTTTTCTGCACTCTCGCCTGGTTTGTGCTTAGTAACAGATGCAGTTAGTGAAACAATAGTTGTTATTCTGGTGCTGCTTTCTCCAATTCTCTTTTTGACCTTTTTTTCTAATTGTCTTTTGTTATGCTTCTACACCCTTGTTTTGGATGTAAAACATAAGAAAGTCCATTTCAAAAGGATGATTAAATTGGAGCAGAGAACCATTTTTTTAAACCTGCATATGCAGCTTTGTAGCAACTATTATTACAGTCCAATTCATGATGGAGGAGCATATTGTTACCTTGATAACACTAAATATTTCATCTGTAACAATCCACTTATTTTCTCCCTGGCTCTTGAACACTGTTCTGTTGTTCCGTATGAGGAAAAGTAATTAGTGCATCTATAGGAATCCCACTCAAAGACAATATGACATACGATATGATATATACAAACAGTTTTACTATCAACACAAAATCTTGTTTTGTTCTTGTTGCTGTTTTTAATGTATGCATTACCCAAAGGTAGGAGCAGTGACCTCTGACTTAGAGCTCAGGTGTTTCACTGCAGAATGACCTGATAATCATCTGATGCCCTGATTTCAATGTAGCCCATAACAGACTCAACACAGCAAACCGCATTATAAAACGGAGCCTCCTCCCTGTTTCACATTGGGGATGATGATTTGTTTGGTTTTGTTTGTTTTTTGTGAACACAGAGATGATGTGACTTACTAAAAAGCTTGTTTTCTTTCCTGTCTAAAAGACATTCTCACAGAAGCACCGTGGCTCAGCAACATGCCTTTTAGTAAATTCCAGTCAGACTTTGAGAGAGAGAGAGAGAGATGTACGGAGCATCTGTGTAACGTTATCCTGGAGGTTAGCTTATATCTGTTTTGAGCTTTTACGTGTTTGTTTGTTTTTTACCTTTCAAAGTCTTTTTCTGTTCGGCCTGGGCTCCATTTTCATCTTGCATTTCTAGTCAGACAACTGTCTTGTTTTATTTCTCTTGTCCGTGCTCCCAGATAACATACAGCACAATTTTAGCACTTTTCAGGATGAACACGGCATTGTCTCTGTGAATTGTAGCCATGTCTGTGTTACAGCGCTGCAGCATACACCGATTCCATCACTGACCCAGATCTAATCATCCTATGTCTTTTCCCTGTGGATCCTGATGTCACTGAACACAGTGACTATATATCTTTAGGAGAGACGCAGGTCTCGGCTGCAAACGGGCTTTCACTCCCCTGGCAGTTTTCCCACTGGTGTGAATATCATCAAAGCTGATAGGTCTGTGTGTGTCTCTCCATTGTAAACAATCAGCTGTCAAGCAAACAGCTTTGTCGCTCTTAATCGAATCCTCCTCTCAGATGGACTAATTGAATTTGGGTTTCCTACAAACAAACATGGAGATGCATGCACACATAAGTGCAGGTGATCAAGACCCATTGAGGGGGGGTTGCTGCACATTCACAGGGGTGAAGAGACTTCAGATTGTTAATTGCAGTCTTTAAAGTGTGATGCATTATGGGACATAGGGGAACAGAGCCACTGATTGGGGACTGATTAAAACGTCAGTACACTAGTGGCTTACCACAACCACACCAAACACATTCAGTGCTGAGTGATGCAATTGATTCAGATAAACACAGACACTAAAAATACCATAACACTCCTCTGTTTTTATACATATTTAATATACACATTTTAAATTGAATAATAGCTGTTTTTTGCATTTTTATGTCTCTGTTGGATCTGTTAATGTTTTATATGCATGTGCGAAAGAAAAAAAAAACTGATCGGAAATGCCAGAAATTCTAAAAGAAATAAAAGTTTAGGTTTTGTAAAAAAAAATTTTATGCTTGACTGTGCTGCAAAAGTTGGTGTATCACGAAAAGCAAAGTGTGATAACGTGCAATGGAAAGAGGCAAATGAATCATAATGTAGATGAAGCATGTGAATTACACATTACTGGACGCTAAATATGACGGAGAGGGAAAATAGTTAAACATATTTGCGTTGCTGAACATAATATTAAAAGGCTTTTAAAAGGACCAGATTGTCAGATCTTAGAAAACTGTAACAGCCCCTGAGATCAGCTCCAGGATCATAGTGACTGCAGGCCTGCAACAAAACCAGTCACACCTGTCGATTGTCCCGAATAAACTAAGACACAATATTTCATTTGCATCCGCCTGTACTGGCCGGTCCTTTGATCTTGGATGCCATCTTTCACATGCGCACAGCTCCGTGAATGCTGTCGTCCGACGCTCTTCAGCCGAGCTGCAGCACAGCCCTCCTCTGTGGCTCATAGAAACATCAAAGCAGTTTCTTTGTCATCCAGTGTCACTGGATTCTGCCATGTAAATTTGAGGAAATCTCTCTTCTCTGTTTTTCCTTCTGTCGCTCACCACTTCATGTGAGCTGCTAGAAGGGATAGTGTGACCTATTTCATAACCAGCAGACTATAAGCAGGGATAAGATGACACAGGCACAGAGGAACATTAGGTATGGTCTGTGCGCCTTCTTTGTTTGCATCCTTATGCATTTTGATCATTCACACTTGTGTGTCCTCAGTTGCCTTCCACTTTAACTCTTGAGTGTTTTCTGTTCTGTCCTATCAGCAAGACGAAGACATTTCAGATGAAGCTTTTAGCCACACTAGGTGCATGGGTCTCACGATGCCAGTGTTGCTAGTTTTGTAGTTTCAAAGTCCTCAGAAGGTGAATCCTACTGCCTTTGATGGTCCCCTCACAGCTCCTCTAACACCACCCCCAGGTGGATATTTGTGGCTTTGAGAGTGAGGTTTTTTTTTTTTTTTTTTTCTCTGCTGAGGACAGCGTCCATCCTCCAGATGCTTCTCTGTGTGCAGTGGATACTTGCTGGTTATCAGGTTCATTTATCTTCCATCGATTGATCTCCCCAAACAGGTTCTCTTATGTAATAGGTGTTTCAGTGACAGAATCAGATTATAAAATCTGTGAAATGTGTTTATGTACAGTGCAGATTTGTAGTTTATGTATTCGTCACACATTTGAATCACTTTGAGATTCATATCTGCAGCATTAGAAAAATATCAAATATCTTTAATGGGTTTTTTTTTTTTTTTTTAGGATTAAGACTAAAGTTTTGGGGTTAGACTGGAGATGGTGTGTGTGTGTGTGTGTGCGTGCGTGCGTGCGTTCCTTCCTTCCTTCCTTCCTTCCTTCATTCCCAGCATGTTGGAACATGGAGGTATGCCATATGGTCAGCTAACACTGCAGGTACACCTCGGCACAGTGCACACATTAACCCATCTGACCTGCTATAATCCTCAATTCAATTAACAATACACATCAATGGTCTATTGTCTTGCGAACAAATAGCAGCAGACAGACCCTTTACAACCTCTTCAAACATAAGAAGAGAAAATTAACCGTCTTGCCTTAACTCATCAAAAACCGAGAACTCCTAAATCCCACCATTACTAAGCAGATAATTGCAGTTGTTTCCAAATGTTTCACTGGAGGACACTATTGCACGTTCAGCTGTTTAGTGCCAGTGTGTGTTCTGACATGTCACGTGACATGAGATCAGCACCAAGATTCACCAAATGTATAAAAGTGCAAGACAGATCATTGAAAGAAAAAAGAAGGGAAATCGTTTAGCGGTGATGTAGCGTTGTTACATAAAATGCCTGGAATGACAAACAGATGAGTCCATAGAGTTAACACTGCAGACATTAAACAACATCAGGCTCCAGACAGAGCAGAGAAGAAAGCACACAGTATGTAGATCAAAAGGAGAGGGCAATTTACTCTATACACATGCCTGACTGGTGAGAAATCACTTTCTACATTTATGTGGCTGTATTCAGGTGAAACATATGGGATTTGATTCAGCTACATTTTGCATCTAAGGGAGGCCAGATTCATATTCAACTCTGAAAAATGAAATTCTGAAGTGTGTGTGCGTGTGTGAAAGAAGGAGAGGGAGGGAGAGAGAGGCAGGAGATGAATGGAAAGGAGATGAAGATGAAGAGAGGAGTATTTAGGAGTATTTAAATAATTGTGTGTGTGCGCGTGTGTGCGTGCATGCGTGTGTGTGTGTTGTTATACTGTACCAGTCTACACGCACACACACTTTCTTACAGTAGCTGCTTGCTCAGGACACCCTCTGTGGTCACGTCATTTTGCATTAGCATCACATTCTCCTTTTTTCCTGGCGGCGCACACACACGTACCATAACGCACAGCATGTAAGGAAGGTAGATATAGTACAGGTAGGCCGCGTGTGCACACAGTGAGAAATGTTACAGGCTAACAGCACATCAGCTCACATCTGTACAGTCTGCACAAGTCAAGGTCATTCATTGACTGGATTTAAATCATGCACGGGCCCTGCAGTGGGGAGACCACTGGAGTCCAGGAATCTGTATTCGGATCTCACTCAGGATCTGAGCTCACCGTCTGCACTTCATAGGGCCTGTATGATCACACAGCCACACGTGCTTTTCCTACATGCAGCCAGCACAGGAGGGACAAGCATCTCTGCTGCTGATGCTGCTGCTGCTGCTGTTGTTGCTGCTGCTGTGACCGCGTGATGCTGGAACAGCTGGAACAGCTGGATGCGGATGTGGCTATTGTGAAAAGAATCCATCCATCCATACACACAGGACGCTTCTTTAATGTGAGTCCAGCTTTTAACGCGCTGCTGGAGTCCTGCCAAACAGTCTGAGCTTCCCCAGGCTGAAGAAATGAACAGCGCTGCCCTCTCACTGCCCCAGTAACTGACCGTGAGAGCTGATCATTGCAAATAAAAGAATCGATGGAGGTGATTGTTTAATTGACAAATAAACCATTTGCCCACCGGCGTGTGAAGCTGGAACCAACGGCGCCAGACAAAAAGACGTATATATATATATATATATATATATATTTTTTTTTTTTTTGTTTAGATTGCAACAAGAATCAAATGGTGCTATTTTTACACAGGATCAGAAGCTATTTTAGGTGATGCCAAACTGAGAAACACCTATCAGGGTTACCTGAGTCACAGCAGCCCTCTGTGCCTCTGCATGACTTTCATTACACAATCAGGCTTCATTCACAACATGAGTAAAACATCCGACCTATTCCCGTCCACGCTCTAACACACAGGCTCTGAAATAATTATCTTTTATATGTAGGCAACATTTGCTGTGGGAGAGATGAACATGCACTCAGCCGCACGCCCCGGGCTAGACGGGACAGTAGGCAGACGTGCGAAAAGCGCAAAGAGCCTCTTTTGCGCATTACAAAGGCAGGCTCCCAGTAGCAGGGATAGCGCAGTGGTAATTCATCAAAACACACAGCTGTCACTCATTGTGACTCGCACCCGAAAGGCGAAAACACCCGTGAAGACTTTGCGAGGCTGCCATATGACGGAGAGCCCCCGGGGTGTCACTCACCTAACTTTTGCTGCCACAGAAGATATCGCATCGTTTCTTAAATTCCTCCTTTTGGACACGGCAGTTCCCATGCTGACATGGAAACGACGCAGGCAGGAAAACAGTTCATTCCAAAGACTCGAAAGACGGAGGGATGCAACAAGAAACAGAACAGAACAAATAGGCAAACAAAGTTAAAGGGAAATCCGGGAGCAGATAGGTCACGCACGCGTCTGCAGAGCAGGAGATGCAAAGAAGAGAGACGTCTGCCTCTCTCTCCCTCCCTCTCCCTCTCTCTGTCTCTCCGGATATGAGCACGTAGGTTTGGTAGCTGCACAGCTGTCAGCGTTTGTCTCTCTCTCTCTCTCTCTCTCTCTCTCTCTCTTTCTCTTTCTCTTTCTCTCTCTCTCTCTCTCTCATTGATCTGGAAATGCAATGGGAGGGTGGAAGGGGTGGTGATATCACCATCATCATCAGAAAGGGGAGGGAGGTGTGGAGGTTCTTTATGAGGGACTCTGGTACTATCCATGTAGGAACCTCCTCCTTTCATCTCATCCATTTTTGGACTATTATTTGTGTATCTTTATTTATTTATTGTTTCATCTTATATAATAGGACATTTTGGTAAAAGCTCTCTCACTCTCTCTCTCTCACACACACACACACACACACACACACACACACACACACACACACACACACACACACAGACTGTAATGGAGAGGCTCTCATCCACAGCCAAGGACAGAAGGAGCAGAGAGGTTGAGGTGCTGCAGTGCTCCAGGAGCATCACTTCAAACAGCAGCATGAAAACAATGGCTTCAGATTGTGTGTGTGTGTGTGTTTTGTTTCTGCTGTTGAATTTTTAAGCCACTGTGCCAGAACAGGTCATTGTTTTCCATAATCGACAGAGAGATGGAGCCCAACAGATCATAAAGAGCCGTTCCTGCTGTATCTGTAGAGGAGTATTAACATGTAGCCACTGGGTCCAGCACTTTCTTTAACCGTGGATCCACAATACTCCCATTTTATTTTATTTTATTTTTTTTTTTTCCTTTTTTCTAGGAAGTTGCAAGGGTTGTTCTGTGACTTTCTGTAGGCAGTAGTGGAAAAAGTGCTGCAATTCCTCTGGCATGCAACAGAAAATTATTCATGCTCAAATTTTATTCAGCACAATATGTTCAGCAAGCGTACCTCTTCACTTTTCCACCTTTAGAAGAACATCTTCTGAGTCAGCTTATGATGCTGTTTTTCTCATGAATTAGTTTTAGCTATTTAGCCCTCTAATAATTTTAAATGAAATAACCTGAGGTCGCTGGTGGACCCTGTTTTGCTTTAATAAGAAGTCACAAACTAAAAATTTTGCCCACCACTGGTGAATATTAGCGCACGTTTAAACATTTAGAACATTTGTGCAAATAAACTAAACTTATTACAACCATTCATATTGAGCAGTCTATTTAAAATGTCTTAAACATAATTTGTACAGATTAATAATATATGTAAAATTCTTTATTTAGTTTTATGCTGTACAGATTGATTCCTTTTTTTTTAACCAAGGAAATCAATGTTGGCTAAAGTCCCAGCAGTAAAGAAAATGTGTTAACTCACACAGCTCAGAGACAATTAGTGAGCCACTGGTAGAAGATAGTGAGTGTTGGTTACCATGGTTTTGCACACGCACATGGACATATTGCATATATCATATAAACAGGTAGAGGCTGAGGCAACATACCAATCAGCCTGTAATGGCCAATTAGCCTTCAAACATCAAATCAGTCAATCATTCAACCCATAGCTCATTTCAGCAACAGTTCAAATGTTCAGGACGTCCTTGGGCTTTGTATGTTTTGTCGTGTGCTTCTCTTACACACAGGCACATAGACATGCACACACTACAAGAAAAAAAGGCATTGAAATCGATCAATAAGGCGAAGCACTACTGGGTCGGTGTGAGCCACCGCAGGCCATTAAGCAGTAAATAATTCCAGGCAGCTCTGATGAGACTTAAGGTGTGTGTGTGCGCGCGTGTGTGGATGGACTGTCGATGAGCATGGGAGAAGTAGGGATGAATGAACGGAGAGAGGACGGGGTGGCAGAGCTTTTCACAAGAGCCAGAGAAGACGAGAATGGGAAGCGATGAATAGAGGCATGAATGGACAGCTGGGATCCAAAACAGAAAACGGAGCGGAAGAATGATGCAGAGAGAGAAGGAGACACAAAGATGAATGAAAGAAGAGAGAAGGTTTTTCACACTGTGTAAGGAGTGCAGCCATGTGTCTGCTCTCAGCAAACAGTAAATACCACTGGGCTCCAATATGCTGAACAGGGGAGGAAAAGTGTAACATACAAGATGAAAGGCAGAGGAAACTGGAGCACAAGAAAGACACATGCAGCCATAAATCCACATCTGCCCAACATATTAGTGTCTCCTCTGATCCTGACATGCACCATCCATTTGATAGATTGCAAACCAGATCAATGTTCGAGTCTCTGATGATTACTACAGCAGCCGGCCAGGTAGCCCAGGAGCAGATCACACAGACTTTCTAATTTTTCACATGTACAGATTCTTTTTTCACCTGCAGTAAAACCAGATTAGTAGATGTCATATGTCATTTTACACATAAAGTCTCATTTCACTTTTTCAATGATTGACCCAAATCAGAAATTACTCAAAAGTGGGTTTTTTTTCCCCATCACATAACCACATTACCTTTTAGCATTTTTAGGCGCATGGCTGTAGGGATGACTACCTCTTGCACAGTCCAGATATTTAATCTCTAAAAGTGAAACCAACTCATTGAAGCGTGGCCTATTTTTGTAGGCTTGAGGATGCCATGATGAATGCATGAGGAGTTGGTATGGGGAGGGTGGGGTTAGTAAAGCTTAAGAGTGGATTAAGATGGCTTTACATGAGACATTAAACGTTGCATACCTTGAAGAATGCTAATACCACTTAGGTCATTTTAAAATGCTTGTTTCTTTAAATATACTGCTTAATTTAAGGAGGATGATTTAGAGGATGTAACCCACATTAAAGAATGATACTTCCCAAAGGTAATTAACTTTGATAGCCGTTATAATATCATTTGCTGTATTTGACTGCTTAATTAAACCATATGCTCATGACCGTTAGATACGATGGTGCAAAAAGCTTCAGTAGCTCATAACCTTTTTTCAAATTAACATCAAATGCTACAAACAAAGACATTTAACTGGTAACTGTTTGAAAACGTCACATAAAATGCAGCCTTGTGCAAGAAGAACTAGTTGTGTTTTTGTCAAATTTTAATAACAGTGTTGTCGATTGTGCTGAAATGTAATCTTGTTAGTGGTATAAGCTGTAAATGCTTATAGTTCGGCTTTTGTGTTCTCGCTTCCTTTCCAGTATCAAATTATTTCTCCCAAAAGGCAGTTTGTGATTGGGGTTTTGAATGTTGTAATGATTTAGATTTAACGAGGATTTCTTATTTCTGTTGTGGACTGAAAATGTCGAAAGAATATGATTTTTTTTTTTTTTCTGATGTGAGAGGAGGTTTCATTAGTAAGGAAAGGAAGAGGTGAACACTGAGTCATCAGCCTAGCCAGAGAAAGGTTATTAATCTCTCTTAACATTGTTTTTCTGCCTCTCAGATTTTCCTTCTCTAATGAAAGTCACCAACATTTTTCTCTTTTCTAGTCTGGAGACATTTATGCTTGACAATCATGTGGTTTCTCAAAACTCTCCTGCCAAAGGAAGCTTTAGCTCATGTTTGTGTGCACTGTTTTGCTACACTAGCAGCTCTGTGGATGGCAGTGTTGGTCAGTATGTCAGATGGATGGGTTGCCAACCAGTTTAGTGTGTTACTTCATGGACTGTCTTAAAAAGGCTCCTTATTTGAAGATTTGTGTAAGAGGAGCAGGACATGACCTGGGCACTTTCTGTTGGTTACACATTGCCCATTATTTTCATATTATTGTAGTAGTAATACTAGTAGTGAATGCTAATGACTTTTGTTGTCTAAATTTTAATCTGGTTCCACCAGCAGGGCAGAATTTTCAGTTATCCAGTAAAACAGCATAGTTTCTAATAGATGGATCAACACATTTTGTGCAGATGTTCATGTTTTCCACGGACTAAACTTCAGAAATGCCTGAAATCTTTTAAGTTTAGCACCATCAACACAAGGCTGGAGATACTTTGTCTTGTTGAAACCATAACCAGTATGTTACTGACTTAACAAATTGACAAGAATGAGAATGATGATCCTATAACCACCAGTTATGCTGCCACCACTCAGTTTATAATTTAGAGTAAGCTGCTGTTTGTCAAGGAAAGGAAGTCCTTCTAAAATAGACTACTGATTAGAGCATAAATCTGTCCCACAGTGTTATGTAGTTTTTTTGTTATACAAACTTTAATCTGATTCCATAATGACATCGAGGACCTTTTGCAGTAAATCCAGTTCTCCTGAGGCAGCTAGATCGTGTGGTGATGAGGGAGAGTAAAGACAGTGATGTGACAAAAATAGAGGAATGCAGTTTGGAGGTCAAATTGGTGTTAAAATGATGCTGAGAGGAGAGAAAGTTACATTTCACCAGTAATGTCACTCTGTGAAATATTAAAATGGACAGAAGAAGGCTTGACATGAGTGTATTGGTTGATTTGCTAAAAATCAGTATCTATTGAAAGAGGGACAATTACAAAGGTTCAGCACACTGTTAGTGACAACCCCCTTACCTGAGTGTGTGTGTGTGTGTGTGTGTGTGTGTGTGTGTGTGTTTAGTGAAGTGACAGAAAGTGAGGCACAGAAATGAAGTGTGCTGGTGGAGGAGGTGAGATGATGGATGATGCATTCTGAGGTGGGGGAAGACAGAAAGTGGGTTGTGAGTGTGTGTTTTGGTTTTAATGGAGGGTGACCAGGGAGACTGTTAAGTCTCAAGTTTAGCTTGACTAGCAGAATATGTCAAAAAATGTATTACCTGCCATTACTGGCACTGCAGAAAACAGGTAGAGCTTTAGTTTAAAGTTAAAAGTGGGGAAAAAAAGGATTTCAAATATTTGAAAGTGGTTGTAAAATCACCCTGTAGCGACTGAAACCAAACAATTGTCCTGTTAGGACTTCTCCTTTTTAAGACTTGGAAAACTAAGACCTAACTCTGATTAATTGTTCCTTTCCACAACAAACATCCCAAACATGTTCGGGTATAGTGATTCTCTTTTCAGCCTTCTTCACTGATCCTCTCTTCAGAGCCAAGAGAACTAGTGAATAAACTATAAAATAAGGTCAACCATGATGCATTTATCCCCTCTGTATACATGGGCTATCAATCTTGTCCTAAGAAGCGTGTGTGAGTACAATTACAATGGTGCACACACTCCCAGTAGCTGATAAATGAGCCATTAGCACTTCCACAGGCAGACACTGCTTTGCATTGAATAAGCTGCCATACAAGCAGATTTCTATCAAGAGCTGTGACTGTAGCGTGCACCCGACTTTGTGCTTGGTGTCGGTGAGTCGCATTTGTCTGCTAAACAGAGCAGACAAGCTTCCAGCAGCAGCTTAAATGAGCTGTTTGGTCTGTCTAAATACATAATTGGTAATTATGTTAATGTGCCTTTTGACAAATTGTTCAATTTAAAATGACAGTGTCAGTTTAACATTTTTCATATCCATCCACAGGCATAGCATAGGGGTTGTACTGTTGATTTGGATCATGACTTAAAATCCTGCCTGTACCATATGAGAATAAAGTTATGAAATTTGATACCAGGTCTTTCATATCCCAGTTTCGTTCAGTTTAAAAGGTTGGCAATAATCTATATTTCTTTCCTTCTCAGTAGTTTCTGGTTTCCTCACCCTGTCTGTAGTGTTCTGTCCCACGTTCATTCATTCCTACTGAAAATGTAAAATCATTAAAAAGATGGCAAAAATGTATAGTTTCATTTTTAGCTATACTTGTCATTTTTATGATCCCTTGACCTTTTTACCCAGCAGCATGCTGACTTTAGCATTTAACGCTTCAGCTCTAAAAAGCTTCATTAACTTCCTTTGACAGCTGGGCACTGTAGGTTTTAGGAAACATTACTAAAACAGGAGGTAATGGTGTATTTTCTAAGGACTGTATTTGGTAGTGGATGTATATCTAGTGCTCAAGCGAGTGTCAGACAACCAGTTGAACCATGTGGCTCTAGTGATGTGTTTTCAGTAGCTTTGGGGACAACCACGGGGCTCCATGGTACAGAGCAATAAGCTGCATTAGGGTTTAGATAGAAAGGCAATACTTGAATACAATCAGTATATTGTTTGTTCTGGTCTTTGGACTATCAACAGACTTTACCTTCATCTTTGTTGACTGACTTTTTTTTTTTTAGCCATCCATCTGCAGCTGGGTCTACAGATCATTTGGCCTCTTTGGACCTCACTGGTATTGTCTGCTGTTCTTTGCAGTTTGCTTTAAAAACTACATATGAAACTGATGGTTGTCAGATGTCTGCAGATAAAATCTGCAGTTTATATTTTCTCAGTTTTTCTTTCTACTTCTGTTGTGAATCCCCCACTCAGCTGTACTGCCCCTATGCTGCACCTCATTGATTCTCTATATAGGAAAAGCTGAAGAGAGCCACTATCAAAGAAGAAAATTGCAAAATCTGGGCTAGAATTGAGGTTTATGGGTTGAATTTAACCTCCAAACAGAATGTAGGTGTAGTGCTGGTATCCCCAACCCAAACCTGCTAGAAGCCTTTCTGGTAAATCTGGTGTATCAGTCAGTTATTTTAAAAAAAAAAAAAAAAAAAAGTAATATCACCAAAACTACAAAATAAGATCTTAAAATAAAGTTCAGTCACTTCCTGATTTAGATGAAGCTTTTTCTCTGTGCATGGTTTTTAAGACTGAAGTTAAAGGTCTGTGCTGCCGTGGTGCTGAAACCAGACACTGGCGGGAGAACCACAGAGGCAAATGACTGCTGTGAATACTAATGTTGAAAATGACCTAGACAGCATTTGGCAGAGTCCTGGGAAAAGATGGCTGACCCTAAACGAGCCCAAGGTGAAACCAGAAAGCAGAGAACAGAGACTTCAAAGTAGAGGACATTAAGTGGATAGATGGGAAACATGAATTTAATAGACAGCAGTAGAGCAGGCTGGGGGGTGTAATGAAATACCCTAATTAAATAAGATGTTATACAAAGAATATAACTATCCACAGTAACGGAGTGGACTATGGCTGGTCCTCACATGATTGTGTTGCACACTGTGCCCTCCTACACTAGTCCTTAGTGCCTCAGAGCCTCAGGATAACCCTCATTATTTATCACCACAGCTTTATTGGAGGCCTAAACTGTGGTATCTCTCTTAGTGACTCATCCGCCATCGCTCCATGTCTGTTTTCATATCTGCAGTGCAAAAGTGGCAGGATGATAATTGTCATTCTTCCGATTAAACGGGAATCCCTGCCATCATGCCATCCACCCACGCTCCTGTGACATTCATGGAGCAGCAATAAATGAGTGATTGAAGCCCGTAGATGATGTAGAGGATTAAAGGTCATTCACATGATGGTGGGACCACTCGTAACAAAGCGTGGACATCACCCCGTGCACTTGCTCATCTCATCTATCATTGTTCTTCCCCATCTCTCATTCATTTTTAAAAATTCTGGTCTTCTACTCCCTAGGAGTCATTTCATCGCTTTTCCCCAATGTTTTTAGCAAATTTGTTCAGGAAAGATCAAACATTTCATAAGGATTTCTATCAGCAATAGTTATTTTTCACTAGTTATTGGGAAGTGTTTTGGATCCCACTAACTCCAACACTTGATATCAGCAGAATACAAAGAGATTTCCTCCCTAGTGTGTACAGTGAAATGCTTCAGCGGCACCACGAGTACTTCAGCTCTGTGGTGTTGACAGTGATGCAATGGGCCCTTTACTCTACAAAGGCAGCTGTCGCTGTCAGCTCTGTCATCCCTCTGCTCCTGAACAAAACAGGCTTTCTTTCTAACAACGAAGCCAAGAAGAGCCAGGGCAATGCTTCTTCAGTCATAAGGTCAAGCAGTCACAGCTTTATCTGGTGTACTCTCTGACAGCAGAGGCTGTTAATTCACACACAGCACTTGCTGAAATGTAGTTTTATGTGTGAATATTATACATATATGTGATTATATGGTTATAATGGGAATAAGGCACAAGTATGACCACTACACTTTAAAAGGAATCACTTATTTTTGAGTGGAAAAACAGAACAAACTAGGTACAAAATAGAAAGTTACATATCTCATGTATCATATAATTACAATTTGATATCTGAGGATCACAGTGTAAATAGTTGAATGAACTTTGTGTTCACTCTCTGTTTGAATGTGTTATCACATTTATGTGAAGCTCTTGAGTGTTTTGGGATGTAACAATTCATTACGTACAGTAAATGTTTAAGACGTTTAATGTTTAACTGTAGCAGGAGAAATTCTAAAAGGATTACAACACTCAGGCATATTTAGTATCTCTGATCACAAACGAAAAGGTCAGGAGATAAGTAAGGTAATGGGTGATTAGCACATGAAGAGCTGGGGTTGTGGCCGACTTGGAAATTGATAGAGCCAATGGCACCTCTAGGAAAACCAACAAATCAGGTTGGTCTCATAGCCACATTGCAGGAGGCGAGTTTGTGTTTGTTCACTGCAGTGCAAGCAGGTAAATATGTGACGCTATAAAGGGTAATGTAACTCTATCAGGGCAGTCTTCCAATCTCATTACTGGTCCAGAATTACATCTGAAACTAATGACATTTGTGTCAGCTCGTAAGGTTCTGTATGTGTAAGTGTGTCAGGCTGTAAGAGAGAGAGAGAGAGAAGGGAAGGCCTTCTCTGTACGTGATGCCCATACCTATTCCCACCTTGTCTCAACCTTGGTACTGCAGCACAGCTCCCCTCTTCTATTCCTCCTCTTGCTGCGTTACTAAATCGCTTGTAACGTTGCCTCCCAGGTGACATATTTCCACTGTGGTGCTTAATAGATCCCCACACTACCTGGTTGGCTGAGGACCAGTGGTTTGGTTCTCTGGGAATTAAAGGAGAAACTAGTTAGAGAGATGAAGGTGGCTGATGGAAGGAAGGAGGAGGAGATGTGAAATGAGAAGGGATGGAGAGAGAAAAATGGAAGAGATTGGAAAAATGGGAATAAAAGCAGACAAACAGAAATGGGTAATGTTTAATGGAAGGAAAAGGACATAGGTTGAGGTGGTAATCTCCGGAAACACAGGATAAGATTCATGGACAAGGCAGTAGGTGGGCAGGACTGAACTACTTTCACTCTGTAGCTTCTATTTATTTGGTTTGTTTTTCTCTCCAGTGTAGTTTTTGGCTTTATCTGGTGCTCCAGTTAGAAAAATCTGTAGTCTACAGATATACAGCTAGAAATATATTTCTTTAACTCTAAAATCCTATAAGATTGACCTATAAAACTTTGATGCTATTTATGGTTGCCATTTTGAGCAAAAGTCTTTCAATTCTCATTTTGTCAATTAGGTTAGGTTCAACCTGATGATGTGCTAGTCAAGGTAACCAAAGTCTGTAGGATGCATGACTGGGAAATTATCAAAAAAATATGTGGTAATCAATCAATTGTTGCCAATTAATTTTAATTGGAAAATCAATTAAAAAAAAAAAAAAAGCTGTAGTTTAGATTTATAAAACCATATGAACAAACATGGAAAAATATGATTCTCTTTACTGTTTAACAGCCAAATCTAAAATAGTTTTGTCTCTAATCTCGTCTGTCCTTGAATGCAACAGGAACATTTCCCAACCAGCAGCATTACCTCCAGGCAAAAACAAAACACTTGAAGTCCTCTCCTGAGTAGCATGCTGTGTGTCTGGAGAGGGGACTTAAAATGTGCAGTAAAAAAAGGGAATAACACACCTCTGCCAATTATGTGTTTGGATCATAGAAAACAGTAGAACAATCTGAGACACCATAAAAAGGCTCATTATTTTGTTGATATTTATGGCCACAACAGCATGAATGTGTTTTTGCAGTTTCAATGTTTGCCCCACTGAGGTTCCCTCATCTGTAACTCCTGTACTCTTAGCAAGCGTTAAAATGTAAACAAATTTCAGTGATTCCTCAGGAAGTTTCCACTGGGTACATTTTAAGCTTTGCTCAAAGTGAATGGGGGCTCCACTGTGGGGTTATACTGCAAATGAATTGGACATTGAAGCCAGAGCTGGCAGTCCTCCCAGAGGCTGAATGATGAATAATGGAGGCCCGTTTGTCTGTTTACCCAGACGAACGTGTCCTTGCTCGGTTCATTCAATTCCACAGTGTATGTGAAATACAGAGGCGGAGACAGAAACACCAAGCTTGTAAAACTGAAGCTCAGTGATGTCACCAGACAATCAGATTACCACAGATTTCCTACTCACGTTCACAAACGCACTGCCCCTTGCCCTGAGAGCTCTGTTGGCACAAACCAACAAATCAGCAGGAACAATGTGTCCTTTGCAGAGAGGACAGCAATTTACTGCTGCTTGGGGACACTATGATGGAGCTGGAGATGGAGCCAAAGTGCCAGAAAGAATCCGTCTGTCCCGTGCTGCAGCTGTCCTTCCTGTAAAGTGACACACAAGCAGACAGAGACACAGCTGGAGAGACGGGGCCAGATGACAGACAGGCATGGAGAAAATCAGAGGTAGACCAGGGAACTAACAGGCAGAGCAGCAGGCTGAAGCAGACGTGCATATAGATTGTGTGAAGTGGCTTATGGTTATTTAATAAAAGTTATTTTTTTACAGTGACTTGTAAGAAGACAAACCCAAAGAAAACATTTATTAAAAAGTGTCTACTTGATGACAGTTGCTGATTGCTGATACAGATCAGAAAATGCTCAACTTTATTATATCCTTAAAGAAGAAAGTTCAGATACGATGACAGGTTTTACTTAACAGATGGCAGTGTCGGATGCTTTGGGCCAGACGGTCCAAACATTCAATCCATGTAGTAGTTGTGATATTTCAGACATTTCTTGTGATCAGAGGATGATCTCTGGTGATTTTGACAATCCCCTGTCTTTTCCTCAAGTGCCACCAGCAGATCAGACTTTTGACTTATTGAGCTTATGACTTCAGTGTTAATTGTTAACTAGTAATTGTCAGCATGCTAAAGTAAGTTGATAATCATGATAATTATTATACTTGCTAAAAATTAGCATGTGCATTTCTGATTTGAGCATGTTGGCACACTGATATTAGCAATTCGATTGAAACACCAGCACAGAGCCACTAGACCATCAGAACCTGTGAGGTGAAAGCATGAAATGTCTTTGATGTGATTCTAACAAAGCTGATAAACTCTAAGATTGACTCATTATTCAGCCCTAAACCTGGTTTTACCCTATTGCCAACACATTAATAATACAAACCGATTAGTAACAAGAAAGGGTTTTTTTTTTTTAAAGTGCAGAAACAGTGCTGCTGTAACAGGTCAAACAGATCGTGCAGAATGAAAGACAGTTGGACAAATGGATGGATAGCCCATATTAATCAACACACTGTGGAGCAAGCCGATACCAAATGGCACACAGATACACAGACTGACAGGGCAGACGGCAAGATGACAAAGGCCACAATAATCTGATTAAGGCCCTTTGCTTTCCAGCTCTCTGCTTTGCCTCTGCTCAGCTGGGAAAAGGTCATATCTTACGGACTCGGCCTCTCACTCAGTGTGGGCTAATGCCGCTGAGGGCAGCCCTGCCAAAATGCCTCAGGTCTGCGTGTGTTGGCAAAGAAAGAAACAATTTACTGTAGAAAGAGGAGTTTTCCTGAGACAGGTATAGCAAGGAGAGGGAGAAGGGTGGGGGTGAATTGACCAATCAAATTTTAAAGACCTAAATTGGTAAACTATGAATGAAGGGAGGAATTTGGTGAAAAAGTGGCTCAAAGGAGATCAGTGAAGAGACAAAGGAAAAGGGAGGAGAGCAAAAAAAAAAAAACAAAAACAAAGTTCAAGCCATGTCCATACAAAAGTCCATCCAGCACAGAATCAGACAGGAAAGCAAAGTGAGGGAGAAGACTGATAAACGAGCGACCAGTGGAAGGCTGGCTGGGTGAGCTATGGGAGACCCTGGTACTGACAGACGGTGTAATCCCTTCGACCCTAACGCGAAAACACACACACACACACACACACACACACACACACACAACAGCTTCAAGGAGAAGGACAGTGCTCCAGTACATGTCAATGACAGCACCTAGAGAAATGGAACACTGCTCACGGCGTTGCCTCGGCTGAAAGAGTGGGAAACCTGACCCTTATATCTCATGTCCTGATTTCCTCATACACATGGTAGCCAGTCTTTCTATCTTAATGTGGATTTCTCAGTAAAGAGTCAAATATTATGTAGGTAACGTGCTACTAAGGGTTTGAAATTGCTTCTGGGTTCATTTCGGGCACAAAACAGAGCCAGGCGGCCAAATATAGTGAATACACAACACTTACAGAGCCCTAGAAAAGTTCAAATGAACATTTTAAGGCTTACTACTAAGGTGGCAGGCCTCTTTAGAGCTGAATAACTTTATCTGATGATAGCGAAAAGTCATCAGACCTGTTTAAATTTATCTAAAACCAGCCACAGACACAGGTCTGACCAAGCATGAAGATGCCTGGTGTAAAAATATATTATCCACGTCATTGCATTCTGTGTTGGCTGTTTTTAGACTTTAACAAGTATGTGTGGGAGTATTTCTGTTGTGTGGGGAAAATTAAGACCCACGGTTTCATACCTAGAGAAAAGTTGCTGTTCCGTTAGCAGCTGCAAACCCTGGTGACGTACTTGGACAGCGAGGTGCTCTCACCTCGTGTTCACAATCAGCAGCGTTAGCAGGATATTATTAGTCTAGCAGAGAGCTGAGAGAAGCAGCAGCTCTGCCCAGGCCTTATGCTGGATCACCGAGCAGCTGTGATTCCATCTTTGTTTTCATCCTGCCCTCTGAGGGCTGTGTGTCTGTTAACGTATTACAGTACACAGGACCTGCACTCCCATACACAAAGCTGAAGCCATATTCATAGTCTCACTGGGTTAGCTGCAGACATAGCACATACTTTTTCTCTTGTACATCTATGTGGTGAGTTGATGTTGATTGTCTTGAATTTGTATTTGGTGAAGTGGCAGCATGTAATCAATTGTGTGCATTGTCAGATTTTGGATGAAACTGATTTAAATAGTTATCAGCTCATCACCTTGGTTAATGAATAACCAATACTCGTGTGTATTGGAGTTTGCCTTTGCTACCTAACAGAAGAGGTGCTACTGTTCTAGTGTTTGGTCTGAAAAATGCAGAAATGGTCTTTTTTCTTTTCTTTTTTTTTTTAAAGCTGTGTTAGTGGCCTCAGCTAGATCTCCATAATGGACCCCAGAAGTTAAAATGTAATGAGTTTGATGATCCCCTGACGTTTCTTCTATTGCCACCTCATGTTGGAGTTAAAAGTCTAAAGCACACTTGGACAAAGTGCCACAACATTTAATAGATATCTGTATCCCCTGTAGGATGAATCACTCACTTTGGTGCAGCTTCTTTGGTTTCTGGCTAATCCCATTACCAGCTGTTTAACATCAGTATGTGTAAATTGTCATTATGAACACATTAGCATGCTGTCATCAGAATCAGCTCAAAACAACCAGAGCAGACAGAAAGGCTCACTTGTCTTGTTTCTCTTGGCTTCTGGTATTATTATAGCTTCGGTTTCTGTGTGAAAATGTATATTTGTATTCATATAAAATATTGATATTTTATCATGTTTATTGTCAAACACAACAGGCATAATGATGCAAAGGCAGCATATTAAAATCCATAACTCAACATCAAATGTGAGGTCAGAAAAGTTTTCATTTTGTTTAGCTGGCAGGAGTCTATTTATCTCTGGTGATGAGTAATTAGTCACCTCTGAGGCAAGTGTTTTGTTTGCTGTTCTAAATTAAGGCTCTTGTATAAAATTTTAGCTTGAGTGGTGACACCTATACTGTTGCTGTCATTACCCAATGGGTGTGGAGTTTGTTTAAATTGAGTACACATTTCGATACACTGTCTAACAAGAGCCATGTGAATGTAACCCTGAAATTTAACATCTGTGAGAATCTGGACATAGACATTAACAGAGAGGAGGAGACTTATATGATGAATTTTTTAAATTAATTGTTCGTTTTGTGTTTTAGTGGAAAATGTAATGCAGGAGAACCATAAAAGCCTAGAAAGTATGAGCAGCTCTGTACAATTAGAAATCCTAACATAAACCCACCTAAAGGTTCAATGTGTAATGTTTAGAGGGATCTGTTAGCAGAAATTAACTATAGTATTCCTAAATGTGCTGTCATTAGTGTGCAATCACTGGAAAATACCAACTATTTCATTTTCTTAATCTCAGCATGAGTTTTTTAATTCTACATAAGGAACGGGTCTCCTTTAGCAAAGGCAGCCATGTTTCTACAGTAGCCCAGAAAGGACAAACAGGGAACCACGTTTTGTTTTAAATGTGACGGCCACCGCACCCTCCTTTGCGCCTGGAAATGGGTAGGGTGAGGTGTGCATTTTCCAATCTCACCAATAGATGTCGCTAAATCTAGTGGTGAGAAATCTTTTACATTTTATGCATTGCACCTTTAACAGAATATATTATATTATGTTAAGTGTTAAGTTTTTGTGGTTTTGACTCCTGTTCAGTTGTTGATTATATATTATTTTCCTTTGTAACATATATTCTAATATATATTTAGAGAGAGAGAGAGAGAGAGAAAGTCAGAAATATTTGCTCACAACAGTGATGTGCTTATAGGTGAGCTGGAAATATGAGCTGGAAATTTCAGCTAGATTTGATATTTTGTCACTGGTAATCAGGGGTAATTGACTGCATGGGTGTTTTAGTAGTGTGCATAAGGGTGTTTTGACTGTGTTTTGGCAGTGGCCTGAAGCTTTTAAAGTGGTATACTTTACTATGAGAGCAGTTCAGTTCTGCAGATTGAATTCTGTCCGTCCTTCAGCAGTGTTTGCACAGTGGTGTTAATATTCCACCAGATTTACTGTAAACATTTATGCATTGCATTTATGTTACGTAAAAAAATATATGAGTCATCAGCTCTGTGGGTCCATATGGAAAAGCTGCTAAAAAACCCTGGCAGCAACAGTCACATGTTGAACGGTGGTACAACAGACAGTCTCATTTTCTTCTTATCACTTCATCCTGTACAGGCCTGAGGCAGCCATCAACTGACTCACACTGAGACAGACTGAAAGCCAGACAAAAAAAAAAAAAAAAAGGGAAATATCTGGAGATAAGAGACGCTACCTTAAATTAATGGACCTTTCTGAACCCAGCTGACGAAGCAAGCCGTTAGATACAAGGTTTTAGTGGAAATTTACTTTCTGCTTTACTGGATATTGCCTCTCTCCAGCAAAATAAATCTACAAGTGCTTGGCATTTATTTTCAGCACATGGCACATTAAAGCCAAATAAACTTTTAAATATCACTGTTTTGTCACACTAGTCAAGATTTGTTTTATTAACACATACTGTAATTCCTGTGTAGGATGAGCTTCTGATTAAATTTAGTTTAATAGACATTTATGCTTGTGCTTACAATCACTTTGACAAACTTTTTTTTTTTTTCTGTCATATTTCAAGCAAAAATCAACAGCATTCTCTCATTTTATTTTCAAATGTGATAATTTGCTTATTTTAGCTACCCTATGTTATTGTAGATTGAATATATTTAGGTTTCGGGCTTTTGTTTGGATAAAACAAGCAAATTAATGCCATCACCCTGGGCTGTGAGAAGAGGCTTGTTTTGTCCAATAAACAATAATGTGAAAAATTTAAAATATAAAACAAAGAAGCAAATTCTTAAAAGTTAGAAGCCGAAACAACCAATTCTCCTCAGCCTAGTGACTGCTGATGGCAATGTTAAACAGTGGAAGCAAGTTAATAGAAATATTTAGGTGGGAAATCCATCAGAGACGATATTGATTCATTGCATTTTTTATTTAAATGTTTTCATTTATACAGTCTCTACTCAGTTTATTTGTTATGTAGAAATTGTGACTGCTACAAAGATGTTGAGCTTTCAACCTCAGCTGTATAACTCTGTCAGTGCTGAATTAACTTTTGGTGCTTAAGCATGGCCAGGTCTATATAACATAACAGAACTCTTTTTTTTTTTTTTTTTTTTTTGTCCTCTTGTGCATTTTATTGCTACCAGGCGCCTCCACTGAATTAGATCTGTGTCTGTGGCGTTGTCTGCATGTGTTTAATCAAGGTAATAACAGACTACTTGCAGTGTGAAACATCAGTTAACGGAGGTCAATAATGAACAGCATGTATCGACTTTTTCAGTATAGCGTGTTCTTTGATGGATGATTGCGAGTAATGATTATTGCTTGTAATGATGTATTGACTCGTTTTTGAGTAATCTATAAAATGGAAACGACTCATTCTAAGGTTGTGTTAATGTCTCTGGTGCGTTGAGCTAAATGTTAACATGCTGATGTTTAGCAGCTGTAATTTTGACCCTGATGATGTTTGTATACTAATGCTTAATTAACACTGAACACAAAGTATAGTATGTGGGAGATTTTCATTATGTTTATTATGTGGTGGCAGCACACACATTGTAAGGGGACCTTTGTGTGTGTCGACACTGCTTTTGTGCTCACACGTTACAGAGGTACTTTGAGTGCAACAGCGTGACCCACTTACCTGTTTGAGTCCTTTTTGTCCCCATTTTTCTGAAAGCGTCTGAAAGGCGAGGGAAGAAGAATTAGAGGTGAGAAAGCTAGAGGTAGAATGAAAAACGTGGAAAGATGGAGAGATACAAACAGTATGTGGCTCTGGACTGTTACCTTCTATTCATCAAATGATGTATCTGTTTATGGTCAGAGACTTCCCCTTGTCTCCCCCTTCCCTTTTCTCATTTTTCCAGAAATGACTCATCAAATCTCTTGTTGTCTGTCAAAGTAATTCACAGTGGGGTCATTGTCAACACACCAGCACCGCGTCTTCTCCTGTTCACTGTCAGCCTTGTCTTTTCTGTCAAAACACTCTAATTTCCTGCACGCCTGTACTCATTCGTCCAATTTTATGGCCCTCTGATTTCTGCCCTGTGATCCATCAATTGAAGGCAGTGCCACTTATCCCCTTCTCATTCTCTTCTTCCCCTCTTGTGACCTAAATTCCCTTCTGTGTGCTCATGAATTAGCTGATGCAGGTCTCAGGTCTCCAGGGAGAGTGGGAGATTGAAAAAGCTCATTATAGGACACATCAATAAGGTGGTATTAATCATCCGTTGGTATGTGTGTTCTGTGTGTGTGTGTGTGTATGTAAGCGTAGTAAACAGGCCTATAGGTGCAACTGCTTATTTATAATGTTTTCTTTACTGCTTTTCCTGCAAGTTGCATCCATTCAGTGTTGTTGCATTTCTACACAGGTTTTAACCTTCTGACCTTGTTGTCCGTGGTAAGATGTACTGTAACACTCTTACTGTCAGGTGTGCACATAATTTTCCACTAGCTCAGATGTTTGTGCATAAAACCTGTCAGTTCTCTCCTTCAAGTAAACTGAGAATCCCCACTTTGAAGAAACAAATTATTTCTTAATCAGGTCTTTGGTAGATTGAAACTTACTGTGCAACAATTTTAACAAATGATGCATCTTTTACATTTTTAGTGAAGCACAAGTTTATTAATCAGTCTCCTCCAATGTAGATGTTCGCTGTTTAGGACATCTGATCTGAAAATAATAATAAAAAAACAATCTGAAGACATTTTAATCTCTGGAAAGTTCATTTTATAGACCAAATTACTCATTGAACAATGAATCACAAGTTAATCAGTCTATTACAGCAAACTGTTTGATGATACATTGAAAAATAAAGCAATACCTTTCCAACAATCAGAGGTTCATTAGTAACAGTCAAATATCAAAAACAGTTCTTATCAAATAACAGAGTCAGAGAGTACAAGCTTACTTGGTAAACTTCATTTATCATTGTGTACTTTAGTGGACATTAGTCATGAATGAGGGCACAAGTGGTTGTTTTTCTGTATGGATCACCTCAGGCTTTGTTACATTAACTTCATGGCGCAGTTCCACACATTATATAAGCACTTCATCTATTGCAGTGTCCCACTTAATAAAATATTGAAACATTCATTCTGCTAGACAACATCAATTCATTGAGCTTGGTTTCTGGAATCCACCCAAACACCATTACCTCAATGATAAACAACAAACATTTTCCTGTCTCTGCTTTGCTCACAGATTCCCTGTCCAGCGACACCATATGGGATCCCATAGTGTTCATCGCAGGGTTTCTTCTCCGAGCTACACATGTAAGGCTGCAGGCGTTGTAGCACCAGTTAGTAAGTATCACAGCTTCATACAGGGTGCTATGTCAAGTGGGAACAAAATAAAATCAATAAACGTTGCATTGCTACGCAAATGATAAGACCCTGACCAATTAAATGGCCAGTTGACATCAGAAGTGCCAGAAGTGTTTGCAGTTTAAAAACTCATTTATAGATACCCATGTCAAATGTCCAGAATTGGTTGGGCTCTGGTGATGCTGAGCTGGCACAGTAAGTCAATACAAAAAACTATTCAGCGAATCATTTTACACATATTTTGATTGTTTAAATAATTTTTCTCTCTGTTTGTGTGCGTCAGCCCCATGACAGGCTGGTGAGCTGTCTAGGATACGCTCCTCTTGCCCAGTGTCAGCTGGGGTTGGCTCCAACATCCCCTGAATCGATGGATAAAGAGGTTCCAGCTCCTCAAATGTAAGGATTTTTTGTTTTGCCCTTTTCTTAGTAAGCTGAATATATTTGGGTACTGGACAAAAAAAGTACAATTACAATATGTCACATTGGGCTCTAGAAAATTAATTTGTTTTCCCTGATATTTTATAGATCCACTGTCTTGCAACAAAATATCAAGTTAACATAAGACTGGTGAGACACATGTTAATCAAGACTATATATAACAATTCTTTTAATTGTGCATTGCATTTTTGGAATGATTGTCCAGCTGTTGTGACTTGTGCATAAAATCATCTAGGCCTTAGATCACATATTTCTTGGTTTAAAGATTAAATAAATTTTGTCATTCAGTGAACTAACAGTAATAAACACATGTAGGTAAAAAAAAAAAAAAAAAAGAATCATCTTAGTAGTAACATTCAACATTTTTTGTTGATTCCTAAAAACAAATTTCATCCAAATGAGTGGAGAAAAAAAAGGAAACTAAAACATGCTCGATAAGCCAAGTCATATGTGTTGCAACATGTTCCTGTGAAGAACCGCCCTGCTGCTGCAAATAGCCTCTGTGCATAAACCGTACTGGGACCAGTGTAGCATCAGAGCTCAGCCAACAGATCCACACTGTCTGCTGCTTAGTCCATGTGTGATAGCTATGAGATATGAATATGATGTGAACTAGTGGCCAACCTGTGTGTCTCTGGCACACTGGCTATAGCAAAACTGTGCTGATATCCATAACTTGCTCCCTTTCAGTTTCTACATTAGTGTTGGTGCAAGTACTGGTGAGGACAGAATAAATGCAGATATACAAAATATTAAAGGATAGGTTTGCAGGTTGTTTTTTCTTCTTTTTTTTTTAAGTTAAATACAATAGCCACATGCCCTGTGTATGTTAAGAGTTAATGCTCACTGTAAGCAGCCCAGCAGTGACTAAAAACTGCAAGTTGGAAAGATACCAACTTGATATTTCAGACTGCTCAACCTTCATTTTACCTTCAACTAATGTTTAGATTGCATTTTTGTGCTGAATGAGGAATGCATTTTGTCACTTTGGCAATTGAATGTACTTTTTGGTTCAGGCTGCATATTGCTGTGTTTAACATAAAATAATAGAAAGGCATCAATGTAAGGCCAACAGAGAGAGCAGCACAGAGGACGCTGACAGTGTTCTGTTCATGCTGCTGTGAATTAAACCTTTTAACGTACATCCAGGCATAAGTAATGAATTATGGTCAGACCGATTAAGAAAATCGGAAGTTTTCCTTTGATTTAACCTTGGTAGTTTCCATGTTTTGAAACGTGCTGGAATGTCTCAAAGATTTAGTTCATCCAATTAGAAATAATAATCTACTGCAATTCAGTCAGAAATTCTACTTCTGTAGTCCTTCAGCTGTTGATTACATGTTTAAGTGTTGGAGCCATAGTTTTTGGTGCTATGTTGGGCTAAATTATACTGAGGTGTTTCTAATTTCAAGTGTAACAGCAAAGATTCCTAGTGTTTACCATGGTTCAAGTGATACCTCACCTCATCTTTCTTCTACTGGAAAGTGACAGGGAATGGTCTAGACTATCTCCACATAAAAAACTATGTACAGCTGCTCTTGTATAGACAACAAATGGATGGCACTTGCAGCTCACTATATGTATCTGCCCATCCAGTTGTTGTCAGCCACAGCTAATGAGGCCAGGCTACAGGGAGCAAGAGGTAAGGTAATCACAGTCACTGACAGTGTCAGGAGCAGGGAACAGTTATCAAGTCATGTGGGACAGACTGGAGGGTAAAATATAACAAAGACAGTTAGGTTAACTTGTGATGACCTGTTCACAGTTCATTAGACCAGTCTTCGTTTTAAACCACTATTGGGGAGGTACTTTCTGGTTTGAGGGCATGTCCTGTCGGCTGTCAGGAAAGGGCAGGGAGCTGAGGGCAGCTGCTGGTATGGGAGTAGTGCGGTGTGAACGTTTCCCTTCGAGCTCTTCATCCTGACAATCAGATCAGACATAAGACATACATCATTCATCAGTGAAGAGTTGAGGAGATACATTTATCAGTAACATCTACACATTTAATCAAGTTTCTTAAAACTAATTTGACTATTTTCTTACCAGCTAAATCTGCTACATATTTTTGATTTGACATTTATTATCAATTCATTCTTTTATTATCTTTATTACAATATGTTCATTGGTCACAAACTCCAATATATTGTCCAGTTTAAGAGGCATTTCTGCAGATACTTCTTTAATGGCCTGGGCTGGATGCCTCCAATCAATTTGCATTAATTATCTCTTTGTTCTACTTTGTGTCTGAAGTGCTAGAGACGGTTGTGTATAATCAACTGATCGATTAAGAGGAAAACTATAAACTAAAAATTGAGTCAGTCCCGTTAATAACACAGCTTTACATAGTCAGGCTGAGGAATTCTCCTCAGCACTTGAACTTTCTGTAAACAGATCACAATATCTGGATTTAAGACTGTGATAGTTGTGGTTGGTTTGTGTTAACTTTTTTGGAAAAGATGAGATTTTATATATTTAAATCCTGTTTTCCATAAGAAATAACACAGATCTACAGCTGGCAGTATTAATTGTCAGTTAATACTATTAATTAGTATTAACTAATTGTTAGCCTTACTTACTTAGAAAAAAAGCTAGAGGTTCATACCGTGTCAGCAGTCTCCTCCCCTTCAGTGTGCTCTCCAGAGCGATTATATAGCTCCATGTCAGACAGAGCACTCTCCACTGCCTCCTCTTCATAGTCAGTGTGGTAGTCTGACTCGTCTGCTGAAGGGACGAGTGGGAGACAGGAAGTCAATAACACACATTGTAGCTCAATTTGAATATGTGGGGTATAAAAGAGGTGACAATTGATAGTGCAAAAATGTTTGAGTGATGACAAAAGTTACAGAAAGAAAAGGGAGAAAGCAGATATGAAATTAGGTCGCACTCAAACATGGTTTTAATGATGTTTACATTTCATTTTACAGAACCACATCTTCAGAAAACAGGAACTGAGTAAACTACAGCACCTACAAAGAAGACAACAGGGGTAACTGAAAGTGTGAGAAGATGAGCACCCAAATCAGATGGACCCAAGACCAGCAATGGAGGACCATTTAACCTTATCAAGAAATCAATGCAATTGTGGCCACAAAGGTTGTAAAAAAATGAGGATCCTTGAGGACGTGCATCACAGATGGAGTGTGACAGCATAACGCAAAAATGCAACTTGTGATGAGATGCAGGAGAAGCCAGGGCAGAGCCAAAATACTTGGAGCCTGCCAGGGTCACCCACAGTCACTGCCCACACTCCAGTGAACAGAACCTACAAGCACCACCAGATGCTTAAGATGCACAGAGTTCCCAGAGCCACCAAACACCGACTGTTCTCAGCTGGCTATACTAAGGATCCAAAGGCCCTGATCCACAAAGAAAGCTGACTGGCAGCATAGACCAACATCATAATTGTTAAAGCTGAGGCAACCAAACCTGTAACAGCAGCATATGATCCAGACTGTACAGTAATATAAACACAGCGTCTCAGGGATGAGCTCAAGCTACTCAAAACAGAGACACAGGATGCCGAGAAAACCAGCAAACCAGAGCAAATCATCAGGCAGTCCTCAGAAAGGACCTCCAGATCCAGCAGAAAGGAGAGAGCCACTGAAGGATGTGGAAAGAGGACAGGAAAGAAAGCAGCATATCTAGCCCTTCAAGATGACCAAGCAGCTCCTTGGCCAGAGGGAGTCCTTCCTCTTGCATGTAACAAAAGTGAGATCGAGGTCAGCAACAGGGCCAAGGGTAGTGGCCAACAAGGCCCTACAAGGTATATATGAATTGCCCAAGGCCACTCTATTATCTTATGAGGATACTGTGTTTTCATGTCACAGCTTGACAGCCTGGAGAGGCAGCTGAAAAATCTACCACAACATTGTATCTAGGCCTCAGTGAGACTAGACAGCTGGAGAAGATTGGCTGGGAAGAGAGGATGGAGATAGTGCAAGACAAATATGGCAAAGTACCAGGATCTGGTGGAGGACAGCTGCAGGAACTAGTGGAAGACCAGGTGAAGGTGGGCACTTATGGGTTTTCAAGTCATTACAACAACAAGGATTACAGAACCATGGCCATTACAGGATTGGGCAGAATATCAATCAACAACAGAAAAGGCCCCAGCTGATAAGGGGTAAGAAGAGTGGTTAGCAGAATACCATTTGACACTTGATCTTGAGGCATGATCAGCCTCAGTTAGGTTGCCTGGATGAGGGTATCAGCTGAGAGACCCAAACCATCCATTAACTCCAGGATACAATCCAAAGACGTTTAAAAGAACCATATTTAATTGCAAATGCTGAATTTGAGATATTTCGTTTGTACAGGTTCTACTTTCCATTAGTACAGTATGTTCAATTTTCCATCAGCATGTTAGAACTTGCATGTATACACAGAACTAATAGGCTAAATCTTCCCCAGTGGGAATCCAATCCCTTTGTCCTTCCTTCCTGCTCCATGTGAAACAGATTAATTTGCCAATAGAGTATGACACCTAGCCAAACACAAATAAATAAGCAGGGAAAGCTAAATCATAGCAGAATGACAGACACTGTGTAACACATCTGAAGTCTGGTCACAGGTGTGGTTCAAAGTGCGAGTGTTGCAGTGTGGCTGTAGTTTTACCATCCACCAGAGCAGGTTTGACAGGCTCGATGCGGGACACAATTTCTGCCAGGTCAGTGAAGGAAGCATTGGGACATGTCACCACCTGAAAGGTATACAAATACACACATATGCACACGCAAATTATAACCTGAAAAAAAAAAAAAAAAAGAAACAGACCAAGCCAACCAGCAGCGTTGGAGAGGGACACTGTCATTCTATTTTAACATATTGGAATAAGCCAGGTAACCAATTGTGCTCTAACTAGACCAGCCACCAGATGTCAACACCTTACCTTAAAGGTTAGATTAAATGTTACAATGCATCTGCCCTTACACATGCTAATGAAAAACTAGTAGTGAGCAGTTTCAGTAAGAGGAACAGAAGGCAACTGGTCTGGAAAAAGCCCATTTCTTCCTTTTCTTGCATGGTTGCTCAGACTGTGGGTAAAATTCTCATCTCATTCAATTTCCCATTGTTTAGCTCATATTTGACTTTCTTTGACATTGCTTGCAGGTATGTGTCTTGGATGGCAAATCAATTTCTCTATCTTCTTATTGCTCATAAAGGAATTGTAAAAATAGTAGCTACAATGCCCAACTTGCTTGTTTTAAATGCCTGCTCCATTACATTTGGTCACACATGTCTGGTATTATAAAAAAAAATAGTGGTCTACAAAGTTTTGATCAGAATCATGGTTCTTATGGGGCTTTTCCACTAACACTACTCAACTTGACTCGGTTTTCCATTAGGGGATAGTGTCTGGTATCAGGTACTTTTTTTTTTTCCAGTACCTTCTCAGCCAAGATTGGACCAGGAGTGATATCACTGGAAGAGTTTGACATGAGAATCAAAAACCCACCATTTTTAAAACCTGGCAACAGCGACCGTTTGTTTGTTTAGCAAGGCAAATGACTAACACTTCTCGCAAAACAACACAATGGTCCTACGAGGAGGTGCAAACGTTTCAGTTCAGTTGTAATGGAAAATAACCTAAACCGAGTCGAGTAGAGTAGGGCTAAAACTGTGTAATGGAAAAGGGGCAATATTTACTGTCCACATGGAAAATAAGGCGGAGTCTGTTATTCTTCTGCACTGAACTATCCCTAATGATTCTTGTTGTATTATCTAGAGCATTCCCATTCCCCTCCCTGCATCCTTACATTGTTCTTGATTTGGGTTTTGTGGAACTCCTGGTGTCTGTCTTTCAGCATGTTCTCCACCACTCCACTGCGACTCCAGACATCAAATACAGTCTTGCCGTGCTGGTATCCCACCTCCTACACAAACACATCAATATTGTTTTATCTAGCAATGAGCAAACTCATTGATCAATATGCTACAGAATGTAAAACATGAATTAAATATTTTGTGAAAATATATTTGTTTGCAGCATTTTTATAATAACATGAAAAGCAAAAAGAGAGAAAGAGCTAAGAAACAATTTGCCTACAGCTGTGGCAAAAACAACAGAAACTGTAGTCACAAGAAAACACAACCTATTCAAACTTACAGCAATCTCATCAAACTTGCCAAACTCAAGAGTGCGGTATCTGTCGATTGGAGGTCTGATATATTCGCAGTAGTCACTGTTCTTGACAGACTCCAGCTGTCTGACACAGCACACATAGGCAAGCCGAGTCTGAATCTCTGCCATGTTCAATACCTGGGACCACAAGTGTAGAAATGATCAATGAAAAGTCCCACACAGACATATCCAAATTGGTATTCAGACGACTAATTTAAGTACTCATCCTTGCAAAGAGTGTTGAGTTTTAATTTTTAATCAATCTGTTACCTTAACTTTCTCAGCAAGGGGGTTGAGGCGTTTCCATAGCAGCCACCAGCCAGAGAGCGAGTCGCCATAATTAGTGAGGTTGGTTTCATCCCGACTGCCCACGTCAATAGCTATCACTACTTTGGCACCCATGGAGCGTGCCACATCAGCTGTTCGTTGAATTCAGGACACAAAAACAAATGTGGGAAAGAGAAAGAACAGAATTTTTTGAAAGAAAAATAAACCACCACCAGAACAAAATGTTCAAACTGTCAAATGAAGTTAATGAACACAGGTGACAGAATAAATCGAGGTACTGAGAGAAAGAATGGCAAGAAAGGTACGAAGCAAGAAAACTGAAATGACGAAGTGTAACAAACCAGGTAGGTTGTTGATGTAGCCTCCATCCATCAGTAAGTGTCCATCTTTGGGGTCACAGAGAGGAGGCATATACCCCGACAGAGACATGCTTGCTCGAACATACCGCCACAGAGAACCTTAAACAGCAAACATGGTAAGTTTTGTCTATTAAGCAAAATGTACTTAACTGAAGGAAAATCGTTCTAAACTGGCATGAAATTAAAATGTGAAACTAATAAAAGGTCAGTTCACAGGTAACGACAACACAAGCAGATATCTCAAATAACAGAAACTATAGATACCACTAAGAATGGTAAAAAACCTTTTTTAGTGCAGTAAGCAACAACAAAATCTTATTTAAAAGTACAAAAATGACAAAGAACACGGTGCCCACCATCGGTGTGTACTCTCATGGATGAGGCAGTGATGTCAGTTGTGATGTTGAAATATGGGATCCAAAGGTCCTGCATAAAGAAACTTCATAAGTCACCTCTGTACTCTCTTCTTTAGACTCCATTTCAGTTCTGACTCCATAGGGTCTTTGGTAACCTAATCTCACTCACCTCAATTTGTTTACTCTTGAAGACATTGCTAATGCTGGAGTTGAAGGTAGCACCAGAGAACATGGAGGTGACTGGGTACGTCAAATCCAGAACCTTCTTAAACACTGATGTCATTTCCTACAGAGAAAGGTGTAGAGGAAAGGTTATAATTTGCTGGTACATTTGTTTTTGTGTTTCCTGTATGTATGGTTTTTAACCATTATTCCTTTCTTCTGGTGTGTACATGTGGTTTTCTTAGTAATGTGACAAATCTTAAAAAAGATGAATTCACACCAAATGAAACACATTATTTAAACGAATCAAATGGCGCTGTTATCGCCTTGTTCATCTGACTTTGCTAAGGGGGGGAAAAAAAACCTAATATTGCAACTATGGTTCTTTTGATTCAATACCAAGGTGCAACAAGGAAAGACATACTACACACTGCCTGCAGAACTAGAGAAAGAGCCAGTGTCTCAAATAGGATTTCAGGCTTGATCATAGTATTATAGGCCTGGGGGTGAGTTTCATATCACAACTGGAAAAGGTTCTGTTAATGGTTTAAATGTGAGAGCCATCCAGAGCTCTATGTACAATACTAACCCATTACTCTACATGGTTAATCTGCATAGCACAGTTAATCATGTAGCAGAATTGATGTCTATGACTTGTGATTTAATTCTAATTGACTTCAATCAAATCTGCTTTACATTATTCCCCTGTCCTACAGACACAGTGGCAAGTGGAGGTGTTGGAGTCAGTTCTTCACTAGAAGAAAATTATTATAACAATAATTTGAACATATTATAGAGATTTAAATAAATACACCATTTGGAGCATCTGTCCATACTATATAGACAGTTGCATCATGTGATATAACATCCTCTGTTTTGAAATGTCAAAGTTTTACTGTAAGTTAAACTGTGGGGAGGGGAGTCCTGGTGGCCAAAGGATTAACGATGTAGATCATGTAATTTGAACATCCTTGGTTCAGTCCCAATCAGGGAACTTTGTTTTGTCCTAAGATACAAAGCAGGGAAGGGAAAAAAAATCCCTCAAAAATTACTAAGGAAGGGATTTTAGTAATAAGTAAGATTCAGTGTGTGTTCCAGATCAAATTATCACTGTTCCCGATATCTGAGTATCACAAGACTACTGTCATGTTTTTGTTTTGTTGGCTCTCACCATTGCCCATTCTTTGGCCCTCACTCTCATGCGGCTGTGGCTACGGTCCTCTGCATATAGCGCACCCATCAGGGACCCTATAGAAGTGCCGCCAATGAGGTCCACTGGGATGCCGGCCTCACAAAGAGCTCGCATTAACCCCACCTGAGAACAGCCCCTGAATAAGAGTGTGTACAAATAAACATGTCTTAGATTAAGATATAATTTGACATGAATTAAAAAACGGCTGGTAAAACAAACAGTAGGATAAATGTTACCGGGCCCCACCCCCTCCTAGGATGAGGGCGATTGCATTGCCCGTAAGGACCCGAGCCAGACGGGAGAAGTCAGAGTGGCGGTCTGCTGGCTTCTCGAACACACGATGGTACAGCTCCAACTGAAAAAAAGGGAAATAGCTATAATAAAAATGGTAAATGAGAGGCTAGGTAAGGAACAGCCAGACAAGGACAAATAAAGTGCTTTGAACTGAAGATGAAAAAAATGAGAGTGGTTAAATAATAAATATATATATATATATATAAAAAAACACAACATAAATAAACCTTATTTTCCAATCCTACCAGTTTGGGCAGGCTCCTCTTTGAGAAGACCCTTCGAGGACAGGAGAGGTGAAGGTGTCTGGAGATCCAGCTTCGCATGTTGAGCCAGTCCACAGTTCCTTTGGGTGGAGGGCCGTCTTCTCTGTGCAACAGCACCAGCTGCTTCTGGGCACGCACTGCGCTTCCTTCCAACATACGCTCCAGCTAGAGGGAAGACGTCAAGCACAGATGTTTTAGAACATTTTATACAACTCACTTTCTTCAGAGTGGCTCCTGTGCAATGCTTGCACAGATGGAATAGTGAAAATTTTGAGCATTTGCCCAGAAAAATAATGCAAAGTCGTGACAACTACCAAGTAGACTAGGTGTAAGATAATATAATATAATAATAATAATATCAGCACTTTCTAATGTTTGGGGATAGTTTCAGAAATGTGTGGGATAAAAGCAATGGACAAGAATCAGTTCCAGATAGACAATGATTTTGAAATCAACCAAGATACATGAATAGCTGCACTTCATTACATCTTCTATTGCTAGGTCTGCTACCCAAATAAAACAGTCATTTGATATATGAATTTTTAATTTCATTCAATTCTTTTTTTTTTTTTATAACCACAATTTCTTAGCTAAGGCACGTTTACTATATAACACTCCTGGCTGAGCAGTCTAAGAGGAAGGTCGGCCCTGCCACCTAGTCAACAGGCCCTCTGCTAAAGGTTTAGAGTATGTGCAAGGTGAGAGGGTGTCTGTGTGCATTGAACGATAAAATCAGGGCCGAGCTATGACTCATTCTGTGGCTGAGCAAGTATTGATCCATCTTTCCATTTCTCCCACCATCTACTAATAAATGGGGATACATTCTTTTCTTTTTTCTACACCCATTTCTCCCTGTGAAGGCAATTACCTCTCCATCAACTACACATGCGCTTCCTTTCAAACCTTCCTGCCTCTTTTTTCCTCCATCTTCCATCCATCCTTTTGCTCATTCTTCTCATATGCCCAAGGGTCAAATACAAGCCATTCAAAGTCTATGTGGCCATTAAATCAGTTAAACCCCTGAGTATAACAATGAGTCAAGAGCAGTATCAGATCAGACACATCTGCTCTGCCTTATAACACACTGTGTCACTAGGTCACATTTACATTAATTCAATCCCACACGACTAACTAGCTCAACCAAATCCACCACTGAAGACAGTCCTTAACAGATGCACCACTTTACATAATGCTGCCTAAAACCTACAGTGGCCAGCCAGGTAAAGAAATTGAATGAGAACGCACACATCCACATCTATAGCATGTTTCCTTTAAGCCAAATTGTAAAACCCAATGTCCCCTTTTCCACATTTCGCTTAGCGCATATATATATATATATATATAATATATATATATAATATATATATAATATATATATATTATACACATATAATATATATATATATATATAACAACTATATATATATATATATATATATATATATATATATATCAATCTTTCTGTGTTTTTTAGCCATTTTCAATCTGATTTTTTTTTTTTTTTTTAAAAAAAGAGATTAATTGGTTTTAGAAATATTTTAGTTGTATTCCCAAACACATTATAAAATGTTGGACTTCTACAACTAACTGCCAACAGCTACCTGACTACCTTAATTTACCTCTCACCCACCCCTAACACCTCACCTCCCCAACAACAGGGTCCTGCTCCCCTAGCCCCACAATGATGATGCAGTCGGCTTGACGGATACATCGCTGTGTCCACGGGGTCAGCGTATAGTCTGTCTGGTAAAGAACTATGCGATGGATGTCTTCTTGTTGGCCCAGCCAGCTGGACAGACGGTACTCATGAACACTAAAGTAGAAAAGAGTCCATTAATGACAGGAGGCATTGTCTAGCTGGCAGCGCTCAGTACATCCGTATTCCTGTTGTGCCAATAAAGCATACTGAATTTGAACTGAATTAAAGAGTGAGGCAGAAAAAGAGGACACTGTAGAACAGATGAAAAGACAATCTTTACAGATTGTCACTTATATAATTTATATAGAAGCTGCTGAGGAGAACTCATGTCACAAAACCTACCTGTCTAGTGCTGCAACTCCCAGTCGCTGCTTGATAATATCACTGGTCAGCAGAAGAGTAGGGCCTGTGTGTGAAAGATCACAGCAGTGATCAGGCACTCAACATGCCTGTTTGAAGCACTTGAATAAGTCGGCTTAATCTCGATAGGTGATACGGCTTAAGATGCTTGTCACTTTTATATACAGTTTCAAGGGATTTTTTTTTTTTTTTTTTTTTTTTTTTTTTTAAAATGGGGTCTCTTCTAGAGGGAATATTTATAATTGCATCAAACACACACCACTGCTGAGAATGTAAAAATAAAAGAGCTGCAGCGAGGGTTTTATTCCACCACAGTACCTCCATGAAGATTTAAATGCCCACTGTAGTGAAAACCTAATATCTTAATTCAATTAATTGATCAGTATTGTCCTAGTCAAGCAAGGTTAGAACTCAAGGGACAGGAACTGTCCTGAGGGCTCAGTAGCAGTTCAAAATAATTACAAAAGTAAACAGTGCATCTTTCGTCTGCTATTTCGGAAGAGCCAGAGCAGTTACCATGTACTATCCATAATATCAAATGACCAGACAATTTATTTATTTTTTACCTATTGCAATGAGTGCATGCTGCAGTTCCAGGGTAAAGGTAGTGAGAGGTACATCCTCTGATACAGGTAGGACTGTTACAGTGGAGAGGTTGGAGGCTTGGTTTCCTGCATCCCACTGACTACCTGGAGTGTGGAGGGCTAAACTGCGAGCTGGGGACAGAAAGACACATTCTTCTTCAAAACTACACTGTGTTCAGCAACATCAAAAAAAAAAAAAAAAACAGTGGGATAATCTTGAGTAGTGCCAGTAAGACTCGTTATGCACGTAGATGTGTTGCAACAGAATAAGCCAAGCCCAAACATTATAGACAACATTAGACATGTAGACGCGCACACACCTGTCAGGGGACAATTAACCTGCTGGAGGATCTTCTGGCCAAGTAAGTGGATTAACCTGGTGACAACCTAAGATACACAGACATTTTTGAAGCAACTCTGTATCTCATCAGGCTGGCAGATGCAAACTCTTCACCATGTACATAGCAGTGCTTTGTGGAGAATAAATTAACTTTGATTTTAAATTCAAGAAAAATAAGAATTTTAGGGACCCTTTACCCACAATTGAACACCCTTCATTTTTAAAGTAACAAGGTCCCCTCTTATCCCAAAGTGACATACACTTGTTCTTTCCACAAAAAATGAGATGTTATCAGTACTTAAAAACCTGAGGTTCATCATACCTGTGGGAACTTTCTTTTAATGGAGTTGAGAGCTCCTTCAGGCAGCTTGGCCAGCTCAGAGTCTCGTACAGCGTGCACTGTGGTGGCTCTGTTCTGATGGGTCAAGGCTTCCACCTGAAGAACAAGAGTATTCACTATATAGAATATGGACAAGAACAATAGTGATTTGTGTGATAATGGATATGACAGGTCTCATTTGTAACTTAAGACAAATAATCTGACCATAATTTAATGAAAATCTAGATATAAATATAGGTATCTAAATGTAGGATTCACTTACATTTTGCCACTGTAGGTAAAGTTTAACTTAAGCATAAACTCTAAGTGACTACTGAGACTTGTATTGTTCACTTCAAGTAGAAGAAAAGATGCTATAAATATGATCTCTTCATCATATCAGTTGACGTCAACACAGTGGTGCCAAATATGTCTCAAAATGTTAGCCACCTTTATAATAAGGTTATTCCCACCATCACAGAAGCTGCAATGACAGCTTTCCTCCTCCAAGAAACAGTAACCATAGCATCCATCAACCCAGGTATTATTAGAAGCATCGTGGCAGAGACCAGCCACACCAGCCAAGGGGAGAGTGAGTGAAATGTAATAAAGTGACGTCACATACTTTATCAAAATGAAAATGCAAACAGTACTGGCAGTCTCAATTTTGAGAGAGTCACAAAGGACAAAAATTTTGATCTATACTGCTATGTTATATATGCATGGTAAATGTACTGATGATATAGCATTTCTTACACAGATTTAATCAAAGCAAACAAGATGACAAACAAACTTGACACTAGACAACTGCAGTATACACACCAACCTCCTTCCAGCTCACTGGCTAGGGATGTTTGTCTCAGGTGCATTTAGACACGAGTTTGCAATAAGTGTTCTTTTAGATGATAATTTTTGAATTAATGAATAAAAATACACACAAACTATGTGTAAAGTTTCAACTTATGAGTCTTAATTTTCAGAGTGCCAGCTTGTTATTGTTTTTTGCAGGTTATTTACAGGTAGTTTATTATTTAATTGCAGTTTCAGCTGGCTTGCAGATAGTGTTCAGATAGCTGTTTTGCACATATAAAAATATGCACATTCTTGATGGACCTTGAACCTACAGCCAGTACTGCTCATAAATGAGCTACAGCATTATTTACATGTATACTAGAAGTGAACAAACTCAAATTCATACTTTTTTTTTTTTTTTTTTAAAAACAATCGACCAACTACCATGGCCTTACCACTCCAATCAGGTCACCACGCCCATACTCTCCTATCAGCTCCTTCTTGCCATCCTCTTTCATGATTACAGAGCGCAGTCGACCACTCAGCACTATGAAAGTACTGTCCGATTTCTCTCCTTGCCTAAAAAAAAAAAAAAAAAAAAAAAATACACAGATAATTTAAATGCAAATCACATATTCAAATAACCTTGTGAATCAAAACCAAATTTATGAATTTAGTTGCCTCTAATTAATTTTGAGAACCAATTTAACATTTTTATCTGCTCCCACATGAATACTATAATGATTATGCAGTTGAAACTGTTTACTGAAAAACATTTTCCAAAGTAAATAAGACTTAAAACCTGTAAACAGCCCTGCCAGCTTCCACAGCCATCCAGTCGAGGGCAAAGTCTATCTGTCTGACAAAAGATGACATCCTCCTCACCACTGTGTGAGCAACATTCAGCACTACATTTGGCTCCACACGCATTATCCTGAAATAGAGGGGAAGAAAAAAAAAAGAAAAAAGAAAAGAAAAAAAAAACTAAAATCAAGTGAAAAAGTGCTTTAACAAAACAGTGTCACTCTTATGTTTTTGTTAAGTAATTTTTTTAGCTCTACACTGTAAACACCCTCATAAAATACAATATATGTTGTCAAAATTTCATTAAGATCCAAATCAGATTTTTTGATGTAGTCTTTATCGTAAGATGGGTCATTACACCACAAAAAAATCCATGGAAATTGCAAAAAAAGTAAGCTAAAGGTAAAGTTTTTAAAAAACAAAAAAAAAAAAAACATTTTGTTTGTCCATGTAACTGACTCATAGAAGTGGGTTTTGGAAATGGAGAGGAAGCTGCAGTCTCGCTGAGCTCGGACAGTGAATATGAGAGGCTCTCCAGTCAAGACAGCAAGCTGACCGACAAGCTCTCCAGGGTGTGTCACAAACAGGCGTGTCTCTTCTTCACGGTCAATCATCCGCTGGTAAACATGGAGGAGGCCAGAAATCACAAACTGAATGCTCACCTCCTAAATCACCAGTGAAAAGGAGAGAAGAGCGAATATTTGAGAGTCTGAAGGAGATTTGTTAGCAAAGCAAATTAATTTCACAATATTGTCACAGCATTAGCTCAATATTGATATGCTACTAAATTTGACTTTAGTATTGTTTTTTTTTTTTTTTTTTTTTTTTTTTACTGGTCACTGTTTTTTTTTATTGACTGGAAATGCTGGTAAATTCACTATAAGAAAAGAACGTTAGCATCACTCCTACTCAAATCAAGCTTGTCTGTCAAATGTTCATATTTGTAGCAGCCACCACAAAAAATAAAAACCGGAAAACCACTTCCGTAAAGTCAGTAAAGTGTCACAAAACAGAAAGGAAGGTGTAAATGCTTTTTAAATTGTTCTAACCTGGTCTCCTTGACGGGCAACCACAGAACCAGCTTTGACCTGATGGAGTGTCACTCTGCCGTCAAGGAGACTGGGATCCTGTAATATTTCAAATACTGTATTATTATACCATCAAAAAGACATTGAGCTTCCCTGATTTCATCAGAACTTTCCATTAAATGCATCACGTTACAAATCACACAGTTTAGATTGTCACCATTTAAAATATTAGAGCAGTTTCAAATTTTCTATTATCAAACTCTCACCTGCAGCTGGATGATTCCCAGCAGGTCCTTCTTAGCAGCTTGCAGAAGTGTGCTGCTCTTACTGAGGTGGATGGCATCAGAGTGCCCCCCACTGTCTGTGTAGTGAAACACTTCAGAAGGCGTGTGCAGCATAGTCACACACTTCTTCAGACTGGACTACAGAAGAAGACAAGCAACAACTTAAGGTTTAGTGGAGGCTGGGATATGGCCTTACATATACACATCACCCTGTGATTGAATGTAAAAAGGAAACATGTCAGAAGAATTTTACTTTGTGAGTGACAGGACTGGGTGGAGGCTCATCTATAGTGACTCGAGCTCGTTCATAAGCCATGTTCAGGTCATTACCTGTGGGGAGGAGGACTGAGTATGAGCACATCTGTGTCTCCTTACTTTCAGATCAATGACTCCGAAAACTCTGTACAGAAAATTAATACGGGCATATTAACCATTAGGCAATAACTTATGTTCAAGACGGTGACCCACCTGGGCAGTCAGCAGGCATTGACATGGATCGAGCCTTCCTGTAGCTGCTTGAAAGGCTGTCCTTTACACCATCTGTGTAATGTAAAGTGAAGTGCAGGAACCAAATCAACATTTGAAATGTGTGTGTGTGTGTAATGTATGTTTAGAGTTACATGTGTGTGACTGTGTGACCTGTTTCTGCGGGGGTATCTGTGGTCCCAGCAGGTAACTCATCCTGGAAGTGCAGCCGACGAGTCATCTTCCCAGAATTTGCCTCTCCCATCATCACACTGTTTACATTGGACAAGGGCACTGCCTGACTCTCCTATCAGTTAAGCAGCAAAAAAAAAAAAAAGAGTTCACTAAATTATTACACTGAAAGTAAAATATCTTCTCAAAACAGCTTTTGAAAGAAGCTCAGTGGCTTAATTTTGGTACATCCATTGTACAGGCCATTAAAGAAATCTTACTCTAATTTTACAATAATAATTCATAAAAGCCTTTAGTAATTGGTAGAGTGCATGCCATTCATCATATTTCCATCCAAAGGACAAAATTTAGGAGCACTTTTGGTTATCATAAAATCAGAGGCAAGTCAGGTTTAAAAGGGACTGCCTTCCCTGTTTTCTGTGGAGGGAGTCTAATCATTTTATTCATTTTCACTGAGCTTTATGAAGGCTGAGTTATGATGCCATGCTTAATGTTGCGTGAAATTAGCTAGCATGCGTGTGGCCGAGTGCATTTGTGCCTCTATGTGCTTGTTTATCTACAAATTCATAGCCAGTGGTGCTTAGGTGAACCTGTCTTTGTGACAGTGTGCACTAATTAATTTCACACCTACCGGGTTGAAGAGCTCAGTTGTTAGGCCCAGATAGTTATGTAATGCCAAGAAGGTGACTCTTTGGAGGCGCACCATGATTATCTGTAAAACATACAAAACACAGAGCAGAATATATTCTTAAACAGATTACGGTAACATCTGAATTAGATCAAAATGATTGTGTGGTATATAGCGATGTGTTATAGAGAAGAAAAATTGTTTTCAAAAAAAAAAAAAAAAGGTTATTTTTGTGAGGCAATCTGTTACCTGAATGACGCGTACAAGAGTCTCTGGATATTGCCTAAAAACTGACTCAAAGGCCGATGCAGGTAAACGTAACACCGTGGACCGAGTTGCTGCCCGTACTAACACTGTCTTATATGGAGCTGGATAGCCCTGCAAAGGCAAGAAAAGTTATAAAATAAACAAAAGAGGGGACAGTCAGTAAAAACTCATCCCACCTGTGTCCCCACTTGTGACAACTGCCTCACCAGAAGACTCCATTAAATAAGGATATTTTCTTAATTTAATTACAGTACATGAATATGTACTCTGTGGTTGCAGCCTTTTAAATTGCTTGCATTAATTGCAGACATTTAAATTAAGTATTCAAGTGCCTTCAAATATTTGTTTATACAACCAAAAGTCACAGTACATCACAAAACATTCATTTTGTGAAAAGTGATCAAAGTTGTTTCTAGATATCATACACATTCCAGGCCATCAAGAAGACCCGGTAAGCTGTAGCATTAAATGAAGAGGTTTTATTTGAATGTGTGATCAAAATAAAACTGACGACACAGGACATGGAAAGAAATTTGGGCATTCCCCCAACAATTTGCAAATTTAATACATAAAGTGAGTTGAATGCAACAAAGTACACAAAAAGCATTGCCTCTAAATGAGAAACAGGTAGAAATATAAACATTTAGGACAAGACAGAACTTGACATTGGAGAAACAAGAGCTCACAGTGATGGTGTCCAGAATACTGAGTAGGCTGTGGACACTGTCTCCTGGGAGCACATCCTTCACAACTGGTTCTGTGCCATCCTGAAAAAAGAAAACCAACAGCAGAGCCTTTATTCAAACTTTATATGTAGTCACATACTGTATATCTTGCACCTTTAAAACAATTCTACAGGATTCTAATGTAATGAGAAGAGTACCTCAAAACTAACCACGATGGAAAGAGTTAAAGCAAATACACTAAAATGACATCATTTATACATCCTTATGAAGGCAAACAGCACAGAGAATACACATTTACATAGAAATAAAGGTTTGAGAAGCCTCAGTTTGTCTTCTACTTCTTGTGTTCTTAAATAGCAAAACACATACAGCTCAATGTTGTGTTACTGCCCTCTTCTGTTCATACTATGCCATGCGCTATCCACATGACAGACGTGTTTAAGCAAGTTTGTCACTCAAAGGCAAGAATCTTGCAGAAACAGTTTTATGCTTTTCAGTTTGGTATTTCTGTGTATCAACAATAGGTCAGATGGCTGTGTATAATATCACATGAATTACTCAAGTGTGAAAGCGCAATAAGAGAAAACCAAATTTAGGTTAACTCAAAATCAACATGCACTCCACATACATTCTCTTGAATGCAGAGCTCAAGTCGTCCATCCTGGACCACGTAGATGCTGTCGTCGTCATCTCCTGGCCTGAAGAGACCTTCACCCTCCTGCAACTCAATAAATACCATATGGCGACACAGCTCCAGAAAAAGGGGCTTCTCAAAATGACCCAAGACCCTACAAAAGGTTGCAGAAAACAGAGATTTAAATAAAAAAAAAAAAAAAAGTTGTAGCTGCTAAATCTATAGGATAAGAAGTACATTTATCTACCTGACATTCTTCAGCATATAAAGAACCTCAGAAGGCAGGTTTGAGCTCTGTACATCAAACTCTGTTAGGTCAGCCTCCAACAGTGAAGGAGGAGGTTCCTTGGGCTGCAGAGTGGGAGGGTCTTTTCGAATCCTGAGAATCCTGTTAACGGGAACAAAAAAAAACAAACAAAAAAAAACAACTATGTGTCAGTAATCAATATAATCACCAAGACAGCTAGATTAAACTATGAAGATTTCAAGGTTGTGCTTACAGAGATGGAGCAGACAGAAAAAGTACTGACTGACACAGCATACCTGCGAGCTATGCTTAGCACTTTGGTTCTTTTGCGTATGCGTTGTGGCTGCTTTGATACTGAGGTAGAGGTAGAGGTGGGAGGAGGAAGGGCAGACAGGGTCTGGACCTGGAAAAAAAAAAAAATTAAATATTTAAGATTTAGAAGTTGGACTTTTTTTCTGCAGGCAGACAAAAAAATTTGTGTTTTTGTCCTAATAAAGTAACAGAGGTGGAGACAGTATTCATTACTAAAAAAATCTTTCCAACTGCCAACTAGTGCACACTTCCTGCCAGAGTGGAGCATAATTATCAACCTAAAAGACTGTACATGTTTGCGGTGTATGAGAAAGTAGAAAAACCTTTCGCATTATCTTCCTTCCATAAAAGAGCACTTTATCTCTTTTTCTGAAACGATAGTGAGGTACACCAGGCTGTTGTTCACCTGGTAAACAAAGCAAAAACAAAACGCTGATAACGTCAAGTTATGGCCACATCCTGAAAACATCTTAACAGCATAAACACATGTCTTTAAGGAGCTTTATCATGTGAAGAATCACATAACATATGTTGTGTAGCAACAGAATAAACTTAAGGCTCACAAAGAGCCTGGGAGACTCACGGGAAAGCTTGACTCTCCTGTAAAGGAAGAGAACAACAATCCCAATCAGCGAGACGGCAACTGCAGCTCCAATCAGGACACCTGTGAGCTAGAATGATAAGCAAGAGCAATTACAAGAACAATATGGTCACATGAGAGGGCACTGCAATATAGCTGCACACAGCACAGGCCAAACTTGTGTCCCTGTTAAATACTACATACTAATTCTAAACAGGAAAATGGGGGAGTTACCCACTGCTGGACAAAAGCTAAACTGTCAAAATGCAACAAAGAATCAAAGATCTAACTCTTTAGTGAAATACTATTAATATATATATCAATATGAAATTTAATTTACAGTACTAAATGGTTTTAATGGTACAGTATTGAAACATGCAGGAAACATTTTGTTGTACAGCCTTGAAACAGAGCACAAGTTCCTCACTTCCTCAATCTAACAACAAATATTAACATGCTTCATGAATGTAGTGTTGCCGGTTTTGTTTGAGACAATCATTTCATACCATAGTGGTCTGCAACCTATCCTCCACAAACTGTAGTACTCGTGCTCTGAAGTCATTTTTGCTGCTCCCCAGCATCTAACAACAGAAGTTAGGTTAGTACAGTTTCTTAAATCCAATAGAAAATGACAACAATACCGATTCAGCCGCACATGAATTGTTCAAATACAGTCACCTACTGCTACAACACTTGCTTCACATATGTTTTAAAAGAACGTCTGGTGCTTACTGAACCAGCCCATTTGCACAAGTCTCCATCTTTCTCTGTATTGCAGTCCATCCTGTAAGACAAAAATACTTATAAATGCTATACCTCTAACCCAAACATAAAGTGACATTTAGAATGTAAGATTTCATAGCAGGGTCTGCTGTGTCAGCTGTTGTAAACAAGAGAAAATGTAACTGAACGCGAGTATTTTCAGTTCTCAAAAACTTCTCAAAACTTACTTGTTATCTTTGCGGTTTTGGTTGATTAAGTGTAACACACACTGTTGCATTCCAAGAGTTTACCAGAGCTACACAAGCTGAAAACAAAAAAAGGTCTACATCGATTTCTCTTTGTCTGTTTCATTAAACTGTTTGGCCAGCCCTACTTGTTGTCATATAAAAAAATAATCAGGTGCATTTTGAATGTAAAATAAAAATCAAAGGCAATTATAAGCATAAGCATAAGTCTATACATCAACATTACACTTTACTTAGTGTGTTGAAAGCCACTTAAATGTGCAGACTGTCTTCATTGCATGTACAAAGTAGTCACAACTTGATCTGATTCTTAAAGATGTGGCTGTATAACTTGAAATTTTCAGAGATTTATACCACTTGTGGACATGACGGTTCACTAAATAACTACCATAGTGACATCTTTATGCCTATGATTTTTCTTATATTATCTGTCCCTCCCTTTACTTATCATCCAAAATGTGACTGAATAGTTCAAGTTGGTACAGCATTAGGCAAAAGTTGAAAAGGCTGAAAAGTTGATGTTAGCAAATACAGATGCTGAATGTTCTGAATGTGAACACTGGGGTAATTGATCATTAAAACTATGACTTAGAAAGTGTGTGGTTATAGTTCCATGCTGTGTATATTATCACACATTAGCTGACTTAGCTGAACACCTGACAGGTAATGAGCTAACTAATACACTTTAATATTTTAGTATAACTGGAGAAGAAATTGCAGTTCTTCAGTAACAAATTAAATAAGTTTCAGTTTTATCTTTACATAAATTGTATCAGTAACTTCACTCTATATTTATTGGCCGATATGAGCCTATCGCTGATATATCGGTATTGGCGAATATGCCGCTGATATCAACTTTTTTTTTTTTTCCAGAACATATAACCCAGGTAAAATACTTGAAATTGTGTAATTAAAAGAAGTTCACCGTTTAGTGCACTGAGTTATCATTGCTAAAAATGCATTTATGTATATATATTCTGTTTATGTATACTGAATTCTATATGCAGTACCAGTCAAAAGTTTGGACACACGATTTGAAATGCCATTGCCTGCGCAAGTGTACTGTACTATAATATACACATAAATAATATCGGCCGATATATTGATATCAGATTTTTTTTTTTACTTCATAATATCGGTATCGGCATTGGCCCCAAAAAATCCATGTCAGTCAGGCTCTAATTACAAAGCTCCATATCCTTATATGGTCAAATTACAATATTCATTACGCATTACACAAGAATGCATATTAACATTGGAAATCTATCAATGTATACCTCTAATTAGATCACAGAATGTGTGATTGGATGTTAAGCTTACTATTTGGTTGACAGCACAAAGAGGGAGAGAGGAGGAAACAGAAGGAGCGCTGGGCATAAGGCTCTGTATAGACGTCAAATCCTGCTTAGGAATTGAGCACCCCTAAAAGTCTGATCCTAGAATGGCACCTTCTACAAAGATTAGTCGAAAAAAATACTATATATTTCAAATGATAGTGAAAACAGAAGTTCACGGGAAAGGAGCTCTCTTCTTTCATCAGTTTTCCGATTTACAAGCACCGTGCAAAATGCGACTATACCTTGTGCATGACACGTGTGCTCAAAAACTGTATGTTTCAGCACACTCAATAAACAGAGCTGCATTCATGACGACGGCTGCTTGTTTTCAGCAGCTGTAACTACGAGCAACCACTCGCTTTTGGCTGCAGGTCACCAGTCAACACAGTCACTAGCAGATCCGTAACACTGCCAACCACCCTCGTCTTCTGTCTTATTTTCAATACTGACTCAGAACTTAACAAGTCAATAACCGAGCCGGTAGTCAGCTACTAGCCAGTCAACAACAAAGTGCCTGGGGGCTGGTTTGTTTGGGAGTTACGTTAAAATTCAATATTAACGCTAACTCCCTGTTAACATTAGCTAACACAACATTTGTTAGGTAACTGGCTAGCTGTTATACCCAAAGTCAACTTCAACTTCAACAACTTCAAGCATTATCAAAGTCCCAATGTACAGAAAAGACCGGACTTACATTTTTAGGTGTTTTTAGCGCACTGCTTCAAGCTACAAACATTGTTAAATGAACAACGGAGCAACCCGTAGAGGGTAGCTAACAAACTTTTAGCTATGCAGTCACGCGCTGTACCCCGCCCATATTTCTACGTCGAACAATAGCATTTTTGACGTCTGCCTTCAACCAATCAGCGCCAAGCAGCTCCAACCAGCGTCCAATCAGACACGGGCCACGACGAAAGGAGATCTTTTGATGAAAGCTGTAGGGCGGAATATAACTACTATACATATATATATATATATATATAATTTACATTTGTTCAAGTATCTCCAGTGCTATATATTGTCATACAGTAAAATAAACACCCAATAGCATAAAAAGCGGTTAAAGCATTCTTTTTGATCTTTTTGATATATTTTGCAATTAGTGCTTTTACACAAGTAAACTAGATATGTTATGCATTACTGTATTGCATTATTTTTGCACTGTGGTTCTGCTACTTTTAAAGAATTAAAGAATCTGGAAGTGATTCAAATGTATATTTTAAATGTTCTATAATGACACATTAGCCTGGTACTTTTTAAATGCTTTTATTAAATTTAGGGACGGAATAGACACATTTTTACAATAGCAAGAAAAGGGGTTAAATTACAGGCATATACATACAAGTGTAGACATACACCATGTACATAATTCATCAGAATATGCATAGTGTTGTTCCTTTCCTGAAAAAACAGCAAAAAATCAAACCACTTCATTTACTTTATACTCCCATCCAAAACCAGCTTCCTAATCAGACTGAAATACCATTTTATTTCACATTATTTATTATTTTATGATAACTTTGATCATAAAACTTTGAACTTTGATTATTTATAATCCCAGTCTCTATTCTATTATTTATTCTAATTGCTTAAAAAGTTGGAGATGTGGGCATTGATTCTGTTCTTCTAGCCGCTGTCATGATAAAAAATATTGCATGTTTGTTAAAAGCTTACTATAGATAGACACAGTTAAGGCAAAAATCTGTCAGGCTATCAATAGCCATTTGTTTTTAACTTTCTGAATATGTAGAATTGAGTAGTTTCTGAATCACATCTAAATGTAACTACTTTTTTGCAGTCAGCATTAAATGCTTAGACATTGCATGTATGGACAATGAGTCACAATACAAATAATACAGTGCTTCCTGATTCTTATAGAGGCTAAATAAAAAAGTCCATATCAGTCCCAGTAGAGCATGCCATAGTACATACACTATGTACAAATACTAACGTTAAGCGAGTTAAAAGTAGGGCTGAAATTTTGAGAATGAATGAACCAAACACTATATTTTTAATAGAAAGCTATTGAGTGAACATGCATTGCAAATTATATTATATTATGCTTATTATATTATATATTTTGACACAAATGAAACATATTTCATGCAGTGTTTTCAGGTATTTGGTCACGTATTTCAGGTATTTTTAATCCACTAGTCTGTGTTTTCATTTATATAGCTTCGTCTCTCCACCTGGATTTATTTGTTCAGGTACTTGGCCACAGGTTGGTAGGCAAGGAGGATCTCTGAGTCATTTGGGCAGGTGTAGCGAAACTCATCCTGTTTGTAGGCATTATCCAGGTAACGCGTCAGACCTTTCAGCTCTACAGGGATTTGAAAGTTACGGTACTCCTTACACACCACCTAGGGGAAAAGAGTTTTCCAAGTTTGTATGATTTCCAAAAGCAGAACAGCGGAATTGAGATAAAACATTAGAAGGAAATGTCAGAGGTGTGCTGGTAATAGCAAAAACATTAAGTCCAAGAACTGCACATATCTATTTACCTCTTTTAACACCACTTTACCATTAGAACAATAATGAAGAGATTTATGTCCTTTAAGGATGAAAATTTAAAAATGCATATATCGAGTGCCAAGGCTCACCTTGACAATGTTGAGTTTGGGAAGCAAGTTGCAGTCTGCCAAGGTGAGGGTGTCCCCATCCAGGTACAGCCGTGAAGAGTTATTGGCATTTGGGTTCTGCTCCAGCTCATGAGATAGAGGTGTTTCTAGGTACATGTTCAGCTTCACCAGAGTTGATAGAAATTTCTTCTCCAGCACTGAAAGACAGTTCAGTCATGTGGCTACATATGAAACAGAAAAATACCCTCAGTTCATCCTAAACCAATGCTCTTACTGTCATTTAAACCAGGATTGGGATTCTTTATATATCCTGAGAATGTCCGAAAGATGTCTTCTCCAGCTTCGTTGGACTCTTTGTATCGACAACACAATTTTGGATACCTGACAATGATACAATGAAAATGTTGTGTCAGATCTTAAAACTGTTTTATGAATTGCAAAAATATTCCTATAGTATCTTCAAAAATCGAGATGTTGTGTTTAAATGAAAATAGAGTGCAGTTGGCTCACTGTGGTGGGGCTAGAGTCTCCTCCAGGAACTCCTCAATCTTGTTAGTGTCCGTTTTGACCTCATCGTTATAGATGAGGAAGGGCGGCTGAGAGCCCGGAGCCAAAGCCTTCAGAACTTCAGGTGCCCTGTAACAAAACATCAGGGAACAAACAAGGTGTAGACTCAAAGTTAGTCAGGTGATAAGCATGACAAATTTCCAAACTTTAAGCCAGAGAGATTCAGCAAGTGAGACAGGGGATGATAAAATCACTTACAGGGGATGATGTTTTTAAAAGTTCTGGTATTTTTTCAATAATCCTCACTAACTACTCTTCATTATCTCTCAGTGTCTTACAGGACTGCACTCAGAACCTTTTCCTCGGCTTAATCCATTGTGTAGTACAATGGATTAAGCTGAGGATACTTTTGCCTAATGCAGTCTCCAAAACTACACACAAATTAAAAAGGTGAATGTGTGAATATATTTGTCTGTCTGTATGTTTTATTTGTACATAATAAATCCTTTTCACACAAAGGTTGCTGGCATGAGTTTCAGCCATGTTATACTTTGCATCAACCTTTTATTTACAGTCAATTTTAAATAGAGGAATGGCAACAAAAATAATAATATGACCAATAGTAAAACATACTGCAGTACAAAGATCTTGTCATAAATGCAACCATTGCTTGAGACCTTTAGTTCTGCTGGGACAACATCATGCATATTGCTTTGTTCACCTATTGCACATTATTCTGTAAGAAAAAGTGCTCTCACCTCCTCATGTCCACGGTGTTGAGGGTAAAGTTGACCCCTTTCAACCAAAGAATCATAAAGAGTCTCTGACAGAAAGGACAGTTCCCAACACTTTCAGCGTCCACACTGGCCTGACAGACAGACACACACACACACACACCATGGCATAAACACCAAACACTATTTATTGGTCACAGTTAAAAACAACGCAAACAAATCTGCACGTTTTTGAATGCCACACCAATAAGTCAGTTCTGTCGTTAGTATATGACCAAAGTTTGAACAACAGCACAGATATTCTTGTCGAGCCTGCTCTGCTCTGACTAAAACCAACAGCTGAGGAATTTCACATCGAATGCTGTATCTGAATGCTGTTTGGTATCTCTTATATCATATATACCGTATACCATACTGTATATTTTCCACTCCTGCCTGTTATTAATGAATCACAGGCTTGTGTGTAAAAGCAAAGGCATGTTGAGTGGGCAGGACAAAGGTGTCCAAACTGGACAGGCTTCTTTTTAGTTTCTACTCTTCACCTACAATGATGATTGAAAAATAAACTCCACAGCTGTGTAATTTCAACTGTAGGTAAAATATTATGTCCAATATATTATAGTATGACATTAGATTCTTACAAGCCTTTATGCACTTTGACACTTTGTCAGAAATACACTGTGACAGTGTAAAAAATCACAGACAAAAATGATGGATTAACAAAGTAGCTAAATGTACTGAAGCACACACTTTGAATAGCCAGAAATTGACTCTTTATGTTTTTCTCACATTTTATGGCATGTAGGCACAGAAGGAAAACAGCCAACTAAAGCTATAAAAAAAAACTCCAGATTTTTTTATAACAAACACAAACTATATTTATACTATTTTACCCACACATAGAATGCATCTGTAAGTCTGATTTTATAATAACATAAAACATTACAATTTTTAAAGGCCTTACCTTAACGAAGAGTTCAATCTTCGGGGCCTCTGCCATCTTTTATTCTTACTGTGTCTTTTCCTTGTCTGGTAATGTCCACCTTTATCTTCTGGATGAGTATCTGTCACTGCTGAAGCCAAAACACAGAGATTTAAAGACAGATTGTAATTGTTTCAAAGATTAAATGCTTATGTCATGCTAACAGTCTCATTCTTTCACCCACACACACAATCACAGACTTCAGTGTCTTAAGGTTTTGATGAAACTGGTAGTAAGATGCATTATTGCAGCGTATACTCACACTGTAAGTCAGCACTGAATGCGAGAACACTGTTTTGCCTTTGTAAATTAGATTAACTCCACTTTTTCACGTCACCGTCTCCTCTCTCTCTTTTCTTCTCTGTGTCTGTCTCTTGTTTTTTTTTCTCTGTTTTTCTCTAACCACACCTGTCAAACTTCAGGAGACAGCCCACGCCCCCCTCAAGCCTTTCCGGTCCAACCAGCAAATCTGGATCGCTCCTCTCTGCTTTCCAGCATATTCTTTAAAGAGAAATCTGCAGCTCTCGGTCTATTACTGTCTCAGTTTGGCCACTTCAGCCTAAATCTCTGTGTGATCCTCTTAATAAATATGTGAAATCGGTGCTGTATGTGTGAAGGTTGAAGCTTTGTCCAGGCCAATCCAATTCTTTCACACCAACCAAATTCTTATCTTGAGAGTTGGGTACATTGTTCATACTGCAAGTGGACACACTAAAGCCGGGTTGTCAATCAGAAGCTGGAAGATACCATCTCTGGTGAGGGTGGAGTTGGGTTTGAGAAGTAAATTGGAGTCATCCAGCTTCTGATTAACTGAACATACCTGATCCAGGTAATGATTAGTGGGTAGGGCAGAGATATAGTTGGTGAAAACAACCAGGGCAGTGGCCCTGGAGGAACACGGACTGGCCACCGCTCCATTAAAGTATGTGGACCTCACTAGTTTACTATGAAATGATATTTATCTTCCTTTCCTTATCTGTCTCTCTTATGAATAGTGCTTCTGTGTTAGTTGTGTGTGTGGGTGTGTAGGCGGATGTCTCTTACCTGTTCCACATGCCTTCCTCACTGCAAATCATAACAGAGCCTGGTTCTCCCCATTTAGCATAATATATCATCGTCATCCCAGTCACTTTGAACCGTGGGCCGCTCGGATTTCATAGTGTTTTATTCCGACTCGAATTTCAAGTTTCACCCCCTTCTGCTTCACTGAAAAGCAGCCATCAAAAGAAATACATCCCTTTTTACTGTATGGATGCTACAGAAGAAGCAGAACCCCAGGCTGCTGATCGAGAGCATGAATTATGAAGGAGCAACAATGATTTAATCCCCTGAGAGAGAAGAAAGAAGCAGATCAGTGGAGATGGAGACATTGACGCATTCCATGTGACAGAAAATCATAAGGGTGTGATTATCAGTCATCTATGACTTTGTGCTGTGGAATCCATGTTAATTAAAGTAATTACAGTTATTACTAATGATGAAATAAGAGCTTTCATATATCACTGGCAACGCCAAATGTAACAAAACATGATGTCTTGTTTATGTTTAATGATAAAAAGCAACTTTAATTTCATGTGGAACTCTCCCTAGAGAGCAGGACTGAAAGACACATGCTGATTATCTGCTGTTGTCTGAGCCGACTGCTTAATCCAGAAACACTGTAGTGAGTATGGTAATAGAGAATATACCGGGTTGTATTGGAGAGACAGATGTATAGTGGGTGGGTTTTCATTAAATGGGTGTAACATCTAAAAATAAAATATAAACATAAGACTTTGTTCATCCTAGATAGAAAAATGTACCAAGATATTAAACACACTGTACATAGATAAATATTTACAATATACACATTCGAGTCATAGTCTTCATTTCACTGCCCTCTGGTGGTCTTATAGTGTATTACACAGCATAAACATAAATTCCATATGAATTTAAACTGAAGTTTAGGATTTGGATGAGATATGGTTTTAATAGCAAATGCAGAATAAGTTGGTATAATTTAGTCCTGTTCCTGTGATACACAAAGCCTCCAGGATGGTTGTACGTTAAAGTGTTGGACATGAAGGCCAGATGATGAGGAAATAGACAGCAAAGAGACTAGGCCTGTCATTTAAACCAAAGTGAGTTTGTTAACACACATTTTTAGTATCCAGATGACAACCAGTAACAGAATCCAGTTACATTTACACTAAAAATTATGTTTGAGTTTATGTTTGATTTAGAAAACACATTGAAAATGTATCAGTGGATTAAAAAAGAAAAGACTACATGAGCCTAATAGATTTGCAGTAGATATGCAATTTCCCCATTGCGGGGCAAATAAAGGTTTTCTTATTCTTATTCTTATTCTTATTCTTATTCTTATTCAACAGAGCAAAAAAAAAAAAAACCTTAGGAGTTATTTATGACCTAAAACATAACCCCTTCTCTTGAGAAACATTCTTACCACTTCCTGCTTCCAATAACGTTCACTTATTTAAAATATCCTTTATGAAATTGCACATTTTCCTTCCTCTGCAAACAGCAAGTTTCAAATAGTTTGAGTAAAAACATGAAGATCAGTTTTAGAAAATCCAAATAAATAAAATTAAAAGAATAAAAAAAAGCACAAAAACATGAACAAACCCTTCTCTGCTTAAATATATTTATTTTTATTCATTGATATATATAGATTTGCCTATTTGCTTTAGATGTTATTTGTATATCTGCTAAACTCTCATTTCCCCTTATAATTTCCCTTTTTCCTTCATCCTATCAAATGTTAACAAACCACCATACACTTGTGCTCACTTCGAACACGTTGGTATTGAAATAACCATGCATCCTCCACATTCATTTCTGACCATGTTGAGCACTTTTTCTTTTCTCAGTATTGCTCATATGCAGTAAAAATCTTCTGATTACCTTTAGAGAGTTACCAAAGCAAAGCAAACTTCACATTTACTATAAAGGAGGAACTGAGGGGTGGGGTGCTAGGAGCATGTAACACAATGCTGAGCGTGTATCTGTCTTTTAGAGAGGCACACCTCGGCTTCTTTAAAATGGGGCAGAGTTTTGGGTTTTCAAATGCGTTGAGTTAACCATCACATTTCTAACAAGCGGTGACCAACAACAGGTATCAGTGGTTAGGTTTGGAGCAGACTGCAGCTCATCTCAAGAGGAGGTTGGTGGAAGAAGCTTGGTTTTTTTTTTTTTCATTTTTTTCTTTCATGTATCTCTCTGTGGTCTGACTTCTATATACACATTGTTTTGCATTTTCTCCATGGCAAAGATGTACAAAATCTGTGTGTCAGAGGTGACCGTTTGCCTTTAGGGTTGTAGGTACATAAAAATATTTAGGGTTAATAGTAAAGCGGTTTGACAATATACAGCGTTCTGCATTAATCGGTGGCACGAACAGCACTGCTGCCAACATAAATCTTTACCCACATCCTGTTCACAGTTTGACTTCTCAGTCATAGAAGTTCAGTTAAAAACAAATTATTTCTGCATGCCTGCAAGCTTTAATTATTCTGATTATTCTACAGAGACATGTAGATACCGCTGATATGTCTCCGTATAAGAAAGATTTTTTAAGAAACTACTCTTTCTGAAAGTACAGGAAATTACCAAATGTTGTTTTAAACGTAAAGATTTCAATCTCAAAACAAAAGAAACAGAAGTTACACAATTTAACCGAGCAGTTTGTTATTAGACTTTCTGGTTATTAATGTGGTCTGAACTGTTGTGCTTGTGTTTGTCCAGTGTGGTTGTATTTGGTTTGACAACCTGGTTCTGCTTATTTCATTCTGCAAGCTGCACTGTCTGTTTGCCATAGCATTCAGATTGTGTGGAGCATGACAGGACAGGAGCAGGTTATAAAAACTACCTGAAAGCACACAAGTGATTTATTGATTTGAACATGAATGACAATGATAACATGCAATCTGATTGAAAATATATTTAGCTTTGTTGCTTTTGTTTGCATCTGTTTTCTGTTGCCCTGTCACACAAATATAAGAAACACTCTAAGAAATAAAATGTACTTATGTCAACTTGTTCCACAAAAGTTGACTGAACAAATGGGAAAAATATCAGTAAAATTGAATGCAACATCCTGTGTGCAATTATTTGAATTCAACTTAAACCTATTACCTTTAATTTATTTAAGAGATTTTGGATGAAATTGATAGTTATGTTAAATTTACATAATTTATTCATTTGGCCAACTTTGGTGGAACCAGTTGTCATAACTAGATTCAGTAAAAAGGTAAAACTACAAATATTTAATAGTTGGAGCAGAAAATTATGTAATGCAAAGAACACTCATGTTTCATTTCTCAGAATGAGCTGTTCTTTATGAAAGGCAGGTAAAGTGAGTTGACAGATTCATTCATGCACAGCACAATCCTACATTAATACAGCTCTTTTGTGTTCAGTAAACTGAACTATAAACTATATAAGTTAACTCAACACCCCCTTAGTTTGACAACCTGGTTCTGCTCATTTCATTCTGCAAGCTGCACTGTCTGCACTGTCTGTCTGATTGTGTGGAGCGTGACAGAACAACTATATAAGGTGACTCAACATCCCTTAAATAAATTAAACATAATAGGGTTAATTCAGCATAACTACACATCGTAGCCCTTAATTAATATTGCAGTGTTATATATATTTAAGGCATGCTGTTGATAAAAGATATAATTATATTTATGGGTATTAAATTATCTAATTTTCTCTTTAGATATAAATGGATAAAAATCATTTACTCCTCTGATTGTGAAGTTTCAGTGTTTCCATAATAATATGGAAATGGGTGGATACAGAAAATTTGTTATTTTCTAAATGCCCTCTTCCTGTTTTTTCATACAGGAAAAACAAGTTTCTCTTGAGTTGTCGTTAATTAGAGAAATGCCACAGTCACAGATTTGACTGGGCGGTGGTGAGTCCTATAGAGTCATACTGGCAGTCGCAGGCTGAGCTGGTGTAACTTAATGGTGAGTCCTTATTACTGTATTATGCTGACTGATACAAATGCATCTTATTTATTTTATGAAACTCTTTTATGGAACTCTTAGAAATGCAAAACGGATAGCTTTTGCAAAAGGGGTAGCTTTTGCAAAAGGGGTAGATTTTGCAAAAGGGGTAGCTTTTGCAAAAGGGGTAGATTTTGCAAAAGGGGTAGCTTTTGCAAAAGGGGTAGATTTTGCAAAAGGGGTAGCTTTTGCATTTCTAAGAAATTGCCTTTAAATTGCATCTAAAATATCATTTAGCATCAAACTTTGTGTTTTACTCCCAAATGCTTCTATTATTTGTTTCTCTGATCATTTAAAGTTGGTGGTCAGTTACAAGCAAGTCTGTAAATAGTATTGTGTCACAAAAATCAAAAACCACACCCATTTCTGTGGTTATGTATGTCAGCAAGAGGTCATATTTAGCAGCTGCGTAGTTAAAGCCTGTGGGCATCCATTAGTGATTCTAAGTAGATTTAAGTAGTGCTGATGCAATTAGTTAAATATCATGCTTACAGTGTATGATATACATTATCTCTCATTGGGGGAACTACTGGCCATTCTCTGAATACAGGGTACAATACAATACAATATGTCTGAACTCGAACCTATTAGGGTCAGAGTCTTATTGCTATAACATCTGAGTCTGTGCCTTTCTGATTAAAACGTGCTCTCTAACAAAAAAAAAAGTATTTTCACTTAAAAATGTCTGAGGTGCATAAATGGACTGTAAAGATTCAGTTGTGCAGAAGTGAGAATCTATTCCATTTAAGTTAATGTGTTCAAATAACACGTTTTTTATGTGTATTGGTCATTTAGCAATACAATAAAAAAAACAAATGAAGAGGAAAAAAACTGCATTAGAATTTCTTAAAAACTTAGTTTGAAAACTGGGTAGCCGAGTTAGGGACATATTTTTGTTTTAAAAAAAAGTAGGTTGCAAAGTGCAACAAAAACAAAAAACAAAAATTACTGACTTTCTGTCATTCAACTACTGCTTAAAACTAAAGATACCTCACTGCTCCTTCATAATCCTACTTTCCTAATTCCCTTTTGTGACAGGAAGGTGACAACACTAAAAAAACTCTACTCACCTCAATGAAAAAGTGCCTCCTCGTCTCCTTTTTCTGTGTTTTACTGCTGTCTATGTTCAATGGATGGTCAAGAGGAATCTTAAGTCAGACAGCCATAAATCCTTCCAACCCCTATAAGCACGTCAGTTACAGAAACGTGACTATACTCCTATGGTACTGGCCCTTCAACAGGTCATTAAGCCTGAAAGGTGATGTTTGCTGGGACCTCTACCGCATCCCTTTCTGCAGACTTGTGGACCAGCGCTCCTTGTTCCTCTCGGCCGACGTGGTGGTCTTCCACAACAAAGAGCTGGTATTGGGCCAGCAGAAGCTGCCCTTTCACCTTCCACGGCCACAGTACCAGAGGTGGGCCTGGATGTCCCTGGAGGCCCCCATTCACAGTGGAAACTTACAGCAGTTTGCAGGTGTCTTCAACATGACCATAACCTACAGGAGGGACTCTGATGTCACTGTGCCCTATGGCGAGCTGCTGCCAAAGGAGGCTGGAGAGCCTGTGGTGGAAGGTGTTCCTCTGAATAAGACCTCTCTGGTTTGTTGGGTTGTCAGCAACTACAGGAGCAACCACACAAGAAGCAAACTGTACAATCAGCTCAAGGCTTCAGTTCCAGTGAAGGTTTACGGGCGCTGGACGAAGAAACCCCTTACCTCAACAGCCCTTTTATCTACAATCTCTCATTGCTACTTCTATTTGTCTTTTGAGAACTCAGCTGCCAAAGACTATATCACAGAGAAGCTGTGGAGGAACGCTTACCGAGGTGGGGCAGTGCCTGTGGTCATGGGACCACCACTGAGTGATTACAGAGATGTGGCTCCACCTAACTCTTTCATCCATGTTGATGAATTTACATCAGTAAAGGATTTAGGGCAGTATCTACTACAGCTGGCAGAGGACAAGAAACGCTATGCTGAATATTTTACCTGGAAACAAAAGTGGAAAGTGAAACTGTACACAGACTGGAGAGAGAGAGTTTGTAAGATCTGTTCACAGTATAACAATTTACCTCAACAAAAGGTTTACTCAAACCTACAGGCTTGGGTCAAAGCTAAGACAACCTGAACTAGCACAGTTGTGCTTTATCATTCGCTGACAACCACATTTTTGACACACAAACATCCTGAACTCATTTCCCACATTAGAAATAACATTTATATCATTTGCTGGTTTTAATGCTGTTGATTTGCCAGTAAGATAGAAAAACAACATTGCGAGAACATACTGTATCTGCACTTAACCAACACGGAGAACATGCTGTGACCCAGGTGATGTATATCCATAGCACTTTATACTAAGAGTTACACAATGTTTTGTAAAAAGAAATGTTCCAAAATCACATGAGAACAATCACCGTCCTTGTGTATGATGCAACAGTCGACAAGAAGGCAAAGTAAGAATTTCCTGAAATGAACTATTTCAGTGTAACTCACAGCATAGGTCAGTGCATTTCAAACACACTGATATAAACACAGGTCCATACTGTGCAATGATTCATGTACTGTAAAAAGTCTAAAGATGATCAGCTAGAGCATTAAAACAAAGTAATGGTTCTAAGTTTAAATACTTTGATTCTTGCACAGGTGCAAATTCAGTGTCAGTGCTGAAAGCAAAAAAAAAAAAAAAGTATTAAAAAGTGAACATGTCCAACACCATTACTGCTTGAAGTGTTAAACTATCTTTTGTTTTATGTTATGTCCTCTTCCTTTTAATTAAACACTTTTGCTTAAAAAACCCATTTCAGTCTGTCACCACAATTTATCAACTCTGACTGCTTTAAGGAGACAAAAAAAAAAAAAAAAAAACTGGGTAAATGGAAGTAATTCAGTACTTAGTATGTACAAAAGCTTCAAAGTCAAGTCCATTTATTTGCTGCAAAGAAATTAAGGTTTGTTTTGATAAATTATTCATTTACAATCAGAAAGTTGTATTAAAAACAGTGGCAAGCATCTGACAGTTATGATTGCACTCTTGGTAAATACTGAAATCGGTTACGTTATTCATAAGGCAATACTGAAGTTGACTCTTGCTAATCTCATTGTTGCTTAGGGACTCAAATCACACCAATGTCCTCATTTAAAAAAAAAAAAAAAAAAAAAAAAAAAAATCATCCAAGTAAAAACTTAAGAAAAACTAATACTGGGTATTCAACAACATAAAACCCTTCAGAATAAAAGTTCAGAGGTACGGAAATACATTTCACCTACCATTGCCTCAACTAGACAGTTGATCAAATCAGGTCAGACAATTTACTGCCATTCACCTGAGACATTAAGAGATCATATTGGACAGTATGCAACAGGCAGGAACAGCATTTGAGTATTTAAAAAAAAAAAAAAAAAAAAAGTCACATTCATTCAAAAATATTAATCTTATCCCAACTCTGGCACTGACATTTGCTTAAGATGTCTATTAACAACCATATGACAAACTGGGTTCATTACACAGACATGACAAAAACATTACAAAAAAAAAAAAAAAAGAACTTTGTGCAAAAATCAATGGAGAAAAACAAAATGCACCCTATAGATGAGCATTTCCTTACTGTTCTATTCTGATGGGCCTTGGAAGTATTGCACAAATGTTATCAAATTGTGAGTCCCTTAGTAACCCAGATTTTTACATATCTGCATCAAAATGAAAACCTGACTGGGATTTGGCACAAGTGGAAGGAACACACATTTACAGCATAATATAACTGGACAATATGTTCTTTGACTAAAGCCTACGGAATAACTTAGAATGCATAAGGGGGAAGGGGTGAGAGAAAGGCACATTTAAGACATTTCAATTTTCAAAGTCAGATATAGGTGTGGTGTGTTTTGGCCATGGAAAAGGTTGTAGTCTTTGGACATTGGCTTGGTTTCACCATCAAAACTTAACTTTAATTCATCTTGCTGCCATCACCAACAGAGCCTCCTCAGAATGTCTATCCCATGACCAGTTGGGATATGATCGCTATATTGGGCTGACTGGATTCGAGGCCTCCAGCTTAATCTGGGGTTGGGCTGATCTGTGGTTTTGGCTGAGACTACCTGAACATGTTCATCCTGTCAGGTGACCAACCAGCCCAGGGTGCAGGGTTTGTTTCAGGACATCAGGCCGATGGAGGGGGGCCATGTACAGTGTGGAAGGGCCACCGGTGTAGCTGGAAGCTGGGTAGCTCTGACTTGGGATGGGGGAGGGGGCCATGTTTAGAGGGGAAGGGCTCTGCTCATAGAACTGGCCATCACACTCCTCATCCAGTGGCAGGGCCAGGCGCTTTCCTTTCTGTCTTCGGTTGCAGAACCAAACACGTACCACCTGCCAAGGGCAGTATTTGTTATTCAAAAATGCAACCAACCACTTTAAAACCGCTTCACTTTAAGAGTTCGAAACTTACATCTCTCTCCAGGCCCAGGTCATCTGAGATGTGCGTGATCTCCTGGGTGTTGGGTTTGGGACACTTGATAAAATAGGACTCCAGAGCAGAACGCACTGCTCCCTCCAGACTGGTCCTCCTCTTCCTCTTTCTGGTGTCAACAAATACTCGCTCAATCTTGTACATCTGGGGAATCAAAGATGCAGTGTTGGATATGAAACTAATGACATGGATTGATGTGTATGCAATATACTCCTGAAGTAAGTAGGCTACCAGCTATTAAAACACTGAAGTATGGACACCTAGATTTAAAGACTTGTGATCACTAAACAGCAAATTGTTGCCACTAGGTGGCCTATAACAATAGTGGAGGACCTCGGTTTAGGTTTGCTCAACAGGAAGTTGGCTCTGTCTGAACAGAGCAACTGATCTCAGGAGACTTTTGTGATCATCTGTTGTCTTGTAAACTAGTTGGCAGATGTCAGTTTCAGACTTACATCCTGGGGATTTTCTGAAGTCTCTGCCTCATTCAGCCATCTCTGAAGAAGGGGCTTCAGCTTGCACATGTTCTTAAAGCTCAGCTGCAGGGCTTCAAAGCGGCAAATGGTCGTCTGACTGAACATCTTGCCTACATGCGCACAAACAAAACACCATATACATCACAGGTCAATAAACTCAATCACTGAAAGCCAAACCTTTGCACGTCACCTACACAGTCAATCTATTGGGTAGCTGGTGATGCCACATTTGGCAGCTTAAAACTTGCCCTAACTGGAGAAGGCCTACACAGATTAGTCACTACTTTAATGTCTAAAGCTGGGAGCTACACATGACACTGCAAACCCAATAATGTCCACAAGGACTCCCATACAGTGGTTACAGAGCATCTCCCACAATGATCATGATGGTGCAACATTGCAGATCGTCACTGGGATTTGCATGAGATCCATTGGTCACAGAGGACCGGGCACTTGCTGGTCTGTGGTCTTAGATCCTAAAGAAAATGTAGGTTTTTGACAATGAACTGGAAAGAAAGTACCTCATAAAGCAGTAGCTCCTCACAGGAACCAGACTTACCATAAAGGTTACCCAGAGCAAGGCCAACATCAGCTTGAGTGAAACCCAAGGTAATGCGTTTGTGCTTCAGCTCCTTAGCAAACTGCTCCAGTTCTTCAGTAGAAAGGTTCTCCTGGAGAACAGGAAAATAATATTAGGCTGATTTAAACAAACAAACCTCCTGTGAAAACAAAGAAAACTCTTGTAGAGGGTCTTAGAGTTCCTACAAGTTGCACTGGTTCTCAAGAGGGAACGACAGAGACCTGAGTGAATGAGTGTCCTTACCTCCTCAGAGTCGCTGCACCCGCCGCTGGACGACCCGCTGCTTCGCGTAGAAGAGCTCGGGTTCTGCGTCTGCGGCTCGGTGGCGGCCTGGGTTGTGTTCACGCTGAAAAACGCGTTCCCCGAAAGCCCGTTGCTTGGGGGTGAAGGGGACATGGATGGCGAAGATGCAGAGGGTGTTGAGGGATTCAGAGTACTGTTGCCGGGCGGGGTGATATGGGTGATCCCGGGCCAGAAAGACGGGTTCCAGGCCGCAGAGTAGAATACTCCATGGGGCATAGCGGCGGAGGCCGAAGGTGTCGGGTACTGCTGGACCTTTATCTCCGTTGAGTAGTCATCACCAGCGTCTTTCTCAGTCTTTATTTCGGGCAATTTGATTTGCTCCCGGGTCTCGGCTATAGGGGGACTCAGGTTTGTAGGCTGGGTAGCTGCTGTTACGCCGGGTACCTGGCCGGTGTACTCAGGCGCAGCGAAGGGGTACCAGTGTTTGGGTTGCCCAAATTCTCCAGTCTGTTGGTCGGAGCCCCTGTACTCACCGGCGACGGGTGCGAAAGAGAAAAAGGTCTGTGCAGAAGCATAAGCGGTTTTGTTGTAGAGGAGGCTCGGGTCCGGAAGGACGCCATGAGGAAGCTGGAACGACGCAGCGCCGCCCAAACCATCCTGACCCAAAGTCTGGGTGCAAGGGTTGACCCGGCTGAAGTCGTAAGGCCTGACTTGGCACTCCGGACTCTGCGCTCTTTCAGACATCTTCCAAACGACGTGTGAGCCTAATAATAACCACGCATCCAAAAGTTAAAAAAAATTATTGGTAACTGACTTTAAACCTGCTCATCCGCTTCACATTTACACACAAACCAAAGGAGAAGAGAGGAAGAGGGGCTCCAAAAAATAAAACATGAACCAGCGCCTGTGAGACGAAAATACGTTTCGAGGGCCTAACAAGTTGCCGTTTTGGTGCAACATAACCACCAACACGCTTGTGGCCTACTCCATGAAGTCCTGCGCGTCACCTCACCTTCAAGCTCAAATGCTCCTCTACTGTCCTGGAGACACAGGTTTTCCTAATCACAGCTGCGGGTGTTGGGGGAGAGTTATCTCTTCGTCCATTGGCTGGCGCAGACAATTGCGCACAGCTGATGGTGAGTTTGTGAATGACCTTGATTCTTCCTAAAGTAGTGGGCGTGTTTACAGATAAACTTTATAAGAGTTTGGGGTTTTTTTTTCTGTAGAGCAGCTACGTTTTCTTTTTCTAACCTTAAAACTCATGAAGTATAATGTAAAAAAAAAAGAATTAAATGCTGCAGTAAAGAAACATATTTACATCAGGCCTACCAACATAAGCAGGGGTGTAAATGGGCTACGTACTGTAACACTATCATTTGCTCACCTCATACATGAATTATAATACTGGGTTTGTTTAAATCATTCACCTTTAAGAGGACGGCGTTGATATTAAAATCCCTGTCACCGGAGCTTCAGTTAGATGATAAACACTAAAACTAAATTGAATGAATTTCATTGTAATAACAGTGATAAGACAATTTCATCAAATGGTTCAGTTTGATTTGAAATTAACAAATGAGAGCAGGACTTATTTGTGGCTATAAGAATGTTTGTTCTCGAAAATAAAGTAACAGGCTGTAGATGACTGAGCAGGGTGGGACTGTCACACATAAAAGATGGTAGCAGATTAAAAAAAAAAAGTTTGAAATGTGGGGTGAAGTCCTCCATGGTGTATGTAGATTGTATCTATCTTATCTAGATTCTAGCTAAGCTCTGTATTAAAACTATCTGAGGCAAAGTTTGGGTTGATCTTCTTTTTTTCTTTACACTATTTAAAAAAAGAAGATTTAAGTGTCTGGTCTGTCCAGGTGGGAATTTGCAGAGTATCGGCTGTAAAAGAGACTGTCAGGATGTGTTCAGACTGGATTCAGGCGCACTGATATTTTGGGTACATTTTGAAGAGTCTAAATGAGGGAAAACAGAGTTAACTCGTAAAACCACCACCAGTATTCAGGTGAACTTCTCCCATTCAGCCTTGATCGGTGGCCATTCAAAAGCACTCGATGGCCTGAGCATCGGTACAGATGCGCTCCCCCAGCGCGAGTCGTTGGCCGCAGATTGCGGCAGGAAGACGCACTGCGGGAAGGGAGGAGGGGCTGCCATTGTACGACGTGGCCCCGAGGCACCCCGTGGCTTTCAGATCCCGAGTTGCGATGGTCGACCATTAGCTCCTTTTCAAATTGGAACAATAAGTCTCAACCCTTTGATTCCGCCCCACACCCACCTCCTCCTGTCCGCAGAAACAAACACCAGACTGGAGTTTCACTCTGATCTGCAGGTCCGGGGCTTTACCAGTCTGATATGGCCTAAAGGTCGAAAACTGGTCTGAGAACCAAGATGCAGTGATCAAGTTGTGCTGTAACATGGATGGCATTCAGCTTGAATGGGCTGAGCAGTGATTTCAGAAATGTATCAGAAATACATAATTCTGTTCCTTATAATTCTGCACTTGCATTTACAAGGCCATGCAGGGCCAGGACCAGGGAACCTTAGGGAGACCACTAGGGCCTGGTCAATAGCTTAAAAGACATCAAACCCCAACTATACAAGCATTGTCCTGAATGGGACATGGACTTGGGAGTATAATTGTCATGCAAAAGACAAACAGCAAGAGAGATAGCAGACTCTAGGCAGGGCTTCAGAGAGAAAGGGACAGCAGAGAGCTCTCAGGGTGTCCAGAAAAAGAAGGGAGGGGAGGGGGGATCAGTGTTGAATGGCTGAGTACAGTGAGAAGATGTGTGAGGGGAGTATCTATGTATTGAGATGAACCCCCCACCCCGTGTGTCAGATCTTGTCTTTAGTTCTTTTTAACTAAAGACACCTCAGAGGCCTACTCCAAACTCGCAGGGCAGGTCCAGTCAAAAACAGGAAGAAAGTCTGAGATTTAAAAAAAAAAAAATATGTGGGTAAAGCAGCAAGAACATGTACACACACTACTAGTAACACCAGTAACAATATGTGACCTAATCCAACCCAAGTCTACCACTATCAAGCTTCAACTGTGTATTTTTACCATCATAAATCTGGCAAATAATGGTTCCAACAATGTTTTTTTGACATATACTGTGGTGTTTCATTCATATGTATGGTATTAGTCATATCTCTATATAATACTTGTGAAAATGACACGGCTGTAGATGCACTTGTCACTTCAAGATGAAGTAAAGCCAGTTTCATTTCACAGGTCAAATAGGCGGTTCTGAGAAGCTTCCTTTATTTAGAAATCCCCTATAACTAATGTCCTATTCACAAGATTGTTAGAAAAAACAAGTACAAGTGACATTATTCACAACAACTTTGTGAACAATGACACTGTGGTCTTCCCCAGCCTCCCTCAACTTTACTGTTTAATAGTAATGTTTTTTTTTAATAAAAGAAACAATATGATGAATTACAAGTATAAAAGGCATAAACCTTTGTTACTGATTTGAAGTAGTAACTTCTGGAATCTAAATACTGGCACTCCTGTTGAGCAGCACAGTTGCCTCCCACAAACGGGTCTGATGGCTTTTTGATTTTCCTCCTAACGGCTCTGCCTTTGACACCCATCTTCACAGACCCTCCACCCACACAGGTTTTTTTTTTTTTTTTTTCATCCGAGGACCAATGGCTGCTTTCCTTCTACTGCCCACCAGCACAAAGGGTTTTAATGGCCCTTGGTGGAGGCATGGGGTTCAATGGGGACAGGAGACTGACCCATCCCCTCCCCAGCACACACGGACATACACAAAACCTACAAGAAAGTTTTGTCTCTGTCCCTGCCCCCAACACACACACCACACACACTCTTTCTGGGTGTTATCATTTGTATGCTGAAGGTAAAACAAGGTCAAACAGGATCACCAAAAGCCAGAGTGCCAGTGAGGTAGAGAGGCAGCGGCAAATGTGTCACTGTGAAAGGTGAAAGAGAGTACGTGTGATACCAAAGTTAACAGGAACTGTTTATCGCACTGCAGCTTGTCTTACTGATCCACAAGACTTTTTTGTTTTTTGTTTAAATCAGTTGAAAATATGAGAGATTGTACATCATTTGCTGATATAGCTATTCTTTGGGATTTACACTAGGATTTAAAATTAATAATTTCCCTGTATGCCCCTCAAAATCAGATTTTGCTATTAAATCTAACTAAACTTTGCACTGTTGCCTACATTATTTCCAGTGCTTCTGATGCTCTGATCTTTCCATTGTGTTTATCGCAAGTGAAGCCTACTAATTTGTTCCATCTGTTATTTTTACATAGTTAACACATGCTGTATTTCCAATTTGGTTGAAATTGTACAAAACAATGTATGAATAATATCTTGGGAGAGTCCTGGTAATGTGTCTTGTTTAGTGTAAAACAAAGGCAAAACAAAGTGATTTTCATGTGGTAAAAAGTTTTAATTCCAATCCTTGGTCTGCACGTACAAATATCTATAAAAAGTGAACACCTTCACTCTTTTTATGTACATTTTGCAGCACGAGGACAGTGGACGGGAAGGAAAGAGGGACAGTATGAGACAGTGATACTTACCACCTACACATCTTCAAGTATCGTCTGTCTCCAACATAACATTTAGGTGCTCAGAAATCACTGAACTGTACATTCCTCCTCTAGCAACAGGGTGCAAAAATACATGAGGCAGAAAGAAAATCATCAAAGTGCTGCCATGATTCAAACACAGCACAGTCAAATCATGCAAATAGATGAAGCACTTCGTTTTCATATGCAATTATATTCTATAATCTTGAAATCTTTATGTGAAGCTCATATATCCAGAAATAAAATTAGCAACACCAATGGAAACATTTTTAATGCTGAACCTTGTGTTGTGTTTACATGGGTAATAAATAATTTAAATATTTCTTGGGTATTTGGAATGTGGTTTAGCCACTAGCCAGCCATGACAAAACAACAGAGGGCGCCTGTTTTTCAACTTATGTATATGTGTGTTTCTGTGTTGTACATATGTCTGCCACTCCGTGACATTCTTTGGAAAGAGCTGCAGAAATGATGCAAAATAAAGGTAACAAGGACAAAATCCTAACTTAGAGTTTAAACAGGACAAAACACCTATAGTGACAAATTAAGTATGACCCCTTACATTAAAAGACAGGAATGCTCTAAAACAGGGGAAGAAATAAATTAAGAAGGAATCCAACATCACTTTGTATCATTAAAAGCTGTTCTGTAGTAAAGGGCCCAGAAGAAAACGTTTTGATCCCTTCACCCTCTGTAAGGATCTCCCATTTCTATGCATGCAGAAAATGACTAGTATGCCAGTGTGTTTGTGTAAGTGTACATGTCTTTCTAATATCAGGGTTGATGAATTTTAGCTCAAAGTCATTTTAATGTTGTGAGAACATTTTGGCTTCAAAGGGCTGTAGGAGGATTAAGATTTGGTTTTGGGATTAAGGTTAGAAGTAGGTTGAAGTTAAGGTTATGGTAAAAGGTGAGATTAGACATTCAGTTATTTTGATTAAGGATGGGATAAAGAGCTAGGTAATGCATTATACTGATGACTGTCTATATTATTATAGACCAATACGAGGGTTTGTGTGATTCATTTGTTATTGCCCTGATAATGTATGGTCGAGTCATCAAACAAAGGATTCTTCACTTCCATCTCTCCAGTCTGTAAGGTGGGAAGAGAAATGGAAACACACAACAGAAATAATTAGTTTTGTGCATGTGTGTGTGTGTGTATATATATATATACTTATATATGCGTATCTACCAACCGGTGCAAGTCCAGGGCACTCATATACAGTGAAATCTCCTCCTACTTCTTCTTCATCTGATGTGGCTTCGGATTCAGGGCCTTTCTGATCAGGTTTGTGACTGAAGAAGGAAGAAAAACTTTAGTTGAGAGGTAACAAGGTCAGAGGATGTGGTTGAAGGTACAGTATGAGAAACAGGAAAAATAAAAGGGAGGGAATAGCAGAGATAAAGAACCAAAATTGAAAAAAAAACAAAAAACAAAAACATACTTTCCCAATGATATCATCTGCTGTTTCTGATGTTGATAGTGATACATTTGAGCATTTTGAGCCAGAGTCTTATCTCCCATCTGAGGGTGAAACAGAAGAAGGAAGTGTAGGTGAAACATGTGAAAATTTTGGCCTTGATGCATTGTGCACAGTTGTATATCTTCTTGTTATTGCAGAAGAGGAAGTAAGAAACGTAAACAAAGCAAAGCTGTTAGGTGAAAAGGGAATCTTGCCCTTACTGAGGTACTGGTGGCTGTGGCAGCTGGTACACCTGCCCGCCCAAAAGCAGGGTAGTCGACCTTCTTAGCAAGACGTGATTCTTTCTGCAACCTGTGGAGGACATCATGAATATAGGTGCTTTTGGACCAGAGGAACTTTTTCAGTTCTTAGAATTTTTGGAGGAAGTTCCTTTATGTGTGTTTTTGTGCTGCAGGAACTATGATAGTTTTTAGAATGTGGTTTTGGGGGACTTTTTTAAGCTCTCACGTCGGAGTAGGTACTTTTCCTATACCAGAGGAGCCATGAGTGCAAAGGTTTTGTGTTGATTTGTCAAACATTACCTAAGGCCAATGCAGCTGTGGCAACCTACATTTGAAAAGTTTTAGTAGTGTACACAAACATTTGCCCACGGTAAAAACCCACACAAATGAGCCGACGCGACCGTCCAGACGGCCTGTGTATCAGACGAAATCCAGAGAGATCTTGACAGATCACACAGCAAAATGTGAAAATATACACCAGCCTTGTTGTTTGTAAGTGGCGTCGCTATGCCAACCTTCAGCCGGCTTACACTATTTCAGCGTTTCTGTTGGCGTTGTGAATATGAACAGAAAAAAAAGGCCCTTAAGGTCTGTAGTTTTCCGGTCTGTTCCTCAGTGTGGTAGTTCCAAGAACTGAGTCCCTAGAACTGTTTGGTCCGAAAGCGCCTTATGAGTCTGCACCAGTAACATGTCCTTTAATTAAACTCTCAGCTGGTGCTACATAAACAGCAAACAGAAACAGTCATTGGTTTTAAAGGTTGAAAAAGTATAATCAATATGTATAAAAGGTTAATATTGTGAGTTTAAACAATGAAAATGAAATGAAATAAAATTGACAGAACTCCAACAGTAGTCCAACAATTAAGACCTGATTTTTTTTTTTAAGACAACAAACATTACTTCCTTTTTGTTGTTGTTTTTATTTATAAATTAGATATAATCATTAACTTAAAGTGGCCTATTAAAACATACTAATACAAACTCAGATTGGTCTTTGTGTTTCTTCAGTTGAATGAATGAATTCTAAATAAGTACTGCACATTGCTGGACAACAGAAAACCTTCCTGTGCATGACTTATGACTCTATGTCTTCAGACTTACTTTACAAAGCAGACAGTTGCCAGGATCAGCGCCACAATCCCCACAGCCACGAACAGTGAGATCATAACTGCAAGTTCATTAAACAAAAAAGAGCAAATGAAAGGCAAATAGAAACAGAGCATGTGATCTTGTTCCAAATAGTTACATCATAATATAATTTGTAACATAAAAACAACTGGCATGTTGTCTTGGAGCAGGTGGTGAAATCTGTTAACACCAAAACTCCTTTCAAAAAAAGAAGATGAAGAAAGGAACCAAACTGTAAGAACGTAACTGGAAGAAGTCTGCATCTATCATCTGTTTATATAAATATCATGTACCAGCATCTTCAATTCCCTGTGATCAAGCTTTGACTTCCTGAATGCAACAAAGCCTCCTAGTCATCTGTCTTTTGCTGTGTTATGTGTCGAGGACATGAAGTCATACTCACTGACAATAATTCTGTCATTGCTGGGTGGTGGGACCACTATAGGACCAATTCGGCCGTCAGCCCCAGTGACTTTGGGCTGTGGGGTGTTTGTGTTAGGGACGGCTGACCCTTCAGGCAGGGGAGCTGCAGCGGTGACATGCAGGGGTTCAGATGAGAGATGACCCTGGTTTTTCTGTTTTTGTTTGGAAGCGTCTGTCTTGTTTTTTTTAGCAGACTCTCTCTGAGAAGTGATGTCAATCGCTAGAGTGGACAAGAAAGACATAAACATCGAGCCACCGTCAAAGGACAGGACAGAAAAAACATTGATTTGCTGGAGATAATTACAGAACATGTAAGAAAAATAAGTTATCAGTTCTCAAAAAATATACTTTCTATACAATAAAAACCATCTTAAGGTTTGAAGACACACACCTTTAAAGTTAAAAGATGAGGTAATGCGTTTCTCAAAGTTATACAGTTATATTTCTGTAATAAGATTGTTCTCAAGGTGCTTACCAGGATGACTAGTTTGCTTTTTTGTTGGTTTGAACTCTGACACTTGTTTTTCAATGACAGAGTGAAGGTAATCAATCTCTTCATCCAGGTCAGGGTAGAATATCACTTCACCTAAAGGATAAACAAGATAGAAAGTTTCAATGATGAACTCCTACATAATTTAAACAGTCTCTAAGTGTAAGTTAAATATATGGAAAAATACAACAGAGAGAAAGTACAGTATAGATAAAATGCTGCAGCACTTCTAAACACAGTCTCTTCATTAGTCTGCCAATTATTGCTTCTCTTATCACGTAATCTATTAAATATCACAAAATACTGAAAATTATCAATATTATGCATTTTTCTTATGTCTAAGACGACAAAAACAATCCTCACAACTGAGGAAGCTGGCATTTTTTTAAATTGGAAAATGACTTAAAAAAAAAAATAGCTGCAATTTTATCACAGATCCACCACAGGGAGCCCTGTGTCTGGAAAACAATCATTTTGAAGACTGTCTAGTTGTTTACTGTGGATAAGAGAGGGAGAGACAGTGAGTATATGCATATGGTTCAGACATTCATCACAGGTCTTTTTTAGTGACTTGCTTTTGAAGTGATGGACAGGGAGTGTGCCTGTGTGTCTTGTTTGTTTGTGGACTGGTGAAAAAAGGAGACAACTCTAAGCTGTTATTAACAGCCCTCAGGCCAGACAGTGAGCCACATTCCTGAAGTACTGCTGTGATCTCCAGGGCGACCAGGCCCGATACTGCGTGTGTGTGGCCGGGGGAGGAAGCACCGCAGGGGGTGGGAGCCATCAGCCAAACCTTTGCCTCACTGGGCTGGAGTTGCTACCTTCACAATAGATCCTATAGCTTGCTGCTAATGGAGGTGATCAAAGTGTTGTTTCCCCCTTTAAAGTTACACTGCAATATATCAAATATCAAATTATAGGTATTTGTAATTAAAGCTGGTGAGGTGAAAAGTCATGAGAAAAGCAGGTGAGACTAGAAAAAGTGCAAAAACGGTTAGGGTGGTTGACTTGACAGGTGTTTTTTTTTTTTTTAAGATCAATCCTGAGAGCAAAATATCATCTGCTCACATTCTGCACCAGTACTTATACAGTCCACAGTCATTTTAACCCCAGTGTGAAAAAAAAATAGCATTATATGCCAGTAACTCTCTAAAAAAAATGTGTTATTACATATTAATACAAGCACCTACATCACATTAATGATATCAGTGCCACTTTCACTCCAGAAGGCTGGCCATCTGGCCAAGCTAATGTGTATGATATGACAAGCCAGCACTTTCACTGCCTGCTTTGTTATTTTCTTGCCCCCCTCTGCTAATGGCCATTTAGTGCACTCCATAGCAGGTGTCTGTGGAGGCGGGATGCACCATCTGTACTTTGCAGGTGGCTGAGAGCTCCAACTGTGCCTGTGTGCTCGCCAGGAGCGTGTGGCAATACAGGTTTGAATTTTTGGAGAGACTCAAAAAAGACAGTTTTATTGGTGCTATTTCTAAAATGTTGATCGGTTTAAAATTGGCAGGGCAATCCGATGGAAAATGATGGACAGATAATTAAATTATTCATAGGACAACATGGGCCGAGGTTGATAATTTGCCTAAAAAAGTGGCAATTGTGTGTATGTGTGTGGTTTTTCACACACACGGACTAAGCATGAGTCCTTCTCCTTGTGTAAGAGATTGTTGTCACTGGCTTGATAATGACCCATAACCTCATGAGAGGCACCCAGGGGGCAGTTGGGTACAACAAACAAACACTAAAAACTCAACAGGGATTGTGAGTCACACACATCTGTGCTGTTCTCTTTTCCCACTTAAAAACCATTCACATTTCTACCTCCCCCAAACCACATGCAGGAACACACACACACACTACTACTCCTGCCCCCATTCTCCTTGTTTAAAAACTCTAAATCAAATACCACGTGAACTTTTTTGTTGTACATTTGTGTAGAAATGGCAAGAAAGCAGACTACAGTTCTGAAGAATTCAAAAGCTTTCAGATGAGACTTTGTGTTTCTGTTTTAATCAGACTTCATGCAGCTTTGTTGCATTATTTAACAAAAGGAAAAGAAATTTAAAAGAAACGTAACCATATATTATTTATCAAGTTAGTCTATGAGTGATCTTCTGATCATTTTAATCATAACAAACTGCTTTCCAGTTTCTTTCCCCATCTCACTGAGCATGTCCCATCTGCAGATTGCTGTGCCCTGCTGCCCTCCAGTGGTCATATTTAAAGTATGACGGATAGAAAGTTTGACCGGAGAGATTTAAAGGTCACTTTAACATTTCATTAAACCAGGTCTCTTGGCTGACTTGACAGTGAACAAAATGGAAAAGGGCCCTGTCAATTTCACATGTGCTCTTTCCCACGTGCTGAGAGGAAAGATCTACAAGACAGTAAGTAAAGAGGAAACAAACCTGAAAGGTCACAGTTTAAACAGAAACTCGTCTACTGAATTGGTTAGTCTGTTTTCAGAATGAGGGAGAGGCACACTGTTAAACTTTAATTTTGCCTGTGAAGTTGGTAAGGCAGTGTACCTTTAGCTGTAAGTCACCTGCTATAAAAAGTTAGTCACAACTGACTGAGCAGCTTTGAGTAAATATAGGAAATCTAACCTTGTTCTAACCTTTTCACCAAACGAAAAAAAAGTTGCCAGCATTTGCTTGTAAACACACCAAAGTCTCTTCATTTTAAGTTCATTCAACAATAATTAAACTATACAAACATTAATAATCACAGTAATAGTAATGAAGGTTGAAAAATAAGTACAACTAAGTAGAATGATGCTGTATTTAAGAGGAGTCATTTAAGTGAATTTATTCTGACAATTATTTTGTAGCCAACTTTAAAAATGCAAAACAAAAACATCTCTTACAGCTAACAGACAACCATCATTACCTTATTCTTCAATCAGTCATCACTGTTTTGATGAAAATCTGTAGCTCAGTTTCAGCACCTCTGCATGACCACATGAGCAGGTCTACTAAACCGCTACTGTTTTGAGGAAAGGTGGCGCACACGGGACTGAAACTGAAACTCAAGAATGTTCATGTTATCGTTACTTGAAAATAAAATTGTTGTTTCAGTTTAGTGATATAATCTCACATCACCAAAGTACACTGCTGTAGGATATTTGTTCATGTTGTGTATCACTGTAACTGGGAAAAAAAAAAAAAAAAAAAAAAACATCTGACTGTGTGACTTGGTCTTTTTGTTCTTGTCAGTTTGTTGACCACTTGATTACATAATGTAAAAAGATATAGATATGCATAAACAAAAGAGTGGAAACAAGCGCTGTCCAGTATAGTTTATATGTGTGGCTGTGAGGAGGACAGAACATCATTGTTCAGGCTCAGGTAAAACACAACGCTACATGGAGACGACACTGCCTTTAGCACATACGAAAAGCAACCACACTTTCAGTAAAGAATGCATACCACTCACAGTCTGTTTGTGTTTCTTCTGAACCAGCGACATGGCCTCAGGTCATATTGTCTGTTTACTGATGGCAGTGCACGCCTCCATGTCAAACACAAGCGCGGCCAGCTTACAATAAAAATGACTGCCGACCTCATTCGTTCACCTGCTGTCTGCTCACATGCTCTCTGGGACAGAGTAGGTGAAATATCACACATTACACTTCAATCACAGGTATTGCCAGTGTTTGTGAATATTCTTGAATTATGACTATTTAGAGCATAATAGCAGAGTATGATTTAGATGTTAGTTAGAAAGAGAAGCATCAGTTCACATTATAGTAAAATGTGCAGTGACTGTAATGGTACTAACAATATGACCCACAGTGTGGATACGAACTATGACATTGCAGGGAATAGCCAGATTAACACGAGCCTTGCCATCAATAACTATTTGCTACAGCATGGCTCTAGTTACCCTATTTCTTTGATAATTGATTGGTTGATTTAATTTAGAATAATAATAATGATTGAAAATGTTAATAAAAAGTACTTTTGTCCCTATGAAGATAAGCTAAGCAAATGTTAGTAAAGGTCAAAGCATATTTGTGAATGTGTAAGTCTGTAATGGACCATAAAAATGGCTAATAGACAAAAATTACTGTGATGAACCAAGACCATAATACTGGATTAGTCAACAGCTCTATTAAGCAGCTAGCAGAGACAATGTAGAGGCTGAACAATGGTGTGGTAGTAAATCAGACTTATAGCAGCAGCAGCCATGGCAGCCTCGCATCCAGGGTTTTTAATTTGATGCATCTTGCTGCAGGCAGCCAGAGGAGGACACTAACGGGGGGGGGGGGGGATCCTGAGGGGTGTAAGACGGGGATGACTGCAATATCCTGAGTCAACCCAACTGCTCTTCAGACTCCTTTATTCCAAGGACATACTGCAGGTGCATCCTGCCACTCTGAGCTTCTACGCTAAATTCATTTTTTTAAAATCTCAGCATGAGGTTTGCTTTTGTACAAATGAAGTTAGAAATGTAACTGGAAGAACAGACGGGAAGAGAAAATGGGCTTGATGACAGAAAGAAGAAACACCAAGAGAGACAGAGAAAGCTACACAGTGAATTTACTTCTAATGACTATGCATTCACAAGATGATTTCTGCTTTGAAAATGTGTATTTTCAGACTTTAGCATATAATATGTTTCGTCCTTTAAGCCCAACCATCATATTTTCTCTGATGTAGCAACAAAGTGACTAATGCTTCCAGGTAGCAGGTGGACAGCAGCTCTAGTTTGTGTTCTGATGCATTGAGAGTTTGTGTATTGCCCTCGACAAATGTTGTATATTTGCAGGAGTAACACTGGAGTCATTTCATTGGTTTATTTCCACATTGCATGTCTGTGAGCATGCCAGGGTGAAAAAGAGAGTTGGTATACCATGCGGATCAGATCAGTGTTCTGTGGTCTCTTGGGGATTTATGTAACCACTTTAGGGAGCTTAGCTGAGGCCAGCGATGTGCTGGATTCACAACACACACACACACACACACACACACACACACACACACACACAGTGCAGAGGCAAATCCATCCTCTCAATATCCACAGGATATTTCAGTTTCTGTCTCTAATTTCTGGAGTGCTGTTTTGGAACAGTGTGCGCCAACAGTGCACTACGTTGTCATGCCTTGGATTTCACAATATTTTTCATAGATCGGCTTTTTCATTGAATGACATTAGATTCCGTGATGGAAATGAAAAGCGAGAGCGAGAGAGCGAGAGAGAGAGAGAGAGAGAGAGCGATGCATGCCATCTAAGTGATTAAAGCTGGCAGTGTGTGGGCGTGGTGATTGTGTGTGTGCGTGCGTGTGCATGGGTGTGTGTGCTGTAGAAACATCATGAACATGGGCAAAGACGGATTAAAAAACACAGAGGATCAGACTGCAGCACAGTTGTCAGAGATATGAATCGGTGGAAGAGGGAGAGCGAGGACCACAACAAGGACGAAGAGAGAAGAGAACAGGACAAGAAAAGAGAAAATTGGAGGAGATACATGGGTCATTGAAAAGGAGAAGCAATAAAGAGACCAAGCTAAGATTGATGGGGAGGATAAGGAAAGCACAGAAACAAAAGAGAAAGAGGCAGCGTGGAAGAGGGATGTGATATCAACTAAACACACTGACAAAATATCTACTTAGAGTGAAGGAAAACAGAGAATGACATTTACATGCACAGATCTATGTACTGTTACGAGGCTTCTCTGCTATGAACAGTTTTTCTCTTCTTATTTGTACCTCGAAATATGTTCAGCATTTGCAGTCACAAGTGCATTTAATCAACACACACCCTTAGTTCTAATCAAATGTAAATCTTGGATTTTTTTAAATAAACCATAAAACATGCTATATCATGCTATAGTGAGAATATAATGCATTTCAATCGCATCTTCATTTTCCCTTTTTTATCTTTCATTTTTTAATATGTAGAGGAAATATAACACTTATCTGTATCTTTTTATTTCTGTATGTATGTGGTAACGGTAACGGTTTTGAGTTTATTTATTAGAGTTAATTTTCCTCAAATACACATTCATCTAAAAAGTAGCATAGCTTAGATGCTCATTCACCTCTAAGAAAAATCCCAATCAAGAATTTCATCACCAATTTTTTGGTTGGAAAATGAAAAATTCAAAAGCCTCATTTTGGAAACCAACAATCACATCTTCAAACGATAAAAACGTGCAGTGAATGTATGTAAAAGCATCTTTTTCTTCGTACCATGTTGATGGGACTTCTTCTTCACCACGCAGTGTCCTTCCTTGTTCTCCTCCAATGGGGAGAGGCAGGGCCCACAGTGGGAGGAGCCAGGCTTACAGAAGTGGCGTCCTTTTTTGGCACAGTCTATATGATGAGGGCACTCACTGCCAGCTGGGTAAGAGAAAGAATAACAGTTTTATTAGTATCCAAACCGCATGCCTGTGAAGAACAAAATGTACTTAAAGAGAAATAATTATCTTTGTTTGTCACTTAGTAACCAACACACTTCATTATTGGATGTGTCAGCCCTTCAGTTGCATTCAGAAACAAAATATCTGTCCTAGAACAGAGCCCCACTGATTATTTCTGAAACATCATCTAGCTTTTTGCTGTATAACCTCATCACACCTTCCATCTGGGCAAGGCTTGCCTGATAGAACAGGAATGTTTGAACTGTTATAAAAAAAAAAAACAAAAAAAAGAACATTTAAAATAATTTTCTGGATTTCGCAATTTGGTGAGCCCTACTTGGTAAAGTAAAGAGTGATCTACAGCTGTTCCCTCACAGACCTGCCTGCAATCAGGTTAGATAATTGACCTGATTACTGCTGGTTTGACAAAAGCAGAGCTCAAACACTGTATATAGCTACACACACGCACACGCACACACGCACGCACACACACACAGCTTAAGGTACATAAAAAGAAAGAAGTAGGTCACAGAACCGCAGCAGGTGTGGTTGGCAGCAGGTGGAGCACTGGGACACTATCAGAGCAGATAATGAGCCCAGCAGTGGTGCACAGCGCACCAGGCTAAAGCTGCACAGGTGATGATACTGACACGCTGTATCAGAAGTGGCAATAGAGTGGAGGAAACCAGTATTTCTGAGGGATAGTAGATCTCAAAGGTCAGGGTTGTTCAGGTCTACAGAAGACAGATCAGTGTTATATAAGAGAGAAATCAAATGATTTGAGCTTGCTAGGTAATGAAGCTGAGGTAGTCAAATAGATTTTTTTGGGATGAAAACAGAACTGGTCAAGAGGCTTCCTGTATTAAATGGCTCATCTTTTCATTGTACCTTTGTTAATATAAAACTGAAATTGCATTAAAAAAAAAAACACCTGTTCTAAACCTTGTCTACCAAAAATAGAAGAACGAGAATTATACTAAATATATAAAATAGCAAAACAGACACTAGGACATACACGTTACACATACTCATCCACACACACACCACACATTCTGACAAGGCTACCCATCATCACAGCTCCACCACAGGGGGAGGGACACACGCACCCACCTCAGTGACGCATGTGTCATCTGAGAAGCTTTGTTTATCTCTGTTTGTGCCTTTGAAGGCAGAGGAGGAGGCTGGTGCTGGGAAATCATGAGCATTTCTAGTTTTTGGGGAAACATCTGTGAATAAGAGTGGTTTTTTTCACTATGAGTAGAAAAGTAAATGTTTTACTTGATGCCACTGAACAAACAGGCAGGTAGACAACTCCCTGAGCATCTTCTACTGCTGCTTGTTGTTAAGTCACACTGTGTCTTATTGTGTTTCCACGGACTAGCAACGACTCTGTCACCTCTAACTCTGGTTGCTGCCTTATCTGCTCTGCCCCGTTGCCAAGTTATTCCATATCCCTGTGAACGTGCCAATGAGCTGAGTCCCTCCCCCGTTTCCCGATTATGTCCAAGATCGCTCTCTCTCTCTCTCTCTTACTTATTCTCTCCTCAGTTGCGTGGCTTCTATTTTTACCTGCCACGTGCCTTACTTTCAATTTATCCAAATATCAAACCTTGGTCTGATCTTTTCATGTGTTCTTACTGATTTCCTTCAACCCTTCGATCTTAGAGAGAGAAAAAAAAGTGTCACTAGAAATAGCTTGTTCTGTCCTCGTGATCTCGTGATGTTTTTTATGAGCGTGTGTTCTGTCATTTTTATCAATGGATTAAAGGAGAATGAATTAATGCTCAGGCACGTGTCCGCATCCATGTGCATGCCATAAGACGATACACAACTTGCACAAAATGCCATTGTTTTATAAGATACTGTGGAGTCCCTTTAGCCCTCTGACACCTACTCCATACAGTGTCTGCTTCATTCGATTATTGAATGTAACATTTGATTTCATTTTTACCTTGTGCTGAATTCTGCATGGTCAAAATCGTTAAGGTGAAAGCCTCATCTGATAACGTCCTACCAAGTCATGACTCAAGATATAAGACTGTCGGTATCGTCTTATATGTACTGCCAAGGCATCGTGTCTCCTGACCTTCATAAACAACCTTTAAATCTCCTCCTTTCATTAGCTCACACACTCTATCTGTCCTCACTCATTGTCCTCCCCTCAGCCATGAGTCCTGTCCTCAATTTATTCATCCACTCGTTTTTATACCTCTTTGATCAGGCTGAAAAGCAAGGGCGTCTAAATCCCAGATTAGGTGCAGATGACTGCACTCATGTCACAGATCAAACAGTGCAATCACATCGCCGGCTCCTTGACCTTATTTCATTTTGAGGATTAGCCAATTTATAATAAATCTTTCAGACTTGTGCCTGTTTGCATGCATGCATGCAATTATGGCTGGGAGTACATCACAACATTATGCTTATTAGCATACAGTAATTAGCTAGTGGAAAAAAGAGCTTTAAATAGCAGTGTTGGTTAGTCAGTCCAATGTCATATTGAAGAACTGCCATTTAGTTCTGTGTAGATATTTATGGATCCCAGATGATGAAGCTTAATGGACTTGGTGATCCCCCGACATTTTATTTTCTAAAATATCCATATTCTTCATTCTAACGCCTCTGGTCAGCACTTCATCTATGCTTCAACATGTGGGAAGTTAATGTGGTGGAACCTGCTGCAGTCACGTGAATGCAGATAATTATTCTCCTCACACACAAGTGGCCAAGCATTATAAACACAACTCTCCTTATTATCAATGTATGAGGCATGGTGAGAAAAAGACCAAAAAAAAAAACAAAAAAAAAAAGTGAAAATCAGATCAAGATAAAACCATTAACATTCACTATTGTCATAAAAACCTTTATTATTTTACCAAACTCATGCAAACATAACAAGGCTTTTTCTAAACAAACCAATAAAGATGCTCAACCTGATAATCATATGACAAAGCAGCTCAAATCCATTTACCAGCATAAAAAAGGAGCCACTGAAGTGAATGTCAAGTCTCCATAGGAGGTGGCCTTGCATCAACATGCCTCCCACATAGTGCTGTTGCTTGTTAGAGTGCTCAATCAAGGAGACAAAGGAAGAGATATACACAACACTGAGGCAGACTGGAAGATGGTGACAGAGGACAAATGAAAACATGCAGTTTGGTATTGTGTAGATATCGTATATGTGGAAAAAAAGGGTTCTGTAACTCGGGGACTCAGAAAGTAGTCCTCGGATCTGATCGAGTGAAAAATGACTCTCCTAACCATGTGCTGCTGCTGTTGGCAAGCTGTGTGCTCAGCAGCAGCTCTGCTGGGAAGAGCTGAGAGGCAAACCGAGGCATTCTCACACAGCCGGGTAAACACCTACACTCACAGACATGCTCACACGCACACACACACACGCTCACAAGCAAGTGCGCGGTTTCACGTCACTGTTAACTTGTGCTCCTTCAAGCTGTCCTACAGAAAAAATACAACAAATGCCACTCAGTGTGTAACTGTGTGTACGTGTGTGTATTTGAGAGAGAAAATTAGAGAGGAAATAGGAAATGGGTAGGCCAGAAGGGTCATATACTCTCATTGTGTGTGTTTCCTGACTCTGATTGCAGTGAGCAAACACTCCGTATCAAGTGGAAACACTGGAGAGCTCTGCTGATCACTCTTTACTTTATATATAACCATAGTGTTTATTTCCACATGGATGAAGTGTGTGTAGGTGGTCTTATGTGTTTGTGTGTGTATATATTTGTATGGCTTTTTTTTCAAAGCTCCTCTATGCACCTAATTATCTGCTATGCCTCAGCCAAACGATCAAAACAAACAAATAACTTCCAGCCTGTCAATAGCACCAGCTGGCACGAGCACAGCTGCCATATACTGTCACTTTGAATTAGACAACAGGACGACGTACTAAACACAATTTAAATTCGTCGCTGTCAAAGATTTTATCATATGATAATGATATGATAATGATCATATCTCTGGCCATTCATCACTTACTTTACTCCGTCAAATCGTGCTGACGTGTTGAATAAACTGGATGATAACGCATCATTTTTTCCCCCCTAGCTGCTTCTGTTTGTGTGGCCAAGACATTAACCCGTAGTAGTTTCTGATCATAAAAATGTCACATTGAGCATTGTTATCGGCTTATAGTGAAATTGCAAATGCAAATGCAAGCAAAGCATAGATTTCAAATTTAACCTCCACCAAAAAAAAAAAAAGAAGAAAAGAAAACTGCCCTGTCAAGTGTTTAACAGCATAGATTGAAAACTGCTGCCACATTAACCCAGATTGCTTCAGTTCACAGAAAACGTCATCAAAAAAGCCACAAGTCTAAATTTGATAATTACATGGAAACTGTCAACTTTTTCAGTTTCAGGTAATATAGGTGTTTCCCAGATTGAGTTGTTACCCCATCTAAAACTTTCTGACATGCTTAGTGGAAAATGGAGCATGACTGTGTGTCTGTTTAACACAGACAGACAGACAGACAGATAGATAGACACATCTATTAGTGAGACAGGAAACAGACTGGTGGTTACATGAGTAGGTGAAAAGGAAGTGAATAAAAAAAAAAGTGAGTTAGTACAAGAACGATGGAGAACAGGTCTTGTGGTGCAGTAACGTCTCTTCTACCTTTCTGCTCCATGCGTCTTTCATTTGCCTGTTCTGTTGCAGTAACTGCTGCCATGTCAGACAGTGACAAGTCTAACCCATTACAAAGGAGGACAATTACTGTGATTATCATTAGAGTGGAGCAGAGCAGCCTGCCCTGCAGCAAGCACAACTAAGGTTAACTGGATTTACACAATGGCAGTACACAGGTGTTTGTTTGTTTTCCAATTTCTTTTTCTTGGTCATCATGTTTGTTGAGGCTTTGGCTGGTTCAGTGATGCCACAGTTCAGTTTGCTTGGACAGTTTCTTCAGTTACTGGCTATCTCATAAGTAACTAGACTAACCAGTGTAAACTACTGCACCACACTGATTGGAGATCTTTGCATCATGATCATCATGAAAAATTTTCCTCATTAGCAAAAATCTTTTTAAACCACTTTCTCCAAAGCAGCAGCTCATTCAAAAGATATTGATTTCTCCGTATGAGCACTAAAGAAGAATTGTTAGTTGTTGATTACATGGCCAAAATCGTTGCTTCTATTCAGATACTGTCATTCTCGGTAAGGATGTGGCAGCATTCTATGCATGGAAAAACCATCCGGACAGTTAAGGAGGTTCTAAAAGTGAAGAAGCATAGTAAGATTCATCCATCCATCATCTATACCTGCTTATTCCTAATCAGGGCCACAGGGATCTGCTGGAGCCTACCCCAGCTCTCTTTGGGTGAAAGGCAGGGGTACACCCTGGACAGGTCACCAGTCCATCACAGGGCCACATAGAGACAAACACCCTCACACACTCACACTCACTCCTATGGGCAATTTAGAGTCACCAATCAACCTGACATACATGTTTTTGGACTGTGGGAGGAGAAAACCCACACAAACTCCACACAGAAAAACCCCTGATGGGTTTCAAACCAGGAACATTCTTGCTGTGAGGCAACAGCGCTAACCACCAATCCACCTTGCTACCACATTAGTGAGATTCAGTCTAGCTGAAACTGCTGACTTTGCTTTGATCAGATATCTGCATGTGAGAGATTTCATTTATTGTGTCCCACTCATTTCCTGCAGATGTTTGGTTAGCCACAGTACACAACCTCCAAGTAAAGACCACAGCGGGTATGATTAATACCTTTTTTCTGGCTGATGTGTAACTTTAGTATGATGGTAACTACTTTCTAATTTGGTGGTTATTTCCTCTTTCTCTCACTGGTATGTCAAATCCCCTCACAGACCACAAAAGCTTTATGACAGGCCCATCTGAAAACCAGACCACTTGTTAGCTTTAAACTGCATTATCTAAACTATTTCCTGGTACTTGCTCCTCATTTCAACCAGACTGACACTGCTGATGTTTCCTGAAGTCTACTCATGACAATGCAGCTTGTCAACTGTTCTCCATCTCCATTTTACATCAAAACCTGATAGATGTGATATAATTATTGAGAAGTCGACAGAGCAAAGTTTCAACCGACTCCAATCCGACAGCTCGCATGAGTTTACAGACCAAATTTATTCTTAAACCAAAGGAAAAAAAAAATGCCCTCTGACCCTCACCCAGTCTAATTGTACAACAAATACACATAAATCACACTTAAACCTCACATGTCACATGAAGACACGAATCATTACATATGAACACAGGCATTGACTCAGGGGTCTTGGGGTCCCCTACCATTAGGCAAGTGTTGTTCCACGCTTTCACACGTCTCTCTGCCTTGACTACGATGCATGGAGGTGATTTAAAAACACTGTTAGTCTGCGTGACACAGAAGATACGAATTGTTAAAGCTTAATCCAGGTGGGAAAACAAGGGCCGGAGGCAGAGGCTCTCTGAATAATAATCACATCAGTTTCTATGTGGGTTTGGTGAAGGACAAATCTGACACTTAAACGTGGCAGCGCAACGATCATCATGCTGAATTAGAATATTGAGAAGAGAAGATGAGCAAGAACATGTGAATAAATATACACTGTTTCCAATAGTGACTTTTCTCCTGCTGTAAATGCAGAGAGTCTGAATTACTCAACAATTTCTGTGGGTTAGGGTAATTATCTCGGTCCCCTGACTAGACATAGTTTATGTAATCAGCTGAGGTTATGGAAATTTGAGATAATGTCCACCCCAAGAACCTGATGTTCTGTGAAAGCTTTCTGGCATATTACGCATGATGATGTGTCAATGCTGAATCAACCACCTGATTACTGTGCACTTCATGCTGTTGTCACACTCCAACAAAATCACCCCTGAAACATGACTCACTGCAGTAGTGAATGTGCTTTTTGAGGTTCTGTAAACGCCTCCAATATTTTTTAACGACCTTTAAAAGCATCATAAAGTCGCTTTAATGAAGTGAGGCGCCTACAACATTCCTGTGTGGCAACAGTTTGTAATGTGCTGTAATCAAATAGCTCGCATGGAAATAATAAAAAATATGTCATTTTGCCTCATTTTGTGATTTTAACACAATATACGCAAACAAAAACCCACATTCTGACACACTGTCACACCGTCAGATGTAACAGGTGCTCCTGACAAAAACACATCATGCATCGCAGTAACAAAACCCTACAACTGCTGATATCAACAAACATATTATTCTTTTCTAAATGTGGAGAATAAGGGACACACTGGAGGATGCTGTATGCCGGCAGCATTAATCTGTCTCCATGATTGTCCTCTGACACCAGAAAACTTCTCTACATCAGCAAAACCCATCTTCTTCCTACAGTTTCGTTTATCAGCACTTGAGAAAGGAAATAATGACAATGGCAAAACTTTGATTTGTGACCAAATGAATGTGGGAAATTCCTGGACTTTACAAGTTAAGGAAAAACTGCATCACTGCCTCTTTAAGGTGTTTTGATTCCATGCACAGACAACTGCAGGTTGGAGTGATGTGGATGGTTTTGCGTTCCGGTGTGTGTGTGTGTGTGTGTGTGTGTGTGTGTCTCAGGCCTAAAAGCTCCATGTGAGAGTCCAGCTGCTGGTTCTCCCACAAAGTTTCTGCTTAGAAGCAGATTATCTACCCTGCACATGTCAACAGCAAGCATAAGCGCAGGGCCCATCTCTCTCTCACACACACACACCAATGATAATATGGCTGTACAGAAATACCAACATCATCACACCTAAACAAATAATTTCTTGTTTTTCCTAGCTGAAGTTGACTTTTTAAGAAAATCTAGACTGAATTTTGTGCAGCTCATTTTCAGAATCTAAAACATTTATCAAAACAATAGTCTGTATGAAATATATCAATATGATCAATATCTAAATAAATCTATAATGAAAATCTAATAATGAAAACAATATAACAATATAATCTAGATAATCTAACATCCTTATACACATTTCAGGGATCACCCATTAGCCTACATCTGGCCCACTCATCTGGGCTAAATTAGTGTAAATGAAATACAATGCAAACAATACAAATCTGTCATTAGAAGGAAAATGCTGGGAGTAACCTAACAACCATTATTTATTTCTGTGTCTCCTCACGCACTTACTTCCTTTTAATCTGTCCAGCAACAGCTATATAGACTCATGGGATATCCCATACTAACCAGCTATTTTATCAACAACAACAACAAAAAGGTATAAACAAACAATTTCACACACACACGTAAACACAATTTCCTCCTCAGACAAAAAGCCCTGTGCCTAATCTGCCACAAGCTCCTCGGTGGTTAAAGGTTGGACAGACACTCATGGGACACTTGAAAATAGTTTAAACTTTCGATGACAGTTTGTTTATCGGCTGTTGAATGTGTGTTTGTGTGTGTGTCTGCGTGTTTTTTTATTTACCCGGGCGACTAGCACCGACAGGGAGGATACAGAGCAGGACCGCGGCGAGCAGCAGCAGCGAGGCCCGGCGCTGGCGTCTGTTCCGCGGGCTGGAGAGCAGCAGCAGCAGCATCCTTGAGGACTTCTCGGGGACGGAGAACCGAAGAAGGTTGTTGTCATTCCCCCATCACTTGTGTTTTTTTAAAATGTTTTTATTTATTTATTGTTGTTAAATGCGATTGAGCTTCCAGCGCGACGTGCGCACAGCGATAAACCGAGAAGGTAGCGACGCGGCGCAGACCGTCCACACACTGCGCACTATAATCCGTGGCAGAGCTAAAGATAGAGGAGCTTCAGGCAGGGAAGGAGGGCTGCCTTCACTGTCTGCTCGTAAACTTCAAACAATGCACTTAGACATGACACCCAGCAGACGAGAGAGGTGTGCTTCCCGACATCATGTTCTTTATAAGCAATAGCTATTACGCAGACAGCCTGAAGATGGAAAATCAGCTTCAACCCGTGCAACGTAGTTTTAAACAAAAAAATAGTATCAAGTATTTCAATAAAAAGCTTAAAAACATGTTGGCAAAATGTCCAATAGTTTCCTGTTAGTTTCTACTAGTAAAAAAAATATCTGGAGCTTTTGATTCTATCTCATGGTCTTCTTTAGTGGATGGAGTTTGTTCACTTGTCACCTAAGTATGGAAATATAATGACAACTGAGCAAGCACCATAAACCGAGACCACAGACCAGACACAGACGAAGGGCCGAAAACGTTCAGGGGACCCCAGCAAAATATTCCAAAAGCATAAAATGACCTAAATGGGACATAGTACCATTGAATAAAAAGTGAATGCTCATTTTATACTTCAATCGTAAACACACAGACTCCATTCTCACACCACGACAATTAAAACATCACCAGAAATTTCCAAATTTTTCATGCCTTTTCTGAAATGTCATTTTTCCTCACAGCACCTGAAGGCAGCAGTTTACTCGGATTAGAAACAGGACAAAATGCAGGAGGTGCGTGATGACGTATGACGTGGCAAAAACCGGTTGAATAACGTGAGATAAAACAGTATGATGTGTTCGGTCACATAGTTTACACAGTGCCAGTGGGCGCCAGGTGTTAATAGAAACTGATAATCTTTATTTTAATGCTGATACGTTTACACCTTGTCAACCATTCAGTTATTTATTTAGATTAATGAATTTTTCATCTAGCAGCAATGAAGAAAATGGTTGAGGGAGAAAGATGATGATAAAGTCTATCATAAACATAATCATTTATTCATATTATTGTACATTCCAATTAAATAATTAAATCCATTACTCTTTCCCAGACACAGACCAAATGGAGCAAGGCAGTTATTGACAGACGTGGACTGTTTGTTCGCTTGAAGCTGGGAGACCATCCCACCAGTGGGACCTGCTGTTGACACTTACTGAAATGTTGTGGTGTAATATTTTGCAATTGTTCTCGTCAGCATCACCACTGTCATTCTAATAAAAGGCATCATCAGTGTCATGATTCTTGTCACTGTGCTATTCTGGGGTAGCTGTTTTTTGGACACAATTATTCCTCATTGATCCTCCCTGAATGCATCACAGGAACAATATGTGTTTTATCACTAAGTGTAATGTATAGAAATGAAACATGTAAAGTAATTATTTTGTTGTTGTTCTGTCCTTTTTATATAAAGCCAAAATAAAATCTTATGGATGGATCTAGATTTAAAACACTAGTTATAAATAACAATAAATGGAAATAATATAAAGAGGTTTTAAATTTTTTAAATGATTCGGAATTTATTGATGAGACTGCCTCTGCTCACGATCAGAAACTGAATACAGAGATGTGAAACAGATACAGGAGCCACCTCATGCATCTCTTTTTGAACTTCAACCACTGATCAACTAAAACCTTAAAAAAGTAGCTGAACACAAAATTAAATAATAAAAAAGAATTCAGTACTTCTTGTCCGTGGTCCTTTTCTCTGTGTGAAGAGTACCATACAGTCTTGAGGTATATGAGTTGACAGCCTCATACAAAGGCTAGACACAAAATTTAAATCTGTTGGATTGAGACTCGGATCAAACTCAGCAGCATCATGAAAAGGTCCACTGTACAAACAACAAAACATACACAAAAAAATCACAGTTTGTGTATGACAAAAAAAAAAAAAAAAACATGCCACAGATTATTAGTGAGAATAAAGCAAGTGGATATGAAGAAGAAGCCAAAGTTATGCATCTGTCTGAATTGTTGTATACAGTTATTATACATAATAATGCCCACAGAATGATTTAGTTGGTGTGGAGGGTCTGAGAGGAAAATTTCTATGAAAATTATACAACTACACAACTGGGATTTATGGTTTGGTACTATATTTTGGATGATGCAAACCCTGCTGTTACTCCAATAAACCTAAAGGACATCACTTAAAGAATATATATATATATATATATATATATATCTTTCAGTTTGCAAACCAACCCTGTAGAGTTTTCCCTATATTATATGGTGGATATATACATAGTACACACACACACGCACACACACACACACACACAGACAGCCTAAATGGTCATTTCTCCCTGTGTTTCAAAGTGCATAGCAGTCTGGGACTGTTGCTGCATCTGGAGCTAACCAGGATTACTGAATACACGTAGACTTCAGTTGCAAGAAAACCAGCTTTGGTCATTTCTGAAGTGTTAAGATCACATAATTACAAACTACAAATCAATGGGCAAAAAAAATTGCAAACTGAACCTCAAAAAAATTCCACGCTGCTCTCACAGTACTATAGCCTTTTTATTCTTAACTCCTTGCATGGTGACTCTGCAGAGATAGGAGGATTTCTATCTAACAGCAACAATATTTTAGCTGAAGATATTATAATTATTACACACCTTGCGCACGCACGCATGCACGCACACACACACACACACACACACACACAAATTATAGCAAAAATAAAATACAGATTCCACACAAACATTTTATAAAAGGGTCAAACTGCATCCACTCCTGAAATTCCCTGAAGTTGCGCACTAGTACAAAAAAAAAAAAACTTTCCAAATTGGCCCCAGTTTCCATCTGCTAACAATATTTTACTGAATAACACCACCTACTGGCCAGGTAATGCTCCATTCACCACCACTGAATATTTAACAGTACTTGACATGAAAAGGTGCAATCTAGATTAAAAACAAACTGCATTGCATAAAAGTGTAGCAGAGTAAATTTTTGTTGTTTAATCAATTGTATCCTCTAAAGTGAGGTAATTTTAAATTCTAGTGAATAATCTACATCCTTAGCATCATCGAACACCTCCTTTATACCTACAGTCTAGGTTTAGGTAGCACCAGCCCAGAAAGCTCAATCTACAGTTTTTAGCCATTAATTACCCAGTTTAGTCTCATGAGATGACAAAACATTTTCCTGCATTAAAATCTCCACTTCATCTGCCCAGTGATAAGAGAATAATCTTTAGGTTTGAAAGTCGAGAGGGGAGTGTTGCCAACACACTGCTCAACTCTCTTGTGTCAGCTGTACACATGCAGGCTGGGTCAGTTAGGGCTCCATGTAGGGCAGTGAGGGGCTCTGAGGCACATGCCATTCAGAAACTGATGAAGGATCAGTATCAGGAAGCTTGGCTGCTCCAGTATCTGCTCTGGTTAAGGATTTGGCTCTGGTCCACTACTAGAGGTTGGGGTTTCAGATGAATCTGCCGAGCATGGTTCACTTCTGTTGTCCTCTGTTGCCTTTGTGCAGAACTGTTGCTGTGATTGTCGTTCTCCACTGGGCTCTTCCTCCTCCTCTTCCTTAAGAAGCACCTCTTCTTTTTCTAAGACAAACTCCAGGGTGGGCCCTCTGTCTGCTCCTTCCTCCAGCTCCCCTTCGTGTGCCAGACGGAGTTTGATGTTCATGCTGATGGGTTTTTCAGTTTTATCTGGACAGAAGAAGACAGACAGAAAAATGGCATTACAGAGAATAACTGTGGTATTTGCTCTTAGCTCTAATTGCAGCTCAGACAGTAATCATTTTGGAAACTGAAATGAAGCACTGACACACACCCCTCAATTTTGCTAAAATGTCTTAGTATTTTCATAGCACCACAAAGTGACAGAGTATTGTCTTATCCTTTAATATCTTGCTTCCCCTGGTCCTCACCACGTCCCAGCTGCCTCTCCTTGGGCAGCAGCAACACATCCACATTGTGATGTTCCTCCAGGGCAGCTGTCAGCACGGCACCCTCACGGCTGAAAAGGAAAACCAAAGGCAGGGTGATGTCTTCAGTGGAGTCGCCATCTCCAACCATCTGGAAGAGAGGGGTTTCTTTGCTACTACTTCCCTCACGGTGGTCTGGGAAAAGAAATAAGGGTATATTTAAAATCATTAATAGCTACAATCATTTTAGCTCTGAGGTCCAGCCTTGACAATTATTCTATACTTTTTTTAGCTTCTCACCTATAAAGATGACTCCTATGGCTCCGGCCTCCTGCAGCCAACGAGCCTTTGCGGCAAACATGCAGTCGCCACGCAGTGCCAGGGCGATATGGCCTTTTAGCTCCACTGTGTTTTCTATTGGCCCACAGGCTGTGTAGGGGGAGGCTTTCACTATGCTGCCCTTCACCTGGGGAACAAGACACGACAGCTAACACTTGCACAGTTTAAGAAAAATCTATAACATATGAGTAAACTGTTGCCTTGGCTGAAAACAAGTCCATAAGCTGTGCTCCTACTGCTTATTCTTTTTTAAACCCATTGCTGAAACGTTATCAGCCTTTTAACATTTGGAATTTTTGCTCATGTCATCCTCAAACACCTTTTTGTACTTCCTGCAAGCTTTGTATACCATATTGTTGTCACACTGGAAGCTCACCCCATACTCCTGTTTAGAGAGGTCCATTCCAAACTTGGCAGGTCCCGCTGTGAGGACTGTCCTACCCAGAAACGGGGGGGATATGAGCTGAACGACATGAGGCACCACCTCCTCATCCTCTGGTGTCTGGCTTACCTCCGCCACAAGTTTTACCCGGTACACACCTTTATGCCCCTAAACAGATAAATATGTAGAAAAGCAGATTAAAAAGAACAATCATTGTTCTTCTGAATTCATTGTCAGCCTGTAAGTGTCATTTTGAGGTTATGAAAGGGAAGCGGTATGCTATCACTGGCTATCATTTTTACCTGGGAAGTTGTGGAAATTTGTTACTGTATATCAACTTATATTTCAGGTATTTTGCACATTTGAAGCAATTTCCCCTTTGGTATTAATGAAGTACTCGCTCACTGTCTATCTATACTATATTTATTACCTTGAGCCAAATTTTACTCCATTAACTTTGCTATTAACCCAATCCTTATAAATCATTTAAAAGGAAAATGGTGTTGCCCTTCTCTGCTCACTGCTGGAAATCTCATAAGACCACAGGGGGCTTGCTTAATGCTGAAGTAAACACATAGCAGATGAGATGATGACAGAATCTGTTAAACCATCATTTGATTAAAATGTCTTAGCATTTTTTCAATCCATCCTTCTTAAAGCTGTTCTTTGTATAAAAATACAGTGGGTACGGAAAGTATTCAGACCCCTTTAAATTTTGCACTCTTTGTGTCATTGCAGCCATTTGCCAAAATCAAAACAGTTCATTTTATTTCTCATTAATGTACACTCAGCACCCCATCTTGACAGAAAAAAACAGAAATGTAGAAATTTTTGCAAATTTATTAAAAAAGAAAAACTGAAATATCACATGGTCATAAGTATTCAGACCCTGTGCTCAGTATTGAGTAGAAGCACCCTTTTGAGCTAGTACAGCCATGAGTCTTCTTGGGAATGATGCAACAAGTTTTTCACACCTGGATTTGGGGATCCTCTGCCATTCTTCCTTGTAGATCCTCTCCAGTTCTGTCAGGGTGGATGGTGAACGTTGGTGGACAGCCATTTTCAGGTCTCTCCAGAGATGATCAATTGGGTTTAGGTCAGGGCTCTGGCTGGGCCAGTCAAGAACGGTCACAGAGTTGTTCCGAAGCCACTCCTTTGTTATTTTAGCTGTGTGCTTAGAGTTGTTGTCCTGTTGAAAGGTGAACCTTCGGCCCAGTCTGAGGTCCTGAGCACTCTGGAAGAGGTTTTCTTCCAGGATATCTCTGTACTTGGCCGCATTCATCTTTCCTTCAGTTGCAACCAGTCGTCCTGTCCCTGCAGCTGAAAAACACCCCCACAACATGATGCTCCCACCACCATGTTTCACTGTAGGGATTGTATTGGGCAGGTGATGAGCAGTGCCTGGTTTTCTCCACACATACCGCTTAGAATTAAGGCCAAAAAGTTCAATCTTGGTCTCATCAGACCAGAGAATCTTATTTCTCATAGTCTGGGAGTCCTTCATGTGTTTTTTGGCAAACTCTGTGCAGGCTTTCATGTGTCTTGCACTGAGGAGAGGCTTCTGTCGGGCCACTCTGCCATAAAGCCCCGACTGGTGGAGGGCTGCAGTGATAGTTGACTTTGTGGAACTTTCTCCCATCTCCCTACTGCATCTCTGGAGCTCAGCCACAGTGATCTTTGGGTTCTTCTTTACCTCTCTCACCAAGGCTCTTCTCCCACGATTGCTCAGTTTGGCTGGACGGCCAGGTCTAGGAGGAGTTCTGGTCGTCCCAAACTTTTTCCATTTGAGGATTATGGAGGCCACTGTGCTCTTAGGAACCTTGAGTGCTGCAGAAATTCTTTTGTAACCTTGGCCAGATCTGTGCCTTGCCACAGTTCTGTCTCTGAGCTCCTTGGGCAGTTCCTTCGACCTCATGATTCTCATTTGCTCTAACATGCACTGTGAGCTGTAAGGTCTTGTATAGACAGGTGTGTGCCTTTCCTAATCAAGTCCAATCAGTTTAATTAAACACAGCTGGACTCCAATGAAGGAGCAGAACCATCTCAAGGAGGATCAGAAGAAATGGACAGCATGTGAGTTAAATATGAGTGTCACTGCAAAGGGTCTGAATACTTATGACCATGTGATATTTCAGTTTTTCTTTTTTAATAAATTTGCAAAAATTTCTACATTTCTGTGTTTTTCTGTCAAGATGGGGTGCTGAGTGTACATTAATGAGAAATAAAATGAACTGTTTTGATTTTGGCAAATGGCTGCAATGACACAAAGAGTGAAAAATTTAAAGGAGTCTGAATACTTTCCGTACCCACTGTATATAATTGGTTCAGCAGCAGGTGTGACAGCTCCTCTCAGGCATGCCTACAGCATAGACCTGTATCATTATAGTCAAATGGACTGAACAGCTACTTAAATCAGAAACTGAAAACATTTTTTGCATATTATACCTTAAAGAAAGCTTAAAAGTTTAGGTTGTGAAGTGAGTACAAAAAAAAAACAACAACAAGAACAACAACAAAAAACACAACGTACCTTCTGACTTCCAGTAGCCCCTGCAGTGATCTCATTCAGTGGAGTGAGAGAAATGCCCATGCTTTTCAAAAACTCTACTGGCTCCATGCCATTATCGTGGAGCGGTAGTTCAATTTCCCTGTATGGTACAAACACAGCTAATTAAAACTCAAAACAGGTTCCACCAGTGTTTACACTCCAGAATAAAAGGTCCCTTGAGACTGGACACACCTGACAGGTAGAGGGTGAAAGGCTCGTCCCACCCCAGTGAGGTACTTGTAGCTGTCGCGGATGGTTTTAGCAAATGAAGGGTTGTTGGGAAACAGTGTCTCTGTGCTGGGGCAGGAGTGTGTAAACAGGTCTTCTTGTTGAGTAATGGGAACAGTATCCTGGAGAACATGACCCAAACTTACACTTATCAGTATTTAAACTTTGCACTAATAATTGTCATAAAAGCCATGAAAAGTCTCCATAGTACAATCCCACAGAATTTATATTATTATATTATAATCATTAACTTTTGTTAATCATAAAGCAAGAGCTCTCACTGAATTGTTGTGTTGACAGGGTGGCTGGGTGGTAGAGAGAGAGACAGGCAGAAGGTGAGCCTCAGTGGTGAAGATGTAGTCATCAATATCGATTGGTAGCTCGCTCTTCTCCGAAAATAGCAGGTACAGGTATTTAAACATCTCTGCCAGAAAGAATGAGTCCATCCTGCACACACATTAACATACACAGACATGGAAAGTGAGGTTCCATTAAAAACAAATAAACTGCCAAATGAACATGTTTGCAATCGCACTTCTCTTACACAATACCTGTCTTCATGTGTCCCAGTGCGGACATCTTGTACAGCAGCAAACCCGCAAGGCACCCTGGCATAGGCATTGAGCTTTTCCACAATAGACTGTCCCACTCTGAGGTAGTAGGGGTCGCCAGTGGCCTACACAGATAAAAAAAACATAATTTCAAACACAGTTCAACCACATGGCACTTTCAGAATGCCCTAAAAATGTTTTCTGTGTATAGTGAGAGGAGTAGCTGGCCTACTTAGTTAGCTTTAAAGGAAGATATAGTATTTCTGTCTATGACTCTGTCCTGTTGGGGGGTTCACCTTATAGAGGTAGTAGGTGCTTTCTGCAAACTCAGGTCTCAGGAGGTGTTGGCCCCAATGAACTCTGAACTCTGTAGTGAAAGCCTGCATGGGAATGAACCACCAAAAGCAAAAGCAGATTTCATTAAAAAGGCAATTTAAAAAAAAAACATGGAATTTTCTACAGCTGTTTCAGAGTTTTAATAAATTGGGAAAGATATGCAGATATTTACAGAACGATACACGTTTGTGACTTTGTTATACTAATTACACACTATTCTGCATCTTTAGGCTATATTGGATTATTGAGAGCCCTGTTCTAACATGTAAGGCAGCTTAATGTCAACACTTGATTACAAGACTTTTGTTTTATTAAGCTGAAGTACCTTCATTTGTCACATACTTAATTGAATGGATGAAATAGATTTGGCATTCTGTGCAGATTACCATGTTCAGTTCCTTTTTTGAATTTCCAGAAAATATACGCTACTACAAAGAATCCTCTCCCATAAATTTATCATGATATACATATTTCCTACCATTATTGATTATTATAGATACTTTTACTTTCAATTAAATGTCTATAGAAAGAACAAAAAGTATAGAGACAGTTTACCTCTGGAAGAAACTTGTGCTGCTTGGTTACTTGGTAAAGCATCTCATGAGTCTCAATAGCTGGTTTCAAATCTCCTCTTAAGACCTGTGTGAAAAATAAAAAGTCACAATTGTGTGCAACAGTTTTTATAATTAAATGAAATCACTAGCTCTTGTCAACCGCTCTTTGCTATCGCCTTCAACCATACTTCAATAATATTAAATGTGATCAATCAAGTGTGTCTTAAGGCACAATCCTTGACCTGTAAGCCAGGGAAGAATGCCAGGAGAGAGTCCATCCAGCTGCGCACGCTCACAGTGGGGTTGTGCATGTGTACATTGAGCAGTAGGGGTGGCTGACTGATGTACTTCATAATGGCACTGTAGTGCTGTTGCAGATAAACATCATGAAAAATAGATTAGCAAACACTGACCAATGTAAGAAAACAAACAAGCAGCAGGAAAATAGCAGATAGACAAATGGACAGACTATAGACTTTGAGGCTTCTAGTATATGGTGGGGATACAATGAGCACTTACAATGTTGAACCTCTCCAGAAATACATTATCTCCTAAAAGAATGTAAGCCTTCATCAGATATTCATAGTATGAGTCGATACCAGCACCAACTCCACTGTCTGCAAAAACGAAATGAGAAGGCAAATTATTCTGCTAATATGGATTATATACACTCCCTGGACACTTTATTAGGTACACCTGTACATCGGCATTATATTCCAAGTCCCTAGTTATTGTCCTTCCCATTTGCATACACGAGGGTCTCAGAATACTGGAAACACATCTGAAAATAATGCAGTCCAGCACAACACTAACGTTAACGAACATATAACTGATTTCATAAGACTCACACAATTTCCCCCAAAACTAAAACACTATGAGCTTCATGAAGAGCTTTATGGCAGGGGTTGCTTGTGATTGGCTTATTCACTTTTACAGGTGTACCTTAGTATTTGGTCAGTGTATGGAGATGTGTGTTTCTGAATTATCACTTTTTGTATGACAGCATGCATGGTTTCAGCTTTCATGCTTTGATGCTTTTAAAATGCGCATGTGTGTAATTAAATTGCCTCACCCCTTCGGACCCATTCTCCATTATGGATGTTGATGACAGTCCCCACCAAGTCACTTCCTCTCTGTCTCCTCTCCCAGAGGACATCCAGAGCTTTCCTCGCATGTTCCTATAAAACAGTGAATATTACATACTTGCAAAGGGTACTGATAAAAATATTTCATCATTCATTTATGTATATGTGGCGTGACAGCACTCATAGCCTGCTAGAAAATGAATATTATATTGTTTTGTTAGCCTATATCTCAGTATGTTTACTTTAATTGTGTATTTAAAAAACACCCATAAGAAGCCTAGCACGCAGAGGGAGGCAATACCTCAAACACAGACTCGCCGGACAGTCTGCTGAGGGCAGCAAACTCCAGGATCATTGTTCCAGCACAGGCTGTGCAGGTGTCTGACTCAGTGCCTGTGCGGGAAAGTGGGTTCAGGATTCCATACCGCAGATTCACCTGGTAAATCAAAAAACAAGCATTTATCTTGTCAATTCACTTGGTTTCATTTATTTTAGCTAGTTTCTGATTGATTACTCTATCAATGCATTGTGCCATATGCCAGAGTCCTTCCTAATAAAATAACAGGCTGCTCCATCATTAAAGATCTGAAAGAACATCTTGTGATGTTTACCAATAAAACAAAGAATACCTTAGGGTAAGGAAGGCCACTTGTGGTGTTGAAGGCAGGCAATAATCTATGGCCCAGCTCTTTGGCCATGTGGAGGAGCTCATCACGATACCACTGCATCCTGTCCCCACGCTGATAGAACAGGTCAGCCATTACGTGAGCCCCCAAAAGCCCTCTGGGGAGAATCAAATGAAGAAAGATTTTCTTTTTGCCAATTAACATGCTTAGACTGTCTTTTTAAAGCATCTGATTTTATTAGTATTTAAGAATTTATTATTTCTTTTAAATTGATGAATTAATATTTAAGGACATGGATGAAGCATCTCTGTTGAAAATGGCAGGACCTTTAACAGGTCCATATTTAAGTTGTTGTAACCCCTTCTTTGTATTGACATGTTGCCACTTTGGCTTATTTTCATAATTGCCTGTAAGTCACAGCACAGTGTAGGATTCTCAGACTGGGGCCTCTTTGCTGTTCCCCCCACATGCAGAGGTTAGAGATTTCTCTTACATTGTATCTAGAAGTTCCTGTTTTGGTCTTATTCTTTATGCAAAGATTATTTTTATTTTAAGAAAACATATAAATTACAGATGTCTCATACCCCAAAACTCTGATGTTGGTCTCAAACACAGACACCACCACATCGTTGTCCAGCCGTACATCCCTTACAGCTTTCCGCACCGCATCCTCAAACTCATCAAGCTTGTTTAACACCTGCTCATGCACAGAAAGACAGGAACAAATGTTTACTATCAGGAGGGGAGGGGGAGCACAGAAACAAACGCAGTGTTGTGAGGGGAAAAAAGGCCCAAAACAATTGGGAAAACTCCTTCAATGCATGTAAAAAGAAAAAAAAGCAAGTACTTACCACCAAGGTATCAAGTGTGTCAATAAGTGTGAGAGAAAACCTACAGAGAAGATGAAAAAAAATGTTATAGTAAGAGCCTCTGGCACCACACACTGGAGTTGGTGTCCCACTTTCCCACTGATCCTGTTCAATTTGTAATGAACCGCAGACTTATAAATGTCAAATCTGTTGCTTTTGCAGTATATTGTGCAGCATGAGTGGTACATAAATGAATGAAGTGCACTGTAAGCCCAAGATCTATTAACTTCATGTAAATTCAACTAAACATACTATTGAAAAATGAGGACATACTAGGGGTTAAATTAGTCACAATAATACGTCACAATATTACAAAAGCAGTGTGCTTACTTATTCCCTGGCTTTGTTAAAGAGATGCTGTTTCATAGATTTTCTTCAATATTTTGTGGTTTATTCCTGACATGGCAATTGTGGAAAACACTCCAAGCCAGTAATAATAAATTAGCCATATTAGGCATACACAACTTTGGTCTGAACTGATGCCAGCTGATAGATTAAAATACATGGTTTGAATGCTAGAGAAAATATTTACTGTTAAAGCTGTAATAACCTCACTGGCTCTTTTTAGGCTTCAGATAATGAACTTACATCCCCAAAGAGTCATCTATGTCACCTCTGTTGGGCTCCTGGCCACGGACTCTCCCCCTGCAGCTTAGAGGCATCAGCTCATCTGCTGGATAGGCATATTTCTGCAACACAAAAAACCGCAACTGCCTTCAGGCTTCAATTACCACTCCACAAAAAAGGTATCATTAAGAAAAGATGGTATGATGGTTGAAAATTCTCTATGGGGAAAAAAGAACTGAGCAGTACTGTACTGTATATTGCTGCAACATTTTTGCTTAATTTTACCAGCTAAATCAGGCGTGATACTGAGCACACATTTCAATTTGATTTCCCAGATTTTAGTTAGCTCTAATGCATGGCTGTACTGAAAACCTGAAATCTGATATAGATGCAAAGAAGCCAAATCAAAGGTGTCCTTTATAGCAAGTAGTGCTTTACATAATGGGATAAGCTCACTTCCCTGACTATCCTGTGTATCAGTAACACCACTCTCCTCAACGAAAAGGGATGTTTGGCACCAGTGTTTTCCTGTGTGATTTCCCAGCTTCGCTGGTTTTGATCTTCAATAATCAATTTCTTACTAACGACACAACTTTCCATACATCTAAGCTTAACTTATTTAAGGTCAAATCTTGAAGAAGTTTCCTGCACTTTTCAATTCTGTCACACACTCCCAAACATGCTTCTTTTCTACATTTCTCATTCTGCCAGGTCCAGTGTTGCACTTATTCAGACCAAGTGAGCACTTAAACCTCTGCATCAACTTAAATCAGTATATGAATTAGTCTAGTGAGTAGTCACCCATGACCAGATCGGTTGTGCACTCATACTGTTTTCTTCATGTGAGGACAATCCTAACTCCAGGAACACACTGTTATCGTCACAGTCAAAATATGAATGAATAATATCAAGGCTACCATGAATCCCAGAACGTTCTGCTTCACCAGGCTGCAACACAATCCTGGATGTTTGCTTTCTGCACCATGTCAGATCTGAAAGCAATGAGGACTCTGTTGAGCCACTGTTTTGGGTTTGTCTTTAGTGATTGACTCCACTGGAAGCCACAAGCCACAACACATAAACCTGGTCTTAGTAGTAAATAACAGTTGTTACGTCAAACACCTTACCATGTAACTTCCATAAGCGTGATCAAACATTTCAATAATTTGGTCCCTACAAAACAAAAACAGGGAAAATCAATCAAATGAGAAAATGGAACATGTTTCAGAGACTCACACAATTCACAAATACACATAAACAGTGTTTATATGTCCAGACATTGTTCACCTGATGCCAGTCTTCTCCTCTGATGTCATGCTTTGGCTCTCCTGACATTTACTCCAGCCAAGAAAACTGGTGACAAGGAGGGTCCTGAGCATCATCCCAGCACCGGAGTAGTGAACCATTTTCCAATTAAGTGTCTTTCCTACGATCCTCTTGTAGTCTTGTCTCAGGTCAGGCTTTAATACGGACAAACAAGCGTCTGTCCTGTGTCCAACACCCACACACAAATCAAACAGTCCCACAGGATCAGCTGTCCTCTTCCAAAGTCCCAGTGCTCCTCATTTTGGTAGAGTCGTTAGCTAACTACCCCCCAGCTCCATGTTGCTATATTCCCACTACGGTTGCTCTGAGGTTGACCCAGTCTTGCTATGACCACCACATGCAGCAGAGCACTTCAGCTGACCGCTTTCCATGTACAGACATGTAAACAAAAGAGGCAGCTAGCTAAGTTATACAGCTACACCATAGCCGCTGCTGTCACGAGATAAACCAAAGTGAAAACAAAGCGGTGGCTAACTGGAGGACGCCCGAACGGGGCCGGGTGAAGAAGAAATATGAAGCAATATGAAGCAAATATTCACCAAAGTGCCTGCAATGTGAAGCAGCTAATCCTCGCTAGTCACCACGAAGCTGGGAGGATCCCTCTTGTTAGCAAGTTGCTAGTTGTTAGCAATGCTAGTCAGTTAGCTAACGAGCATCAGCTACAAAAGGTTAGCTAACTATCGTCTTTATTTCCTAAAAACAAACAGTCCACTTCCCTTGTGAGCTGACTATCAGACAGAGCCGATGACACGTATCCAAACATCACGTAGACACACACTCGCTGCCCTGACGTCAAGCGCCGAGCTGTCAAAGCACAGGAGGGATTTTTGCTGCCCGGCTGGTGGGGCTGTGTGGGAAAAGCTGCCCTGGGTGCAGCCTTGCAGGTGTCGTTTACTCAGCAGGCTGACATTAAATATTCCTTCAAAAGGAATACACCCAATACAGATCAAAGGTGCATGTTACACCTAATTGCTAATGATTTCTAATAAAATGATAAGTGTAAATGGGAAGGATGTTGTGAAACCACCAGCAATAATTAGTGCAAGCAAAGACTTAAACTCTTCTTTAAGTTTTGTATTGTGAAAAATTTAAATAAAACGTAAAAAATAATTATAAAAACTAAATAAAACTAAACATGTTAATAATAATCCTGTCTTGTCTAGGGTACGTTTTTGCACTCTATTATTTTGAATTGCAGCCTATTTTGTATTATTTAGCTATATCTATATATTGTAGGCAACACCGACAGAGAAAAGGTGTCCAGACAAAAAAGACTTATTTTGGTTCCTTGTTTATATCAGGTTACTCCTTTAGTGTCTACTGTGAGCCACAAGATGTCGCAACTGTCTTTATTCTCAGTTTATAATTCTATGTATTTATAACATGTATTTGTATTTGTAATAGGTTTTATAAAGACTTGGCTTCATTAACGCTGGCCCACCGTATTGATGCCATCGGTGCGCCGTCACCTGATGGAGCATTACGCACACCTCCTGAGTATTACGCACACCTCCTGTTCACTCAGGATGTTAAGTAGCCTAAAATAATCTCTGGATTATTTGCATAATTACACAATAGTTCATATTGTTTTGGTATTTTGCATCTTCAATACACTGGATCGGAAACTGTGATCTCAACATAAAGTTACTCCAGTGATAAAAACTGAGCGAGGCAAAATAAACACATTTTCCTTCCTCTCTCCTGCCCCAGCCCTGAGAGCAAACCTGACTTTGTTTACTCTGTAGCTAAATACGGAGCTGACCGGGCTTCTCCTAAAATCATGGCCTCTGTGGACACTAATGCTTTACTAAAGAACCTGTTTGAAAATAACTACACAGCATATGATGTTTGTTTGCAGTGATACTGATGCGCAGGGGAGCGGAGTTAGAGAGAAGCATGATCAGTCCAAGCGAGGAGGGGTTTCTGTAAACGCGTCTCCATGATTCAACTTCCCGCAGCCTATGGGCGTTGCCTGCTCAACTTATCTGAAAGGTGTGGCGATTTTTGGCATTCTGTTCACTTTTTCCTTCGACACCAGTCCAATCCAATCTCAGGTAAGACGAAAAATATTATCTTCATGTTTTAGATCACAGTCTTTACGCATTTACAGGTTTGTTTTCTGCCTGTGTTCCGTGATTTGCCTGTTTTTTTTTTCCCCCTGTGCTTTGCTGATCGGGAAATGTTTTACTGAGTTGGTCGACAATGAAATGTAAAGGGTTTCATTTTTCTATTCAGGTGCACCCAACAGTTGATGAGAGTAGCTATACTGTGGATGTAAATGGAGACATCTACAGGAATAATCCAGTAGATTTGTTGATGTTAGCCTTAGATGTGGATGCCAAAGACACTGGGAGTCAAAGTCAGAGGATAGAAAAATACGCAGTGACAGAGTAAACAAGAAATAAATCTTTATACACGAAGATGTTGACATATATTTTTCTCTTTCCCAGTTTGAGCCTTTCCTGATTACAGCCATGTCTGCTTGGGTGAGTATTCGTAGGCCGTGTCAGGCTGCTCCTATGATTTCAATTAGATTTTAGTTCTTAATATACATATACATAAAATCTTATGCGGTGACTGCTCTTATAGGATGATCTGGACCTGCTCTTAGACTCCCCTTCCCCACTGACTGTGACAGTAAGTTGGACAATACACTAAGTGGCGGTAGATAACCCTGTTCCTCCAGATCCACGGACCTGCTTGTTTTACACCTGTTCCTGTCCTACCCACTGCTGATTACCTGGATCCGGTGCGTTCAGCCAGTCAGAACCTGGAAGATACCATTTCAGATAAGAGGGGATGTGGTGAAAGACAAAGTGAGTTGGTATTTTCCAGCTTCTGATTGGCTAAGCACACCTGATCCAGGTAATCATCAGAGTGTGGGGCAGGGAGAGGTGGAAAACTAGCAGGGCAATAGCCTGCAGGATCTGTATGCAGGTGACTATAGTATGACAGTTGTGAAACAGGTTGTTGTTGTTTAAAGAACAGTGACAGACTTTAGGATGTAAAGTATTAAAAAGCAAACAATGTATTCACTGAAACATGGAGATGTGTTGTTCTGCATGTATTTGTGATGGTTTTGAGTCTGAGTGCACGTGTCTGTGTTTATAAGGCTAGTACCAAGGGAACTGTGAAGGACAATGCAAACTTTAAAGTGGAAGATGATGTGTCTGCACTAAGGAAGGCCTTAGAGGGTCTTGGTAAGTTAATAAGTGATCAGCACACACACCTGCGACATAATCCTTTTTTTTTTTTTTATCTGCTTATTTTGTGTTGTCCTCTCCTTTTCAGGGACAACAGAAAAGACACTAATTGAAGTGTTGACCCAGAGAAGTAACGCTCAACGTCAACTTATTGCAAAGGCTTATGAGAAAACCACAGGAAGGGTATATAAACTATCTTCCTTGTTTTAAAAGATTTATTCTATTTCATGAGACAGACACGTCATGAGACTGATGATGCTGAGGTGGGATTTGTTTGTGGTAATTATTTCCATGGCCTCTCCCTTCAGACATTAGTGGCTGACCTGAAGGGCGACACCCATGGAGACTTTGAGGACTTGTTAGTAGCTTTGGTAACACCACCTGGTGTCTATGACAGCCAGGAAGTCATCGGAGCCATCAAGGTGAGTTTGTGTCGAATAACCTTTAAGATGACCTTAATCAGTATGTTGTTGTTCACTCCTGTGTGTCATACTCTGTGTGTATCACATACAGGGTCCAGGGACCACAGAAAGTATCCTGACAGAAATCTTTGCTTCAAGATCCAACAAACAGATCATCGCTCTCTCCGAGGCATATCTGGCAAGTCAGTATTAAAGCTGTATTTCAAATTTGTTTTGATTAGATTGTGTCTCACATGACGGATGTTCATGATGTAATGTGTTGAAATGCTGAATTTTTTTTTGCATTGTTCAAACAAGAAACGGGAAGATCAGTGATTCATGACCTTCGGTCAGAGGTATCTGGAGATTATGGCAAAGCCCTCCTCATCTTGGCTGAGGTACAGCATCATATTTTTTATTGTAACGCTAGTCAGATAGTTAAATTATTCTTATCACCAAAAAAGCCATGAAAAAAAAACCCTCAATCCTATTTTTTTTAAAATATATCTTAAACTACATAAGGACAATTTAGGAGATCCTATCCAGAAGTGCACCTAACAACTATACCAGTCAGGACAAAATCAAGGAAACAAAACTTGTAAATCTTTTCAAGCATGTCTATTGTGATGCCACAAAGATTACTTTAAATGTGGAATGGTTACAAGGATGTTAAAATGGTATTCAAGAAGACTTAACACTTAAATTAATATCTAAACAAATGCCAAAAAAACCCAATACAAGTGTCACTATGTTGTTTTGTTTATTCTCACAGGGGAAGAGAGACGAGAGCACCAATGTCGATGCTGCCAAAGCTAAAGCAGATGCAAAGGTATATTCCTTAGATTTGAATCATGCAGTAGCCAGTCAGCGCTTGTTTTCCTGCCTCATTTGCAAACATGTACAATACTTTTGACATCGAGGATCGAGGCACCACTCTCCTCAGTTATTGGACCTCACTTGCTGATGCACCATTTCCATGATTAACAAGTCTTAATCGTCCATTGCGTTGCTTTACGTGGCCATGAAAATCCCACAATTTGAACATTTTAGTCTGAAGCTGCACTCATTCATTTTCATTCCGTCTAGGCTCTGTATGAAGCAGGAGAGAAGAAGTGGGGAACTGATGAGGGCAAGTTTATCGACATCTTGTGCCACAGGAGCGTTCCCCAGCTTCGTCAAAGTGAGTTGATCTTTTACATATTTTTCTGTAATCTAATCAAATAACTGAAGAGTGTACAGTACATGAGATACTTCACACTGGACCAAAGTGGTGGACTCCTAGAGCATACTGCTAATGTGGCTAACAAGCAAAAAAATATTTGCACCTTCAGCTGGTTGTAAAACGTTATATTCAAATCTCTGTTCTGTTTTGGCAGCTCTGGTTGAGTATAAGAATATTAGCAAGAAGAATCTGCAGGAGAGCATTGAGAGTGAGATGTCTGGAGACCTGGAGAATCTGCTAGTGGCTGTTGGTGAGAAAAATATGTATTATTATTTATGCATTTCTGACTGTTAAGTTGAACAATAGGATTTTTTTTTTGGTTGGATAAAATCACTTCACTTTTGAGAAATTTACCATATTTTCATTAAAACCTTAAATTTTAATGTTCTGTCTAGTTAAATGTGTGATGAGCACTCCTGCATACTTCGCTGAGATGCTTTACAAGAGCATGAAGGTAAGCCTGTGCAAACCCCAAAGCCTGTACATCTACTAGTGGTTACAAAAACAAAATCCACATATTGGTTGCTTGTCCTTTTTAGCCACAGCAAATTGTATTGGTCACCAGTGGGGTGGAAAGGAATGTTAAGCTGCTGCCTTGTTGCTGCTGCTTTGACTAAGTGCATATTGGTCAAAAACTGTCTGCAGGTTTTCAAGCAGATAACAAAATAAGGTGAAACTGTAGGCATAGCAGCTGTAATTATTGTAGATTACATGAACTAGTTGTGGCCGCTTGGAAAGAAGAGCCTGATTTATCTGTGCCAAATTCTGACTCTTTCCCATATTTTGCACTGTTCAGGGTGTAGGGACCACTGAGTCCATTCTGACCAGGATACTGGTCAGTCGCTCAGAGGTTGACTTGATGGACATCAGAGCTGAGTACAAGAGGCTGTATGGACATTCTCTCTACTCCCAGATAGAGGTCAGCAAATGCCCACATGAAATTTAATATGATCATTTAATGCTACATATCCAAAGAAATTCTAGAGAGCTTAAATGTCATGGTATCTTATTTTGAAACAAGAGTTTGTTAGATTTACCTCCTTAGATGTTTTATATGACATACTTTTAAAACAATTTCCTGCTTCTCTCTCTCTCTCTGTATTTGTATAGTCTGACGTGTCGGGTTGTTATGGTGACACCCTTAAGCGTCTTTGTGGCCAAGACTAACTCATCCTAACTCCTGTGATGAGAAATGTGTGAAGTGCAGCTTTTCTCCACAACAGAAGGGAAGAACCACTTCTTTTGATGCTGGTGCTGTTCAGTGGACCTTTTCATCAGACCCAAACCGATACATTTGTTTGCACTTCACCATACCAGCGAATGAAACTATGTAGAAATGCTTTCTAAAGTAGATATTAGTAAAGATCAGTGTTATTTTAAAAGGCAGGCTGGATAATTACCACATCAAGAATTAACATGAAGTTAGAAATCTATAATATTTGAAGATGCTATTGAATATATTTTTGAACACATAAAACAATGTATTCCATATAACTTAATTACATCAATATTTACATACAATATTTTATTGTGTATACTGCAACACAAAGTTTCATAATATACAACTAATGGCACAACTTTCACGTTTAAGAAACTAAAACCTAATAAAAGATATGAGTCAAAGATATAGAACATGGCACAGTGGCATTTGTATAAAAATATTTTATTTAAGGGTTTTGCTTATGTTACTGTAACCGACACCCACACAGGTCATCAGGACCTTATCTCCCCCATTCCTTTCGTCTTCAGAGGGCTTCTTAACCTCAATCTTGAACATGACCTGGAAGAAATCTCTAATGTTTCTGAGGAACTCGATCCTAGAGAGACAAGGAGAGAGAGATTGGTGGACAAAATAAATGTACATCATTGAGGTAAAAGGCTGTGTTCTCACCAGCATTACCTGAGTAAAGGGAAGAGTGTATTGTGATGGCACTGCCAATCTTCAGTTATCATAGTACTGTACTTTAGAGGGACACAGCACCGGTACCATGATAACTGAAAATGGACAGTTCATAGATCGTAAGTTTGACGGTGTCCACAGTCAACTTTGTGTTCAATTGGTTTTTCATTCTCATTCATCTTTAATAATAATAATTTTAAGTATTTGCTTCTATCATACATTTGCTAAGCATCTTTGCATAAATTAACATTGAACAAATAAATGACCATGAAAACACACAAATTGCCAGCTCCCATAATAATGCAAATACTGAAAAATTTGAAAAGACAAAAGGTTACCTGAATTTAAATATGCTATTTGTACTTGTTTGATGCATAAAACTCTTGTCATCTGTTTACTTGCAATAATCCTAGTTCATAATCACCATTTGCATCGTCTCTTTGTGCAATCAAGTTATTTTTAACAAGAGCACCTTGTTTACTGCAGGACACTACATTAAAAATAGTTAAAACTGTTCTTTTAAAAATCTTCCAAATCAATCAGTAAAAGAAACTATGTATAATAAACTGATGAGTGTATGTATTGCCTACTGCTATTTGTTCAGCTTTTTGTGCCCTGCTGTGGTACAAGAACCTTGGATTATTGTCACTTGAAGGGCATTAAGAGGGACAAGCAGAACAATAACAAAATGTAAGGTCCTGCACGTTCTACATTCACTAACATGAGTACAACAAGGACTGGTTTGTAAAGATCACTGGGGAAGGGAGCAGTGTGTGTAAGTGTCACTGAAAGACAGCAGCTTACGTGTATGGGGAGAGGGGTCCGAGAAGAACCTTCGACACATCCTGCTGGCCAAGGGTCATCAAGAGCAGGGCCAGGCTCTGATTGGATGAATCCACACAACCACCCTACAACAAAGAAAAGAGGCAGGGCAATGGGTTTAAGGAACAACAACAGAAAAAAGGAGGTAGAGATGTTTAGTAAAAACTTGAGACATTTTAATCATTTCCAGTCCAACACTGATAGTCATCTATGCATGGAAAACACAGAGAATCCATGAGAGATGAATGCAGGTCAGATGTTTTTTTTTTTTTTTATTTTTTAAAATGATGGACATAAATGTAGGGTGATATTGCAAACTCAAACCTAAATCACCTTAAAACTAAAAACAAAAAGTTTGGGCCCTAATCCAAATTAAAGTCAAAGCTGAAAACCTTCTGAAGCACATTTGTTAAAGTTTTACCATGTTTTTTTTTTTTTTTTTTTTTGTTGGTCAGGACTGGAAGATTTTAGGCTCCAGCAGATCCCCGTGACCCTAGTTAGGAATAAGCGGGTATGAATAATGGATGGATGAAAGATTTTATTACTTTGTTTTTCAAACTTCCAAAGCTTTTCTTATAGACAGTGGAAACAGCAGATGATTTCACCCCAGCCTGCTAATGTGGCACTTCATCTTATTTAACACTACAAACTGTTTTTATTTAATATATATCTTATGAGTCAGTTTCTCCTCTTTACCCTTAACAATGCATTGTTCTACTCTCATTGGCCCTCCGCCCCTGTCCCTAATGCTCTCCTTTTCCTTCCACATATGACATTTTTCGAGGACAGAGAGCCCAGTTTCTTTATCCAAGTGATCACATGCCATTGTAATTACTCGACATTCTGCTATTCCCCAGTAAGTATGACGAGAGCACACCTAAGAGCATTCGATAAACTGAATGAACTGTAAAATGCCTGCCCGTTAGGATACTATACCATTTATTGTCCTCTATTGACCTGTTGTACAAATTAGCACATGCTTAACTGCATAGGATCAGTTTGTCATAGTCTGCATCACCTCTAAATAATATTTAATTACATAATTAATTTATTGAAACTATAGTGTTAGTTGTCCCCACTGTTGAAAAGTCAGAAGTTTCCCCAACTACATCCCTTCCACGGATGGAAGAGACTTGAAAGCTTTAAAAATGAATTCCAATACTATAAAAGTCCAACCTTTTGGATAGCTACATCACCACACCGCACTCCCACCATATCACTCCACTAACAAGTCATCTTACAGGAGACATATGGATTGATGCATTATTATATTCAAATAATTCATAAAACAAGTCCGTCTTAATTTTCTGGTTTCTATGTATAATTTCCTACTGTCTGGATAGATTAAGAAGTTGCATAATTTTCCCATTTAACTCCAAAAAAAAAAAAAAAAAAAAAAAAGCTATTTGATTTGAACATTTTATCCTTTAACATTTTCCACATAACTGGAGAGCATTTAAAATCAGCTTTTGACAAAATGTTGCATTCTAGCACCTTACCTTTTGTGTTGTTGATCTGGGCAAACCAAGCTGAAACTACTTTGTCCAAAACACACTGTTCTGCTTTTCAACATCCAGCACAAAGAAAGAAATAACGTGAACACTAACAGCTAATTTGAGGCTCTGCCTTCCAGAGGAAACATCAGATAGTTAACATGTCCCAAGAGGCCACGGGTCACCAACAAGCTACAACACCTAACAAGAAAAGTCCCTTAAATCCTTCAATATGGCAAATCCCCCTTTCCAACAGTCAAATAAAAAAAACAAACAAAAAAACATGGGCACAGACACAGGCGCACGCAATAAAATGTAAACTCTTCAACTTCCTCAACTTCTAAATGTTTATGAACTTTAGAGACTTTCTTGAGCTTTGTTTCACATTCTAAATACCTTCGGACCTACTGTATGACCTCTACTATGGCCTACTTTTTTACCTGCTGCTCTCAAACCAAACATTATCACAACAATAGTGGACAGCGACATGGAAATGTTATGCAGATGACAAAACTACCTCTCGCCACAAGCCTACACACAGCCAGTGTCTGGTTTTCCTTTCCCAAGCACATTTTCTTTACATTTCATTAATATTAAAGATAGTTTCATGTTAAAAACTCAAAATATGAAGTTCGCACTTACAGCTCCTTCCCAGTGTTGTTGCTCCAAAATCAAAATGTCCACTGTGTTGGTTTGATTTACTACAAGAGCACTATACTGATTAACCATAAAACAAACAGAAACACACATACAGAGCACCCGTGCCCTTTAATGTGAATCCAGCAAATTTGTTTTCCTTTCTCAGTTTTCAAAAATTAACTATTCCAGCAGGACACACACATCCATTTTACTCGAGGATTATCCTTTCTCTGCTCAGCTGAAGCAGTCTCCAGACCCTCCTGCTACAGTCAGTGGTTACTCAAATGTTTACTTTCCAAATGTCTGGCCAAGCTGCTTGTTCTACCACCAACCTTTGCTTTTAAAAACAGGAAAACAAGCATTTTAAATGGAAGATTTTTTTTTTTTTTTAAAAATCCACCACCCTACAAGGCTGAAAAACAGAAAAGTTAGCTCCCACTCTGCTGCTTGGAGTTAAGAGGATGCATCCAACAATATTCTTCTTTCACTGCTAATCAGCATTACCCTAACCAGCAAACTGGACTCACATGGCTCCTATGAGAGTGTTGAGAGGCAGAGCCATGTGGAATCACCGGATCTAATTGTACATATTCTGATGAAATGAGCTCTTTTTCCTGTGTGACTGTGATTCTTTGAGTCTGTGTATGTTTATGGCAACAGCCAAATTAGTTTGTCTAACACCACACTAGGTAAATATAAAGATATGTATGAAGATATACAAGAAAACATAACATAAAAAACAACCTCATGGGAAAAAACGCACAAATCTAAAGGCCAAACCAGCATACAGTGCCTGTCCCTGAGAGGCTTCAAAATACTGAAATATTGTAATTTTACAACCAAGCCCTGGGATGTGAAGAACAAGAAACTTCTATGTTGAGTCTAATTTTACAACACGTAAGAATGAATGCATGATGGGGTTATCAAGCAGGATAAAGCATAAATCTTAATGAAAATGTCTCATTGGAATGGAAATAGCCTTTAGCTGCTTTCTACACTGTCATTCTGCCCACTGTTTCTCACTTAATTCCAGACTGGGATTAATGGTCATTATCTGAGAATGTGGGTAAACATGAGCCAGGAATGTCATTGTTGCATGCTGGGAGTGTAATGTGTCTTGACTGTGTGTGTGTGTGTGTGTGTGTGTGTGTAATTTGAATTGCAAAGAATCATATATGTATGTGTGTGTCAGGTATTCCCCAAGAATTCAGACTTGTGTAATGTCACTGTCAGGCTGCTAATCTGCAAACCTACTCTCCAGCTGCTGTGTGTAGGCTAAGTCCTGATATCAACTTTCAATAACAGTATTTTCCAGCACAATAACCAACACAAACTCCTTTTTCAGTAAGCTGAACTTTTGGACATAAAACTTACAGAAAATATTCATATATCCAATAATAATAATAGTGTGGAAACCACTATCAGACATTACTCTTCATGTTCCAAATCAATAGCAAGACATTCCTTGTTTGATTCAAGTGGCAGTTATCAGATGTTTACAAGGAAATAGTCCATTTGTGAAAAGGCTGAAACCTTTTGGCCAGATTTCTGATTGAATTAAAAACAAACGAAAAAAAAACCATCATGTGTACCCTTTTCATAGCACAGGTTGAAAAACTAAACTAATACAGCTACTTACATGTTCAAAGGTCCAATTTCATGTTAAAGACAAATTATGATCCCAACCTCAAAACCCTGATCACTGCCATAAATGTTATGTATGTGTATGAAACATGGGTTTTTGCAGTGCTTACCCGATATACCTCTTCCAAAAGTAGTTTGGCACAGTTCCTACCGAGGTCCTCTGGTAAGACAGGATCTCCCTGTCCCTGCGGCGTGGATGTCATCTCAGCGCTGAGGAAACAGCCATTCAGTGTCTCAGCCACCAGTGTCAGACCGAAACCAGGAGACCTGCAGTCAATTACCATGAATTATTAAATGTATTTGTATAGCCAACCATTAAGACACACACAAAATAGCTGAAATGCATTTCCTAATAAATGTATGTTGAGCCACTCACTTGCCAGAGTTGGCCCCTTTCATGTGGTCAGTATAGATGTAGATGTCTGGAAGAAAGTGGTTGAGGACACCTCTGGCTGAATCCACTATCCTGTTAGCCATTTGAGGAGAGACCCGCACAGAGTATCTGGGTTTAAACTGTCAAGGACGATTGATGGAGCTTATGGCCAGTGTTTTGTTTTTACTGTGGTATGAGCAAAAATATGGTACACATGAAAAAAGCACAAATTTAAGAGACTGGCATACAAAAAAAATATTAAAACCAACAGTCTTTTGCACATTAATCATGTAATGATGTTCATCATGACAGTGTGTGCGACCACATTCCAAATGTAGTTTAGCAAACACTTAAGTCATTTTTAGGTAAAAATGCCCCAAACTGTCCCATTCAAACTTCAACATTAAGATTTTCTGCTATCCTTTGTATTCTTCCACCTCATCTGTAGCTCCCTGTGCTTCTTCCTTGTGTTTTCTGCAGGGAAATACAAATTCAAGCTCCAGTGAGCCTAGAGTGGCTGCAAAAGACATGATAAAACAAGACATCTGATGCTGTCAGGGTGGATACTATGAATGTGAGAAATTGTGACTTTTCACTATTCTCTGTCAATATTATTGAGAAATTTATCAAATAAATTAAGAAAAATAACCATGCCTCTAGGCCTTAATAGGTATAATGGCACATAATACATCTTTTTCAGTGGAAAAGGCCATGAATGTGAGCTTGACAAGGATACGCCACTCCTCTGATTCTCTTGATTTTTCCGGGGTCAGTCAGCTGCACTGGCCTGATGGTTCTGCGGACAGGGCATGTGAAAACTACCTCTCCACCTCCACCAGGTGCCATTCCCCTCTTAACCACCTGGGGGCACAGCAGGAAAGAGAATTAAAGAAAAGGAAAGACTGGCATTCTTCACAACAATACACGTAAAAGAGTCTTACCCAAAATATATCAAATTATAGTATACTTGTTGACTGGCGACTTTTTTGTCCTCACCTTGAGCTCAAAACCGTCTCCATCAATACCAAATTTTTTCATTAGTGGGAGAGCTGTGGACTTCAGGAGGTCAACCTGCAGGAGACAGAAATTGTTTAAATCTCAAAACATGTTTTTTTTTTTTGTCTGGGTTGAAGGGTTGAATATGGCCACCAACCTGCAAAAGAACACCATGGCAACATTCTACAATGGACCGTTTCACATCACAACAACAAGCCGAGACGCTGCTCACTGTTTCCATAACAACACCTCTCTTCAGTGTCTACAGTTCACATTTCTTACCGTTTCCTAGTCTGAGATTCGTTGGCATTATAGCACAGAGTGAAAAGAAAACAGATGACGCATTGTCTGAGACCAGATTGCTATAACAACATGTCAAAGTCAGACAAGGGATCTGGAGACAAAACTATGGAAAACAGAGCACTTTTGCAAATTTATGATGAGATGTCAATACTTTGTCACATTAATAAACTAACTATTGCATTTTTTCAAAAACTTATAGTATAACCCTGACAAATTACATTTTGTTGTACAACTCTATATCTTGGACTTCAGCCACAAAAAGCACAGACACCAACTCCTCCTTGCAAAATCTCTGATTTAAACTGTCATGCAACTACATGTATGTCCACTAGAGGGAAGTATCTGTTTGTGCACTCAACCACAAAGCATAGCTTTCATATTTCCTTGCACAAGCATGTTTCAGCTCCACCCAATGTGTTAATATGGGGTGTGAGTCAAAATTAAATCAGAAAGACAAAATTAAAACACAAAGATTCTTAGTTAGAGCATGATCAGGTGTGTGCCCTCACCGTCGGGTCAGTAGGGTCATTGGTCACTCCTCTCAATGTGGCTTTCAGAGAGGTCTTCATGAATGGGGCCAGCATGAGCAGGGCTTCCAGATAGTACCCAATCGAACGTTGTGGGTTACAGTCATGTTCTACACAGCCTCCATACAACAAGCCAGGCTGGTAGAATAACACAGTGCCTTGTAAAGACAGAAACATAAGGACAGTTGGCATCTAGATCAGGGGTGGGCAACCCATGTTCCTCGAGAGCCGCTGCCCTGCTTGTTTTCCAACTGCCCCTGCACTACCCAGTGCTGAATACCCGGATCAGGTGTGTTCTGCCAATCACAACCTAGAAGATACCATCTCAGATGAGAACGGAAGTGGGGGAAGACAAAATGAATTGGTAGCATTCAGCTTCTGATTGGCAAAACACACCTGATCCAGGTAATCAGAAGTGGGAGGGCAGGGATAGTTAGAAAACAAGCAGGGAGGTGGTCCTCAGTGCCCACCTCTGATCTAGGTGATGCCATGTTCTATAGGTGTAGAGTCTTTAACAGAAATCAGATTTTGCAAAAAAAAGTTCATTGAGAAAAAAAAAACAAGCATGGCTCAGACATTAGTTAGTATGCAAAACCCAAATATTATAGATAAAACTTTTGCAGATTAACTGTGCCCCTAAAAGACACACAGTTAGGAATAAATGAGCAATACACTGACTAACTTCGATCAACCTATCATTCCTATTTATTATGGTAAGTTTATTAGCCCTCTGGCAGTAAACAGATAAACCACACAGCCTTTGACAAAGCCAACGCTGCAGTCATACACCCTTTTTGCAACTCACCTGTTTGGTTAATCTCTATTCTGGAGCCATTGGTCACTTTGTCTAGCAGTCTGATCAAGCTGGCTTCAAAATCTTCAGAGGACAAAAATAAAATTAAAAAAAAATATTTGAAAAACACTTAAAAAGAAACTGAAAAGAATAAAATCCAGCAAAAAATGTAACTTGTCAAAGAGCATGCTATACTAATGTCTCGGTATTAGGGTTTTCATACAGTACCAGAACATACTGGATCAAGCAAGTGGAACAATAAGTGCAATAAACTTCTGATTTCACTCATACGAAGAAAAGTCACTGTAATAATCTAAAACACGGCAGCTGTCCACGCATTTCTTCGTGGTTACTGGGAGTCAAACAACCACACAACCTAGCAGAGTAAGCTAAAGCTGCATTTGTCCCATAACTGCGTTACTATACCACCAATTCCCCATCCCTGCCGCCCAGTGATAAACCACACTCCCAACTGCGTAACAGCTAGCTCGTTAGCCCCCGAGCTAACTGCGACGCCACATGCACAGCAAAGCTGCAACTCACCGCGCAGCCCCGGGTCGTCGTCCCTAGACCTTATGTTTTTAATCTTAACGCGTTTCCCGCTGAGTGTGGACAAAACCAGCCGCTGTCTGAAGAAATTACACCCGTCGTAGACGAGACCATGGCTTGCCATGTTATTGTTTCTGCTTGGCGTCAGTGGAAATCCACGTGTGTTTGCAAGGAAGACGTTAGCGAGAGACGACAGTACGGCGAAGCGGGAGGGTCAAAAATGTATTTTGCAGCGTGCATCGCGGCGTTTGGTCCGCAGATGGCACCACTTTACCTTTTATCAAAACAACATGGGAGTGGCTGCAGTTTAATGCCGGATCTTAAAGACACAGAACGTGATTACAGTGTAAACAAATGGGTGATTAGTAACATTTATTAGATTTATTTATATCTTTCCTTAATAATACATGCTGAGTAGAGTCAGTAAAGCAGGACGTGATACACAGACTAGCAGAAGACGTTTTTCTATCAGTAATGTCTAAAGAATAATTGCAGGTCTAGCTGCAGGAGACAACAGACTGTCTGCAGGACTGTCCTCTGAATGGATCCAGACTCAGGAGGGATTAATCACCGGAACCTTGCCAAACAAGCTTCTTTTTCCGCCGGTAGACCACTTACATAACTGTGTTATACAATAAATGGATATCTGCTAAACCGTAAACAGTGACAGTGGCGAACAAGTTTCCCAACACGCTGCAGAAACAGCCTCATTTTTCTCAGCTTTCATCGTCACGACTGCGCGTCCTCTTCTGCCCCCACGGGCACCGTCGTGGTCTCAGTTCACATCTTCTTCTTCTTCCTCCTCCTTCGTCTCCTCCTCTTCCTTCTGTTTTCCGTGAGGCTTAAGGAAATAATAAAAAAAACTCAAGGTCCAGTGAGAATTTCGAGTGGGTGTAGAAGACGCGCCCACTCTTGGTTACGTTGCACATTTCTTGGGAAAGAAAGTGCAGATCTTTATTTGATCCAGGCTTGGCTGCACCAGAAGGGGTTCATGGGAACGGCAGGAAGGGTGTTCTGCTGCTCGAAAGTGTTTTAGTTGAACAAAACCCGCCTAGAGATGGTTATGCAAAAGATTTTCCGTGCCGTTATCATGGGACCGCCGGGGTCGGGGAAAGGAACCGTGTCGGGGCGCATAAGCAAAACTTTTGGACTGAAACACCTCTCTAGTGGGGACATTTTAAGAGCCAACATCAACGCCAGAACTGGTAAGACCAGCATCCTTTTCATGAGCCCACTAGTGAAGCCTACATATAAACTGAAATACTCTATATATTGTAGTTCAGCATGCTTGGAAAAGTCATGAGGCTGCAACAAAAGAGTATCTCAGGCATGTATTAAACCGTGCAAACGAATTTAATTATATTCTGGAGAAAGTAATAGTGATGGAAAGTGACTTAATACATTTACTTTAAGTACTTTACTTAAATTTTGAGGTATCTGTGTATTTCCATGTTCTGCTTACTTAAATTGTCCACTGCATTTATTTTATGACATTAGTTACTTTTTAGAGTCAGAGATAGAAAACAAAATACAGTATATTAAAAAAAAGTATATCGATATTAAGTAGGAACTGCTACCCAAAAGTATGTACTAAGTACTTCAAATTATAGGTAAGTTAACATTAGCTCCACCTTTACCAGCTGCAACATTAAATTGGTGAACACAGTAATGCATCAATAAATATGATCCACAACATAAAACACATTCATAAGAGATGTACCATTGAATACTTTTATTTATTTATTCTAATACTTTTGTATTTAAAGCACATTTTTTATGCAGATTTTTATTGAAACAGAGTATTATTACCCTGTGGTATTTATCTGTGGTATCTCAGGTCTTGATAACTACAAATCCCATTATGCACACAACGTGAGCACTTCGTTGCACACAAAGTTACTAGAATATGGAAAACAAAAACAAAAAAAAGTTCGTTTTCTGGACCGCTGTGATAAGAGCACCACTCCTGCAACAGTTTGCTGTGACATACCACAGACAATTAAGACAGAGCAGAAAAAACTCTTTAGCTAAGGTCAAACTGGTTAGCAAGGTTACAGAGCGTGTTGTTTATACTGGAAACACTGGAACCAGTGTTACACCTGAACTTTGGACGGAGGCCTGCTACTTTTCAATATCACCTTGGATGAAGACAAAGAGGTGTGCAAAGGCAAGAAAAGTCATGCACTTGTTTTCCTTGGGAGGACGGACTACAGATGAAGGAGTGTGGTTTTACATCAGCAGGACAGGAACTGCTAGGTTGGACTATTTCATAGCACTAATGCAGGGTTAAAGCACGTCTTCTGTAATGACTACTGTTGTACAGTTATGCAGACGTGTATTTTCTTCTAGCCTAGATGTTTTCAAGGTTGCTGTGTATGTCACCAATAATTCAAAAATATAATATGTAGTCTGTAGTTTCTCAATCCTGTTATATAGTCAGTTTTACGCTTTGCTGCGCTGTAGAGCAGCATATTAGCAGAATCCGGTCATTTCTGCACGGCTTGTCAAGGAATTCAGCTGAACTCTGACCAATTAAAGTGACAGGAAGAAGTTACCCATTCAACATAATATTTCATTCAAAGTAGCTTTACAGTATACAGTATAACATCCCACCCACTCTACAAACACACACTTCAGTTAGATGGTGCAGTTTGATAGTATCTCTGATATGACTGTAATGAGTTACTAGCATATGTCACAATGTTAAAGCTGCACTGAGACATGAAATGAAAATGTTCTAGACTCACATGCATCTTTTTTACACATTTTTATCCTGTAAACTCTTCTTTAATATTTTTGCATCTTAAAAGCAGTTTCCTGTTGCTGGAAAATTCTTAACTGTGCAAAATGTCTTTATCATTCTGAACACAAAAAAACAAACAAACAAAAACAGTGGCATTGTTGAACCTGCTAAAAATTTTTCTTGGAGAAAATGAACATCATCAGATGGTTTTAGCAGCCCTGCAGTAGATAAGGCTGATCTTTTGCAGTTTGTTTAGAGAAGCTCTTAATCAGTGAGGAAAATAGTCATTTCATAATGATGGGATTAGCATTCTCTCTCTCTTGGTCTCTCTCTGTTTTGTGTATGTGTCAGAGCTCGGCCTGTTGATGAAGTCCTGTATTGATCAGGGTCAGCTGGTACCTGATGACGTCATGTCTCGTCTCATCCTGAGTGACCTGAGAGCAATGGGGCGGAGCAGCTGGCTGCTCGATGGTAGGGGCGCACAAGTTTTAATCACCACTCATCTCTGCGGGAAAAAGTTCTGTTTTCTCCTCTTGACAGAAGGTTTCCATGGACATCTTGTTATGCAATTCAGACCAAATGTTGGTAGTTATTTAACACATCCCAAAGTTTCCACTTTGCCTTGCCTTCCCACATTCAACTATGTCTGTACCAGGTTTCCCTCGTACAGTATTCCAGGCAGAGGCTCTGGATGACGCCTACATTGTGGATACGGTCATCAACCTCAACGTACCATTTGAGACCATCAAGCAGAGACTAACCTCTCGCTGGACTCACCTTCCCAGTGGCAGAATCTACAACATTGATTTCAACCCACCTAAAGTCCCAGTAAATATACATCCTCTCTTGTCTGTCACCCATTGCACTGACTGTGGTTTTAAGTCGACCTATAGTAAGTCTAAGGAAAAGCCTGCTGCTCAGCTGACTTTACTTTTCTCCTAAGAAGTAAACCTAATAAGTAAAACATACTGTTTGTTTGAGATTACACAACTGTTTCAGGTTTTTCTACATTTGACTGAGTCTAAACTAGATGGAAAATCCACTTTGAGGTTCACACAAATGATCCAGGGAAAAGAGAGAATTAAAGAGGATAAAAAAGGACAAGTATGATTACAGGAAGACAGATATAAAGCTGAAAGCAGATAGAAACTGAGAAATAAGGAAAACAAGTGACACTAGAGACCCTGCATCCTAATGAGGACATTAGCATGCAGTGGAAACAGAGAAAATGGAGGAGATGGGACTGAGAAATCTGCAAAAACAGGAACGATAGGAAGATAAAACAATAGGCTGCTTGTTTGTTGTGTTGAGGATCTTTCCTCTCTGGCAGATGGCGGTTTGATTTTTGCTTAACGAATCGTAAACTCACGCTTTTTTTATAGTTTCTGAAGAGACACTGCAACAAGACTGGGAGAATTGCAGTAACAAAACGAGTACTATTACAAAGAATCATCTTCATTCTTTTCTGATGTTTTCCTAAATTTCCATATCATTTGTGAAGATGTGTATGTTAATGTTATTTTATCAGCATGATTTTTGTGCATGTTACATTAGTTTCCATGACTACAGACAGTATCTATGACTACAGACAGGGTATAGTGATTTTAATAGTAATAATACTAACATGTTTTATTGATGATTTCAGTTCAGCTGTGGGCAGTTGCAAGTTGACAAAGTACGGGTTTTGTGTCTTTAACACCTGTTTCTGTGTGAATGTTTGATTATCTATAGCACATGTGACTGTGGTCACACACAGTCTGGAGGAGTAATAACAGTTAATGATTAGCTTCAGTCTATTCAGATAAAGGGCTATGTAACAAAAACAGACATGAAAACTGGAATAAAATCAGCTCAGTGGTTTAAAAAGCCAGTATTTCTTCTTGCGTCTCATTATATGTACAGTGGCGGCATGTTTACTGGTGTAGTTTATAAGTAATTGTGTCTTCAACATCGGATTATGTGTTTTCTTCAGGGTTTCGATGATGTGACAGGGGACCCTCTGGTCCAGAGGGATGACGACACACCAGAGACGGTCACGCGGAGACTGGCTGCCTATAAAACACAGACAGAGCCTGTCTTAGAGTTCTACAGGTATAAACTATACACCAGCCTACATACATATCTGCAGAAAGTATGCATACTCCTGCAATTTGTACATATTAATTGATGACATTTCCATTTTGGTTCATCCTTTAACACTGAGGATCCCATAATGACAAAGTGAAAACATGTTTTTAGTCATTTTTACAAACTGAAATCAAAAACTGAAATTTCTGATTTACAAACAAATTTAGCTCCTTCTGCAGCAATTACATCTTGAAATCTTCTTGGGCAAATCTCTAAAAGCTTTGTACACCTGGATTTGGGAGGTTTATCCCATTTTTCCTGCCTCATAGAGTTCTATTTTTGTCAGAGAATCTTTTTCCTCATGTGTCTGAGGGAGATTCTCAGTCATCAAAGACATGGTATTTGCGAAAGTGCTATTAGATGGCAAGTGGGCGCTGTTGAGGTTCTTCTCAATCTGCTGAGAGTGACATCTTAGCATTTGCAGGACACAGGACACTCCTTGAAGACAATATGCAGATTTTGGCCTGATGTGATCAGTGATTTTAAAAAGGGAGTGAAGGAAGCCATCTACATCAAACAGGAAAGACCATTACTAAACAAAGGTGGCCTACAACACCACTAACAGCCATTAACAATGCAATCCATACCACCCCAGGGACTATAACAACCATTCACACATTGACTTATGTAACACTAACGACACCCCTGATGGCTGGGTGGGACAATGAGCAGTTTCGGATGAGACATGAAACATCTTCAAGTCCAGTCTCCATATAATAGAACTTTTGGAAAAAAAAGCTTTTTGATTTTTGGGACTATTGTGATATGGCTTTTACTCATAGAAGAAGCACCTCTTCTTCCAGATCCTGAATTTATTCATAAGAGCAAGAATAAATGCTTTACACTAGGTTCCACAAGATATTGCTGCTCCTGTCAGGATGTGTGCACATCGATAGAGTACAAAGCAACCATCTCTACAATATTTCATACCTTACACAAACAAGTTACCTCAACTTTGTGTCTCCATGTTGTTGAAATGTAAATTATGAGGTTAAATAAAAGCACAAAAGGAGTAAATCACAGCAGAAGACCTTCATCTTTTTAAAGGGACGGTGTTCCCTCAAACCACAGGGATGTGCTTAGCTTCTGACCTACTTATTTTTAATTTACCATGTTCGAGAGACTGTTCATTACGGTGGCCGAGAAGGGCAAACGCGCTGCAAAAGAGAAACGCTGCAAAAGAGAAACGCTGCAAAAGAGAAACGCTGCAAAAGAGAAACGCTGCAAAAGAGAAACGCTGCAAAAGAGAAACGCTGCAAAAGAGAAACGCTGCAAAACAGAAACGCTGCAAAACAGAAACGCTGCAAAAGAGAGAACACAACGGAAGTGCGCCAGGCCGATAGGGGGACCCCGAACTGAGGGGTGCAATGAACAAAGAACTTTTACAGAGGCGAGAGAGACACATGTAGTGACATAAGTCACGTCTCATTTTGGAGGCTGCGTAATGACGCAGGTTATAGTGTTGAATTGCAAAAGAATTGAATGAGCGACCTCTGATGATTGTTCTCATGTGCTAATATGTGCTAACAATGTTCTGTTACATTTGTTTACTTGATCAAAATGTCATACAACGTCGGGAGACGTGGCGGGGGGCGGGGTGTGTTGCAGGGTGGGAGATCTGAAGGTGCTGTAATGACTATAGGTAGTTGTCTTGTTCAGGGTGTTCTTTGGGGAGTCGGTGGGGTGAGCTAGAGGGAGATGGGTCAGGGAGGAGGGAAGAAGTGTGTGTGGAGGGAAGAGAGGGAGGGTGAGAGAGAGCTGTTCGGTGAGGGGAGTTAGCGTTACTGATGGGCGATACAACAGAATTTGGTATCGATCCGATACCAAGTAACTACAGGGTCAGTATCGACGATACCGATACCTTCTGCACCTTAAAGGAAAATCATTATTGCACAGTGTTGATTAATATCTTTATTGCAATGGCAACATGAATAATGCTCATGAACATAAATACTTGTTTAAATGCTAATAATAAAATGATAATAAATAAATAGCATTTCCCTTCGTAGTGGGTGAAAAATAGCACCACACAATGCTTCTTTTTCTATCTCTCTCCATGCTGCCGTGCCTCTCAGCACTGAGACGGAGGAGGTCCCTCCACGCTGCAGAGTGGAGAGAGTAATACTTCCTTCTGCAGTGCATGACTGGCTCTGGAAAGCTCTGACATCTGATTGGCTGCCATCATCATGTGATACGGAAGACCATTTAAAATACGCTTGGGCTGGTTTTCACACATCCAAAACTCTCAGAAGTGAAAACTAATTGCACGTTTTTTATTAGGAGTGGTATCGAGCGATACTTAAGAAAGTATCGACTCCAGAGAGTCGATATTCCCATCCCTACTTAGCGTGGCTACGGCTGAAACAGTAGCCTGTTACCTGTTCTGACTAAAAACTTAATAAAGTAAAGTGACAAAAGAACGTCTGCTGGCTGTGAATTTAGCGGGCATTAGAGTACGTTTTACATTTATTATTTTTTAAACACTTGGCCGTCATGTTTTACAGTATTATAAAAGTACAATGTTGTAAAAGATGACGGCCAAGTGTTAAGTAACAAATGGAAAACGCACCTTCAGATCTCCCAACCCCCCCACGTTGTATGACATTTTGATCAAGTAAACAAATGTAACAGAACATTGTTAGCACATATTAGCACATGAGAACAATCATCAGAGGTCGCTCATTCAATTCTTTTGCAATTCAACACTATAACCTGCGTCATTACGCAGCCTCCAAAATGAGACGTGACTTATGTCACTACATGTGTCTCTCTCGCCTCTGTAAAAGTTCTTTGTTCATTGCACCCCTCAGTTCGGGGTCCCCCTATCGGCCTGGCGCACTTCCGTTGTGTTCTCTCTTTTGCAGCGTTTCTGTTTTGCAGCGTTTCTCTTTTGCAGCGTTTCTGTTTTGCAGCGTTTCTCTTTTGCAGCGTTTCTCTTTTGCAGCGTTTTTGTTTTGCAGCGTTTCTCTTTTGCAGCGTTTTTGTTTTGCAGCGCGTTTGCCCTTCTCGGCCACCGTAGTTCATTATTCCATTATAGAGACAATGACAGTATAACAAACATTTCACTTTGATTGATGTTCAACGTGTTTATTAGCTATACAGTATATTCTAAGGTTATACTCATAGTTATATGTGAATTAACAACTGATTAATCAACCATAAAGGCTTTTTCACAGTTCAAATAGTAACTGTGAAAATCATTTGTGTTTCTTTGCCCATCCAGGAGTAAAGGTGTGCTAGAGACATTCTCTGGGACAGAAACCAACCAGATTTGGCCACACATCGAGGCTTTCTTCCACAGAAAACTCTCTTCCTACAATCACAGAGTTGCATAGAACAGAACAGAAAGGAACAAGAAGTTTACCAGAAGAAACCACTCGGTGCGTACCGTCTAATCAAGGTGTCACTTCCTGTGTAACAAGAGGCAAGTGATGTGTGTGATCTTCTTTTCTGACTACACTTGCACTTTTGGAGTGCTTGTTGCACCACTGTTAACACTGATGTTGAAGATATTAGTTTGGCGAACTCTCAGGGCGAGCGGCTATAATCATTTAAGCGTGAGTTGTTAGAATTTGCACGAATCACATCAATTGTCTAATGTGCCTTTATAAAACCAGGAGACACCACTGAAGATTTTTAACAATAATATCAAGGTTAGAGTCTCGAGATGTTGCAAAATGCGCATCGGAGTAGTTGGTTCTGGTGTGTCCTCTCTGATGCATCCAGCCAACCTTAAGGAATGAAGTTATTTATACATTTTTAACTTGGAGGTTTCTAATTTCAATAAGGAGTTTTTTTAGTTGATGGCAGCAACATTTAAAAAAAAAAGGGCTCATAAAAAGATCTTAAGTTTAATTGGAGATATTTCAGCCTTTTTTTAATTTTTTTTTTTTTTCAAATAAGAAATTTTTTAAAGAGACCTTTTAAAAACAATATTGTGGACTTTTTTTTGCTGTAGTGAAACAAAGGTGGTTATAACTTATACCTTGGGATGATGCAGAGAGTGCTTGCCCTCATGGGAAATGTGACATGTTCTGCAAAATGACTGTAAATTCCCTTTTGCACTCAAGTGCCTATTGTTGCTTTTGAAAAGGGAACATATAATTCAGTGAATGTAGTTTGTAAAAACTTTTTATGAACCACTGATTGAATAATCATAAAAACTGACCACACATATTACATTGAATATATTTAATTTTTAATTAAACAGTTTATTTCAACCACCTCAAGTCTTAATTGTGTTGTCTCTTAAATACATCACAAGGTTTACATTTTAATCAGGGATTCTGACCAGTAAAGATATATTCATATTTACTGTTTAATGTAACATGACAGATGAAGACTGGATTGAAAAAAATGTATGAACATCATACATTTAAAGCACCGCTTGTACAGTGTTATCATTTTGTTAGTGGATATCACAGCATTCAAGGTTGATTTTCCTGTCCTGTGTTTTTATACTTTTGTCTTAAGAGGGGTTCACCATGTTAAAAGCCACACGTGCTAACTTGCCTTGCAGCGTACTGTAGATTTGTGCAGGGAATGTTTCCTGAACTGTACTGACACCTACATTACCCACAATGCAATTGCAACACTTAGTGGATTTACCCTTCAGTGATTATAGTGATAAAGCCATCCCAGGCGCCTCAGTTTTAAATGTCAAAGTGTATAATTATTGCAGATCTACAAAGAACTGTAGCGTTTGACAACACAACACAAACATTTAGCAGTGGTTTTATATTTGAGTTTCTTACAGAAATAGATTAGCTCACTGTAGCCGACTGTGAATGAGGAAGTTCAACTCCTAATTTTCTTAAAGCGTACAGCTTAATGACTGAAAAGTTACACCAAGAGTTGCATTCTCAAATGTTGTCATTAGCGTCAGAAACACAGGATGTATAGTAGGAAGTCAAGCCATCAGACACACTGGCCACAGGTTTACTACTATCAGGCCCAACAGGTATTTTGCATAGTTGAGATGTTATTGTGGACAAAAACAGAAACCATTTAAGTCCACTACAGCACATTGTTTTAACTTTACTGCAGACAAAAGCTCCATTTGTGTTTACAGTTTATGCTTTTCATATAGGAACTGTGCTAGAATTGTGCAGATTAGACATAAATCTGTGTAATAATGACTGAAAGGTCAGATGATGACAGGTCCGCTGCAGAATCAGCAATGCGTCACATTTCTTATTCCAAGATCTGCTGAAAAACTGTCGCTGATCACATGATTCATCACATTTTCACACTGATTTTTGGTCATCTTGTTAAATAGATCATTATTATCATGGGGACACTTGTTTGGAAGCCTTCAGTCTGGCAAGGCTCATCTGAATACTGGGGGGGGAGTCAACAATACAATCAACCCATATAACAAAAGAAAATGTCACAATTAGCACACATTTTTATCTAATACTGGGTTGTGAAATAGAAAATCTCAGAAATTTTTGATGAAAAAAAAAAAAAAAAAGACAAAGCTACCATATATATGGTATGAAGCACTTCAAACAATCTAGTGTAAAAAAAAAAGATTTGTTTTGAAAAAAGAAATATAAAGTGCAAGACACATTCAGATGCAAAGAGCTCCATTCTACAAATATACAGTAATAGTCTCTGTTGGGAGCTCAGCCCTTTTTACATACCATCCTCTCCATGTTGGTGTTTTTTTTTTTTAAAATCACCTAACTCAGGAGTAGATCCCAGAATTAAGCAATTTAAACCAAACACATCACTAATGACGAGCACTTGTGGAAGAAAACTAGTGGTTGTGACTCATTTTAGGATGCTGGGGAATTGATGGCAAGTTGATAAAGAAAACATGAGTTAGTTTCACTCTGGTGTATCAGTGAACCAATGACAAAGAAATACACACGAAAGTCCACACATACCTCAGAAACCTTTTCTGGACTAAAATCTGAAGAATTTGGCATGATTTGTACTCTTATGAATCAGCAAAGCGCCAGTAGAGATTGAACCTTTGATTAAGTAAACACCTACCGAAACTGTAAGAAATAATTCAGCTGATGAGTAATAACCTTACATCCCATGCTTCTTGCAGCCACATAATATCTGGATATAGATAATTCAACATAAAACTAAAATTATATCTAATATCCACATAAAACTGGATGGATCCTGGCCCTTACACCATGTCTATGTATGTGCATTAAAAGCAAAGTGCTTTATCATGCATTATTACATTATCTCAAAGATAATCCTGCAGCTGCTTATAAAAAGAAACATGCACTGTCGCTTTTAATTTACTTCTCTTTGCCCTTTGTCAACCAGCTTAAATAGCAATTTTTCTGCAAAGCTGAGGAAAAAAAACAAAAACAAACATCCAGTAGAGCCAAGCGCACAACACACACTTTTCAAAATATAATGTATATTGTTGTGAGTGGTTGTCATTGGAAATTAAAGGTATTTTGTAGTGATTTTGTATAACGATTCACTTTAAGCTTCATGTATATTGGGTCAATTAACAATTACTACAAGTTTGTTTGCAGTTTTACCTTCTTTTTTTTTTAGATAAAACCTGAATTCCAAAAATGCATGTCAATCACTGATGGAAATTAGCTAGCAAAAAAAAAAAAAAGCTAGATAAAGAAAAAGCTAGCGTTGTTTCCTTAGCCTCTCCAGACAACACTAAAAATACTTTTAACATTTTTAAAAACTTAACTACTCTTGTCCTGGCTGGCATGATATATATATGAACTGCAACAGCTCCACCTCTGAAGCTATAATATGCTCTGACAGCATATGCTCTGAAAGCATTTAAACTTAAAAGACTTAAAGACAGACTAACTTCCATTCTGCATTCATAAAAGCAGTGTTGAAAAATGAACTTTACAAAAAAAAAAACCCTTTTCATTATTACCCAAACCTTGCTGTACCACACAGGATACAAAATGATCAATCTGTGTCAGTCATGCTTCTCTAAAACTTGGCATGATTTCTTTTAAGCACCTTTAACAATACTTGTGAATTGTTCTGCTTTAGGTGCTGGATTTAACTGCCTTGCATTTAAGGACTTTGTTGTTTTGGTATTAATTGTGTTGTCTGGATTTTGCTTTTCAGTAAGGATGTGTCTTTGAGAAATAAAGACTGAAGGATAATGAAAGATCTGTAAAACCAATGTTATGGCACAACACATGTTTTTAGATGGCAAAGGTCACTGCAGGAACCAACGGGCCAGAGGCCAACCGCAGCACTCCATTTATTCCTGCTCTGCACTTGCATTTACTGTCCTGGCCTGCTGCTGACGAGGACTTAAACTCAGGTTGTTTCTAAATGGGGAGACGATTAAGGTGGATTAAAATCAGGGGCCACCCTACATTCCCTAGGAAGTCTCCATCATGCGTATATCCTCTGTTTCTGTAGTGTCCTCCTTTGTCCACCTCCCTGTGCTTGTCCACAGTCCAGTCTCTATGCAACGCTTCATTGGGTATTCTGCCACCTGGTGGAGAGAGACACAGACAGGATCATCTGGCACCCACCGGTAAGGACCACCATGCACGGCACCTTGCAATGTAACAAAACCATTTTTGTTTTTTGTTTTTTTAAAACTAAAAGCTACAGAAAAAGACTGAGGGATTACCTGCTGATGACTAGTTAGGGATGATAATGGTTATATAACTGCACTCAAATCTGAGCTTATGCTAAAAATCTGTAGTCTTCTCTGCTTAGATTTCACTATAAACTAAAGCAAATCTTTTCTTTATAAGGTAAAACGTCTCATATTCTCCTTAGATCACTACACAGAGACAGAGCGAATTGATGTCGAGGTGAAGACAGAATATGTGAAGAAAACAACTAAGTGATTCAGTTTCAACAGGCTTGCTCACATTCCTGGTTAGTCGTCCTCCTGTGTTGGAGAAGGGGAGGAGTTTTTCTCCTTTTCTATGCGTAATGTTTGGCAGCTAATCAAGCTGTGAGGCCAGCAAAAGGGAAAAGCCTTCTCTCTCACTTACAAAAGGCTTTCAAACTACACAGATCAAGTTTAGTAGAGAGTCCTGAAAGTTGAAATGCTTGAAAAAAACAAAACAAAAAAAAAAACAACCTGTCATGACAGTTATGCAGAACAGGCTTTTAAATTGTATGAGATTGGGTAACTCAGGGCTGCAGATGGTAACCGTTTGGTCATGCTGGTGACTGGCTTCCTTCAGTTTGGCAGAGCTAGTAGAGCTTTATGCATGCAACTAAGAAACAGTGCATAGCGATGCAAAACAGTTCACTCAGTGGGAGCATTTTCAGCATTTCCAGCTGCTGACTTAAAGATTAAGGTGACAAAGGGACACTGGAGTTTTGTTTTTTTTTTTAAAAGTATATGCAAGTCTGCATACATCTTGACAACAGAAGACTTATGCAAACTCTTATTTGTAGATGCTACTATTTCTCCACAACCTAGCCTTTTGTTTCTAGTTCTACAATTCAACATCAATAAAAGGATACTATACTATAAAAACACTTAATTATAACACAATATGACATTTATATCCATCCATCCATCCATCTTCTGTACCCGCTTGTTCCTGAAAGCCAGGGTCACGGGGATCTGCTGGAGCCTATCCCAGCTCTCTCTCGGGTGAAAGGCAGGGGTACACCCTGGACAGGTCATGACATTTATATTTCTGATGAAATATTATGATCTTGGGAGAACCTTATGCTAATTACTAGTATGAATTATCAGATAGCAAGCAATGAAGAATAGAGTACACTAACCTCAGCAACTACTCAACTCAACAACTACTCCTCAGTACACTCAACTCCTCAAGTCCTAGTTTATACAGAAGCCTAGTCAACTTCTGGCTGTTGCTGAGGCCACAAGTACTAACTTGCACCTCATGTTCCTTTTATTCCCATGAACCTTCTGATACACTGCAGTGCTGTTACCATTAATGGAAACACATGGAGGCACATCTTTAAAACAGTCATGAGCAAGAACATGTAAAAATTGTTATTTGCATATTACTGAAAAAAATACAAAAATAAATAAATAAATAGAGTAAGTCTTTATGCTACAAAATCCAGCATTAAACTGAAGATGACTTATCAGTTCTGTATGGCAGAGGAGTATTAAACACCAGCTCAATAGTGCCATCTCACAGCTGTGTGAGGTAACTACAATAGCCTGAGTCTCAGCTGGACTGGGAAAAAAAGGGAGGACACTTACTGAAGGTAATGAGTCCAGTGCTTCTTTAGGGTCGAGTCTGCAGTTCGTGTCAGTGACCTGTTGCTCAACATTGTTGGGTTTATCACCTTTACGCAGGACTGCATATTCTTTAACTCTATGTTTGAAGGCCTCAAGTTCTGTATGGAAGACTTCTAAGTAGACATCTTGTCCTTCCTACAAAGCAACATAAACAAACATATTAAAACGTGTGTGTGTCAAGTGTGTCTTCTTACAGCTATCATTTTCATGAATGATTATTTTTACCTCTGATTGCAGGGTTAAGGAGGGGTGCTACTAATATCACCATTACCATTATTAACATGCTTAAAAACAGAACCATCGTGAGTGACAGCTATGTTAAATTATGTTGCTGTGTCAAACAATGGAGGTGAATAAGTAGGTACAACACAAAGTATTGATCAGATGTGTGCTTCTCACTTTGGCTTTGTGAAAGAACTGTCTGAAGCAGCCTCTGGGATCCTGCTGAGAGTTCGAGGCCATCTCCAGGATGAACTGCATGACTACAGCTTGGTGTGCCACCTGCTCCATCAGTGCTTCTTTCTGCAGGAAATAAAAACTGGATTACATTGAGTGTCTGTGTGTTAACATCACCCCAATTTAACATTGTGAGCTGGCTATCAACCAGTGTTTCACACTTAGCAATGAAGCAAAGTCTGATCTCGTTCATTGTAATAAAAAAAATGGCATCTGCAAATTTTGAAAGTCTGTGACTATACAAATAAATTAATTGTTAGTTTTGGTCTCCTGGTGGTAGGAATTGTTGATAATTTAAAAAAACAAACAAAAAAAAACACAAGCCTTATACTATCAGTACATTACCCCTTCTTGTTGTAGCGTCATGCACCACAGAATTAAGTAATTGGCTGTTTCCTCACAGATGAGATGAGGCATGTCTGCAAGGAATCGCTGACTGTCGTCCCACCTCCGCAACATACCTGACAGATTGAAATAAAGTCTAAAACAGTTTGTTTTATGATACCTTAAAAAAAGACCATATGGGTCATTAACTATTTTAAGGACATAGAAAACAGATCAATGACAGTGGAGATCTTTTCCTCGGGTTACTCATTTAGAGTCAACTGTGCAAATGTTATTTTGATTTAGTGTCACATACCGAAATGCCTGATATCTTGCTCATACTTCTGGATAAATGACTTGTCATCCTTTTCAAGAAGTTGATTTTGTGCATTAATGACACTCTGTAAGCACAAGAAAACAATAACAGTGTTTATGATGTCACTGCATGGGTATACATAATCAAATAAGTGGAAATGATTAATATCAACAACAGTTTTGAGAAAATCTTCTAATGAAGATACAAATTCTGTTACCTTATCAAAAACATCCCAAACTCTGACTCCAGGTACAGGACTGCAGCTGTGTCCCTGACCTCCCAGCATGCTCTCCTTGCGGCGCCACTCCTCCTCAGAGTGTGTGAGCTCTGTGGGGCAGGCCAGAGTTCGAGCTCGTTCCTGCTCCAGGGACTCAGAGCTGTGAACCCCCAGAGAACAGAGCTGATCCTGCGCCTCAGCCAGTCTCCAGCTGGAGACGATAGAGGCCTTCACACATCGCTGCTGGCTCTGGCACAGTGAAGCCATGGCACAATCACAAAGGTGTGATGATGTTGGCTAGCGTGTGGTAAATGGAAAGAAAAGGATAGTGAGACATGACAGAAAAGGCATATGCTATAAGTGAAACGACATATGCTCAAATTGCCATTCCATGCTTTGCACAATAGAGGAAAGTGTGCTGCATAAAATAAAATTAAAAATTTGAATATAAAAACCACAACTTTTTATAGTACACACAAAAATGCAGAGATTTGTTTAAACACAATCCTCATAAGGTAGGTGTTGATAGAAGATGCAAAAGCCCCAAGGTCACTATATTTAGTCTAGATATTTTTATTGTCAGAAGATTAGACTTCAAATTTTCACCTCACTTCTCAAATACATCTTTTTTTCCATAGAATAATTAAGAAGGCGAGAAGGGTTGACAGCTAAAAACTACCAGCTCAATGTGAATCACAAACTAAATGTAGCCCACTGGCTTTTAGAGCCTTCATCACCACAACCGTGCTAAATTTGGTGCAGGGTGGGTGAGAGGGCTAAAAATAAACAAGTGCTTGTTTCCATCTTAGCCATGGCTACCCCATAAAGCCAAATGCAACATCTAGTCCACAACAACCATCGCACACAGCTGTCAGTGTCTGAGAATACTGAGCACCCAGGGGACTGGGAAAGTGAGCTGCACCTTCATGACCCGTCGTGGCCTATGATCTCACAAATCATACTACCTATTTATATCTTTCCACCGCTGCTTGGTGAGGCGATGACACCACAAGTCTTCTGTGTACCTTGTAGACATACCATATGTTAACGGGGAATATTGTAGGCTGACTTGCACATTTGCTAGGTTTGCAGTTGTTCTTCACAAAAACCAGTAAAGCTACCCAGCCATTCAAATTTTGTTGTTCATGTTCATCATCACTCTAAACAAGAACCCACTGACAGTTTCAAGTTCAAATGTATTTTCTATAACAAGATAAATACATTCATACTTGAAATATGTAATCAGCAGGTAGCTGAAGAAACTATTTAACTATATTTAACTGTCAAATAATACAGCTGAGTTAGGTTAGCGTTAGCTAGCTACATTTCTCTGTTTTTGCACCATGTCAGCTGAGCTAACTAGCAGGACAATTACACTGGTATGAAGGCAGAAAACGGGACATGGGCTATAAATGCAACACTACCTACTAAGACTAAGCATTAGCCCATATGCTGCTGGCTGTCAGACCGGCTTTAGCTACGTTAACTCGGCATAAACTCACTTCAACGCCCCTCAAACAAGTTTGGCGCTAGTTAGCTAGCTAGCATATATTTAACACCGTTACTTCTAACTTTGCTTCTGTGACGCAAAGTAACGGAGCTAACTTCCGTCAACAACCCGGCCAAGACCATGAGCTAATTACCTGCTGGTGAGGACGAACGCCACTATATCCGGGCGCTGTCGAAGCTGGATCACTGTTGGATGCTTCTTGGGAGTAAACCGAAGCTCCGTTGCCCAGCCACTCCATCACTGCTAAACAACTAGCTGATGAGTTAGCTCTGCTGTGGGACCCAATAGCTAGCTAACGCTAGCTGTGTCTGAGGAATCAGCTGTCTGCCAGAGTTACGCGTGAGCTAAATACCAGACTGAGAAGTCAGCAGAGCCGAGTGGGGTCCAGGATGCGCCACAGCAGGACTGTTAGCTTTTGTAAATAACACCGTCAGCTACAACAACAACATCCAGTGGCTGCTAAGTAACCCGGTTTCGTCTTTTTTAAGAAGGGACGCTCAAAGCACGTGGTAAACAACGTAGACCACGTGACACAGTCTCCGTATTTCTACTGCTTTCCAGTCGATTCGTCATAATTTGGTAAGAAAAGTTATATAAGGTCACCATCGGATGGAAAAATTGAAACATGTACCATAAAAGAAATATGTAAAATAACTAGAGGAATATTGGGTGGGTCATCTTTCATAACATCAGGATTTGTAAAGAATATTGTAAATATATTTTGTCCCCAGTGAATTTTTACTGGAACCTTTGACATAGCTTTTTGAGTGTCACTCGTTTATAGCACTTTATTTGGTTAAAGTAAACGCTTGATTTTAGTGTGACAGTGTAAATAGAACATATTTTAATTAAGTAAAACAAATGTATTATGGGATGACTTTAGGGTTAGACTCATATTCTTTTTATTTAAGAATTTGATTCAAGAAATTAAATGATTGTCTCTTTTACAAACAAAGGGACAAGAACGAGCAGTGCATCGCATTTTACAGAACTACCTTTGTGTTTGTATTTATCATACTTTTCTAAAAAAAAAAAAAAGACGATAGTTGTAACATCAGTGGGTATGTCTCTTTTGTAGGGTGCATCAAAACAATTACTCCAAAATAAATTAATGCATGTCCTGCATAAATGACATAAATGCACAAACCCGGTTGACTGGGGCTATGGCCATGAACCTTAGTTTAACTTAGACATAATGAAACACTTTTTGGAGGATGTAGGAATATTTGCACCTTTGCATTATTCGTTTGTTCTGCAGAAGATGGCAGTAGTGTACTTTAAACTTGCACACTCATAGCTAAACAAGTCTTTGCCCACGTTTAGGCTTACAGGCAGCTGTGATCCAGTCGGTTTAACACTGCCAACACTCTGCAGCAATACACTGTCTTACGTGCTGGATATGAATGTTTTCCCTCCAGCGTCCTGATATGGCTCAGAAATGATCGCCTGTAATTTTTGTCCAGAAAAGCAGGTAGCACCTGCTTATTGTTTAGTACGAGGAGAAGCGGGGCCTGCGAGGTAGTACGCAGGGCAAATTTATCTCCGTGCTTGATCCGCGTTATTGAACCACAGAAATGAACCAGAAGTAGTGAGTTATGTGCTAGTGTGCATGACGAAAGGTAACCAGAAGAAAGAATTAAGACGGTGAGTCCATTCGCCTCGACAACATAACATCACCTTGTTAATAAATATGTTCTCGTTTGTTTACAAACTAAAAAATAAAGTCGACTGTGCCCTGGTGAGCAACACGAGAGCCTAGCACTGCGGCATTTAAGCTAGCTTAAAGTGAGTCACAAACCAAGTAACACTAACGCTAATGGCAAAATTACAGCAGTTGTTGTGTAGTTAAGTTGTATTTTACATCTGAAACACTGGAGTAAACGGGACATCAACCCACGCACCGGTCTCATCAAGGGCTGTGCTTGTTTTGACAGTGCCGGAGAAGCTAATGTTTGCTAACAGAGTGTTTGAGAGGGTAGGGTGTCCTTGTTTTACCACTAGGTGGGGATAAAAGATGATCAAATAAAAGCTTAGACTCCAGGTGCTGTATCTCCTTTCTCATCTTCCCCCGGTGCTATTGCCCGGACAGAGCCGATTGCCAAATCCCGCCTCTGAAGCCTGCAGACATTCAAACAGGGAGAAACAACCAGACTTCAGGCCTTAAAAAACATCCTCAGCCTGAAATCAGGTTTCATAGCCAGCTGGCATCTCGCCCTTTCCCAGCTTGCTGTTCCCACAGGTTTATGTGTGCATGTGAGCGTGCGTGCGTTGTTGGCCTTAACTTCGCTATGCAGGTGTTATTTTTCTCACTTTCTTTTAGTTTGATATTCACTCCAGTTCGTTTTTTGGCACAGTGACATTATTGAAAAGACATAGCTGTTTAACATACTACTTAATGCACTTTTGTTTATTAGCTCAGTGCAGTGGCTTGACCACAATACTGTAATTGCATGTGCTGCACAATATAAGTGTCTCTGCTTTTAGGTTGTGACAGTAATGTATTATTGAGCAGTTGTGGTATAGACTTATTATTCATGGTGCTGTGTTTTTCAGCTTGACTTCATCTATAGAGTGACAGGAGCACATCATCCTGTGGACAGAAATGAACCATACTACTCCACTGGCAGTGGGTGTGTATCACACTTTAACTACATGCTGTTCCCTTTAAATATTTCATACAAATAAAACTACAGACACAATACTGTAATGGGGATACAGGTTCCAAAGGTAAGTAAGGACTGAAGTGCGTTATACTTTATGTATTTACTGTCATACATGTCAGGTGATGTCATTTTTATACTGAGAGTGCAGGGCGCATGTATCCACATACGTTTTATTCAGTCGAATTTAAATCAGGTGACAAACAGTTCAGGAGAAAGCAGAATGTGTTAATTTTGATTATCACTGGAATTAACACAATCAGTAAAATAACACTACAGGCTTGTCAGATGGTTTCATAAATTCTTGGCTTGAAACTGGAACTACTAACACTATTTTAATATCTTAAACAACCCGTTTGAAATGAATTTTTATGCCCTTATTTAATTTAGATAAAATGCTTTTCTCAGGTCTGTTGATAGAGCTAATTTTAAATCCCAACTAAAAGCCTGTAGCAGTTTATGCATGTGTTGCCACTGCATACTTAATGTGACCAACGTCTGATTTTAGCTTAGCTTAGATAAGTTTCATGTCAACATTAACTTGCTCCTGGGGTTTACAACAGTATCAACATCACTATTCCTTTTTTTCTCTGTAGAGCCTGTAAATGTGTCAGTGCTCATTGGCATTGAAATCAAGCTTTACTGGGTCAATTCTGTAGAGGTAATTAACATGCAAACACTACTTTAATAAGAATCCAGTTCTGTAAGTGCTGGTACTCTCCTTACTTTTGAGGTTCTGTAATGGCACCTGTTGAGAGCTTTTTCCAGCATCCACAATAAGATACAAAAGAAGAGAAGTACATGTAGAAGAATGTTGTGGCATCCTTCCAGTGCCACTTGCACAGCCTCTGCCAAGTCACCCTGAAGCAGTAATGGTGGCTGTAGTGACACCAAATGCCACATTTAGACACTTGATCTTTGTGTTGCCTTTATTTTGGCAACTGCCAGGCAACAGGCTGTTAGATCTGCCTGTGAATTTAATGTCTGTTGAATTTTACTGAAATTTAAGTGTGACTTTTATTTTGTAAAGGTGCTTGGATGGTGTGAGTTTTTTTTTTTTTTTTTTTTTTTAGTATTTTTTCACATTTAAAATTTTCTTGTGTAAAAACACACACACACATTCCCAGAAGTGAATGTACTCTGTGTGTCCATGTATTTATAAGTAGTGATGGGGTTATTATGTTGTAATAAATGGGGAGCCTCCAGTTCTGTCATTCACCCACCATCGAGGACTATAAAGAAGCTACATGCTCCACATTCCTCTCCCCTCATTGCCACTACTCCTCTCTCCTCTCCCCATACAAACACTGACATTGAAGTGTAGTGGTTTGTGCTGGTTGTGTTCATGTGAGTCTCCGTGCACGTCCGCATGTTCGTTGGTGGGATGAATGGATTGGAGTGGGGTTTATAACGGTAGAGAACCACAGAGAAGGAAACTGTATCCATTCAGATGTTTGAAATTAAAGGACCTTTCAGTGGACCATTGCAGCAGTCTCTTTGCATGTAGATTAGCTGACACTGTAATGCTGCTGTGAAAGCTGTGGTATCATGGTGAGATACCAAAGTACTGTATAGGTTAATTTGAAAAGGCTGTGTTTCATTACCATGCAACAATTAAGCATCTCTTACAAAAGTGAAAGTAGATTTCTCAAGCTACTCCCGCGTAACTAGAAATAGAGCCTAATATCAGGTGTCAAGTCTTATTGTTTGGAAGGTGTGAATTTGTTTACAAAAATCAGAAACTGGTGTATACTTTGGAAAGTGACTCACACTAATGAGCATGCACCATTTGTACTAAATGGGATTGAACATACATAAAGGCTGGCATGGCACAACAGGTATTTAAAAAAATCAAATGAGCCAAAAGTCACAGTGGAAATCATTTTGTTTTTTGTTTTTGCAAGATTATTTTTTAAATTTTACAGTGCTGTTTTCAAATGACAAAAACACAGACCAGAGGAACTTGCAGGGAAGAAAGGGAATTTCAGAAATTTGTTCTAAACATTGGACATGGAAGTGAGAGAAACCGAATGAGTTAATCATTTCATCATAATTCAGCTTAGTTTGGAGAGAGAAGTTAAGTAATCAAAGATAGAGACAGTGACTGAAAAAGCAAGCTGAAGTAGAGACACTATTATCTGAGAACTTTCTTGGGCAGGTTAAGTTAGTGTTTCAGGGGCAAAGTGAAAAGGTTTCATGCCAGGAGAGATACTGTATAGAGAAGAGGCCAGCACAGAGAGGGAGAGGTCTTTTGGTCTGCTTTCCCAGGCTATGCATCAGGAAGGCTGTATTTTTTACACCATGACCAGTGCATAGCCCTTTCCTGGGGAAATCCGAGACAAAATCGAGAGAGGCTGCTGCAGGGAGGGAGAAGAGAACAGGAAAGCTAGCCCTGGGAAGAAGGGAGGGAGGTGGGGGGCAGGTACAGCGGAGCCCACACAGTATGAGTGATGTAAAAAGAGGCTGAAGTGTGTGAGAAGACTTACTGGAAAATGCACACAGACATACAGACATTAAAACGTGAAACACATATTAGATTTGCACATCTCCTCCTGTTTCCAAGCTCTTTTACCGATCTGCGGTTTCCAAAAATGTACCCTGAGACTCTTCTTCACAGTATTTTGGCTGTAGATTCAGCTGGAATGCAGAGCTAATGCCGGGTTCCTCTACTGTCCAACCAGCCTCAGCTGTTAATCCGATGTTATGGCTGCTCTGCTATGCTTGTTAAAGAAATAATATTTGACGTTATGGCTGCTCAGCTATGCCTGTTTTAACAAACAATATTTCCTGTATATCACATTACCTATAAGTTAAGATTTAGGTTGGACACAAAACAAGGCATTTCAGGACCATATGGCAAAAAATTTTATGTTTTCTTATATGACCCGTCTTTAAGAGCAACGGCAAAACTGCATTGTGGTTTTCAGTACACGAGGGTTATCGGCCATCATATGCAGGAAACAGTGTTTGGAGGAGATGATAAACAATACTGTGGATGTAGGCTTTAGTAGAAACATAAATAGTAGATCATAATTATTAGTGAAAGGACCCGTTCAGTATGCAGTATGTTAGTATGATATGTTTTTTATCAGTTGCTATCTTAAGGTTTGAATTGGCAGGATTTGCATCTTGCATGGGTTTCATTTTCCCAAATTAAAAATCTTTAATGTTCAGGAGACATTAAAGAGTCACAAAATTGAAGTATTAAGAGATCAACATTTTGATAGAGGTCAAAGTGAAACCCCAACTCATCTTTCTATGTGTTTGTGATCCCCCAGGTCTTGACCCTGCTGTGCTGAGAGACCAGCTCTTTGAGCTATGGAGCTGGAAAGATCTGCAGACGGTGAGAGCAACTTCCACAGTGTGTGTCACAGTGTCACACATATAATATGTGTGCCTACAAAGGTGGAGGGATGGAGTCTTTTTGTGTTTACACGAAGCACTTGCACAGGCAAAGACACAGGAGAGGGAGTACTTAGATGCCAGCTTGTCGAAATGAAGCACATGCGTGTTTGTGTGTGTGTTAATGGGGAAACCAGAGTGTCTGTCAGTAGGAAGGAAGGAATTTGTGTTGCACTGGATGAACTTGAGATCTGTGTGAGGAGGATATTGAGTGGATGACATCTGTTTTGCAAATTAAGACACAGTGCGAGGATTTCTCACACAGATATTATTTTCTCATGTAGGAAGTTCTTAATGCCAAAGTTTTCATTCTAAAGCTGAGACCAAAAAATGTGTCACAAATGAGTGTGTCAGTGGGGCCCAGGGAGGAAAGTCAGTTGTTTGTCTTTCCTAGCTACTGTCTTTCAGTGAGTCTAAAAATTCCCTTGCAAGTTAACTCATTTTACCAGCAGCTTCGGTCATCATTTACTAGAGAAAGTAAGCGGAAACTGTAATTTTTATTGCACACTTCCATGACTCTAACAGTGAAATAAAAGTTAGCTTTTTTTAACTTCAAATGCTTTATATTTCCCTTCTTTAAGCAATAAAACAGTTTTGCAAACGTCACAAATTACACCCAAATTATACATGTAAATTATGTCCAAGTGTTTCAACCTAAAACACAACTCTTTGAGCCCACATGGATGTGGTTCATTGTAACATGACCTATAGGCTGGACAGGCTCTGTGTATTTTTCAGTAAATACTGAAATACTTTGGCTGAAACATGAACTGTGCACCTATAGTAGACATAAAATGAAGCACAGAAGCTTTAATGGACCTTAAAAGAAAATTAAAAGAAGACAAAACTGCTATATTTTTCTCTATAACATCACCGTTTTACCACTCCTGCATTCTCTGTCCTCCCACAGCTACATTTAGCGTCCCACCAGGGATTTTCAAAGCTGTCTGAGCCTCTGGAGGGTTTATTAACAATCCTGGAGGGCTGTCCGGGCAAACAGAAGGGCCGCAGCCATACTCTTAGTCAACACATCCTCATGGAATACCATAGGTGGTGGAAGGAACATCCTCAGGTTTGTTATAGAAACATTTTTAAACTAAATTATGTTTAGTTTAAACTATGAAAAAGACAAAGCTAAAATAAACTGATTTTCTACTGTTGCAGTCACACCTTTTCATATACTACAGATTATTTCACATTATTTTTTACATTGTCATCTCTATAAAGTGGCAGACAGCAGGCATTAAATATATAGGCATTATAATACATGTGTAGTGTATATTCAAACTGTACTTTCGTTGCCTTTCATATTTTTAATGTCTGTAAAAAAAATCTAGGTCTATTTTACTATTTCCTCCATCACCAGGTCACTCTGAGTTTACTCCCAGAGAAGAAAGCAGTGGAGCTCCAGCATCGGGCCCTGAACTTATTAACAGATACTCAGTCCAACTTTACAGAGAGCCTCATAGAGATCTATCAACTCAGCTCCCTAGATCCTGACATACGCCGACTGCACATTTTAAAGTTACATTCCCTCAGACTCTACAAAGAGGTAAATGGCTTTTTTGAAAGACTTATTTAATGCAGAAACGTTTTAGCCAAAATTGTAGAAAGTGAAATTAAAGCAGATACAAAAGATTGATTTTCTTTAGCCAAACCAAGTTTTTCTGTTTTTCACAGGCAGTTGTGCTCAGCATAAAACTGAACATACAGAAAGAACTGAATATGGAGGAGGTGAGACAAATATTATTTAACAAATATGTCTCTAATACTCTGCATGTGTATTTGTAAGAACTGAATATACAAGCACAATGAAAAAAAAATCCCAAGGTATCCTGTTTTAAATCTCAAACTGTCATCTTGAATTTCCAGATGTGTATACCCCTCATCTTGCAGAATAAGCTGTCTCTGGCAGAGTCCTTTGTCACAGGCCACAATCACCTAGAACAACAACTGGTCACACTGCTTGACTCCTGGTGTCACCCCTACTTCAGTGTGGAAGAGATAAGCAAGTATGGGGCATATGTGAATGCACTGGAACAAATATTGATGATTCCCTACTGTGGTGTTGTATAAAGCCTATTATGGTTGTATGTTTCCACAGGAGGTTCCCTTCCTTCTCTCGGTCCAAAGATTTCAATTCCCAGATCCAGCCCAAAGCGCTCACCAAACACGCCTTACGACTCATGGAAAAATTCAACATTAACCAAGGTGCATGGGGGCACATTTAGTATCTCTTGTATTATGTGTTGGTCTCAGGCAGAAATTGTGATCTTGTCTTTCTGATGCAGAACTATGTCCCAATGCCCTTTACAAGAGGAGGCTGGACTCTTTACGTTACCTCATGTACAAGAGATACGTGGAAGTAAGTGGCACAGATGGCTTTCAAAGTTTGTTTTTTTTTTAACGTCAGAATAGATACAAATTATACATGACTACTCATTAGTGACTAGCATTGTTTGGCTACTACACAATCATGATAATAATAGTAATACTTTTGAGATGGAAGCTGTCTTTATGCTGTGCATATTTTGTTGATGACTGCATTGCTTTTAATTCTGTGTAATCATTTGGTGGTGGTTAAGGTCTGCTGCAGAACTTTCTTTCTATCAAGACTGATGATTTCTTGTCAGTCTCATCTCAACCTCGCTTCCAAAACCAAAAAAAAGGAGTAGTTCAGTTTTACTTGCTTCAGTTGACAGTAAATTTCCAAACAAATATTGTTTTATCCTACACTCACCTGTTGGGGCGCCTTTTAGTCTTACCTGGAAAAGCATTGCACGATTTGTCTGCAAACCACGTGAAAAACTCTGAAAACGTGTCTTCCCAATTTAGTCCTATTTAGAAATTAGCAACATCACAGTATCATAATCTATGGAAAAGCTAAAATCAAAGGTTCTTTAATTAAACACATTTGTTGTGTTTAATTAAATTTTTTTTTACATGCATTTTTCTGCTATGTTTTTGTTTTAGAAAAGCATGACAGAGGAGAACTGGAGTGACCATGTGCAAGTAAGTTTTGCTTGTAGGCGTGTTTTGCTTGTTTGCTTAAGACTGCGTAAAAATATAAATAAATAATGCAATATGTAGTATATTTGTATAAATCGGTAATGCTGAATTTGTGATTTTTGTTTATTTCAAGAGCATACATGTGTGTGATTTCTGTATAGTATGTAGTGTCAGATGACACTGAGCTGCAGATCCATTTGGTGGAAATGTTGGTGAAGTATTGTGGTGTGCAGACAGCCGCACAGTGGTCATTGAGATACAAAATCCCCAGAAATAGACTACCCTGGGGGGTATGGGAATCACAGCAGAGTCTACCTCCTGATCCACAGTGAGTTGGCCAGAAAATGTTTTTTGTAATCATCATGCAGCTTTTGGTTGCAGCCTTATTTTTACCCCTGAAGAGTAAAGCAAAGTGTGAAGTTTTTTTTTCACCACATCCCCTTTCTCACACATCACAAGTCACTTTACTGTCACGTAGCTTACTGATTTACACTTCTTAAGACATCTGCTTGTCACTGTGACTGATGCTTTGTGGTTTCCCATATTATATGTTTGACTGTTTTCGATTGTGTATTCTGAAATATTAGGTAATTTCCACGTCTCCCATGCTTCTGTGAGACACTAAGCTAATTCATAAGATGAAATACTGTAGAGTGTAGGCCTGTGTGATGTACCATTTATTGAACATGGTCATTTTTTTATTCTTATTTTACATTTATCTGTGTCTCCTATGAAGCTGCATTCATTGATGTGTTTTCTTATTTTTATCTTTCCTTTTTCTCTTTTTATCGTGCTCACTCATGAAAACACTCATTTCTCGCCCCTGGTCAGACTGTTGACTGATTCAGGACAAACTGAGGAGTGGATGCCATCTCAACCTCACTGTCAGAAATTCTACCAGGTGCCACTGACCAAAGACAAGGTTCACTTTGTGGACACGCCAGAAGCCCTTCAGAGATATAGGAACATAATCCTCAAGGTACAGAGACATAATGCCAGCAAAAGAAGGGAAATGTTAACTCTTTGATGAAAAGCTGTTCTATCACTAGTGAAGATCTTTATAGTGAATGGTGGGCATGTGGGCTACTAAGGAAAATTTCCATGTTTTATTTATCTATTCCTGTTTAAATTCTTTTCTTAGCAAGGTGGTGTTGTAGGAATTGACATGGAGTGGCAGCCCACATTTGGCTGTACCTCTGCTCAGCAAGTTGCCCTGATACAGCTGGCAGTTTTTGGCCAGGTTTTCTTTTTGGACCTCAGTGTAAATGGATTCTGTCAAGACCCAGATACTATTAGGTTCATCCAGACTTTGTTTTCTGAAAGAAATGTGCTTAAACTGGGTAAGCAACAGTCAAGGTTAAATCAAATTTCATCTAAGACCTTTGTGTTTGTACCTTTGTCACTCACATTTCTTCTTTTGTTTCCATTCAGGTTATGGTATGACAGGAGATCTCAAGTATCTCTTGTCCACTTGGCACCAGTTTTTAGAGGAGCCATTGAAAATGGAGGGGGTGCTTGATCTTTTTAGTATACACCAAAAGGTAACATTATCTTTTAATTCACATAACTACGTGCACAAGGGTTCTAGGTTACATCTAGTTGTTGGTCCCATAGTGAGAAAAGAAAAAACATAATTACATTATTCTTATCCTAATTAGTAGGAGTGTAATCTTTTAAAGCATCATTCTTCTTTTATTAGTAAGGATTTAGTGTTTAATAAACTCCACCTCTGATTTGCAATGGAGTGCTAATTTAATACATTGAAAAAACAGAAATAATCAGCATTTTATTACCCTACTAATTTCCAATTCCTAACATTTATTTCCAATTTATACTATTTAACATGTAACTGTGAATGTATAATAATTGTAAAAAATCTATTTTGATTGTCTCAACAAGTCAGGTGTTTGGTACTTAAAGGATAAGGCTGGTGTTCGTCTTTTGTTTTTGATATTATGAACAAACCCCAAACCAGATCCCAGTTTAGCTTGCTCTCTCCTCTGTTTACAGAGTTTATCAAAGGTAGCAGAGAACACACACATGTACAGTTGACTGTTCCTTCCTTCAGAGACTGCAAAAAATGGTGACCGTTCTTAGTGCTGGGAGCTCTTTTTTGAAAAGACATACCCTGCATTTTTGTGAGGAAGAAACATGTCACCCAGTCCAGCGGGTGTGGCTCAATCGTGTGATTTAATAGCTTTCAGACAACAATGGAGATGTAATGCAGACAAATAAGCTACACCGGGGTCTGAATTCACAAACATTATGGTGAGTGCATGAAGTTCATTGTTAGTTTTAGTCTCTGTATGGGATTTGTGGAAAATAACAAAAACATAGAAAATCACAAGCCTTATCCTTTAAGGCTGCCAAGTTTAGCCTGGTTAAGCTTGACAAGCACCAATGTTTGTTGACTATTCATCTACTGTGTCCCATCCAACCAGAGTTAATGTACTATAGGATTGTGATGAATTTGCTGTGGTTATAGTCATTGCTGTTTCAGGCTGTATTTGGATGCTAGCCTGGGTACATGTTACTGCTATGGTCCAGTAGTTTTCCTGAGATGTATGTGGTTCAACTCGCTGTCCACGAGGGGGATAGGAATGTGGGAATGGCACCCTGGGCCAGTTACTGATGAGCTTGCTTTACCATCTGCTGGAGTCGGCTGCTTGTTACAGGATGGGAGGAATTCAAGACATATTTTTTGAAATCACAAGGAATGTCCGGGTGAAACAGGATGTTGTGACAGGACATAAGAAGGGAGGGACTGTTCAAAAGTTCAAACATGTATTTCCTACAGCCTGTCACAAAGTGTGAATTATTTTAAGTTAATGCTAAGTGGTGTAATAACTACTATGGAAACATGGTCTTAAATTGAGAAATTTTCAAAAATTGTAAGTGTAATGCCTGTGATGCTTTTTGAAAGATCCAGCGTGGTAAGGTCAACAGGTCTCAGAATGGCCCTAAAGAGGTGCTGGTTGGAGAGAACTCTGCAGAGAAAGGCCTCAGTCTACTGGTGCACCAGGTCCTGGGAAAGCCTCTGGACAAGACAGAGCAGATGTCCAATTGGAAGAAACGTCCACTACGCATCAGCCAAATTAGATATGCAGGTAAGCTATTATCCATGCACACAACCACAATGCCAGGGGGACAGATGGTTGCTCTTCTTTTCACTATAGAATATCACAGATTATTTTGTTATCCCCTGACGGACTGCAAACCAATAAATTTGCACCTCTTCCTCTCTTTTTCTTGCTTGTTTCTTAACATTGTTTTAGTGGCAGATGCCTACTGTTTGCTCGATGTGTACGCTGTCCTCTCCAGAAACCCAGCAGATTTTGGTCTACCAGCTGACCTGCGGAGCATCTCTTCAAGCCAATCAGAGAGCAGCAGAGACAAGAAGAACAAGAAACAGACTAAGAAGGCAAAACAAGCCCTTGGCAAAGAGGTCAGGAATTTATATGCTATTTTTTCATTGCAACTGTGTGTCAATGACCAAGTTTACCTATTTTTATGATGCTGACATCAAATGCTATGAAGTTTTTGACTGGAAAAAAGGCTCCTACAAGGTGAACCCACAGAGGATAAAATATAGCTCAGGAAGATTCACTCTCTACTTTTTTCTAGACAGGTATCAAACAGACAGATGATTTCAGAGACATGTTGCTTGAAATCTAGAGAGGCCACTTGTATTAAGAAAAAAGACCAGAATCCACTAACTACTTGACCTGTTTTTGACCCGATCAGACCCTGAGCAATATTGTTTAACAGTAACTTTTCTGTTCAAACAGTTTTGTATTATGAGTTAGTTTTGAATGAACAAGGAAACAGAAGAAACAGGTAGGTATGTTTGCATCAGATAAGAATTTATACTTACTTACTGTAAGTGCAAATTTGAAAAGGGCAGTGTGAGATTTTATCCTTGACTTTCCTTCTATTTTGCTGCACACCTTTTTGAAAGCATTCAGTCAACAGAGCATTGACAGGATTATTACTGACAAATGTTGCAAACATTACTCAGTTAGAACCAACACTTTTCTTCGGAACTGTTGTGCTCATACATTTAACAGTTCTTAGGTATGTGATTAATACAGAATGTCAGGCTGAACTTCCAATCTGCAGGGAGAAACAATATGGGTTTGACCAAAGCTATTCAGCAGTTCCTATCAGCTCCAGGGTTGCTGTTGTATAGCTCACCCTGTGCTTGACCTCCCTGCACTGTGATGCAAGTGAAAAGACCCCCTCCCCCTCCCCTCCCCCCAGTGGGGGATCAGTTAAGTATCACATTATCGTCTCTGTCCATTTAGGAATGTCAGGGGGATCAAAGGGTCAGTCCGCCTCACTCCGACACAAAGAAAGGCCTCCTGTGTGGTGAGAAGCCCTCAGAAGATGTCCCCCCTCTGCACCCCCAGCAGTTACGAGTGGTGTGTGACAACATGCTGCAGGGACTTGGGAGGTACCTGCGCTGTTTAGGAGTCGACGTGGTCATGCTGGAGAACACAGATAATCACAGAGTAGCAGCAAAGGTGATTTGATAGTCTGTCCTGGTAACATACAGGGACAATAGATATGTACAGAAAGAAGTACACAAATACTACATTGGGTATATAACCAGTGATTTTACTACTGCATCTGTTCAATGTGTGTTTTTGTACCAGTTAGCACAAGCTGAAGGTCGTGTCATACTCACATGTGGACAGCCGTACCAAAGTGTAAGTACTAACTAATGTAAACTCAAGAACAAATCTCAAATGTAAGAAATGATGATGATTTGTGACTGCATGATCTTGTGTGTGTTCTGTGTTTGCCAGTATACATATGTCACTGCTGTCTTCCGATATTTATAGTTGCGATCCCAGGTCGGTGAGGGTCGCTGCCTGTCTCTAGATTGTTCAGAAAAGGCCAGAGACCAGGCTGTCCGAGTCCTCAGACACTTCAACGTCCAACCCACTCCCAGCGATATATTCAGCCGTTGCCAGGTAGGAAAGACAGAAATGGACAGAATGTTTATTAAAAATGATCACAGAAACTAATATTCTGTCTTTTTGTGCAAAACTTGCTAATAGAAACATCGCTGCAACAATTCTAATGTATTGGGTACCATGGAATACATTTATGGTGTTTGCTTTCAGCTGATGTTTATATACACACACAAGCTTTCAATGAAAAAGAGGAAAAAGCTTGAGTTGTTATATAAGTGAGAAATACAAGCAACATGAATTCCCAGGCAATAGTTCAGTGGTTATAAAACACTGCTGAACATGTTAAGTTCTTGAATTATGAGAACAAAGCTTGTGGTGGCTGTGGTGTATTGTATAATACTGAATGAAAGGGGAAGAAATTAATATATGAGAAGGGGAAATGGAGAATAAGGGCTTTTACAAAACCATCTATTGTACTTTTCTGAGAAATGTAATGTTTAGAGTGTTAGTGACAGCTGAGAAAGGTGAGTGCGTTAATGTGCTTGGCCAACACTGGCTGTTGTAGAATGCCACTTCTCTTTTGGGTAAGGATCTAAAGCTAGTGCCAGAGATGGCATTCCACAAAGCTTGATATATTATGGCTAGACTCCATGCACTATAATCAAACTCTTGGACAGGGGCTGGAGAATGGCTGAGCTTTGTCCTCCTCAGGACTGTGCTTTGAGGTCACATTGGTAGTAATGTAGTTATTATCCTGGGTTGTTGTGGCGATAGAGAACAAAATGACTATGACTACCTTCATGTTGGAGGTATTCAGTTGTGGCCATTCGAGTATCTAATTAGTATGCCTTCTGGTTACCTCCCTGTGGAGGTATTCTGGGCATGTCCAATGGGGAGGAGACCCTGAGGCAGACCCGAAAGGGATTGCATTTCCCATATGGCCTGGGAATGTCTCTGGAGCCCTAGGAAGGACGGAGGATGTGACTGGGAAGAAGGAATGTCTGGGTTAAGTTCCTTAGCTTGATGAACCTGTAGGAGAAATGAAACTGGATGTATTTAAATTGATCTCTTCTTCTTCAAAAACTTTTTCAGTATGACATTCTTTCATCTTTAGTTACAGAAATATTTATGCTAATAGAGATGCTTCTAAATTCCATTAACTTTATTATTTGAAATCTTATTTGATCATGTGTGTGCAGCCAGGAAAAAAAGTTTTTTATGCAGCTTTTTTAGGCATCAATAACTGTTGGATTTAAGGAACCTGACATGTAGATATTTCCATGAACGGCTGATTAGGGAGACTTGTGTGAGCTACGACGGCTGTGTTTGTGTTTGTTTGTGTGTGTGACGGCAGGGGTGGTCAATGGGAGGGGTGTGTTCGCAGGACAGTTTTTAAACCTGGGTGTTCTGGCCTGCCCCTGGTAGGGGGCCCCAAATGTGTCAAGATACACCACTGGGTTCATTTGTCTCAGACATGTCTCCGAAATGTGGACCACCTTAATGCTATCTCCTGCTCTTTATGATATGCTGAAGAAGAAAAAAAAAGACACATACATTTGTTTGTGTTTATTCATTGTGGGAACTTTACTCTGACTTATATTCTTCTCCTGGAGACCCTAACCTTAACCACAAACCAGTCCTTGCCTAAGCCTAATCCTTAGCCTAACCTTAACCTGACATCATCCTAACCTTAAACCAAGTTGTTGCCTAAAATTCAATGACTTACATGGTGGGGAATACACACACACACGTTTTCATTCCTCTTGGGGACTTTACATTGACCTAAATTCATTTCGTTGAGACTTGCCATGACCTTAACCATAACCACTACTTTCCATAACCGTAACCCTAGCCCTCGCCCTCGCCCTCATCCTAACCTTAACCTAACCCCTAAACTTTCACTAACCTTACACCAAAACCATGATTATAAAATTCAGTAAGTTCAGTTTACATGATGGGGACCAGCTCCTGATCCCCATGAGGAAGGCTGTCTCCACAATTTGAGTGTGTGTGAGAGCAGGTTTTGGTTACCACAATGTGAGTAATCCCAGCAGATTCACACAGTCGCACACACACAGAAATCTGACTAAAATGACCAGTGGCCAAATGGTCTTCCACGTATGTTCCCAGTTTATTAGTCACTTCTGATGCCACTTCAAGTGGAAGTGACTTTGATATATTATGGCCACAGGATGGCCAAATGTAACCTCTAAAATCGTTTAGTCTGTCACAGCAGCAGCTCTGCCTCAGATCTGTCCCCTCGTATATATACGTGAGACAGTAGACCTGAGAAAACATTTGTCCCAGAATGTGGGTAATTTTTAAAAGAATATATTTTACTAAAATAGTCAAAGTAGAATTGTAGTTAATCCAAATGAAGGTTGACGTAACTTGTGTGTAGAGGTGTGTGAGTGAGAGAGTTTCACCCTGGGGACTGCTCCACAGCCCACCCAGGCGAAGTTAACCCCTTTGTTATCTCATTGTAAAGCGCTCTGATTAGCAATGGATGGGTTAGTTTCTCTGCCTTTGTCTCCCTGTGTTTTTCTCTCCTGCACTTACACCACTGATGAATGTCGTGAGGGAAGAGAAGTGAAAAAGAAGCAGAGAGAAAAGGGATTAACCACAGGCTTGTGCAGGGAAAGGGTTAATGTTTGTCTTCATGTATCAATAGGCCACACAGACATTTTAGAAGCATAGGAATGTGTGTCCACACCATGGAGACCTCAAGAGTGGAAGGGGAGATGTAGGAAGGCTTCGTGTGTATGTGCATACTTGAAAGAAATGAAAAGCAGGGGAAAAAAACACTGCATGACATTTTCATTTTTTTTCATTTCAAATTTCAAGTATGTTGTTTGAAAGATTTTCCTGACAGCCGTTTATCATCAGCATGGCTCTTACAAAACCTTGTATCCAATAACCGAGGACCCTGTTATTTGATACAAATAAAGAAAGTAAAGGAATATTTGTTTGTGAACAAGGCAGTATCATGTTGACTTAGTAGTGTGTGTCAGTATCTATATACTATTAAGCAATAAAATAAAATGAATGCGTCAAAGGCCTACCACACATGCCCCATGGAAAAAAAAAAAAAAAAGATCTTCACAGGCAAAATTAAAGATTAAATAGAGCATATCAGATAAATCTTAAAATTAGTCAAATGAGTCGAACAAGTTAAGAGGTTTACGTAAATAAATATATTTGACTTTTCCCAAAAACCCCAAAACCACATTTGAATAAAGTTATACATGACTGTTTTTTTTTTTCAGTTTAGAAGAATATAGCTTTGGCAGAAATGAAAAATCTGAAAATATATATAAACGAATACACATGAAGTAGTGTTCAAAACATATTGTTGTAGTTGAAATAGTAACACATGCATTTGAAAGTAATAAGAACGCATTTATAGTGTCCACCATGTATACATGTAAAACTTTCGTCCTTCAATTTAATCACTGTGGATAAACCTGTGGATTGAGTAGGAGGGTGGATTTGGTGATTGGTCCACTGCAGTTTCCTTATACAGCTATATCCTTTTCTTTCCTCCAGTGCCTGCTGTATCTATACTTTCCATGCACACAAACACTTCCGTTGGGTTGGGCAGTTCCATCAGATGTCCCATACTGGCCTTTTATAGACATGTTGAGATAGCAGAGATTTGCCTAAGAGATAGACGTCAAACCAACCAAACACACATACACATTTACAGTGATCTGCTTAACCTAAAACCACCATGTTATACACAAATGGCACACAGTCACCTCAGCACCTTTACACACGCGCGCACTCAGCACTCCAAAGTACACTAACTCGGTCACAAATGCACACATGCTCCAGCTCTGTCATAGACACTATTGGAGCAGAAGCGCTGGTTCCCACGCACCAGACTACTGGGGAAGTGAAAACAAGAGCAACAGGAACTGCTGCACCGTGAGAGGGAGGGGTGGGTGAGATGAGGAGAGGTTGGGGAGAGGAAAAGGGGAGGGAGGAAGAGAAGTGAGAGCAGAAACGATGGCAGTGAGGAGAAAGGGAACAGCAGTGAAAGAAAGAGAAGAAGTGAGTGAGTGAGAGAGGAGGAGAAACAAAAAATGTGGCACACAGAGGTTGTGTGAAAATCAGAAATAATTTTTGTTTGTGTGCAAGCAAGTTGGGCGTCTGTTAGGGGAGGAAGAGAGGAAGAGGAAGAGAGAGTGTCTGAAAAGGTGGCACTAAAGGAAGAGGAGCGGGGGAGGAGGGCGAGGCGATAGAAAGACTTGTCTGTCCTTTGATGTACAAAGAGAGCTGCCGGCTGAGAAACAAGGAATGTGAGAGGTTGAGACACGTCTAAAGTTACCCTTGACTGGCTGTGTGTCTTTGTGTGTGTAAGAATGTATGCACATGTTAAAACCCAGTGAAACAATAGAAGACACTTTTTATAGACTTGTATATTCTTGCGTCCTATTCTTTTTAAGTTGACATTCACATACCTTTGGTAGATAATTCTGCAGTGTCCCTCACAAGCTATGAAATCCGGTCGCACATTTGCAAGAATTGTGTGTGTGTGAGTGTGTGTGAGTGTGTGTGAGTGTGTGTGAGTGTGTGTGAGTGTGTGTGAGTGTGTGTGAGTGTGTGGGAGCAGTGTGGTTTTGTCTATCATCTCTGTGCATATACCGTTCTTCATGATGGCAAAACAAGGGGCGAACTTGTGTGTACCGCCGCTTTCCCACTCTCCCTCCCTCCTCTCTCCGGAGACGAGAGCGGAGAGCGTCAGTGAGAGAGGGGAGCAGGAGACGGTGGGGAGGGGGGGGGCATTCCATAGGCACGCCAAGACATTCCGAGGGAAACCATCCTAAATATTTCCCACTGTGTGTGGCGAGGGCTCCGCTTCTCCTGTTACTCGCATACACACACATACAGTTTGGAAAAGTGCTAACACACACACACACACACTGGGAGAAAGTCGTGCATAGCACAGGTCACTTTCACATTCACTATTTTTGGCATACAAACGGGTAGATAGTGGATCAGTGCAGGTGTAAAGTGACCGATATGCTGCCCGTATGTCCGTCTCCTGTGTCTGTTTTTGTCTTGAAGGCGACATGCTGCCTTTCTGTCTGTCTGTAGAGGAGCCAATTCAGGAAAGGCCATTGTGATCGTTGTGTCACTCCAGTGTCTGAATTTATGAATGACTGAACAAGTAAGACATGACCACAAATATTAAGCTTTCACTTATCTACTGAGAGGGAAGGATTTTCTCTGGAGATGACTTCTTAACTGGAATGAGACTTACTGAAACTTAAACTCATTAGCTATAGGGAAGCATTCATGTGCTCTTCATTGGCGTTCATAAAGAAGTCAATGGAAAACAATGGTTCACGTTCCTATGTAAGGTCACATTTATTATGATATGTACAGTAAGTTGGAATGTGAAACGCTGGCAAACACACATTATTTTAATGGTTAATCCCTGAGCAACCTTTACACAATGCCATTTTTCAAGTGGTATTCACAGGCAGTAGATGGTTGTTAGAAGTACTTAGTGTGCTATTAAATTACAGTTGTGGTTGAATGTGAGAAACAGACAGGTTATTTTGGGATGTGGTGGTAAAGTCTTACTGAAAAACCTGCAGCTTCTAGTCAGAGACATGTCCCTGACTCATTTTGAAGTTGGTCTTCATGGCTGTCTGAGCAGACACAATAGCAGATACACACACATACACACACACACACACACACACACACACACACACCTTGATAGATAAGAAAGAAGATGAGCTATCACTCAGCAAGCATCTGGTCTTTAAGAAATCATGCCTCCTCACTTTTCCCACAGTGAAGTTGGCCCCAGGACAGCAGAGCAACTCAATGACACCTGTGTGTGCGGGTACATGCTTGATATGTATCTGTGTGTGTGAGAGCAACAAAAACTTCACAAACAAGCACCTCAAATGAGGTTTCTCTACGCATTTACAGGGAGACAGTGTATTTTTCTTTTTTGTTTTTCTTGTAGTTTAGAAAACAACCCCTGTATTATTTTTTTCAGCTTTAGTTTTCTATCAGAACACACTCAATATGTTAACAACCTCTTTATAGTTTGCTTATCAATCATCTGCAACAACCCTCCAAAGAGTTTGTAAACAGAGTTTTTATTTACCTGCAGCATGGTCTCATCTGTTTCTGCTCACATTTTTCTTCTTCTTCTGCTCTCTCTCTCTCACTGTTTCTGTTAGTCTCTCCTCCATATGTTTCTTTTCCTTTTCTTGGTCTCTGTGTGTACTAACACGTTCAAACATACTGTCACAGACGGAGAAAGAAAGCACATACATACATTTTATTTTTAAAAATCTAATACCTTTTTAAAAACCTTTTTAAAATGCCAAGGATTAGCTGTCAACCGCTTTTCATCTACGTTCACTTGGCACATATTCAGTATCATCATATAAATATCCTAATTTGCATGCATACCATAATAAACATGGCCTGCTCATACATGAGGACACAGTTATATGAGAATATGTATGTTAGTGTATTACACTTGTTTAAAAAGTCTTAACAAATTGCCTTCCAGTGGCACTTCATCTTCTCTAATCCCTCCTTTCCTGTTTCCCTCTTTTGCTCCCCAACACTTTTTTTTTGTTCTCTCACTCTCTCTATTTCTGTTTCTCCTCCTCACCCTCTACTTGGCCCACTCACTCAGCATCTCCCCTGCTCTCCCTTACCCACTTTTCTCACCCTGGCTCCCTGCACCGCTCCACTCCCAGTCTCCCTCTCCGTTTCAGATTAGCCAAGGCGAGGAATCCGGTGCAGCCGGCAGCTGGAATGTCCTGTTTGTCTTGCTCTGTTTTTGTGTGTCTATGTGTGTGTGAAGTTGGTGAGGCTGGTGCTGTTTTTTTGATGTGTTCTATTGTCTGAGAGCCAAGCTGCTTCCTGCCCCTGCTTTCCCCAAAAGCCAGAGAGAAACCAGAGGAGGAAAAAGACAAGGGAGGAGAATTCGTGAGAAAACATGACAGTGGCAGGTTGAGATGGAGTGAGAGAAGCAAGGATGTGGAGTAAGGGGGGGGGTAGCAAGGGGAGATGGTTAGGACAAGAACGATGAGGCAGGAAGTGATGGAGGGATTGAAAAGGGAGGAGAGAGTTGGAGAGAGAGGAAGAGAGGTGAGAAGGAAGGAGGGAGAGCTTCAATAGGGCTTTTCCTCCAAACACCAATACAATGAAGTAGTGCGTAATTTCCCATGTCCCCCACACCCACGTATACGCGCACACACACACACAAACACATTTTCTCATAGGTGATATAGCTTTATTGTCTAAATTTGGGCAGTTATACTTGGATCTTTCTCATTTCTCTCTCACGCTTACTCTCCATTTCTGTGGTCTGTATGTGGTCCAATAATATAGACAGTAATACAATACAAGAGGCTAAGAAATTATGAGCAAATCAGTGTGACAGAGATAAGGGAGGAGATCTAGAGGAAGAAGTTGTCTGTGAGCAATGCAAAATGGAAAAACAATAGCAAACTTAAAAAAAAAATGGCAGAGGAGGAAAAAATAGCTCAAAGTGCAATTTAGGTACGTTTCGTGTACGTGGTACATTTCCTTGTGAAAATGTGGACGTGCATAAATCATTCAACATGTGTTTTTGCGCATGAGTGTGTGCGAGTTGCTGGCCGGTGGAGGGGTTTTGACGGGGCAGAGCATTCCTGCTGGGTGGTGATGTCATGAGAACTAGCTCTCTGCGCGCAGACAGGCAGCCCTGTTTATGTTCCCCTCCAGAGGAGAAACCACACTGTGTGTCTGTGTGTGCGTGTCTCTCTGTCTGACTGCGTTATTGGCTCATGGGGGAGGTGGGGGAAGCCGAGAGGCACTCGAGAGGGTCTACTTTCCCCTGCCGCTCAGGGAGAGGGAACCACTTACTGATGCCTTCCTCTCAAACACACACACAGAAAGAGGAAGTTTCTCATGTTTTGCAGAACACAGTAGCTGCACAGCCAGACTGTGCTGCTGTGAGTGATTGCCCTTTGCTTCTAAATAGTCTCCTAAGGGAAGCAGAATTCTTTGCAGTATAATAACAAAGCTCGGGTCAACTAATGACAACAGAACCACACACAAAGCATTCAAATGCATTATTATTCCTTGTGTTCTTTAACTTGAAGGTTTATGCATTTCTTTAGATATTTAAGTCGGTAAAAACATAATTAGGGCATGCTGAGATGTTAACGACATGAACCTAGTTGCAAAAGTAGGTCAAAACTCTACTGATTAGAAAATAGAAAATATTATTGAACAACTGGATTCAACTTATTTTTCCTACAGTGCATGTACCCATGCAAATATGATTTACTTTTAGGTCACCCGCAAATTTTGCTTCAGTCAATAAAATGAAAATCAAATAGGCAATTTTGCAAAAATGTTGTGAGAACTAGCCCTAACAACCATGTTTTCCTCTCCCAAATGCTGCTGGTATGAGTTGTCTTTGTGTCTGTGGTCATGGTATAATGGTTTCCCTTGCGATAGTGAAATGTGATCTTCACTCTTTGCAGCTTAGTCAATCATAGATCATTCTCCCACACTCAACACGCAATGCAACCTAGCAAACCATCCGCACTCATTCTGCCTGTGCTGCACACAGTATTGATGATGCAGAACTTTTGTCAACCATGCTACTACCTGAGAGTTTTAGGGTTGTTATTACCACAGTTCTGCACATCGGCCTGTTTAAGTAGTTCTGGTGCAGTCGTGCTTTAGAGGCAGCCATTCTTGTTGAGTTTAACGGACTGATTTGGAGCCTGTCTTCTGTTTACTGTTTGGTTCAAAACTGCTAATTACCCTGCAGTTGTCATTCTGCTAAATATAGTATGAATTTTGTAGGTTTTTATTTTTGTTTAAATACATGTCAGAGCTGCACCATAGCACATAGCTCATTACTACAGAAAATAATAATGCTTCTATGTGTGGTGGTGTATTTTTTGCATGTTTAGGACACCATTTAAGCACTTGCGGACGTTTGACAATTCTAAACCAATATTTGAGAAGAAGACACACTTTGCCCTAGACAGATTTGTGTTTACAATAACAACGTCCCCATTATGGCATAGAGGAGTCCTAGGGAGAAAATCTAATTATCCTTCCCTGCTATGTTTTGCTAATGTTGGGTTACTAACTACATAATTTTAGTTACCTTTCAACTCATGACTGGTCTCTGAGTGATGAATGTGTGTGGTCTGTTGTCTATGCTTAGAGAGACACAAGAGTAGGGGTATTCAAATTCTGTGGTTGTGTGTGTTTTCCTGTCTCCTGTTTATAGAGTTTTGGTGCTGTAGAGCTGTAGGATTAAAACACATGACGTGTGGTATTTGTTAAATGTTTATATCTGAAAAAGACATGTATTCTCAGATCCTGGTGAAAGGAAGCAAAGAACTGCAGATTTTAATTCTAGCCCTCAATTAACAGCCAATTAAAACTTTCTGTGTCATGTAAATGTGGAATGGAACTGATAAGAGAGAAACCCAACAAGACTGGGAACCACTGACCTATCCATCTTTTACCACAATAACCCCATCCATTGTGGTCTGACTTGTTTTTTTTGTTTTTGGCTCCCCTGTGTATGTGCATGCTGTGTGTTAAGCTTGTCTGTGTCTGCAGTTTCCGAGAGCAAGTTGTGTCAACAATTAAATTTAAACCTCATGGAGACAGATAATAGATGGTAACCCCCCACCTAGTCTGTGGTTTGTGAACTCCATCACTGTACTTTGTGTTTGTGTGTCTGTTGTGTTGGGAAGCTAATGATGCTGTGATGTATTGTTGTTGGGATTTTTTTTTCTTTTCTTTTTTTTTAACTTGTCTCGTGTGCAAATCTGTGACTGTAACCATTGTGACTGTGTATATTCTGCGTGTAGGTGTATACCTTCTTAAACATTCTTTAAATGTCTAATCTACATGTTCGGTGCTTGTATATATTATACATGTGTGGTTTTTGGGAATGTGAGACCAGCCGAGGCCTTGAGACCTAAAACTAGCAGTAATTTTTTCCCAAAGCCCATGGTTTGCATGAAGTGATGCTATCAGGATGTTAGACGTGTGTTTGCTTTTGGAGCTGGCAGACACACAGACACACACACACACACACACACACACACTCTCTCTCTCTCTCTCTCTTTTATCTGTTTTGTTCTCTCTCCCTCCTCCGTTACTCACAGAGTCGATTAAAGTGAAAGTCCTTGCAGGGTGGGAATGGTCACAGACAGACACCCCCCATTGCCCTCGGGGAGCAAAGAGGTAGAAGGCTGGAGAGGTCAGGCTGTTTGGCCTGGGAAAGGCCTGAAAGAGCAAAAGGGGCAGTGTGGACAGATAGAGAGGGTAGATGGCTTGATAGAAATCAGAAGAGAAAAGAGCAAGGAGAGAGTAGAGAAGAGATATACCTCTTACACACAAAGCAACATCGGGAAGAGAGGAAAAGAAATGACTGATGCTAAAAAAGGATAAAAGGTAGATGCAGGAAATTGGCATCAACAAAATGAAGAAAGTGAAGTGGGGAATCTGACAGAGATAGACTAAATCATGGAGGAAAAACTATAACTTTGAGGGAGAGATAGAGTAGAAGCCAAGACTTCTTCGCTATTGAGTTGCAACTGAGAGACGTACAGGATATAAATGGAATGGAAAATTAGGCACACTGTACGTTTAAAAAAAAAAAATTAAAAAATAAAAAGATAAGGATTATGATGCACAACTTGCGTCTTTTCCCATTTCCTCCTCCCCTTACAGGCCAAGGAAAACCAGTGTGTAATGTTTCACATAGAAACTGCATCCCAGGATTTTAAATAATCCCATGAAATCTGAGAAGTATTTGCATGCATGTATTATGTGTGTATTCTCTAGAAACCATGAGTATTGCCTGTGGACTAAATACAAACATGCCAAACAAGTATGTGCAGTTTTAAAACATGAGTCAGCTATGTTATTTATTTATTTTTTTTCTTAATATCTACCGATGCGTGTATTCAAGCTGTGGTCATTGATGAGAATCACATCTCCGACATTAAGTTCATATTGACCCATCAGTCTGCTTTCCAAATACATCATATCAATATTGTGACATTATTAAATCATATTTTAGTGCCTCATTTGTGGTATTTTCAACAGCTTCTTCAATGCTTGGGACTTCTATTTGTTTTAAGTTTTCTTTGCGCTGCTGTTCTATGTTTTTGAATGCCAACTATTCCAGTCATCTCATTCTTCAACTTATGTAAACTTTCAGTCTGGATATTTGTGTTGGCACGTGAGCTTTTAGAGGTGCATGGTTGCGGGTGTGACTGGGTGTGTGATGGTGTAGTATTAGTATGCAGTATGGGTGTGGGTGTTTGTGGTTCAGGGTGTAGCCTTTTTGCATGGGCCGCTGCTATCTCGTAATTGTAGGACCGTTAAACGTAAGCGTGTGTGTGTGAGAAGGAGAACTTCGAGCATGTCCCACCAACTCAAACCAAAGCTGCATATCCATTAATGAATTAATGGAGCAACTCAAGCCACCTAGCGTCCTCTTTTGTTGCCGGTGGAAAGCAGAGGTGGCTGGAGCGCCTGAGTACCTGTCTGTCTAGATGATCCCATGGACCTCCTATGCACACACACACACACACACACACACACACACACACACAGGCCTCCTTGGACGCAGGGAACCCTTTCTTTCTTTCTTTCCCTCCATTTTCCTGCTGTCTATTTTGGTCAACTGGTGGCCCGTTCCCACAGTGCTGCTGTTCCCATGGTTATCGCCGCGGAGATAGCGAATGGGGGTTGGGGTGGTGGTGGGCTTGACAGAGAGCGGGAGAGACAGCGTAGCTCTGTTCGAAGAGATAGGGGACTCTGTGGCTGTAGAGGAGGCGGGGGGTGAGGTGGGAGGGTGAATGAAGGGTATGGGGTTGAGTGTGTGTGAGTGTGTGTGATGTGTAGCTCCCATGAACATCACAGGTGGCCCAGGAGGATTGAGTCGGCTTTTGTTAGATATAGGATTTTTCATAGATTCTGCGAGTAGGTGACATCATATCTTCAGTATCCTCAAATTTGTCACGGGAGACATTAGCTGTGTGTGTATGAAGGTATCCATCATATTAGATGTGCATGACTCAGGCTTGCAGATACTTGATTTTACAATAAGGCCAATATCAGTCTTACGTAGGAACAACAATGTGTCGTGCCTGATGTGAGATTCTTTATGTGGGTAGATGCTACTTCCTGGGGTGGGGGCGAAATGAGAGGTGGCAAAGGAAGTGGAGGGGAAGGGTAGGAGCCAGAGCTGGTTGGGTGGGGGGGGCAGCAGCAAAAAAGGGAGCAAGTGAAGGGGGGTGGGGGGTACGGGTGGGAGTGCAGGGCTCAGAAAGAAGGACGGATTCAGTTCCCACACTTCTAATTATTGTGTCACTGGAGACTGAAAGGGGACTGCCCCTGGCCCTAGGGAATTTGCTGGGGCCAGTCGGAGAGAGGGAGCAGCGGTGGAGGGAGGGAAAGGGACAGAGGAGGGAAGGAAGGGTGGAATTAAAGAGGGTGCATGACACAGGAACTCTCTCCATCGTCCTTTCTTTTGGTTTTACCTCATTGTACTCAAACTAGAGGTGAACCCCTTGACCACAAGCCCCCTCCCCTTCTCTCCCCAAATACCCCAACCTCTCACCTCCAACCCAATTCTCCTTAACCCTCCCTTACCCTCCTCCACCTCAGCCCTCTCTTTCCCTTCAGCCTTTGTTCACCATCATGTACTACTTCCTTTTTACACCCCCTTCTTCTTTCATTTTTTTACCTCCCCCTCTACCTCTATGGTTTTCTAATGCTGCGTTCCCCTCTTATGTCTCCTGCTGACATGACCAAGACTCCCAGAAACACTTGGAAATGAGTTCAAACTCACACAGACGTAGATGTCTTATCCTGCATCATTATGGCCACTTAACCCTGAACCCTTTCCCTCTTTTATTTGACTTTATCTCACCCTCCTGTCTACTGTGGGTTGTGTGTGTCCTGATAATATATGTGATGACTCTGACAGAGACACTGCTGTGTGTGTGTGTGTGTGTGTGTGTGTGTGTGTGTGTGTGTGTGTGTGTGTGTGTGTGTGTGTGTGTGTGTGTGTGTGAGTGTGTGAGTGTGTGAGTGTGTGAGTGTGTGAGTGTGTGAGTGTGTGAGTGAGTGAGTGAGTGAGTGAGTGTGCGCGTGCGCGTGTGTAGCCCCACAACTGTTCTGGGTTTGATGACAGCTTGAAGCAGTAATAGTCCTACTGTCTTTCACAGCATCTCACTCCATTGTCTCATGGACAACTTGATCGTATGTGGTCCCAATTAGATCCCATCTTAAATACTGCTTGCTATCCTTAGTTCTGAGTTAAACACCATCCTTGTTGTGGGTTTGGGGTGTGAGTTAATGTTGTAATGTTGAATGAGCACCTTGAGTGCCACAATCATACACAACTTTGATCATCATGATAATTGTTTTCATTATTTTAGTCTCAATGTTAATGCCTTGGAAACAGTATACTGTATGTTACAGTACAAAAATGAAAGACCGTATGCATCACTCAGAACCTGTCTGGGTACCATACACTGTAAGTAACAGGAACAGTTCAGCAGCTTACTCCCATATGAATCCGTCCTTCACCTCTTACTGCAAAATCAGTCAAGAAGCCATGTGGATGAGTTGCGTCCTCTCAGTTCTCTCATAACACTTCAGGAGAGAACAGATCAGGCCAGCAGCAGCCACCACTGTCAATATTTACAGTCCTGGGTGAATCATTCTGCATTACAATAACATTCCCTGCATGCCTCTACATCAGCAAGAGATGAGAAAAAAAAAAGAAAAGCGAGACAAGGGGTGAAGACTGGGGCTGGAGGGTGAAATATGCACCAGCAGCGATAAACGTGCAGAGGAATCTGCCGGTGGCTCTCCCATGACGGAGCTGTCTGTGTGTGTGCGTGCGTGTGCGTGTGTGTGTGTGTCTGCGTCTGCGTCTGTGTATGCAGATGTAGTTCAGGTTGATGAATTCAGGTCGTGTGGGTGGAATGTCAGTTTGGAGTGTGTGGGTGTAGTGACAGTTTGAGAATTGTTAGCGCATGTCGAAGTAAGCTGAAGATGTTGTAACAACATCAGGTTGAATGGGTGCAGTTAAGGCATGGGAAAAATGAGCACAGACGATTTTACTGTGTAAGCATGTGTAAACGTCACTCTGCACAGACTCCACATGCAGCTGAGCATATGGCTTTTGTTCTCAGTTGAACTCTGCTAATAGGTTGTGGTTAATGCAGAATGCTAGTTTGTTTCATGTGCAAACTGACAGGCGAGCATGATGTATGTTTTTTTTTTTTTTTTTTTTTTAGGGTCATTCAAGCTATTTCTGTCGCAGCATGACTTCTTTTAAAGGAACTTACCGTTTATAGAATTTCACTTTGGCTGTTTATTTCATTGCAACAAATAAGTAAAATAATTTACTTGTACTTGTACTACCACTACTGTGGCATGTTTAAGGGATTTTAAGTGATCTGTCTATTAATTTGTCATTTCTTCGATACAATGTAAGAAAATTATATATAAAATTCCCATAGTTCCCATAATTTCCTAAAGGTGACTCATTTGTATGACCAACACTCTGGCTGATCTACTCTTTCTGAACTAGTACAGTGACTGTATAGAAGCTGAACGTCCGAAGCACAGAACACGTTTCACTTGCGATAACCCCACAGTGACATGAGCACTAACTAATACTACAGCTGAAAAACACAGTCAGCAATCAGACACATTTCCACTCAAACTGGGAATGTTTAGTCTGGTTGATTTAAGTTTAACCCATAATAAAAAAAGCAACGTATGAATAGAAGCTGTCTGGCGGTTTAATCCAGCTTTTATGGTTTCAAGATGAGCTGTTTTTATCCCTCTTTTAAACCCATTGCCCAACAGACCTTTTCAGCACGTTGTTATCCTGAGCTGTTTGGCTTAGACTGGCCCCAGCTATCTGGCATCTGAAGAGAGAGAGGGGAAAAAAAGACTACTTGGAGTATGAGAGAAAGAAAGAGGTTAAAGGTGAGAGACGACCAGAGTGAAGGAGAGGTTTAGATTGAAGGGAACACTGGAAGGGGGTAGATGGAGATTCAAGCAAGATGGTGAAACAAGAGAGAAGACATAGGTTCAGTTGGAGAGAGGGAGAGATGGAGGTTAAGGTTGAAGGTTGAGTGGGTAAAAAAAAAAAACAGAATAAAGTGACTGTGCCAAGCCGAGGGAAAGCATTAGTGCTGCGGCTAGACTGTTATCTGGTAGAGTCTATACCATTATCTTCTTTATTACTTCTTTTTAATGAGCTCCTATAAAGAGGGAGGGAAGAGGAGGCAGATATGTTGAGGCTAAGTGGAGGGTGAGAAAAAGGTCAAAAGCGGAAACAAATTGACGAGAGAAACCAAAAGTTATTGAGCAAGAGATAAAGAGAGTGAGGGAATGGAAACAAGCAGTGTATAAATTAGAGATGTATGTGTATGCAGCAATAAAAAGTCTTGCTGGTGCCTCATCTGTCACTACAGCTCCTAACAATAAATCCATATTAACCTAATGTAGTAAAGTAGAATGCAATATAGTAATAGTAATATTACATTAGTGGTCAAAAATAAATGTAAAACTACAGCAGTGTATATATTTACAATAGCTTAGATACACATAGATAGTACTTAAATAAAAACAGGAAATGGAGTACTAAAAAGGTATAAAAATAAGATTTATATAGAGATGTCTCTGATGACTCAGTTTTAATTTCATTTTTAAAATATAAAAAAAGAACAGAAGAGAGACTCCACTCTCTTGAGGACAAGGAGCAATGAGGCAGTGCTGAAAAAATAAACGATGTAGAAAAAAGCACATCTGTTTTTGGCTGATTTGAAAATATCTTCACTGGATTTGTAATATCTCCTTTATGCATGCCAGTGGCCATATTGCATTAATACACAGCACATATACACAAAATGAAGCTTATCAGTGAGCTTTCGCTGTTGTAGTCTCTAAAACACAACTGGATGATTTGCATTCATGGGAAAATCAGGGAGAAAATAATATGGCTTCTGTTTGGTGCAGGTGAAATGAGTGGGTGCACCATGACTCAGGGTTGGGTGTGCGTGTGTGAGTTGCATGTGAGTTTTTACATAGTTTGCAAGCCCTGTGTGGTGTGTGTGAGTGCGTTATGTATATGTTCATACATGTGTGAGTGAGGTGAGTCAGAGGAAGGTGTGTGTGATGTCAAGCCCAGACAGGCTCTGTGGTCCAAGTTCAGGTTGCTGTCAGGTGGTAGCGGTTAGTTAACGGAGCTGGTAATTACCTCAGCCTGTTGGGCTGAGACACTGGCCAGATACCCTCAGGATACTGTGGGAAAATATATTTAGCAGGTCATGTTCCTGCTGCAGCCGAAAACTGACCAAACATCTTTAAGAACAGACAAAATATCTAAAGCACATGTAAAAATATATATATAAATAAATATATACATGAAGACTTTTCATCTGTAGACATGCTTTGTTCTTAATTCTAGCAAATAATAATGTTATTTTACTAATAATAGAATGAGTTCAGTTGGGTTTTCCACTGTGACAAATAATTATTTTGAATTTGGGCTGAACTATATTTTCAGTGTTTATAATGAAATCAAGCCTCACTGACCAATATGTTATACATTTTATTTTCATATTCAAGTTATGTACTAAATCCCTGACAGCCCAGAAAAATATATACTAAAGAATTTACCCATGCACCCTCTTCTTATCTAGTTTTCCTTATGGCTAGTGTGGTACCTGTTACCTCCATCTGCAAGTCTGACTTCTCTTACTGAAATATAGTGAAAATGATTGATTTTCACCAAGAGCTCGTATATAGGCGAGGACCAGTAAAGACAAGGGGGTGATTTATAATTTGTGTCATCCAGAAACTACTTTATCAGTTAGACAAAATACTGTTCATTTAATTTAATTTTTTTGACTCACTTTCATCTCTTGCATTCAGGCTTTTTCCCCCCATTCCAAGATAGCAACTTGATTTAATGATTAACATGAATGATGTAAGCTTTTCCAGTGGGAGAGTGCTAAAAGATGATGTTTCCACTCCTCAGCCGAAAAAAAACCTCTTCTGTTCTGTTTGCATCCATCAGAGTCACGTGTGAGATTGTTCACCGCTGTTCAAGCGTTTAAATGACCTGGCATGACCCTGGGACTAGGTAGGAAAGCGAAGGAAAAAGCCAGTGCTTCTGCCTGTTAATATCTCCTTACTCATCATTTCTATGATAGTATGAGGCTGTTTTTTCCAGTTCAGCAACCATCCCATTTACAATGGACCTCCATCATTTCACAGTGGCAACTTAAACTGCACATCTGCCCAACAGAATGACAGGGATTCAACACTGGCAGAACATCCCTGTCATGGGATGATGGGAGCAAACAATGAATCTTTTGTGTTGTATGTTTAATTTTTCTTTCCAAATTATATGCCACGTGTTCCGTGGGACGCTGCACCTTCTCGGATAAAGACATGTTTTTCTATGTACTGTATATATGTTTTGGACCACGGGAAGCTTGGACAGTGAAATTGAATGTTTTAACGCTTTAACTGGACTTTGAATTAACATTGAGAAAGAAAAGAACATTTTCAAAAGGTAATGACTGTACTCCCTCTCCTCTCTCTCCTCTTGATCTTGATCCTTTCCAGTTCCCATGCTGCCCCTTACCTGACTTACAATTTGAATCAAATCACCAATGTCCAATTGGCTGCCCTAACCATGTGACCGACATCGGTCATAAAAGCACCGCCTTTTGAGATTGGTCTAGGATTTTCCCATGGGAGCTGCCTACATAACCAGTGATGTGTGCGTGTGTGCGCGTGTGTGTGTCTTTGAGCATGTTAGGGAAAAATCTCCCACCCCCTCCCTCTCTTTCCTACCTCCTCTCCACTATCCCCCTTTCTCTCCTCTTTTTTTCCACCACCTCCCATCCTTTGAAACACAGTATCACACTTTAGATAGCTTTTGTTGTCACGGCAAGGAGCATTCTTTCTCTGGCACGGCCACACGGAGTGTGAGAATGCAAGACGTTCTTTGAAAAACACAAGAAGAACAAAGGACACACCAAATTTTAAAAAATGCAGCAATGGAACAACTGTCTTAAATTTTGTAGACATAAATAAGAATAAAAAATGTTTTATTTGTATTTGCTGATTTCATTTTTGTTGCCGTTTTGATCTTGGGGCTCTTCTGTGGTCTTAAATTGCAAGCTGAAGCCGAGTGAGAACTCCAGAATAAGCCATTATTAAAATATATTTTAACTTGTTTGCATATGTTGTCAGATTGTGAGGAAAAACTAGTATCCTTGCTGCAACTTGCTTACTTCATTTATTGCCAAAGAGCATGAGCTTATGAGTTGTGGTTAGAAATGACATGCACCCAAAGGAAATATTTAAAACACAATCAATAACATGGCGGCGTGGACCGTGCAGGCGCCACTTCTATAAAACCCTCAAAACAGTCCAGCTGTCCAACCTGCACACACTGCAGTGACAGAAACCACATGCCGTGCTTCTTGATCATCACAAACATGATATTTTGCCTGTGCAAACATGCCAAATTTGAATTGGTTTAACTGTACTGCCAGTCTGTTGGTTTTTGTGCTGCTAGATGTGCAGGAACTGCAGAGAAGACACCTGTGAACCTTTTGTGCTTCTTATGCTCCTTGTGACAACCGAATGCCTAAAAACTACTATTTAAGTGGTGCCATGGAAAAACAAATCTTCATCTTTTGCAGTAGGCCAGAAGCAGAAAAAAATGTCACCAGAATTATCCGGTCCAACCCGGTTTCCACTGTTAGATGAAAGCACAGAGCTACCATCTGTATTCATTCAAATAAAGTCCTCACCACTTCAACTCATTTTGTCATGTCTATCTTCAAGGCGCGTCCACAACAGTTTTATCTGCAGATCTCCTAATATTCTTCTGATGTGTGTTATATCACTGCAACATTGCCATAATGTAATTTCTAAACATATGTAATTTCAGTACATTATTTGCTTGATCAATCTCTGTGTGACCTTTGCATTTAGAAAGTTGCATTTAGAAAATTGTATTTCAATTAATTATAGATGGAGTCATTTCCATCAAGGTTGCGTGTGTGTGAGATGATGTGCGTGTGTGCTTGCCCGTCCGTGGCTTAGTCTTGAGAGTTCAGAGCAGGTTCTGGCTTGCTCAACTCTGGGAAACTTTGAGCTGAGCAAATAGCTGGGTCTGTTTTCCTGGCTGCCGCCACGCTTGTATGTGTGAGCCATGTGTATGCGCTGCGAGCCTTTTGTATGCATGTGGTTTATGTGCACTGTAGTGTAGCCTGTGCGAATTGTGAAGTGTCTTGTCTGTGTGGTGAATTTTTGTGGATGCATGTTAGCATGTTACTGCGTGGCCTTGTTTTTCTGTACTTGTGGGGACCCAAAACCAGGAGTCCACTGATATTGTGGGGGCTCGCCTTCCTCACCACAAGAAAAAAAAAAAAAAGGCAGGTAGGTAGGGAAAGTCTTTCGCAAATTAATGTAATTCAATGTAAAGACCCCCTAAGTGACAAAAACACTAGTGTGTGTGTGTGTGTGTGTGAGAGAGCACGCTCAAGGCAGAATACAAAGAGGAGAATACAGAGTGTACTAAGGGAGAGACGGGCTTCATTCCCACAGACTTAAGACAGGAGATGACACCTCTGCTATTCCCACACCTCCACTGTCTAGCTTCTCTCTCTTGTCCTCACCTCAGTTACCACAGAGGTAAACACGGCTCTGCATGTGCACACAGAGCAAATGACATAATTTTGCATTGGGTATGTTGGCTGATTTTCAGAACTTCCTTAAACTTTTCCCGCGTAAAGAAAGACAAACTGGCCTTAAGTGAGCTAGTCAAGGATCTGTCTTTGTGAGGTCTTTGAGCCTGGTTTGATTTACAGCCCACCTCTAAGTGGTATGCTGTTTGCTGGGTGGAGTTCAGGTGTGTTGACAAGGCTTTTAGCACTGACATGCTGTCAGGATGGCTTGCAGACAAGTGTGTGTGTGTGTGTGTGTGTGTGTGTGTGTGTGTGTGTGTGTGTGTGTGTGTGTGTGTGTGTGTGTGTGTGTGTGTGTGTGTGTGTGTGTGTGAGTGTGTGTGTGTGAGTGTGAGTGAGGGGCTGGCAAACAAGAGGTCACTAATGTCCCACCCGGAAGACCTTTGCTATGGAGAAAGATAGGACAGCATAGATGTGTGAACGTTAGTGAGGCGTAAATGCTGTCTCCACACACACCCACTCACACACCAATCTCATCTTTCTGTAACACTTATGCACTTTCACACCAAAGCAACAACCTGGGAAAAATGTCTGTTTGCCTTCAATGTGAATGGGTCAACACATCTTATCTGGAGTGCAGTTCTGCTTTAGACCTGGTCTCCACAGGTCTGAAACCTTTTGACTTTAACCTCTGTCACTTTCCATTCAGCTGAATGGGAAAAGTGTGTCCAAACTTTTGACCGGCAGTGGTACTGTATGTGTATTATTTTTATTTGTAATAGCAAACTAGTTTCACATCTCCACATTATAAAATAAAAGCTCGGTTTGACAACTTAGCTCTATTTATTACGTTGTCTTGGCTGTGGAAATAGTTCCTGGTTATGACAGAACTGCAAAAGTTTAAAATGAGTGTGTTTACTTTTTCCTAGCTCAATGTAAATCTGCAGTTGTACCAATATTTAGTTGCAACCCAATTAAAGCCATTTTGGATGAGTGCAAGCTCTTGAACACATTTCTTTTAAGTCTGCCGCTAATGGCTGGTTTTATCTTCTTTTCCAGGCGTGTAACAGTGATCAGTATGTGGCAGTGCCAAGAGAGGACATGATCAGGATGCTTAAACAGAAAGGTCAGTCAAACACCTCTGCCAAGATGGAAACTCACGCAGTAATATAGCATATAGATGGATCGACTTGCATATCTGTAATGCTTCTCTTGAGGTAGTTTCAACCTCTGTGGTTAATCCAAAGACGCCATAAAATTGTCATTTTTGGCTTACAGGATTTCTACAGGACCAGGACATTGCTAACCACAACCAACAGAGATCCCATCAACTGGAAGAAGAAAAGCTTGGTGACATCCTGACCCCTGAACTCCCCAGGTATGCCCTTCAGTGTCGCTGGGCCCCCCTTTCAGGGCTGGACCCCGACACCCTGACCTTTCCTGGGGGTGCACCCATACAGCTCCACGCCGTGCCCCCTGCCCTCTTGCAGCGGATACCCCTCTTCTATGTCTGCACCAGATGTGGCAAGGTGTTCTGGGAAGGCTCTCACTTTGGCCGTGTCCTCTCCATATTTCAGGAGGTCTTACACATAACACACAAGGACAGTGAAGTTGCTGCAGCAGCCACTAAATCAGCACAAGTGAGCACCCAGGGGTCATTACATTAAATTCATTATTCCTTCAAATTGAACTTACTTATAAATACTAGTTCTGTTTTCCCTTTCCTGGTTCACTTGATAAGACCAGAGGCTTAGAGTTTCAACAGCAACTTCAGATTTGTATTGTTAGAAATAACAAATAATTTGGCTAAAAACTAGAATTTTATGTGGTTAGTATGGATGAAGGTTGTATTTTCACATCTTTTGACATCCCAAACTTTGTCCTAGCGTATATATTTTCAACTGGTTTAAAATGCAGTTTTATACTTTAGAAAAGTTTTAAACATATTTTAATTTCAGTGAACCAAAGACCAGTCACTGTGGTCATTTTTATTACTGTACGTTTCCATTCTGTGATTACATATTTTTATTTGTTTGTTTTATTGTAAACCTTCAGTGCGAAGGTGTTGTTTTGCTGTGTTTGGGACTTTGCGAAGCAGATGGTAAAGGACTAAGAGTGAACAGATTGCTGAGATCAGCTAAGCCTCACTCATGCCTGTCAGGTGTAACACTAACAGTCTGGGGGTTTCCTGGCCCAAGGCTTTAGAGCAGGCAGGTCACAGAGTAACCCAACACATGCACCGCCTGAATCCCTGAATATTTTCTCAAACCCTCCTTTCCAACTCTCTTCTCCTCCGTTCACACACACTCTCATGTTGGATTTATGTTATTGCAGAAAATGAGTTTGCCTGAAAAGGGTTTTAGGAAATCTACTGTGGAAATTTCTGCAATTAAAGATTTTTTGGTATTTTCTGAGGGGTATTCATTTTGTCAAAACTACGTTGGAAGGTTCAGTTAAAATCTTTTCACACTAATAAAACAAGAAGCCCTAACCATAGCCAGATGTGCACTTCAATTTCTTGATCAGTTAACTTACATCAAAGAAGCCAGACCTATTTCCAAACACAGGTCGCTCTGAATCACTGAGGTAAATGTTTTTTCAATGACGCTGTTTGAGTCACAGCAGCTGCAGTAGGAAGTCACGGATTTGATTCTCACGATGGTGGACTGACACTGGACAATGAAAACATTTCCTCAGGATTAATCATGATGCTTATTAAAAACATTTGATGACATTTGATAGTGCATTGAAAGTTTTAAAAACATGAATAACCACATTGAAGCAGCAGGTGTAGAGGTGTTTTATAATGAATTATGTATTAGCTGAAATCCATTCCAGGGAGGTGATCTGCTGTCCGATCAGAACAAACAGTGCAAATACAAATGACTTTAGAAGGAGGCGTTAAACGTCCCTAAATGGCAGGTCACAATATCTACACCTAAGGGATCTAACACCTAATTGCACTATGTGGGCTTAGGGCTTTTATCAATTCAGTCATCTGTGAGGACTGTTTGCGCCCTTCTCTAGGAGAATGTTTCAGAAGTGTGCACCTGTGATTGTTAATGTAAAGTTCAGTTCATTGTTGTGATGTTATCAAGCTGTTAATAAACAGATGCTGTTAGAGATTCTCTGCAGCTCTTTTTCAGAAGGTGACTACACTAGTTGGTTGAAGGGGTTTGGTTCTTGTTCCAGGGTCTTCAAAGTGTATTAAATGGCAAACAATGCACAGCGGTGGTCAGGTTGAGGGAGAATACCACAACAAAAACTGTGTGCTTCATTAAAAAGCGGTCATCACCAGAAAATGGCTGGAAGAAGCAATCAGCAAGTCTTTAAGGATGACACCAGATACAAAGAAACCTTTGGTATTCGTGCGTTTGGGTTTGGGGAACGGATTTTCAACTCTGTATTAAGTTGTGTCAGACTTTAGGCTGTGGAAAAAGGTTTGGTGATAAACTGGATACATGACTGATGTTGCCCGCAGAGATCGAGCTGCTTACGCCTTGTCTTCGGGACGTGATATTATAAAACCGGATCCCTGAATTGCCTCTCGTGTCATGAGTCTTTTTTTTTTTTTTTTGCTCAAACATCCAGGAATACAAAAAATGTTGGCATGTTGCCATGCGGTTTTAAACCCGACTGTGTGACAGCTACAGCAATATTCAGCTACCCTGAAGTATTTTCATTTCGAAGTATGAAGTCGACACTCAGATCTCGTCCCGTCCTTGTCCGGGTGGTCGCAGCCCCTGCCTCAGTGCAGAGCTCCAGCTTTCTGCTGCAGCTCCGTGTTATTTGATCCTTGCTCTTTCTTTGCTGGGAAGAAAAGCTCGCCTCTTTCCCACGCTCTGAGGACACGTGGTACCCGGAATGAATTGCATTCACTAGGCCCTCCCTCAAACGTCACCTCTCTCCCCCCTTTCTCTTACTCTCTCTCTCTCTCTCGCTCTCTCTCGCTCTCTCTCTCTCACTCACAGACACACTTGCTGCGGTTCAACATGCTTTCTGACTTAAATGTAAAATAACACTGTTGTCAAAGCGTCATGATTTAAAAAAAGCAAGATTGTTTACGTTTACATTTGTTTCCCCTCATGTATCCCAGTGTGTGAATTTCCCTACACGGACTCTCTTCTTCAACAACGTGCGTGTGCATATGATCCCTGGACGGGACGGGAAGCTCCTCCCGTTTTGTCTGGCACCGGCTGCCCCGCGTCTCGAGGCTCCGTTTACCAACACGACACTTCACGCACGGCTGCGGGTTCTGTCGCGTTAAAAAAAACGGCACACTGCAACAGAACAGAAATAGGACTACACAAATTGTACCAGAATAGACTTTTATTCTCTCTGACAACTTTCCATTTTGGTGGGGAACTGGCGCAGCCGCCGTGCCCAGGTGGCCCCTCAGGCGACCCTCCCACAAGGATATCTGAAACATTTTTTGCGATTAGGCGTGCGCTTTTACGCAGACATGGAATAAGGTTTTGATCGTTTGTTTTGGCCTTTTCTTATTCTTCCACATATTTCTTCACACCATTTGTGTCATAATAGTTTCCCCTGTGTGTCAAAGAGGAATTCAGAGATTGTTTTTTAAAAAAAAAAAAGTTCAGTGTCTTATATCTCCCTGGAAAGGCACATATACAACATCTCATCGATCGTATCTGGTTCTCAAGAAAGACTCAGGGGCGAGGTGGTGAGGGCAGAGAGAGGAGAGCAAATGCCACCAGGTTTGGGGGGAGAAACTCGTCCAATCGGAGAAACTTTTGGCTGCTGTGGTCTGTGCAAATGTTTTCCAAGTGTGCAGACGCACTGCAGCCAAACTGTGATAGCCGACAGATGTTCCCTATTTTCCAGAAGATGTTCTGCGCTATTCCCTAAACCTAAGGGGGGTAACCTAAGGGCTGTTAAATTGCATTGGATTATACTGACAGGTTTCTACTCTAATGTGCATTTTACAATACGAAATAGCGGAAATATCTCTTGTAAAATGCAGCAAGGTTCAAGAGAAACACAACTGCATCATAACGCACAGGCGAATGAACAACTCTGTAAAACACTGAACAAAAACTGAACACAATGGGGGGGGGGGGGTTAATGCTTTGGCACGATTGTGGCACGATTGTGTCTTTTAAAGGTCTTATAAAAGGTCTCAGTTGTCAATGACTCAGAACCACAGTCTTTGTTCTGGAGCGTTTGCAGCTGATATCCAGAACTGATGAATCACAGTCATACTCCAAATGGTTTGGGTCCTGCAGTCTCTCTTCAGCAGGTCCTATGTCAAAATTCTAAATGTCAACAAATCTATACCGTGGCCAGCAGAAATCTTCTGGCTGGTTAATTTGCAGTGTATCCTGGGACACCTGTAGCTTTCAGCCATATTCAGGCTAACAGCTAAAGCACAGTTCTGACAACATGATATGTTAACTTGCAAATAGGTTTCCAACAACACTGATACAGTCCCATGGCGTAATGTAACTATTAAATATCAAAATACTTAAGTCCTTGATCCTTGTAGCTCAACAAACTGTGCACTTAGAGCTGTGATTTGGGTTTGTGACTTTAATGGACACCTGCCAAGACTCCAAATATGTCTGTATGGAAAATACCCTAATACCTAATCTAAAAATATTTCTAGCTTCGTGTTTGCAAGTCATGTATATCTACATACATTTGGGGTTTTTTTCTGATTAAATCATTTGGTGACCTCAATATGTATGATATCTGTTTCTCTCCCACACTGATGCACAGACGCACAAACGCACGCTCATGCAGGCAGATGCAGCCACAGACGTGCGCCAAATGTACAGTTCAGAGTGTGGGAAAAGGGGCAGTGTGAAAGCCACGAAACCATCAGAACAGAGAGCGGTTTATAAAGTGTTACAGAGATGAGATGAAGTAGGCTATGGGCGGCCAAACGGAGCGAATGGCCCCGGGGAGACTGGGACGTGTGTACTGTACGTACACGTACGTGTCTGTTTCACATGCATTCTTTGTGTCTAACGGTGTATCTGTCTATCAGTATCTACCACGATTATCACCACCTCTCTCTCTCTCTCTCTCTCTCACGCACACACACACACGGAGGCGCACAGTTCCCACGGTGGTGAGGGCGGCTGAGCAGCGTGTCAATCTATGCACAGCGTCACCTCTTTTCTCTTGCAAAAAGGAAGTAGCGCTGCGCTTTTGTTATTTAAGTCCCGCAGTCTAGTCACTTAGTAAGCAACTGGAATATATCCGCAGTTTATGATTCAAACAGCCACCTATAAACTGACCTGTTCCTCGGAGGTGTTTTTACACGGAGCGGTAAGACTGAGAGACGCCCGGCCCGTTTGGAGTTTTTATTTCACCATTTGGTTCATAGATTTTTTTTTTTTTTTTTTACTGTCCTTGGAGAACACATTTGCTCTCTGCAGGTTTTAGATATTTAGTTGGGAAACGTTGCGTGTACATCCACTGCATTTATCTGTACAGCTCATTTTTTTCCCCCATCCTGTGTTAAGTTTCAAACGCACCAGCAGTCTGTGGAGTTAAAATATACCCACGAACCAAGACGTGTCTTTGAGAGAGTCAAGCATGTATATTTTTTAATATAACTCCATATTCATGCACTGGATGAACTGTCAGTCATTGCAGGGTCACTCAGCAGAGAAAGTTGGGTTATGTAAAGTTTCAACAGCCACACGTTGCTGTAAACCACACCTTCCCCTTGTTAGTATGTCATTATCAGCACCTTTCCACCCTCAGTCTAACCTGAAACGCTGTTAATGAGCCCATGTGCTCTTTAAAAGTCTTAACAGGCTAAACAAATTTCAATAGGCTGCTATAAGGTGCAGCAAAGTTCTGCTGCTTTCCCTGATCCTTCCCCTGTTCTCATTCATAATATAAATGTTTATAGGCTGCAAAATGCCGTGGATCAGTTTTTTAAAATCAAATCTCTTCAGTGCTTTGGTGATCATTTACATCCCTGTCAAGGAGACTTGACTGACTTTTTTTTTTTTCAAGTTCCTGTTGGTGAGACTCCAGTGGATGGTCCTTTTACGACGTGTCCGCTTTTTGCAGCAGTTTACAGCTGTGGCAGCTCCATGACTCTGGCTTTCAGTCCGCTTCCCGGGGTGGGCTGCTGGAGATCGGATATAGAGCTCGCCATAGGATTGCTGCGGGCCACTTGTTTAATATTTCTTCAGCAACATTTGGCTCCCCCCTCAGAAAACCACGCCCCCTCCCTGCGCATTCACAAGGCCCTGGTCCCTCCCCTTACCCGAGCCGGCAGCCTATAACCTCCCCGGGTTTCCGCCCATTCCTTCACAGTTGATTCTTCGGAAAGGTATTGTCATGCAAATAAAGGACGCGTAAAATATTCCCTCAGAGCGCAGCGCAGGGCAGAGACTCGCACGGACTGCACGGAGGACACAGACCGGGCCACACGGTGGATTTCTTTGCTTTTCGTCGCTACGGACCCGTCCATCTGTCAAAGGTAAGGCACAAATCTGCAGCGGAGTTCATTTACAGACATGTTTAGAAGCAAAAATCGCGCGGTGTGTTCCTGCGTAAACGTGTGCGCACGGAGGTCTCCTCTCAGACTTGTGGATGTGGTGGAATTTAGGGTCTCTCTCAGTCTGTTGGTGAGAAGTTTGGATTCATGCGGACTTTCTCTTTTTTTTCTTCTCCCAGACACCCTGGCCACATGAGCAGCGACATATAGCCAGGACCTGTAGCCAGGAAACAGGTCGGAGCGTTCAAGGAAAACCTGCGGGAACCCAGCAACAAGGAGGCTACCCATGTGGAGACAGTGATCATACTTCCAGTTTCTACGAGTCAAGGCGGAGGTGTCTCTTCTCCATCCCCTGCTATAGGTTTTCTGCTGCTACTACAGAGGGGCAGAGGGGCAACTAGACAGCCCTGGATCGCTTGAGAGCACCCTTTTATGTTTTAGGGATTTCATGATCTCTCAAATATTAACATTTTTGCACACCAAGTGTGATAATTCCTCTCTTGTCCTTTTTTGGGATATATACAGTCATTTTTTGTTAATAGCCTACTTTAAAGTGCCTTAATAACTGGTTCTAATCCAGTGTAACTGTGGCATTGTTACCAGACCAGAGACGCTCAACACTGAGAAGACGAATATAAGCTTTAGAGCCCAGGCAGGATTATTGGTTCCTCACCCTCCAGCGAGCTGCAACCATGAGCCAGGCGGATGTGTCGACTTGCTCTGCGCCGCAGAGGGTTTTCCAGGAGGCGGTGAAGAAGGGCAACACCAAGGAGCTGCACTCGTTGCTGCAGAATATGACAAACTGCGAGTTCAACGTCAACTCCTTCGGGCCAGAAGGACAGACGGCCCTGCACCAGTCCGTCATTGACGGGAACCTGGAGCTGGTAAAACTGCTGGTGAAGTTTGGTGCAGATATCCGACTGGCCAACAGGGAAGGGTGGAGCGCTTTACACATCGCCGCCTTCGGGGGCCACCAAGACATTGTGCTATACCTCATCACCAAGGCCAAGTACTCCTCTGGCGCCCGGTGATCTGTCTCTGCTGTCAGGTAAAATAACATTCAAAAAAATAAATAAAAAAAAAAACAACAGCAACACAAGGAAAATAAAACCCAATAAGCCAGGCTCTTGTAAAAACAAAAGAAAAAAAGGAAAATAAAAATAAACAACTGTGCCATCATCCACATAGGCCTAATTGTGCCAAATTATACAAAAAGGAAATACAAAAGAGGCCTGCACGATAATCTTCCCTCACTGTAAACCAAACGGCGTCCTCTCTGCACTCCCGAGTGAAGCGCCGCATGGTTCCCACACAGGCTTCACCACGAATCTTTAACAAAAGAAAACGCCATGTCGGTGAGTTTGTTGGTACTAAAGCTTTCCTCTTGAATGTGTATATTAAATCGTGTGGCCCATTAGAAAAGAAGCCAAGTCTTCGTGTGTTACATGTGTGTGTTTGGACTCCAGAGTGCAGATGGATCAGTTTTTTTTTTTGTTTGTTTTTTTTTTTGTTATTTTTCTTTTTAAATCCATGACCTCCCATCCTCAGTACAGCTGAAACGGTGTCTGTGCGGGGCGGGCTCAAATCTGACCTGTTGCTCCTCATTGTTCACTTGTAAAAACCCTTTTAAGTTATTTTATATGAAACACGGCACTTGATGCTCTATGGCTGCATGCTGGAATATTTGAAAGGGAAGACACATGAACAAGAGAAGAAGGGTTGCCCTCTGTTGGCTACCAGAGGTCTATTTTCTTTACTTACAAAAAAAAAAAAGAATTCATTGACTCCTATTATTATTATTTTTTACTTAAAGAGCGGCATTATGGCTATCCAACACGCTTTTCAGATGTGTAATCATTATGTAACAACAACCGACTTCATCGTTGTTGTGAAGTACTGTACACAATAGCTTTACTTTCTTTTTTTTTTTTACTTTCTTTCTTTCTTTTTCGGAGACAGTAGCTGAATGCGCTCTGCCTGCTGCGAGCAGATCTTGCCATGCTGGTGTCCGACTGTTCAGGCCAGTGCGACCACTTTGCCAGTGGTCATTGTGTTACTTAAAGAGAAAACAAAACAAAACAAAACAAAACAAAAAACGCTGCTTTTGCTTTGTATCAAAAAAACAAAACAAAACAAAAAAGTCGCATTTGGAATTCACTTTATAATCTCCTTTCAGTATTTTATTAACATCCTAGTCATCACTGTGAAAGCAGGCTGGGCTTCTTTTATTTATGAAGGTACATTGAGAAGATGCATTTTGAATATGTTGTGGTTCTTAAAAAAATATATATCTATAAGTGTAAGAATATCTAGGGTGACTCAAGCTGCTTCAGACTCGTAGTATAAACTGTCCCGTGTGGAGGTAGACCTGATTAACACCCCCCCCCCCCCCCCCCCCCCATAATACCCAGAAACCCTCTTTGTTAAAGCCCTTTGACCCTCAAGAGGACTTTCTCCCCCTTCCATTAAAAAGGACTCTGTTTGGTTGCCTTTTGCCAGCTACCTCGACTGTAAAGTATTCTCAAGTTGTTCAGCTCTCTTCTCACCGCTCTGCCACGTTGTTTGGAGTCTGAAGATATTCACAGTTTGTCTGTGACTGACCATCCACATGCCAGTGTGTGTTTTCTTTTTCTGCCATGTAGCCTGACGGGCAGAATGACTTCAATACAGGAGATGCAATGAACCAATTCCTGCATCCTCAGTCGGGACAGTTTATTTTTACACTACAACCAAACCATTTCTGACAAGCAAAGCATCATTTTGCCTATCTGTAAGGGAGTCTGTGGTTCTCTCTCTCACACACGCACACATCCATTGTTACATGTTTTCCCTATAAACCTCTTTTAAACTTTGCTCCCTCTGTCTGTCTGCATCAGCCTGTATGGTCGTCTTCTATATATATATTTCTTTTCAGTCATACAAAAGTGGAATTGTATCGCATGACTTATAAATGCAGGGAGTTTTATTGCACAAAAAATGCGAAGCCTTGTGCGCCCCCAGTGTTTGTGCGGGGTAACTGCAGGAGCCAAGGCTTTGGAATAGTTACTACTACTGAGCAGGACCCTAATACTGTTGGACGATGAAGACTTAAAGAAAAAAAAAATCAACAACACATGACTATTGCAGGATGTCACAGAAAAGGAAAGGAAAGAGGAAAAAAAAAAAAAGAATTTGGTTCCATAAACTTGCCTGCTGCATTTTGAAAGTCATGGCACCCTAACATTTGTATCAATGCTGCTTGTATATTTCATTTTTTTTTTGTTAATGTTGATGTTATTATTATTTTTTTAAAAGCCTACTGCTTAAGTGTCCAACAGTTAGAAGCATCACAGCAGCACCGGGTCCCCTCATGAGAAGCTGTTGAGAGGAGAGTGTGTGTTGTATGTGTGTGTGTGTGTGTGTTTTGTCGTTTTTTTTTAATTGAAGTGTGTATGTGTGATTGTGTGCTTCCTCATGAGGCCCCAGTGTCACTGTGCTAAACAGTCATCCAGACTGAGAACATCCCATTTTAAACCTGGAACAACCACAAGTAACCGAAGCGATTAGATCCACTACATAAAGGCATAGCTTGATATCAGGCAACAAATGAAATATGCATCGCTTGTCTTAAACTTGATGTTTTTTTTTTTTCTTTATATATTTTTTTTTGTTTGAATATTGCACTGATGACTGTTGTTGAAAAGTTGGCTTTTATGTGTCAACATTTTAATATTTTTTCTGAATAGAAAAAAAAAACAAACACAACAAAATACTATTGTATAAATATATGCTCCAGGTGATAATGTCCTAATGTGTGTGTTACTTTGTGGAAAAAAAAAAAACATGTTTTTTTTTTTTTTTTTTTTAACAAAGATGCGTGTATCTCTGTGATTGGGTGTATGTATAATACATATGGATATATATATCAACGCTGATGATGATGATATCATGGGGCACTTTCTTTTCTGAAGTGCTGTCCTTCTGTTTTTGTTTTTCGTTTGTTTGTTTGTTTTAGGAAGGGGAATAATACATTTGATGGTAAGATCATTGTAACATGATTCGAAGTTGCACGGTTGTGTGGTTGTTTGGCTTACCAGGGTCATAACATTTATGATGTAAGGAGCCAGCTGCCGGATTGGTGTACACGAGTGAGTTTTTTTTTTTTTTTTTTAAGAAAAAGTGCTGACTTCTTTGGACCAAGTTGTGTTTCTGGTCTTGCTTCATTTCAAGCAGGGGGAAACAGCTGAATTTTCAAGAGTGATGCAGATGTTCCGTCATGTTTGATTTTTTTTTTTTTTTTTGTATTGAACGTTTGTAACACTGTGATGATGACATGATGTCATGTGGAGATGAGTGCTGTATTATTTTTGTACGTTTGTGTACAAGCCAGTAAAGAAATCATTAAACTCCAATTCTCTGTGTATGCATACATTTTTTCCCTAATCTCCTAGGCAAAGACTACGTTTTCTCCGGCTCAACCTCCCCTCTCCTCCACCCGCCCTCCTGAATTTTACATACAAAAGGTTGGTTTGGGAAACACACCCCCACCCTCCTCTCTTGCTTTTCCCTCCCTGTCTTGCAAGCCGGGCCCAACCCAGATCCCCATTCTCTCCTTTTGTCATTCATCTGGCCTCATCCTTTCACTGCCGGGATAAAAGAGCCCAGTGCATTGTGGGTAGGCTCAGTTTAAAGAAGGGTCTCCTCCCCTGTGTGTGTTGTGGGAGAGCTGGTTTTATGTTACCCCCACACACTCAAGAAAACACTCTTCCCTTCTAATGATTAGCGCTATAGCTGTGCAGCACAATTCAGCTCCTTACTAACATGTTTTTGCTTCTGCATATGCTGAAGTGTGTCTTGGGCTTATTATTTATGCTCTTCACTCAAATTCCTTTTTAAATCTCCGACTCACTAGTTCTCAGTCAGTTGTTCGGGGTTAAATGTTACAAGTTGCTTTGTTGGAAGGGGAACAAAACATATTCCTAAATGTTATTTTTATGTTTATTCATGTGAAATATGTACTTTGAAAACCTCCTGTAATGATGCATGAAATGGCCCTGAAAATGGTTGTTTAAACTGTTAACCGCTTTCACTTTATTTGGGCTGGTTATGAGTCAAAAATGTTTATGAGGGGGGGAAAAAAATTGGAAGACACTGATGAATTTGCAGCCAAAAAGGTTAAGAAACAGTGTGTTAGTGTTAGTGTGTGTGACAAATGTGATTTTTTTTTTTATGCCTGTAAATGAGCATCTTCTATCATTTTCTATAATGTAGTGTAGTTTTGATTTCTACTTTCTTCACTGTACCTGCAGCAGTGGAAAAAACAAGCACAGGATATTGTGGGTTACCTTTTGGCCACTTGTTCATTTGAATTCAAAGCTTTGACTCATGTTCTCCCCATTTCATAGATATGCAGAGTTGCAACTGATATTGAACGGCTGTGGGAGGGTCGTGGGAACAGCGACATGACAATACATCTTTCTACATGTCGGACCTGTTCGTGTTGCAACATTTACTGGGTGTCGACCTGCTGTTGGCTGCAAACGTTTGAGCAAAGAGAATTACAAACGTGATGGAAAGAGCTAAAGGGTTGTTGTTTGAGAGTTTTCAGTTTGATCTTGAGGGCTAGTAAAGGTTCATGTTATTGTTAAAGAAACTGTTAAACATGCTGCCTGAGCTACAACTGAACCACCTATGAACTCAGCTCAAATGTTCTGCACCGACCACATCAAGTGCTCCAAGCTCGGGCATTTCTTGGTCAGATACAACGAACAGGAAAGTTATCTCCTCCAGACACCAGAGCCCTCTGTGTTTTGGTACCATAGCTGGTCAAACGGACTATCTGGCTTACCGTTCGCTTGTCTTTTCCTCCCTCTCTCCCTCCCACTCCCTCACTTCTGCAGGATGTTTTTGTTGAGCTGGGTTCCCATTGTTCACACACTGAGTTGGCTGGCCTCCCAGGGTTGCTGCTGGCTGCTAGGCCTCCTAATAGGTTCTTCATGTGCCTTGGCTTTCCTTGCTCGTCCGCGTCTGGCCTGTGCATGGTTCAGCCTGCTTTAGTAGGCCAGACCACTCAAGGGATTTTAGGAGGAATTTTACAGAGAAGTCAGTGAGAGCAAATCAGATGGAGAATTGTTTGGGGAGTTGCATTCAGAGGTCCAGAAAACATAACAGAGCAGAGTTGAGATCACGCTTTTAAAAAGGTGAACAGAGCACATACGCAGAACCTCTTTCAGAGATGTGTCTGTGTGTGTATTCGATGAATTGAGTTAAATATTGTTAGTAAGTCGATATTAGAGCAGCTGCATTCAAATGCATCCGTGCTATTATCTTCCATCATTGTTCAAAAGACCGTTGTTGGGTGGCTCATAAAATATTCATATCCTTGCTTACACCTCTCGCTTGAAGGGTTACACTTGATCTGTAGGACACATGCTTAACTGAACATCTTGTGATGCGTACAAAAAAAACAATTTAATTGGTTTGGCAACACTGAATTCCTCATTTTATAACGGCCCCTCTTCAACTTGTGCTCAAAGATGTGAGCTGTGATTGTGGGAACCTGTTTATGACTTCCTCAAAGTGCCCCAGTTGACATGATTGCTGTCTGATTGAGCAATATTGTACAAACGGCTTGCTTGAATAAGATCTGTTTTCTATTTAGGGTGAGGCGACATATGAGGAAATATATGAACATATGAAGTGAGGAACTCAAAGAGGAACTTATTTTTAGTGTTTTGAGTTCAGCTTCACAATGTGTTGTTTTTCTGTTTCTTATTGTCGTACACATGACGCCTGTGTTGCTGTTTAAATGACCTCAGGTTGTGATGCCAACTTTTATAGTGCTATTTTTCTTATGAGACAATACAAAGTGGTTGATGAAATAATAGAACCCTAAATTTTCAGTTTGTCAGTTAAACGCATAGTGTCAGTTATTATGGCTGATTTTAACGAACATATAATCTAACCAGGATTTTTTTCCCAGGTTTACTTCGTGCCATCAGGTGCCTGTAGCTAAATTTAAACCTGGTTAAATGGTTGTGTCAACCACTTGGGGGTCGACACAACTAACTTTTGTGGAGTTATGTTATAGGTATGTTATTCACTCTCCCTTTTAGCTCTGTTTTGGTCTCCATCATCTCCTGAGGGAAATATCTGGCTCTATGTTTTAAATGCTCCCTGCTACAGCTTTAACTCTAACCAAAACAATACATTGAGGATATTGTATGTTGATTTGATCAATTATTTATATAAAACTATTGGTTATAGTTACTTTAGGATATTGCTAATCCACAAACCTTAAAAAGAAAAACACAATTTTACCATAGTGATTTTCTTTCTCTGACTCTATGTAACAAATTCGCACCCTCTGTTGTTTATATTATCAACTTGTCACAGTTAGTATCCACAAGTCTTTAAGGCTGTGCAATATTATATCTGCTAGACATCTAAACAAATTAAATCAAATTAATTCATTGCTGGATGCACAATGAATTCCCCTACATTTCCCACAATTTGCTTGAGTAATTTGTTGTAATAAGATCTGACTAATTGCAATTAGAAAGGAACAAAAGATGTAATGCAAATAAATGTACCTCAAAACTCTCCAGGAGTCAACAAACAAGCCAAACAATTATTATTAGTCAGAAGTATCACTTGGTATACCTCAATAAGACTGTAGCTAAAAATAACAGCTTGATCTAATGTTCTTTGTCTTCATTCAAAAGTTACATGCTTTTTTTTTGCAACATATATGTTTCAGTTTACTGCAGTGAGTGATACACAGTGAAACAAAAGGTAACTTTAAAAAATGAATACAAATTTCCACATTTCCAAGTCTTAATAATCTCATTTACATGAGACACAACTTGATTTATTTTCATTTTTGTTTTTGTTTTTCTCTGTTTTCCAGGACAGGTATTTATGTATAGCAAATAGTGTTGATGGGACTGAAGATCGTGTACTGTTTATCACATTTTCTGTGCTGTCATCCTTTGTGAAATCTTTTTTTAAATTTTTTTTTATTTGACAGTCTTGGGATATGGTTGGCATTTCACAAAGTGACATAAACCACAGTAATACCAGCCCATATGCAGAGAAAGCAGCTAAGAGTCACTGATGCTGGTGGATGACCGTGAGCTTTAAGTCCTGCTGATACTGCACTTTCTCTCCAAAAATAAAAACATGTCTGTCGCTAAACACGACCAGTGAATACCCCCCTCCTCTTTCCCAAAGGCTGCGTGTGAGTAAGAAGGGGAGTAAAAGGAATAAAGTGAGAGAGAGAGACAGGTGGTCGGGCCGGTCTTTTCCTTGCCCTCCAATCCTTTTTGAACTTTTCTTTCATTCTTCCAGTTCATTCTGTGCTTTTTTCATAGCACTAGTGACAAGGCGCTTCATTCACTGCCTCATTCTTCCACCCCTCCATTCTCCCTTACACACCCCGACCCTATCCCCTCCCTCCTGGCTCCTTTGTCTAGCTTGCGGGGGCCTGCTTTAGCTGCTATTCACCAGCCAGACGGACCGCCATTGACTGGACCCCCTCCCCAACATCCTTCCCTCCACAAAACACCCTCACACACATATGCACACAGCAACCTGGCTATTCCCCACCCTGCGCCCTGTATCAGGCAGCTGCTATGCTAATAGGGAGGAAGGGATGAGGAGAGACAGAGCAGCCATCCTATAGTGAAGGGACAGAGGGGAGGGAGAGCAGGGAGAGTGACCCCGCTCCTCCATCTCCATTGCCATGCCAGAGCAGCAGCAGACCTCCTGTTACACAAAGGGAGTCCCCCCGGTCCTCCTCCTCCCCCCTTCTCACCCTTCGCCCTCCTCCTTCCACCCCTCTGTTCCCCTCATTCTCATTCAAATCCATTTTATACCCCAGTGGTAAAGGGAGCTGTAAGTGCAGTATGTAAAGTAACCTTACTCCTGCCCTGCGGGCGTAACCATTCAAGGCTCAATACACAGAGAACAGCCTGTGTGTTTGTCTGTCCATTCCTCTGCTTTGTTTAGAACTGTAGCCCATACCTCCACACACGCAACGCACACACACACACACACACACACACACACACACACACACACACACACACACACACACACACACACACACTGAACTGACACCTGGCCTTGAGTCGAGTTGCATCTCCATCAAATAATATTAGAAACATTGACGAGATGCATGCATACATACAAACACACACCCATCAAAGACTAATTTAAAGAACATTTCAAATGAATAGTCTAATGAAACAGCCTGTCATAAATGCTAATGTCAAGAAAGTGATATTTCTTTAATGAAACACAGATTAGTCAGTTTTAACTTGTTTGGTATTTAGGAGTTCAAATCATAATGCATTATGCATCATAATGATTCTTTTCATTATCATAATCTGAATAGAAATTTCTGGAAATTTTATAAAAAATATGGTGAAAATGGCAATGACAACATCTCACAGACTGTATTTGTATATATATCAAATATATATACCAAATAAATATTCTAAGGGTTTAATTTTACTCATATATGAAAAAGAAAATAGTGATATATTCTAAGTATCCAGCACCAAATGCATTATACAGAGAGGTGTTTCTAATATTTTGTGCAATACATTTATATAAATTAGGGGAATCTTAATTATTAGAACTGAATGGACTTTTACCACATTTGTTATTTATAGGCTAAAACTTATTTGCAATACATGTCACTATATGAACTCAGACCAGGTTTAATGTGTAGTTTCTGAAGTGAGTAGTTTGAAACTAGAGCTCCACTGTCTCTTTGTCAGACTGCTTGTAATGATATGCAAATATGACTTTGGCTGTGTGTTGGCATGTTTGTGTCAGCAGCGTTTTTTTCTGGTAGCATGTGTGTGCATCTGCTTTGGTGTGTTTTGGTCAGGAGGGTAAGTGGGTGTTGGCAGGAAGGCATTTCTTTCTCTCTGTCCCTCCTGTTCTGTTATTTACCCCTGTGCAGTGTGACCCTGTGCCCCATCAGGGAGGCATGTCCCATTTGACATCTGCCTGTTTGCAGGGGGAGGGAGGGGAGATAGTAGGGATGAGGTGCCCATATGGAGCTTCAGCACCAGCACAGCTACCAACACCACCACCACCACCTCTTCAACCCCCCACCCCACAGGCTATCCAAAAAGACCCAGTCTTTCCCCCATCCCTGACACATACAGAGCTCCAACACCACACCTCCTGCTGCCTGTGCCCTTTGTTCATTTGTGTGTGAGAGAGAGAGATGTCATGCCATTCCAACACACAGACGTGCTGTATGCCGATGGGGAGAAGGAGGATTGAGGGGTGTGTTTGTGTTTATAGACAGACAGACCTAGGCCAGCTGGACTCTCCGGATTCAGCAGCAAGTGTGGTGTGTTTTGTGTTGTATGAGTCCATTTTTGCTGATCAATTAAGAACATTTCAAATGGCATTTCAATGTTGAAAACCTTCTCCTCATGTTTGTGTTTGAGATCATTTTCAAATGATCTTTTCTCATGTGATTTCATTTTGATGGATCAACTCGAACGCCCATCCACACCTAAATCCTGCTGTATGTGTTGCATGATAGGGTGTACCCAGTATGGATTATCCTCCTTCACAATGATTCAGTGTGCTGGATGCACAATGTGCAGGCTGACTGCAGGGCTGGATCTAGGCTAACGAGCTCAGCGGAGTTTAAATGGCCCAGTGTAACAATGACAAAAACTATGTTTGATACCTCAGTCTGCGATAGCACTTTCTATCAGGGCTTTCTGCTTTTGTTCAACAGGCTGTTTACGATAATACCTCTTGTTTAAGGGCTTATAGTGAATTAGGTTGTTAATAGATATTGTGACACAGCTGTTGTAGCATTTTGTTTTGTTTTCTTTACCACAGGAGACTGGGTTCACATCCCATCCTATATTTAGACCAGGCTCAAATGAATGGTGATTTTAGTGGATGAAAAAGTATCTATTCACGGGATTATAGCTTCTTCATTGTCTTGAAGAAAACTTATTGATTGAAGTTCTATAATTTTCCATATAAGATCACATTTTAAATGAAGTATTAAAACAAAACTTGATGACAAAGTTTGAGTGAAGCCATTCAAAGCTCTTTCGTTATTGACTAAACACGCTGAAAACTTACTGAACTGGACTAAAAGGTGAATGTCATTTTTTATTGCCTTCCTCTCTGTCTTGCTCTACTCCCATGAGCATTGTTGAGTGTGTGCGAGATGAAGGTAGACCTCCATTTGTGCTTGTTAATATATATTCATACATGTATATTTACGCATGTATGTATGAGTGTGTGTGTGTGTGTGTGTGCATATGTGTATACATGTGCGTCAAGGAGTAATTATGGAGAATAAAGGCCTGGTTGTACAGAGAAACTGTGGGTTTTGAAGTGAGATGGGAGATGCTTTTCTGTTTGGCTGAGCAGACTCAATGGCCCTATTCAGCCAGCCCCCTTACCGCCCATTGTCCTCCCACCACCAGCTCTCTCTCTACACACACACACACGGCTATAGGACCTCAGTGGAATTGGAGTGGGGGCCTTGAGGAGAAAGAAGGATGGAGTGTTGGGGGATGAATCTGAGAGCTGTTGAGGGGGATCTGGTGGAAGGAAACATTGCTGGATGTAGTGTTAGGATGGAAAGAAAACTGCGATGCCTAGGTACTGGCATCACAGGATTAAATCCCTGTTTACATTCAACTTAACCTGAGTAGGACCCTGAGCTGCTCTGTAGCTATAAGTTGCCCTTGAGATCTTCTGTGACAGCAAGAGATAATAATAATAATAATTTGTTGCACAATTTATGAAACTGCAGTTGTTGAACTTAGAGAAAATGTAATTTAAAAAAAGCTGAAAGCTCTTAAAGCTCTGAAGTTAAAGCCTCTCTGTCTTCCACTTCTGCATGGGTCACCTCATGTCCGTTAATGTCCATGGTTTTCTCAGGTGCAGAAAACATATTGTCATCTCAGGCCCTAAGTTAGATCCCTCATCTAGCAGTTAACCAGTCACGTGTGACAGAAAAAACCCCCTCACACAATAGTTTATATTCGAACACACAGCAGTCACACAATTGTCTGGCTAAGGCTATAAGGAATTTGCACTCGTCTGGGGTTAATGATCGTCAGCCATTGGTTTGGAGTCCATTAGGCCATTGATCTGGTTGTGTCTTTTATACCACCTGGGGAAAGGAATGTGCTGGGTCTCCTGTTGTGTCTGTCTGCCTACAAGTGTCACTGAGTGGTCATATATCCTGTGCGAGTGTGTCGATGTGAGTGTGTGAGTCAGAGAGAGGTCAGTCAAATCAGATTTAGGCACCATTAGACTAACCCTTAACTTACAAATGTTGTCAAAGAGAATATATCAGTGTCGAATTCAAATAATTCTGCGGTTTTGACACAATCAGGAGGATATTCCGTTATTTGGTAAGTTATATTTACTTTGGCTAAAAGGTGAAGTCTCTAAAGGAAATATTCTTCTAGGAATTTTGATGATTTTACTATTTAAATAGGCTAAATGTGATTTTCTTGCTTTCTTTGCAAATTTTTCTGGATTCTGTCTATTTGGAGCAAACATCTGTTCTGTCTCAGCCTCACTGAAAACACTCAGATGACACAGCTGGGGTTTAGGGGAGGGGATTGGAGGGGGCTTTAAATGTTGGGGGCTGCCAGTTGGCCGACCATGTAATCAGAGTTGAACTTGAAGAAGGGAAGAAAGTGATGTCCAACACAAGATGAGAGAGTAATGTGCGTCTTTGTGTGTGTGTCTGTGGAAGAGGGGGGTGGTTCCTCTGTCGGCAGGACAATAGTCCGTGGCAGAAGCAGCAGCAGCTGACCAGAGAATCCCTTCTTCTTTTGTCATCCTGTATAATGACGTCTCCACCACACACATACTCTCCGTCTCTCCCTTTCCCTCCCTCCTCACCCCACATCCTCTGTTTCATCATGATTTGACATTAAGGGACTTCAGCATCTTCTTTTTGTCGTTCTCCCTACCTCTGTTATCCCTTTTTTTTCTGCCTCTATTTATGAATTCTACCTTTCAGCTCAAGCCTTGACCCACGGTTTCAAAACCCAGAACCTGCAGGGTTCAAATCCAAGGTACCAGCAGCTCCCCCAGCCTCTATTTACTTCCTTTATGGTATTTTGGTCTTTTGTTTATTAGCTTCCATGTTTTTTTTTCACCTCTTCATATTATTTCTATATATCTTTTATTATGTACATGCATCTTTTTATGAAGTTCTGCAAATATATGGGTTTGTATTTGTATATGTGTTTTTCCAGTCTTTGCTCTTAAAGAATGTGACCTCTAAGACATGCTCTGAACTCAGAGAATATCTCCACTGCAGGCCATATGTTCCTCACGCAAGTCCAGCTCCCATCTGTGTGCAACCTGTGTGTATTGACATCTGTCTCACTTTGTTCAGTGAAAGAGACGTCAATCCACTTATAAGCTTGACTGAACCGATTCAAGACCAGCAAAATCTACTTAAAATACCAAAAGTGCATGGAAAATGGCCCGTATGAGTTCCCATTATACTTGATATTAATGAAATTGTTAACACTATTGCATTGATGTGAATTTGTTTTAACTGCTATTATTAGGTCAGCTTCAGCTAATAGACTGAGGTTAGGGTTAGGGTTAAGGTTAAGGTGTGCTCTACTGCACAAGACATGTATTAAGTCAAAAAAGAGCAAGCAAAATGATGATTTCTTTGTTATAATTGAACAAAATTTATGCCGCATACTGTTGATTGTGCTCCTTTTGTTTGCAAGTGTCTTTTGCTCACTCTTTTTTGAATTACTGTTATTAGATAGTTTAATCTAGTGGGTCACCCTGGGATTAGGGTAAAAATACAATGTGGTTTATAAGATCAACATGTGTTTTAATGTAAAATGTGAAACTATGAAGTGTAGCTTTCAAATAAGTGCAGTGGAGTAAAAAGTGCATAGTTTTCTTTAGAAATGAGGTGGACTCATTGTAGATGCATGAAATTGAAATTCAAGTCATTCACACTGTAACATTATACTACTATATTATACTATACTATACTGTTACAGTGCTACTGTCAGTACACTCATCCATTTAACATTACCAGCTGCAAAGAGAAACAGTTCCAAACTGTGGGCAGTGCAGACCCAGAGCAGCTGTTACAGTAAAAGGACTTGAACTTCTACTTGTATTTTTCTAAAAAAAAAAAAATCTTTTTGAGTTACGTACTTTGGAACTGACTGCCTTTTGTGCAGCTAAAATTAGTAATGCTGACTTACTCAGATGGACAGAAGTTAAAAAAAAACATGCAGGTTGGCAAACAACTAGAAACATAGACAGAGCTCTTCAGCTGTGAGGAACCAAATTAAACACGGTGGGAATTTTCCTGTCAAATATGTGGTTAGCTCAGCCTGCCTCTGCAAAGGAAAGCTTTCTGCATGACTAACTGAAGCTACTGCTTCCCCTGTTTTTTTGTGGGAACTTGCAAACAAATTTTCCTCTTGCACGAATTCTCTTCTCCTGGAAAGCAGTGTGCCAATAACTTTGTGTTATTGGATGTGCATGCATTTGTGTGTGTGTGTTTGCTGAAGTATGTGCTTCTGGTTGTCTGTGTATGTGTGTGTGTTCATACTTGTTTGGTAGCTCTCCATCAGGCAGCACCAGGTGATATGGCCTCGTACGGAAGGTCATCGATGTGATGTCACTTCTCCTTCCTCTCCGGATATTCCCAGCATTCTACTGGCAGCAGCCGGGAACTCTGGGAACTAAGAGCAGGAAGCCTGGCTCCTTCACATGAGGGAAAGAGAGAGAGAGAGAGAGAGAGAGAGAAGAAGTAATAGTGAGGTTATGTGGTGAGTTTGCTGTGCTGAATGACACATTTGGTGTGATAAGCAAACATATGCGGTGAGGAGAGAGTTAAAATACATGTAGAAGATCTAATGACACAGGAATGGGGAAGGTGTTGTGTAATGTTTGTGTCTTTTTAGTGTAAGTGTGTGTGTGTAAAAGAGAGGGTGAGTTTGTATGAAATGCATGAGTCACCTTTATATAGAGTGATATCGCCCCCTTCTGGTTATACCCCCCACAGAGTAAAGCTGTAAGCCAATAGATGATACAGGCCTGCTTTCCCTTTATTTCCCTGTCTGGTGTAACAGAGCTCCCACAGCTGTATGTCAAACAAATAACAAAATATTTATATATTTACTGGTACATGTACTTCAACATATATGCATACTGTCATGCATCTATATTCATATGTGTGTGTGAGAGAATGAATTTATGCAAATATAGTGTATACAATATCATACAATTGTCAAACAAGCATCACAGGTTGCTGGAATCCAGTTTGAAGTCTTTTTTCATCTAAGCAATGCTACAAACCCAGTTGTTTGGAAGTACTTAAAGTATTAAAATGAAATGTATGTGTTCTGCAACAACTGCCCCCTGTAGCTGATCTATTGTGACGTATTACTAATGTATCAATGCAAAGAGAAGAAGCTTTTGGTTGAGGTAGATTTCTTTTCATAGAGTTATAGACATATCCAAGCATTTATTTAAACCATGAAAAACAGCGTTTTCATTTTTAATGATATTTTCTATTTGACAAGATTATGTATATTTGCAAAATCTTAATATAAACTATACAAGTAAAATAAGTTTGTCAAATTGTACTTAAGTACTTGAATAAATGTATTTATTTACTTTAAATTCAAAGCTGTTGCATAATAAAATAGTAAAAAGATAAATATTCACATTGGTGAAATTGAAACTACATATTTTTCGCCATTTTTGCTTTGAAACAAGTGAAATTAAATTACATGTCCACACGAGGTGCAGTAACATTTCTAACCGCTGGTGGCAGTAAACACTTTTGTAAGCTGCCAAAAAAATAGACAGAAGAAGAAGTAAAGAGCCAATCACAAAGCGCGGCGCCATGTTGAATTTTTGTTTTGAGTCACGCCGTTTCTGTTTCGGTGGAGTTTACTTTGCGTTTGTGCGTGCAGGTGTAAAACTGCAAGATAACACGTTTCCGACATATATTAGACAGACGGAGATTCAGCTTTTCCGTCGCCACCGGGAAAAGCTGCCAGACCGTAGCGGAGGAGAGGCCGAGGATCCAGGACAGCACATGGAGGGCCTGTCCTGACGAAAAGCTGTCGGTCCAGAGAGGAGATACAAAAGGTAACGTGAGCTAAACTGTAGTTTGTGGTTCTGTAGAGGAGAAAACCCACAGAGTACAGTACATTTGTGTGATCACTAAATGTCGAGGTTCATTAGGGTAAGAAAAGAAACAACCCAAAACATATTCCACCATTGTTTGAATGTAACTTCCACAACTTCTCCCCTGTGAGGTGCAAAGTTTTTATGTACTGAGGGTATGATGGAAACCAGAGCACCTAAATTAATGAGACAAGTATGGCAGTAGACCAGGGGTCTCTAAGTCCAGTACTCGACGTCCACTGTACCTGCCCTACCCACTGCTGCTTTTTCAAGCAGTTTGAATCACTTTTAGTATGTTTGAATCACTTTTACTATTGTGTCACGACAATTATCAGTGCTTTTCTAGTTTTCTTTTAGCCTTGACATTTGTGTGTAAAGAAATGACTCTTGTTAAATAATACTTTTTTTCAGGCAGTTTTCTGGCCTGTGTGATGATTAGTTAGATTTACATATTATAGTATTAAGTATTATATTTTGTTGTCCAAGGCAGCAGCAATCTCTTAAGGCAAGCCTGAGGATAGTTTGTCTGAGCATGGTGGGGGCGCCAGGAAAGAAGGGGGTGGTCCTGGGACTCTGGAACACACTCTTGAGTCTTCTCCGTGTACTGGGCCCAACTCAGTGAAACCATTATTGAGAGGAATTGTCGAGACTATTCCTCCTTATATTAATGTATCTCATGGTATTAGGACAGTGAGGAGAGGGTAGGAAGTGACATATGATGTAGTATACACTCAGGTGTGTCGTAGGTAAGGATGGCATAGTGGTCTGAAGATTTATGACCGCATGGCCTGATAACCTCCTCTTTGATGATATTGAGCTTCCATAGGAAAACTCACCTGTTTCTTGGCCCATCCCATTTTGGTAACAGGTAAAGAGAGACATGATTTTCTGAGAAATATGTTGGGGTGTAATCATTTATGCTGTGTACTGCAGGTACACACTGTACAGAAACAGTTACAGAAACACTACTATCTATGTCACTGCAGTGTTAAGGATGAATGAATAACAGTCTGCAGTTTTTGAAAGCTTGGCTCATCTTGCCCTTGTGCTTTGTCCTGTCTCTCTTCCTGTAGAGATTTGTAAAGCAGCACCAGAATCAGATCCACATGGCATATGTTGAATGTAACTTCGAGGACGTCTCCTCTGTGAGGTGCAAAGTCTTCATCTACTCAGGGTATGATGGAAACCAGAACACCTTTAAAAATGAGACCAGCGTGGCTGTATGCAGAGATGTCAAACTGGAGGTGAGTGTAATACAAAACGCTATGTGACTTGTACATCATGGAGCCTTGTTGTCTCATCTGGCCTTTAATACTGTTATACACACTGCCGGTCAAAAGTTTGGGGTCACCCTTGCTTTTCTCACGTCCAAATTTTTAAAAAGGTTTTTTTAGATATCTGAGAGTCAGTGATTAACCTTAAATAAAGTCTTAAACCTTAAAGTAGAGGTCAAAAAGAATAGGTGACTAAAAATGGAAAATTAATGTAAATTTCAGAGATCAGCTTTTTAGGTTTCTGAATTATTTTTGCAGCAGTAAAAGTAAACACAGGGGGACCACTGTTACCCTCTACCTACCCACGACTTTTCGATATATTGTTATATATATATTTGAAGAAGAAGAAGAAGTACTTTATTAATCCCCAAGGGGAAATTCAGTTGTTACAGCAGTTATTAAATTTGAGATAATTTAAATTATATTGATTAATAGTAATTCATAAAGTAATAAAGTAATAATTTATTTGGGGGGTTTGTGTGTGTGTGTGCGAGTGTGTGTGTGTGCGCGTTATTGTTTATATTGAGGAATTATAGTGTCTTATGGCCGTGGACACAAAAGACTTCCTGAATCTTTCAGTCTTGGCTTTAGGGGGAATTAGTCTGTGGCTGAATGAACTTCCCATTTGCCACAGTTCCTCATGAAGTGGGTGGGCAGGATTGTCCAATATGGAATTTATTTTGTCCACCATCCTCCTCTCTGCCATAGCCTCCAGACTGTCGCAGATTTGATGTCAGTTGTTGAAAGAATTCCACAAATGTGTGAGGCTGTTGAACAAGTCAAATGTTTATAAAATGTAGTAAATGAAAAAGATCCCCGTTGTCATTTAAATCTCCAAATGTTTACTTATGCTATGCTTTTATTTCAAAGTAAACTGAATTACAGCAAACATACATATTTAAAACAACGGGAAAATTAAGGTGACCCCAAACTTTTGATCAGTAGTTTACACAAGTTGCCAAACATCTGACAGAAACTGCTCATTGATGTTCAACCTAACATGATCTGTCTTTGTAACACCAATGTCATATAGTTTCTGGTGTTTTGGACTGTCTGCTGTACAGTACATATAGTTTGTGTTCATGCAAATTTACAGGAAATACCCAAACACATATGACATAATTGATATACAGTCTAAGTTATGGCACACTGCAGGATATAGGATACTTCTGCTAATGCTCATGGCTGTCATTTTCTGAACAACACTGTCAAAATAATTACTCTTATTAGATAACTTGCTCTTCATCTAAGAGATTGAGCATGCTGGGATATTAAAATATGTTCACTTGGTGCCTAATGTAGAACAGTCATATGTACTGTAGAAGAAATCTGGTCTGCAAATCTGGCAAGAGCCTGTAACAAGTTTGTTAAACATGATGCTACAAAGGGAGAAATTTCAGATTTACATTTTTATATTTATTTATGTGATCCAAGAAGCAACAACCAGGCAGAGTAATGACTTGTTTTATTGTTGAAAGAATGCCACATCTTGTCAGTGCTGAGACACTATTTGTTCAGTGTATGCCGGACGTGATGCTTATTTGTAGAATGAGTTGAGATGAGCAGCCATATTTCCCCATCTCAGTTTGTCTTCAGCAGCTCTGCGTCTGTAAAAGAGCAGAAAGACCAGAAATATGTGTAAATGCATAGAAATAAATAGCATCTGTGGCTGGAGATTTGTTGGTGTTGGATTTGCATGAGCACATACAAATTGTAGCGTAAGATGGTTTACTAATGTCTATCAGGTGATTTGTCAGTGTGCAGAATGTTTTCTTTTACAGCAGGGGTCCCCTAATTCCAAGTCCTCAAGGGCCCCTGTCCTGTGTGTGGACAGGGCTATCCCTGCTCTGCCCACTGTTGCTTACCTGGAACAGCCAATCAGAAGCTGCAAGTGCAGGGATAATTGAAAAAGAAGCAGGACAGCAGCCCTTGAGATCTGGGGTTAGAGACCCCTGTTTTACATGAACATGAGCCTATGGGTTTTCTATTATGGAAGATTTTTAGACTCATTCAGTTTGCAATTCATTTTACAGTTAGCAATTCAATATGCAATTTGAACATGTAATTTGGAAATGTATTCTGCAATTGACAATTCGGTATGCAAAGTAGCATTTCAATACTCAGTTAACTTTGAATTACTGATTTAAAATTTGAAATGGAAGCTAAATCAATTGCATATCATTGGTCTCTTTTTATATGTGCCAGTGAAACAGCGCCCGCAGTTGACATGTTAATTACATTGTCACCATGCTCTTTTGAGGACATTAAATTGATTTAGCTTTCCATTTTAACCAAAATAAGTCAAAGTGAATTGAGTATTCAACTGTCACTTTGCACATTGAATTGCCAATTGTGAAATTAATCACAAACTCAGTAAGGAGGCCAGAAAACCTTCATATTCTATTGGCAGATATTTTAGTTCTTGAAATTCAGTTTCAGTTTACTGAGACATGTTTGTGTCAGGGAGGAGTAGTGAGTTACCAGGTTCACAGAACTTCTTTTTGGTTGGTGTTTTTGACCATTTAATCCACTCCCACTGATTCAGACTTATTAGAAGCGATACATGTTAAAGACCAATTCTTTGTATCGTGGATGAAGCTAAGACTGGGCTATGAAATATGGTAAAACCAGTTTATATATTTTAGCAATGTTTCGCTTGTTTAGCTGATATTGACCTGTTGTGGAATTTTTGTTTACAAGTAATTTAGTCTGCTAGTAAATGTCTGGAGATTCTCAGTTGTCCAAGTGAAGTTACCGAGAGGTTGAGTCACAGCAACAGATGCCGTGACTCAACCTCTAGTCTACTAGTAAATGTAATATATTTGGCAGCAGTGGACAGCACCAACACTGCTGAAAATAAACAGTTGCTAACATGTACCATATGCGCAAACATAACCGCTACATTAAGCTTCACTGAGATGACATGAGATGAATCCAAAGACATGTATCTAAACTGCCCGTAAGTGTAAATGTCAGTCTGCCTCTCTGTCAGTCCTTTGATGGGGAATAAGTGGTATAGATAATGAATGAATCTTCACATGCTAGAAGGCTAATTTATGAAAATATTATGACTTCCATAACTTTGGGCTTGTGACAAAACAAATTTACAACAGTATAGCTAATGCTGACATCAGTTAGAACATATGATAAACTGATCCAGTCCAGTCTCGGTGTCATCCATCATGGAAAGAAATGTTTTTTTTAAAAAAATCAATCCATTCAAATCCATGGATCTGTGGGAGTGGAGGACATGATCAAACACACCCAGTCAAAAAAAGTAGTTCTGTGAACTTGGTAAGTCAATTGCTGTTCCAATGGAGCAGTTAATTCATTGGAATTTCAAGGACTGAATTTGAATTGTGAGTCATGAATACAGTTTCAGATTAATTTAATTTCATATTACATTTGTTTTCAGGGTTAATTGGAATTTAGTTTGGAACTAATAAATCCAATTTATCCAATTTCTATTAATCCAATTAAGCTGCTAAGACTCAGGTCATCAATTCAAATTCAGTTTGAGTTATTCAAATTCATTTTCTGCTGGCACATATCAGCCAGTAGAAAACCCACAGGCTCACTGGCAAAGTGGATAAAATAAAATCAATTCATTGAACTTTTGGCATTGAAAATATTAGGTTATATTGGTACTGAAAATAATTGTAATTAGCATTTGCTTGAGGTTCTTTGAATTCTGATGTGATTTCAGTGTTTTGTAGATGTCATCCTTTACTTCTGACTGTTTTTTTGTTTGGTTTTCTGGCACTGTTTTGGTGTGGAGGGGAGGTGTTAAGGACAGTGAGGTCACTGCATGTTCTGCATATAATTTTTATACTAAGGAGAGAAGACATCACAGTTACTGACCTGCCTTTCTCTCAAACATCTCATGCTGTATGGCCGCATTGGAAATGTATGTAAGCGTGAAGTACACAATTTAAGACTGTGACGTCCTCTCCTTAGCATGAAATTTATATGCAGAACGTAGAAACCACATCCTTGCGCCCCTTTCAAAGATGTACCCTCCAGGCCAAAACAGTGCTGACCCAAAAAAAAAAAAAAAAAAAATCAGAAGATTGCCAATCACAAACACATCAGCATTAAAAAAAAAACAAAAAAACTAAAACAAAAACTTATTTTTAAAGTGCAGCTTTTTTTCTGCTTGTGATTCTGTTCTGTACTTTGTTCATGTGTATGTATATTTGCTCTCCTTACCATCTTTCACCACACCACAGTACTCCTCACACTCAGCCTTGCTGTAGAACTTGTTGCTGTTGCCCTGGCAGAAGTTCTGTTTATAGGACACGCACAGTCCAGCGGTGGAGTCAAAAGCCCAGATGGATGGCTGACCTGTGCAGGGTTGGGCCATCATTGGCAGATGGCACACAGCTGGAGAGACAGAACATCGCAGTGTAAATATTGTGATGTATTTCCTGTTTTGTTTTTTTTTTTTTCACAAATAAATGGGTTTGACAATAACTATTAATGGGCCAAACTATTGTTATATTTATTGCATAATGATGCTATAAGGAGCTCACTCCTCACCCTCAGTGCGACATCTTTGCAGACACTCTCGTTCAGTTTCAAAGTTGTTCTTGTTGCCCATACACCCTCCATACTTGAAGAGTTCACAGCTCATGGAGGAAGAGTTGTAGTAGTAACGCTGATGTAGCCCAAAACATGGTCCTGTATCTGGTGCTACCCCACAGGACTCTACAGAGAGAGAGTGCATAAGAAAGAACAGATACACATTAGTTGTGTTGGTTTTCATTATGTTCTAGTTCAATATGCAAGCATATCTGGGGAATGTCAGTCAGTTAAATAAGATTCTTCTCACCAGTGCTATTGAAAAGAGGTGTGTCGCCTGAACCCTCCTCATCTGCAGGAGCCAAAGAAGGCACCACATTTCTCCTCACCCTCTGTACCAAAGCCACAAAAAGACAAAGTCAGAGATAAAAATCCACCTAAACTCCAAACATCCAAAACATTCTCCTCACCACTAGAACCGCCAACAATCCAATACCCCCTAGAACCACCAGGATGTCACGTCATGTGATATGTCATGACATGTGACGAGCTATAAAGGTACTGCTGCTGCCAGCGTATTTAGGAATATAATCCAATCACTGCTGAGATGCCTTCATAACTATTTGACATATTGATCTGAATTTCCCATCAGGGATTAATAAAGTTTACTTAAATGTGCACCTGAGGCTCAGGCCGAGTTGTTGGTTGTGCCACCTGTTCTCCAGGAACACAGTCACCTGCATAGAGATGAAATTTAAAAAAAAAAAAAACTGTAGCCATCCAATCTCTAGCCAAACAAAACACTCTTACAATAGCTTCAGTTGTCTTATTCTGTAAGTTAATATGCTTGTAATATATTTTGATGATGCACAGCTGAAAAAATAAATGAATGAAGCTATAAACTTTCATTGATGTCTCCATGTACCTTCATTTCTCTTTCAGATATCAAAAAATGATGAATATACATATGTGTGTGGATGCCAGCAGGTGTGTAATATAACCTGTCTGTGTTTTACCTTTGTTCTCCTTAATGATGATAGCACTGTCACTCATTCCCTGTTGTCTGACCAGTGTTTTGAAGTCATCCAGCACAGTGGGCCTCACATCCATTGTTCGGCCTGAAAAGGATAGAGTAGTTCAGATGAAGCGGACTTGAATGAAAGTTTGACGCAGTATGTGGCATGTTTTCACTTACTGTAAAGTTTAACTGAGATGCTCTTCTCCCCTGATGACTTCTGTTTGCTCATTATGACTATAGCATACTCATTGTAGTTTGTGTGAACCACGTAGGCATCAACGTCTGCCCCCCATTCTGAAAGTACACAGATAAACTTGAAAAACTTCATGAACAGCATAAACATGGCCACATATGTGAACGGTTAAACAGACGGTGACAGAGAGATACTGTACGCACTTGCAACATGGTAGAAGAATCGTCCTGGTGTGGTTACCTCATAATCCCCAGAGATCTCCTTACATACTCCATGGCTGCACACACACACACACACACACGTTTTCATTCCTCACATTGACCTACATACATTTCCCACAGACTTCATTTTAACCATAGCCACTACTTGCCTAATCCATCATTTATATTGTAGCAAATATACAGGATATGGAAAACATTTATTTATTAAGAGGACAAACCCCTTGTTTTTGAGGGGTCCTCAATTTACACAAAATATAATGCAGTAATTGACAATAGTACAGAAACAAAATATAAGGATACAGGACAACACGTTGATTAAATTTGAATAATCTGTAGCAAATATACAGGATTATCTATAGACACATGCAACATCAACCCAAGTTTGCACATTTTAATTTGTTTTGCAATGCCAAATCTGATCTTGTCAAACCACAGACAGGATAAGTCACCTTTGTTATTTACACAGTGGACAGTTTTCTGTTTTTCTTTCTTTGACATCTGCCAATTTAGCAATAACTTAAACCACAATATCTAAAGAGTGCCATTTAATTTTTATAAAATATTGTTGCATTTTGTTCATTTTTAACAGATAATTTACATTAATCTCTTTGATGAGCTATAGTATACAGCAAAACGTATTACACCCTCTTAAAATAGTACTAATATGGTGGATTATTCAAAAGACTATCATCTTGCAATAAATGTCTTTTATTTCAAATTGTTTTGTGGGGTATAACATTTAGGTGAGCTACATTGAAAACTTTGCATTAAGAGAATCCTGATGGATATCAGCAGCACTTTCTTTGGTTAGATGAAAACACTACATTTGATTAAACCAGTTGGGCCCAGCTTGTTGGTTATGGATGTGCACAGACCACGGCTGGCTGCACAATGATTACCATAACATATAGGGGTGTAACTGTGCTGATACAATGGGTTGCATTATTGCAAAAGTGTAGGGGAGAGAACATTTATCGACTTCACTATGAATGTGGGTTTGGATACCTGCATACTGAATAAAGTAAATGCCTCCTAGTGTCCAGAAGCTTGGCAGAAGAGGATTTTTCCAACATGAATTTTTGACCCTAGCAAGGTATACCTGCTGACTTAAATCCAATAGAAAATCTTTGGAGCATTTTAAAGTGAAAGACAAAGCAACCAACTTTGCTCTATACTGTATATCACTTTAGAAATATCCGTTTTCTCCCCTGTGTGTGTGTGTGTGTGTGTGTGAGAGAGAAAGTGTGACATATCTCACAAACCGGAGTACAGTTCTTGTCATCTTGAGTTTGCCTTCAGTGGTCCCACTCAGCAGTACCAGTTTACCAATTGCTGCAGATCCACTGTGACGCTGCCTGTGGGGACTGGTACTTGCCATGGCAACATCATGCCATGTTCCCAGAAACTGTCAGGACATAATGACAAAAAGAAAATATACTGACACATGTAAAACCTGTAATTCAAATATGCACAGATATATACTGGGTGTACTGCTTCACAATGAAAGAATATTACACACAAGGACAAAACAAAAATTGCAAGATCACACAACGCAGCCACTCACCCGAGCCAGATCAAAGTTCTCCTGTGTGGGATAGAGGGGTTCTGTGAGTACTGGGAGCCCCATGAGGCTCCAGCTCCATCCCAGGATAAGCAGGGAAACCAGAAGCACTGTTTTCTGCATCTTGTCCACCCGTCTCTGAGAGGACTGAAGCCTGAGATACTGAATCCCAGGAAAGGCCCACCTCCTTGCCTCACTATTTTCTTACACCCCCCCCCCCAAATCTTCAATCAGGGACAGGGCATTAACCTGTGTGCTTTGGCCCTGGCTTGTACACAGTCCCTTAGCCAAGTAAAAAACAAACAAGTAAAGGAGCAAAGGTCTATGCTTCTCTATGCTCTGACTTGCAGGGGCAGCTGACCACTTCAAATATGGACCTTCAGAGTTGCAGCAACATCAACACTTACAATATGTGTCATGATCTGAGAGACTAATGATTAACTACATTATATCCAATGTTGTTATATGTTATATACATGTCCAGCTTTTTAAAAGACTAAATGTAAATCACAGCAATCATCTCATTTTACTGTCTTCTTTTGGATGGGGCGTCTTTATACAGTCTACGGTCTACAGAGAGACGTTAATTCAGTCTGTTGTTTAACCTCTGGAGCAGGGTGTCCCCATTTCAACCTGGCACTAGTCTATGCTTTAGAACTACTATCTCCCATAATGTTTTGAGAGGAATAAACAGGAAATATATTGTTGACATGTGGGCTACAGCTTAAGCTCTTTTTTGAAGTCCGTGTTTGTTTAAATTGTTTTTAAAATGCCAGCATTAAAACATTAAAATGACGCGCTATTAGCTGTTCCTGTTTGCAGTGTGTACCTACTGATGTAAAGTAATTCATCCACTAGCATTCTCTTTTTTAGTAGCATCTTTGTTCTGTGATTTATGAGCATATTTGTGGAGGTTTAATCACAATGGACATAGAAATAATGATATCCCCATGAATCCTCATTAATTTAGCCACACTAAATTAAAACATGTCTGTGACTTCAGGTTTAATTAACAATGAGATTAAGAGCCTTTTTTTTTTGACAGCTACTATTTTAAAGAACCATCATTGCCTCCATGAACTCACTGCCACATCTAGTCTCATGCTAAGATCATAGCTAATGGTGCTAGCTGCCTGAATATGACAACAAGCCCTCATATAACCTACAAGTGTGTACACTGAGTTAGGCACTATCTGAAAATGACTGTCCATTTGGCATGTTTCTAAACACCTGTATACTGGTTTGCATAAGAATTAATATAAAATCATGTTAATGTTGATAAATAATAACCAAGAAGATTCAATAACTTATAGTATATTATGTCTTGAAAGAAATGTGCCTTAGTATAAGTAATGACAAATGAGCCATTGTATGTGTGATGAAACAGTATATAAAAGCATCGTATTACAGTATATCATGAAAATGCTACTATAAAATTTGCTTTACTGTGTTACTATGTAAAAAATGCATCTAAATTTTGTATACCATAAAAATTTTACATTCAATTAGTATGTCATGAATAAAATGCATCTTAGTATAACATGAGATGAAAAATTTCCCCTTAGTGTATGTCCTGAAAAACATTCCTTACTATGTTTTATTCATTGAAGAAACTGTATTTCACAGCGAGTCAGTGCATTAATGCATGACATGACCGATGAGCCACCTCTTCAGTTTATCCTCATTTCACCTGTAACAAAAACAAACATTAATACATTAATGTCAGTGACAGGGCACCCTTGCTGTAGTGCATTACCCATCTCACTTTCATATATTTCATTTTAGTAAAGGCAAAAATCATGATATAAATCAAATTTCACTGATAATGAATACATGGCGGATGAACCTAAACCAGTGCCCCTGTCATATGTGATCTGCAGGTCATGAGTGGAGAATATTTTTTAAACCATTGAAAACTGATTAAGGCAAGCTAAACACTTCATTTTGTATAATGTGACCTGTAAACAACAAGTCTCTTGTCCTCTCATCTGGTCAAATATTCAGAATTCACATGTGATACCACATTTCTTTTTGACCTCTAGAAATCTGGTTAGTAGATATCCTAGGCACCCACAACTGGTGAATAATCAGTCTGCTTTCAGTATTCAAGTGTCCTTTCATTATGTACCTCAGGCTGAGCAGCAGGCTGCGTCACTTGCTCAACAGGAAGACAATCTACTGGAAAGACAGTAAGGTTGACAGGGGCTTATGCTTTTTATGGAAACATTTGACACTTCATGTCAAAAAAAAAAAAAAAAAAAGAAAAAGTAAATTTCAAGCACAATGCTATTTTTCATACTGATTATAACCTCACAGGCTCACCAACATGTAATCTTACTGTGCTTTACTGCTCTAAGATTAAATATCTCGTGAGAGAAAAATATAAAAGTCTCTCTTGCTGGGAAAATATAGTGACTTTTTCTTTAGTTCACATAAATTCAATTACAAATGATACAGAGGAGCTTAGAAAGACCAGGTATTATCAGCATTAATTTTGTGCACATTTGTACCTTTTCTGTGATTTACGATGACAGTGTCATCGCTCATCCCATGTTGCCTGACCAGTGTTTTGAAGTTGTCCAGCACAGCAGGACTCGCATCCCTAGCACGACCTGAAGAAGGTAGACTTTCTGTAACCGCAGAGTGATCTGCATATGGGATGAAAAGCATCCACACAAAATGTTGAATCAAACTGACCCCCTGATAAAAATAGCCACTCACTGTAAAGCTTGACTATGGTGGTTTTATTTCCTGATGGTTTCTCTGTGCTCATCAGAAGCATCATTGCATATTCGTCATAGTTGGTATGAACCACATAGGAGTCGACATCTGCGCTGAACCCTGCAGAAACAAAAGGTGTTCACAATATGTTGCATGGCAGATCTGTAAACAAATACTAGAGCTTGATGTCCCAAGCCCGCTGCATTTATTTAACATTACTACAACATTACATTAATGTAACATTACATTAATTTAACATTGTTAATGCTGTGTGAAGGGTTTGGACAGAATGTACAAACAGATAAAACAGAGGGAAGAAGCTGTGAAACATACTGGCAACATGGTAGAAAAATTGTCCTGGAGTATCAGTCAAACCATAATCTGTGGACGTCTTCATACATGAGCCATTCCTACATACAGGTGCACACACACATAACACAGATCACACAGAGTGTATGATATTTACAGACTGCGTGCGTGTGCTTGCATGAATGTGAATCGGACCTTAAGGTAGTGACGGTCATTGTGAAGTTGTCCTCAGAAGCAACATGCTGTAGCTCCACTGCAGCAATGACAGGACTTCCCCTCCTGCGCTGCATGAAGTGAGGACAGGTAGAAGCCACTGCCACCTCATACCACTGCCCCATGAACTGCAAGGAACATGAAAATGTATATTCTGTATTAAAAATAAATATCATTAAAAACCTCTGCACGTGGAAGGACATAAAACCATAATGTGTTGAATATTATTTCAGTGACTGTAAAATATATTTCTTAAACACATTGAGAAAAACAAAAAACATATACACATATATATGAACCACTCACCCGACCTAGGTCAAACCTATCCTGTGTGATGATGAGAGCTTCTGGGAACGTGTGGACCCTCTGGAGAGTCCATGCCAACCCCAGGACCAGCAGAGACACCAGACTCACCGTTCTCTGCATCCTGTAAGTGTTTTGCCAATTCTGTCCCACGACACTACAGAGAACACTAAACTAAAAGAACATATCTTTACCTGCCTTTGTGTGTGTTAGTGTACGTGCACAAAAGTGTGTCCTAATTGTGTGTTTGCTGGTCCAGATTGACACTGAATCACTGGACTTCAGAATTTGTAGCTAAGACAAACAACCAATCAATACATGTCAGAATTTACCAGCTGATAGAGAAAAGGCTGCAGACTGTCACAGGGTCTGTTTTCATACACTCAAGTCAAAATGTTCTTAATTCATCACAGAAAGTCCCACAGAGCCAAGAACATAGTATCTGTATCAGTATGAGGGTATGTACGCACACTAAAAGTATATATGTGCACAGTATATAAAGGTTTACTATACATTGTTTGATCTTAAGATTTGTCCAATGTGCATGTTTCAGTGTATGTAAATAAATGCAATCATTTTAATTCTGACTTTAACCTGCTATTTGGTAACTAGTTATCATTAGCAAGTACATCACAGAGCTACAGTGTCTATTGGTCTCAGCACAAACACTGATGCTGCAGGGAAATCTGCCCCCTGCTGTTCATTTTAGACTTACATGCCACATATAACTCAGATAACACACTGACGTACTCAGCTCAAACACAAACCATGTCTGGACGTTTATTTAACTATGTCAACACTGTGAAAGTGTACAATTGATTTTATTGAGCAACTCAATAAAGAAACACTCAGACGTTTTACTGAATAAAAGTAGCAGTACCGCGGTGTAGACACAACTGAAAACCCTGCATTCAATAAAGAACACGTGGGAAATTAAATAGTTAATAGTATAAAATGTATTTAAAGTACAAAGTGTTTAAAGTACCATAAGTACAGCGCAGGAGGGGAAATCATGTCACTGTAAAAAAGCAAGTAATGTATTTATGTGTAGGTGCAACTTAAACTGTATTTAAGCAAAGTAGTAATCACGGGTGGGACCCACCGCCCGTACTCGGGCCGGAACTGTGTTTCTGAATGTATTTCCAAATATCGTCGACCTAATCTGGATCAAGTCCGACAAACTATATATAATTTGAAAGCAGAAAACCTCACGATTCCAATGGTATATATATATTTAAGATTAAACTATCACAGCGACAACAGTTTCATAATGTTTAACAAGAGGACAAACACATCAAGATAATTCCTACCTTTGCTCTTGTTAACCTGGAGCCGCACATGGACTGAAACGCCAGGTGTTACCTATCAGTGTTTCCGTAAGAGTGCGGTGAACAAAATGCCTCTGGGTTTTTGGTCCAAAACACTATTATCCCTGAGTAAAAGCCATAAAACCAGCGTCGTAAACCTTTCTCTCCTCTTTAAAAAGTTTTAATTCCGTTTGTTCTCTGGTTGCATCCAAACTGTAGCTTTTAATGAAGCAGGTGCAGCTGGTGCAGTTTTCGTTTGTTCTGCCATTTTCCAACGTAGCTCACGCACCTAACTAAACCCCCCAAAATAAATAATTACTTTATTACTTTTCTACATACAAGTTAATTACTTTATTAATTAATACAATTTAAATAATATTAAATTTAATTACTTTGAATTAGAATAACTGCTGTAACAGTTGAATTTCCCCTTGGGGATTAATAACGTACTTCTTCTAAACATAGGAGCCTAAACGCTTTTGTGGCGCATGCGTTACAAAGTCGCATGAATGTAGGCCGTTTGTAGTCCGGTAGTGGTAAAACGTGTCTGACTGGCGGACTTCAATAAAATATTAAAATCAATTAACTTTTCCACATCGACTCAGAATCATTCTGAAGTGAACGACGACGCATCTAAAAATTTCCCACCACTAGTTCTAAAGTAAATCTAACTATATGTGATTAAAATTTAAAATTCTCTCTTTGACTAAAGCCACCACCCTGAAAGCCTTTTTTTTTGTTAAATGTTTGCCAGTGTTAGCACTTAAATAGAGATGCACACACATAATCCGGAGATTCATATATATATTTTTTAATTATGTGGACACAGGGACAGCTATGAAAATGATGTAAAACACTACATCAATCATCAGCAGTATTCGCTATTTATCATGTTTGTAGCCATAATGATAAGATTCTTTGGGTAAATCCTGAAATTGTAATACAGAGCCGAAGCACCACATCATAACACACTTAGCTCGGATATATCTGTAACAGAAGCTAATTTACACTGAAGATCGGTCTAAACCTGGAACTGACTGCCTTGGCTTTCACATGTTCTAAAAGAAACAGAACCACCTAATGTCCAGATTCTGCTGGTGGGCAATTTTCTGTTGGGCAGAAAAACATAAGAGACAGGAATGAGAAAACTTCCTATTTGTGTGCATGTATATTTTTTGCCAAGTGTAAAAAGATGTTGAAGATGTGTGAACATATGTGTTCTCTCTCTACTTTACCTGCTGGTGGTGGAATCAAAATAGACTCTTTGGACAGGCCCCGGGACACAGCGAGGCGTCTAAACTTCTGAATTACATCTGGCCTGACTACCAGAGAGCGACCTGCAAACAAGACAGAACGCTGCTGAGCACTACTGACTCTGCAGTTAGGCCAAAACATGCAGGCCAGCTAGATGACAAAACATATAAGTGTGTGCGTCTCACCATAAAGCGCCACCTGTGTGTACTCTCTGTTATACACCTTGTGTTTGAGCACCAAAGCGTAGTCAGTGTAGTTAGTTTCCACCACTGTGATGTCCTTCACCATGTTATGGCCTGACAGCAAACACACAAACACCGAAGAGATAGACTTGCATGACTGCAGACTGTAAGGCATCAGACAAATTCTTACAAAATCAACATAAAAATCTTTAGTTTCTTTTTGTGACTAAAAAGAGACAAGACAAAAATATTTCTTCTTTGATTTTATCTGTTTTTACACTGTCATTGTATCACATGTCTTTACTGGGTATTGTGACTTTGCATGTGGTTGTTGGTGTTTATCTGCAGGTAACAAACTACTTCTGTGGTCACCCTGTCAAAATGTCCATCGTCATGTGAAAATGAAGACGTAAAAAAAATTATATATATATATATAACTTCTCTTTTTCTCAGGTGCAAAGCAGACACTTGGTTAATCTCTTGGAGATGTGATGAGTCAGAGCAGAAGTGAGCAGACACTTACGTGTGCTGAAGTAGGTGAACTGTCCAGGCATGTTGGTCTTCTCATACTGGTACGTCACGATCTGACAGCCCATAGGTCTGCAGTGCACAGAAAACACAGTGAGTCTTTCTCTTCTTCAAACCATAACGTTTACACAGTCCTATACTATGTACTTGTGCCCATGCTTAGGCTGTGCTCACATAATGTGACCCCAACACACAGACTCACGTGACATCCCACATTGTGAGGTTAACGCCGTTTGGCAGCGCTGTGACGATGCCCATGCAGGCCCTTAGCTTGGTTCTGAAGGGGACAAAAAGTGGGGAGTCATAGGCCAGGCCCACACGGTACCATTTCCCTGCAAACTAAACACAAACACACACACAAAAAAAGAATATTAAGTTTACAGATTGAAGAGTTTTCCATTAATGATATTCTTCTATTTTTCTCATGGTCAACACAATGTCTGACTTCCTTATCTAGTCTTTAACATTCAGCTCCATGGATCTTAAGATCACATATGTATACTGTAGTTATTTTTTCATGATAAAACAGCTGAGCCGAAGTAGAGTGTGTTACAGAACCTTTTTCAATTGTAAATTTAGTGGTGGCCTGTATATTTAAGGCAGCAGGATGGGGCGTGTAGGACTGGCTCAAAAATATTTACAGAGCTCAGTGTTCATTGTAATAAAGATTATGTTTGGAAGTGAAAATGAGGAAGTCTAGGAGGATGAACTTATTTTATTCTTTGGGTGTGGTTTACTGGGCCATAAGCGTTTTTCTTACTTAATGAAACATCTGCCATTTTGTGCAGAGTCTACATTTTCAGCATTAACGGTCTGAGTGGGGGTAAAAAGCAAGAACAAGAGCTGCACTTGTGCCATGCGGCAAACACAGCCCCTAACCACAGCATTGCCACATATCGGTAAAAACAGGTCGTATAGAGGGACTGAACCCAAACAAGACAAACACGTCACAGTCAGCTTGGTGTCGTAAATAAGTATTAAAAAAAAAAAAAAAATTAAAAAAATCCAGTTTTAGCTACAGCAGCATATTGTTTAAGTTGTTACAAGCTTTGCAGATAACCAGTTAAAGTGAACATCTGGTTGGGTGTTATTTAATATTTTTGATTAAATCATTAAGTAAGTGATTTTATACATATATATGTATAGGGAATCTTAAAGGGATTATGGGATAGATGCAGTTGCACATCAAATCAGCCACAGAAAACAAAGATGATCTTTCTGTGGTGGATTTTCTTTGGGAAATGTCAAAACGACCTCTCTGAACCTCTGTATGTGACAAAACCAGTCATAATGATTTGTGACTGGACAGCCAGTACTGAGGTGACACTGAAAACCATAATTATGTTTTTTGTGGCCAATAACTGAGTAGCTACGTCATGTATGTGTATGTCTGTCTGTCTTACCCTCTGCAGGTTGAAATCTTTCTGTGGCTTCACATCTGTGTGCACCAACTTCATGCACAACATCACCATGACAACAGCGGCGGCAGTGGTCCTCATGGCTGCAAGGAGAGAAGAAGCGGTGAAGTGGATGGGCTGAAAGGCTGGGAGAAGGTTTCTGACCTGAGGCTGAAATGAACTGTAAGCAGTCGACAGTTAGAGAGTGGCAAATGTGGCAATATTTGTTTTTCTCCTGGTCCACCCACTTGGTCGCCAGCCAATCATTGCTAAGGATCAGGGAACAGTGGCCAAGTGTTTAAGATGTCCCAAACAACTTGGACCACACTTCCCACATGTAGAGAAAAAATATCATGCATATCATGGAACAGTCACAATGGTTTCACATGATCTTGTCATAAAGAAAAACCAACAAGGTTAAAGAAGCATTAACTTCTGCATCTATAGTTATGTGTTGATAGTGTTATTTTAACAGAGACTAACAATAAATAAATAATGGTGGAATAGGTGTTTCCCACCACTGCTAATAGACATCTAAAAACCCAAAAGTGGAATTCAATACCTTAAGTAGCAACTTTTTTGTAGCATATGAAATTTGCATATAAAACATGTTTGCACAATCATCAGGAGAGTCAACAAGAGAAACCACTAGTAGATTTCTGCAACATGAAAGTTTCATTTTCAACTCCTTTTTAGGTTTCAGTCTCAATATTTGTCTTCATTAGAGTTATTCTCTCATACTGAATAGTGACTATTTCCCAACAAACTCTATGCTGTTAGGTTCACTGCTAATGTTTGCATTGGTGCTTTAAATAGGACAAAAGAAAAAGTTAAGGTACATTACTTAAAATGATCAGTTTGCTATGTTTTTGAAAATACTTTTGAAAACAGCAAAATACAAACTAATGATCTAGTTAAAATTTGTATTTAAGGATTCATTTTATCTTGCTAACAATCAGACTGGGGCTCTAAAGGATGTTGTTGCCTGTGTAAATGTTAAAAATAAACCAACAGTGAGGGTAGTAAATGAATATACAAAGCATATAATGTTTAACCATGGGTAACATGGGTTTGAAGGGAGGTGTGTTTGCAGGACAAAGCTAACCAAAAAATAAGTGCAGCAGGTCTTATTGTCTAAAATCCAAAGTTTTTCAGATGTTTTATTCTTAACAAAATGAGTTATTTGCAAATTATTATTTATTATTTTCAAAAGTCTGTAGGAACCAAAAACATTAATTTGATTCAATAAATACCAACAGTGTTAGGAATCTTCACTTATGCCATGAGAGGCTATTCACAATTTAATTGCTTGAATCAAATTGTTATAATTCCACAATTTGACAAGTGACATTAAATTTTACCTGGAATATCTCTTACAAGTAAGCAAATGCAGAGTGAACCGCTTAACCCGGTTTGGTACAATGACAAATCACAGCCTTACTAGGATAAATGGTCATGCTGTTAGTACGGAAACAGTTCAGATACTGCCAATAGTTTGTAAAAATCTAATTACTTAGCTCTGTGCAGCAATCTGGCCTCAGTTAAATGCTACAACAACCAGAGAGTGGGTGAAGAATTGAAATCATTTTTATTAATCTCTTTTTCCTGCAATGCATGACGTGTACAGCTGGCCTTCAGTGGACAAGAGGATGTCAGCAACCTCTCCTGCACAAGCTACCACCTGTGCAATGGGACAATAACACACAATTAGAAAACCCTTTTGCATACATAGGCAGACGTACGAACATTCTGTTCTGCACTGTTTGATGTTCTCGAGGACCACCACAGGGGTAAAAAACACAAAACAAAAACAAACAAAAAAAAAAACAACAGGAAAACATGCTTTAAGTGGTATGAGAAATGTTGAACACAGTCAGGAGGGACAGTGGGAGCAGAGACACAGAAACATAAAAACATCTTCAATCAGGGCTCTTCTGGTGTGTAATGATCCTCATCATGGACTTCACTGTGCCCTTAGAGGTGTTTAATTTGGTAATAAAGCAAAACTATGCAAAGGACATAGGAAACTTGTCTGGCACACTTTTAAGCCAAAATTGCAGAAGACACCTTGAGGTGACTTTAATGGACACTATCCACAAGCCAACGGAAACATTTACATCTTGGTTTGAAATGTTTTAAAAAAAAAAAAAAAAAAAAAATCCATATTTGAAATATATCAAGAAAGATTTTATTTTCTCCAATAATTTATATATGAAGTAGTTGTAGTTCTTCCATTAGACATCACAGGAATGCATAATTAAACAATGGCATGATGAAAACTTGTGTGCTCTTTAACACGCCCTTCTTTGATAGTACTGGTGAGGACAGAACGGCCAATTGGGTCACACGAGTGACTCAAATCCCAGGTAATCCTGCTCCCAGAGACCCATCACACCCTGTTAGGTTTTTATGTACTGACTGGTTTCCATTCTAGTTTGCCAGCAGCTTGTACTTCTCAAAAATATGTTTTAACTGGGAAATGGAGAATTGACTTCTGGTCAACAACAATTTTAACCAAAAAGGAGGTACCTGGCTGCTTCCTAGTGCCTAGGGCATAGAGAGAAAACAAAAAACATCTGCCATTTGATTGTCTTTCACTCATGAATGAATCCCTTTTTTATGCTAAAATCACAAAGCTATAATTTAAGAAAAGCAAATGTATACAACAGTAAAACAAAAGTTGAATTAACAGTTCAAAAATAATAATTTAAACTCATAAAAAAACAAATATAGAAACATCTTATTCAGAGTGCTGTTTCAGGCTGTTTAGTCACACGCCACCTGGTGGTCAGGGTTGACCAGGGCAACCCTTTTTCAGAAGCATCATTAACAGCTAAACTGTGTTCCCTTAAATACAGATATCACACTTTGCTTTTACAACATCACCAGTCGGTCACTAATTTGCTTTTCAGACATTCATGAGAACATGTCACACTCATCATTAAAGAATAAATAGAAGAGAGAGAGGGAGAGAGAGACTTTGAACTCAGCCCACAGATGATGCAGGAATGAAACACCTTTGGTGGCCTTTTTCCCCAAAAGAGGGGAATGAAAGGTGAGCGACTGATGAATGCTGTCAGTAGCCTGCAGCCATCAAGGTCAACTGTGTCAGTCAGTGCAAAGGAAAGCTGTTTAAACATACAGTAGGTCAAGCCAGCAGAAAACAAAGTAGCCCATGTATTTCCACAACAATTCGGGAAGAAGAAAGTCCTCAACATTACAGCCAGTCATCAAATGTTGAAGCAATCTGCCTGGCCGTGGTTAGTTGTAAGGTAAGATGAAAAAAAGAAAGACACACACAACACACATCAGTAGAAGATACCTAAAACAGCGCGAACATGGAAATTTGTTAGCAGGCCATTTGAACAATCTTAAAAAGGGACAAAATCACACTAAAACTGTTCAGTAAAAGCCGAAATGTATTTGATTACTGTCTTTACCATTGTCTGATTCAATGGGAGATTAACAAGATGAAGCAGCCATGGCAGAGACTAATGCTAAGTACCTGACAGACAGACACAGATGGGGGGGGGGGCTGGGGGGAGGGAGTCAAGGCAGGAAGACAGTCATTGAAAATGCCATGGACTTTTGCCCAGACATCAACACAAACTCTTGAAAAACAATAACCCTTAATTTTCAGATTGAAAAAAATCTGCACTTCCAAGATTTAGACAAGCTAGCCTTTAGGCTACTATGAGAGGGAACTTGGAGACAAATAAGATTATGGTAAACAGGAGCTGAGACAATGGGTGAGCCAGGGCCTGTGAATCTGGGAGGTGAACTCACAGTAAGGCACAGTGCTCTGCTTGTGGTTTATGCTCATTCATGCTGCTACAAGAATCTAAATCCAATGACAGCTAGTGCAAACAACAGACGAGACAATGACAAAACACATTTTCTACCAGACTGTTTCAGTGCAAGCCCTCTATCGCAAAGTCTCTACTCCCCCAGTATGAATCTTTGGATCATTCAGCTCTCCTGAACCGGGCAGAGCATCCCTCTGTAGCACCCCAATATTGTTGAAAATAACTCCTCACTGGTTAGGCGATTTGATGCTTCTGTCGAGTCAATTTCTCTTCACATGCTGGTTGGTCCTGATACCCCAGTTACACAAGTGCCTACAGCTGTGCCATCGAACAGCATCTAGGATGTCCTTGTTACATGATGAATTCTTGCCAGAAATGACTCCTGCATGTTACATATCATTCTGAAATTTCCCCAAGAGGAGAAACCTCCTACATGGAGGTCAGACAGGATGTTCCATCAAACGATTTTGTGAAAAACAGCATACATCCTTAGTATTGAAAACTTCTCTTACAGGTGTACAAAGTGCCAGTTTAGAGAGAGCCAGTACTCCAAATGTTTGCCCCCAGAACAACAATGATAATGTATGTCCTTCTAAACTAACTGGCACAATAACTTTGTCAGAAAGTGAGTCACCAGAGCGCTTTGCAAAAGACCCCTCCTCAGAAAGTCAGCAATGTAACACATAGACCAGAAGAAAACAATTCTGAAGTCCATCTGTCCACAGATAATACAGACACGAATGCGAAGGAATCTGACACCCACAAAAGCATACATGCTGGATATAGTGAGACTAAGGAGCATTCACTGTCAGATCTGCCCATGACAGATACTCATTCTGTCACTTTCAGTCATCAGAGCATGGACATAGAGAACCACAAGGAAAACATTAAATTCAGGCGACACTATAGACTTAAGGGCAGACTCTTTGGTTAGTTCAATGCCAGTGACTGCATGTAAAACATTCAACTTCAGCAATGAACTACAGGAGGACCAAACCATAGGGGCCCTGGTTGGTCCTGATACACCAGTTATACAAGTGCCTACAGATGAGCTATCAAACAGCATCTGTGACAACCTGCTATTAAATCCCTGCTGCCTCATTTGAAAGTTGTATCCAGTTGCAAGCCAACTTCCAGCAGGGGTTGACCCGTTGATGCCAGACCTGCTCATGACAAGACAGAAGCCAAAACTGCTGCAGGTCTCAGGCCGCCGTCAGCAAGATTCAACAACCAGCTTCTGGAACGAATACACACACATCCTATAATAGGCAAAGTCTACCACTGGTGACTTAACCTGCACAATATAGCCACACAACCCTACTGCACATCAGCTCAATACGTGAACAGTCCTGTACATGGAAACAGCCCGTGTATTTAACTCACAGTTGAAGCATTTACAACACTTTAGTCTGTGTTCCAGCAGCTGATACAAAATACCACAGCTTCATTTTTGAGGACTGAGTGCTACCAAAGCACAGTTTTGAGTACATGTAAAGCAGAAAGAAAAAAAAAAAAAAAGACATTTGCACAACAATAAGAGAGAAACAAAATAAAAATACTATGACGCTAATATTTTCTTAAATATGTAAACAAACACAACTTATTTATGTATATACACATGTATATATTTGGTGTGATGCAGACATATTTAAATACAAAGCTTCGTTTCATACCAGCTCCTGTGTGGTGTTGCTAATTATTGCTCTCCAAACACCAATGTCCTTATTGCACTTGAGTAAATCTTTCAGTTTCAACCTCTGCTTTAATTTAACTTCAATAACCATTAGTTACACATCGCCCTCTAAAAATCTTCACATTTAAGGTGTTCTCCTTAAAAAGAAAATAAATTTAAAAAAAAAACAAAAACCTTGGTGTCCTTTTCTCAGTTTCATGGTTAAGCGCTGTAGAGCAAGGGTGTAAATACAGAAAGGAGACCAGAGAGCTGTGATAAGGTTATCCTCCAAGAGCTGTTATACAGGTTTGTCACTACTGGCTAATTGTGCAGGTAAAGTCGACAGTGAGGGCTCAAGTCTTGAACAAAAACCCACTAATATTACTAAAAGAGACAGTTTAGGTCCTCACAAGTTCCTCCACGGTGCCATATGTTGTATTTACTGAATTCATGCTCCTTTTTTATCATCCATCAGGTTTGTGGTTATGGTTATGTGTAGTTTCAAGTTTTTGCATTCTGGATGTTAGGCAGCCTATATACCCCCGTCCCCCAGCAAAACATCATGACATGGTAGTTTGGAGGCTGTGTGTGCTAGGATTGTGTGGCTATGAAGGCTGAATTCAAGTTACCAAATAGACCTGGTTACTGGGTTTGTGTCTCTCTGTGTTTGCTGAGGTAGTGAGAGGAGTTGCCAGGGACTTTAAGGAGGGACAGATGAAGGTGGTGGTGTGTAGAAGTCTGTTTTTAGGGATCATAGAGCAAAATGATTTTTGGAGCACAATGTGTATGTGTGTAAATGTGAATGTGTTGGCATTTGAGTGTGTATGGCTATTACTTCATTTGTGTATATGGGGACAAAATCCTGCATTCTGCTATCCTGGTCACACAATTTTGTCGTCTTTTCTCTATCTGTATGTGGCTATATGTCTAGGTGTACAAATGTTGATGCAGTGGTCAGCTTCATCATCACAATTTGTGTTTCCCTGACAGCATGGAGCGGTAAAGCTCCTCATCCAGCTGAACATAGCGCCCTCTGCTGGAATCCAGGAAGTACAGTCTGTCTGACACTGTGCTGGGGTCAAATCCATCCCGACGCAACTCTGTCTTCTGAAACTTAAATGTTCCTGTGAAAGAGAGACAAGAAGGAATTTACATACATATTTTAATTACAGTGCCTCTTAGCATTTTTTGGAATTACATTAAGTAAAAAAAAAAAAAAAAACACAAAAAAACAAAAACGCAGCACTCCAAAACTCACTTTGCAAAGCAATATAGTTATAGGATTACTATAAGCAGTGAGTTTTGTATTGATGATTTTAAAATCAGCAGTCATGATGTCATGTCTATAACCTTAATTTATACAGTTATATTAGAATTTATTACACCAGACCGTAAAAGGAAAATGTATAGACAGTTTCTTTTTTTAAAAACTCTGAAAACTTTCCACTTCTTTTGTTGAACCAAAGTGAGAAAAAGCTTCAGCTGGATTAAAGAGATGAGCATGATAGAAAGAAATGTGGGCACAAGCATGAAAAAATGTAAAATTATAATAAATACACACTGTACATTGTCTCTTCATTGTCATGGAGCAGTGTTGGGTAAGTTGCTACATTCTGACTGTCAACTATTAAAAGTTCAATAACTCCCTCTGAACCTATTTTAAGACAAAAATATTCTAGCATGAATTAAAAACATAAATAAATAATTGCATCCTGTGTATGTGTGTTTTTCTTTTTAATCAACAATCAAGTTAGATTTTTTATAATTATGTTCATGTCTTGTAAAATTCAGAATCACCATAAATGCAAATAGCTTTCCTACTACTGAACACAAGATGTCCCCTTCTCCACTTTAAGTTTTGTTTATCTTAATGTGACCAGGTTTGCATTTTGGACTATATTTTCCAAACATCTTGTGATATTACAAAACCATACTTGTGCATGCCTGGATGTAACAAAGTATCATAGTAATAAAGGGCAGATAAAAGAGCAATTTACCTGTCTTGTTGACCTCTGGAAGGATGCGGAGGAAGACAGGTCTGGCATATGGAGGGAGAGCCTTCTCCATGTCCTTCACAAACTTTTCCAGGTCAGTGGAGTGAGACGGATCAGCGATGGCTGCCATTCCAGCTTTACCCTCTGCTCCTGGGCACACAGAAACAGGCAAGTCAGTGGTTTAACTGGACTACTAAGGTTTAGGCTATGAATGGTGTGCAGAACCTTCTTAGATCTAACAAGTGATTGTTACTGTCAGTGGTGCACAGCTGCTTTATACAATATGTTCCTCCTTCAGTTCATTAAATCTCCGTAGATAATTTAAGGCAGCAGGACACACATGTTGGCTCCTCTGTCAGATTGCAGGGCTATTGCACATAGCTGTGGTTACTTTTATTAAAACACATGCAAATGACACCTGGAAACTAAAGTTACCCTGTAATGACTCCATTTTATAGTGGAGGGCGAAATGTTGGATTCCAGGTGCTCAGTAATCCTGTGTATCATTGTCTTTTTTCCAAGTATGTTTTTAGCAATGGCACATTCCATGTTTTGTTCTTGATATGCATTACATGCAAATTATGTGTTGCATGCTACAGTATGACAGATTAATACAGTTACAAAAAGGGCTTCATCTGTGTTTTTATTTATATAATCTTTGTACAAGTTTAAAAAAGAAACACTTATACCAGATTTGAGGTGCTGTGTTCAAATTGTGCCACTCTGTACAATCAAGACAAAAATATGATTTCCTGGAGAAGACCATTCCACTGTCAAAGCAGAAATTTATTAAATCACCATACCCTCTGATTTATACCTCAGCTAGTCCTTCTGCACCTACATGAATCAAAGTAGCAGGTGCCCTCACACAAGGCTAAGATCTACAGCTTTGTGTAGTTAAAATAGGGCCCAGTGTCTTCATGTGTGCACTTCCTCTTCATATGTTACTGAAATAGTCAGACAGTTGAACTGCACATTGAAGATGAGACGTGTAGCAGAGTTAATTTACCTCCACACCTCTGACTATAGTAAATACTGCTTTTTAATTTAGTGGCTAGGCAAGCAGAGTGTCGATTTATCAATCACCTTATTTACTGTGGTAAATGCAAGGGTGACCAAATTAGTGTAACCTAATGACTGTGTTTCGTCTTTTGTGTTACTTAGTCTGTATGCCTTTGAATACCCTCAAGTTTTATATGTGATGAGACTTTAAAATAGTAAAAGTCACTTCATGTCATAATTGGTCAAGAGTAAGTACTGCAGCTGTAAAACTATTGCACACAAATGTAGTGCCAGGAAGCAAGACATAGAAGGAAAACCTTACTTGTAGATGAAACATAAATTTCAAGTGTGTATGTTAGAAGATGTTACCTGGTACTTCCACTCCATAGACAACTACATCTTTCATGTGTAGCAGCTTGCTAAGAGTTCCCTCCACCTCAGTTGTTGAGACATTCTCTCCTTTCCAGCGGTAAGTGTCTCCTGTGCGGTCTTTAAAGTACATGTGGCCGTACTTGTCCATGATCAATACATCACCTGGTGAGATGAGGGAGAGAAACAATATTAATTAATCTTAATATTTCTATAATACAATGTATAATTTTACGTGTTTGTGTCTGTGAGTGACAAACCAGAAAGATAGGCACTGTCTCCCTTCTTGAAGACACTGTGAGCAATCTTCTTGTCGGTTGCAGATTGGTTAACATAGCCATCAAACCTCCGGAGAGGGTCATTCTGAATGATCCTGCCTACTAGCTGGCCAGGCTCACCTAGAAAGGGATAGACAGAAATGTAAAACAAAGGGCTTAGAAATGAGCGATGCAAACTATATTACTAAACAATACTGAATCTGGGTCAGTATTAGCAAGTCATCTCATTTATTACTACCACAAAGTTGAATAAGAAATGTGTACAAAAAGTGCCAAAAGTACAGTTTACTGTACATGTTCAGTTTCATATCTCTGATAAACTTATGATAGAAATGGGACTGTATCAAAAGATGTGTATTTTTGTTACCCCCCCATTTGACCCACGCAAACTAAATGCGATGTTCGCTGCTGATGCTAGAGCTAGTTCAGAACTGGTTCAATTTGTGAACCTAAGAACCATTTTGCTTTTCCACAGGCTAGAGAGCCACAGCAGAACCATATAATTACGTCACATTGTTTACAGCCAAGTCAAACAAGCAATTTTGTGAGAGCAGACATAAATAATTCTCCAGCATGACAACTACTACTGTGTGACACACAGGCTGACCAAGCATTGAACACAACAAAGCACAGAAGATGAAGAACCTAATGTTAACATTACTAATTACAGTGCCACAGGACAGTAGATGAATCTACTTTCCCCTGGTCAAAATGAACTCTGCTTCACGTGTTGCAAGTCAAAAAACAAAAGTAATGTTAAACTACTTCAGCAAACCGAGGGGAGGGGGGCACAAGAAAAGGGGTGTCATATCACTGCACTATGTTTTACTTGTATTTTCAGTCTCTGCGCTCTCTAAACTTAATGAAATTACCATGTATCGTTCCATATGTGAATACATACCTGGTTTACAGGGAATGCAGACACCATCAGGTCCCCTAATGAGCTCCATAGTCTCTTCATCAACCCTCACCAGTCTGATGGGGTAGATAAAGGGTAGAATCTGACTGTTGAAACCACATGCACCAACCTAGGGCACAGGAAAAAACAAAAAACAAAAAACAAAACATCACCAATAAAGATTTCAGTGTGATGAGGTAGAAACAAGGTAGATCAGTAAGACCAAGACAAAAACACTGCAGCACAATGTCTTGTGCTGATGAGAAGCTACTAAAACTGTGAAAACACATTTTTAGAAAAACAAATGGCTGGAAAATCCTTTGATGATAATATGAAATTCTCTCACATGTAGTGGCTTGAATGAGTCGTACAAGACTAACGCAAATCTTTTTTTTTTCCCCCAAAAACCACTAAAAGCTTTCAGAGCATTGTCACCACATGATTATAGGAAATGTTTTCACCTTGTTATCAAAGTTTCCTAAACTGCAATTGCACTCTGTAGCTCCATAGAACTCTGCAATCTGTGGGATACTGAAGCGGTTCATGAACTCTTCCCATATGGACTGGCGCAGGCCGTTGCCCAGAGCCATGCGAATCCGGTGTTGTTGCTCTTTTTTCTGAACTGGCTGATTCAGCAGGTACCGGCAGATCTCACCAATGTACTGCACAATCTGGAGGAAAACGGTGAGAAAAAATATAATATAGTGGTGACACACAAAGATAAGATTAATTACTGATTCAATACCAATGTCAAAACAAATTAAAAAAAAAAAAGATTCAGATTAACTGGGGAATAACAAATCTTGACATTTTGGCATGTTGAGAGGGTGACAGGAAATGTCTTCAGCAGCCTTCAATGTGCGACATGTAGCACAATTAAATCTGTGGCAGGAGATGATAATCCATATTACTCTTACAGTGCAATTGTATTTGATACAGTCATCCCAGAAGCGTGAGGCAGAAAACTTTTTCCTGATGACTACAGTCATGCCATGTATTAAACACTGGCCCACGCCGACAATGTTTCCTGTGGATGAAGAAATAAGGTGTAAGTAGTAGCCTCACCTTGGAAATGTACAAAGACGTCATTTAAAACCATAACGTTCATTAAAATAAACAGCACATACAGTATTAGTAAGGTATGTGGATTCAAACATCCACAGAGAATGGCCTCAGTTTGCTGACAAAAAAAAAAAAAAAAAAAAAAAAAAAAAAAAAAAAAAATCTGGCATGGTTTATTTGCTAGCTTCTAGCCAGACAAGAAATCAAAGTCTAACCTGGACAAACAAAGGAAGTTACCGTCATGTAGACATTTAGTAATGCATTTTGATTTGCTCAGATTTTTTTTCAGACTATGGAGAAAAAGCAACATGTTAAACTTGTGCACTGGTTCATACCAGAGCAAATGAATTACACGTTTGAATCAACACTTATACTTTACCTGCAGAGTGGTAGAGTGGAAGGCAATCGTATAAGACATCATCTGATGTCATCCTAAAGCCATAATATACCAAAGCTGCCATGCGGTAGTACCTAAAAACAAGGGTGACAAGAGATAAGACAAAAAAAAAAAAAAAAGTTAAATTTGAAGTAAAGAACAAGTGTCATGTATTTCTGTTCCCTTCTCTAACAATATTTACACTACACATAAAAGCTACATGGATCAACAAAAGCAGCTGTACTGTATCTCTGTGTCTTAACTGCATGGCTTCTTCCTACCTGCTGTGCACGACAATAGCAGCTTTAGGCATCCCAGTGGTTCCTGATGTGTAGATGTAGAAGAGCCGATCTGAAACAACAGAAGGAGACAACATGCATGCGACTGATTATTATTGGCACATGCTTGAGTGTGCAAAAATGTATGCTCAGTCATGTTTTCATGTGCATTTTTTTTTTTAAAGATTTTGATAAAAGGCTTACTTCTGGCTAGTCATGCCCCCTGTCTGCTTTGACAAATTGGCTTTGATCTGCAGTTACAGGTCCGTTTACAGTTTGGATTTGAAGCTTATTTTAATATTAACACTAAAGGAGTGAGACAATAAAACAGATCCTCTTTTAGAGATTGCAAAAATTATACCATCAAATTTCTTTTTTCTCAGGGATACAGAGCACTGTGTAAGCAAAGTTGACCACTGGTCAGATAGAAATTTAATATTCAGAATGACAATCCTGCAATCAGATGTAAACGAACTGCCTCTAGAATGAGCCACTTGTTTGGATAAGGCTTTCCTGTACTAAAGGGCTGAAATGATATATAAGACAGATGAAAACGAGCTATTTAATCTACCTATTTTTTCCTTATCTGAACCCAGGCTCTAACTCCTGAAAGTACTGCATGGTGTACAGACTGAAAAATCTTTTGAGAAAATTTGTGATGGACATGTTACATGTCTTCTTTATTAACATTAAGGATTCGATTTTCCCTTTGGCCAATGTAGTGTATATGAGGTACCTTAGAAACAAGCAGCCCATATAACCTCTAGTGATGAGTTATCAATACTTTACTTTAAACTTAACAGGAAAAACAGGGGAGTACTGTTATTCATAATCATTTCTCGTTTAAGTTAGATGATTAATTACACTTATCTTACTAAGAGGAAAAAAATAAACCCTTCTGTCTTTCTCTGTATTTATATAAAATACATTTAATCGCAAAAAAAAAAAAATTCAGAGAGGATATTCTTGAAATTTCAATTGTTTGTGTTTCATTTTGCTATATAACTGCGATGCACTTTCAATGAGTCAGTCTTCAACAGGTTGCAGAAGTATTACTCAGCAATTGTCAACTGAACAAGGAAGTTTTATTGACCAAGACACCTGTTGTTGGTTGCTGAATTATTACACTACAGAAAAATATCACCTAAAATCACTTGCAAGGGCACCTTCCAAATGTCTTCTTGTTAAATTACGTTGAAATAGTAAAGCCTTCAGAAAATTCTGATCCCGACTGGTTATGAGAGATATGATGGACATGGTGTTTTCGTGTACCTGTGAAGCAGCGTTGTGGCTGGCTGGGCAGGTGAGATGGGGCATCAGCCAGAAGGGCCTCTAGGCACTCTGTTCCCTGTGGGACTTGTTTGGGGTCCCACTCTCCTGAGCAGAACATCTGTACTGCCTTGCCCATTGAACTGTGGACCTCAGACACAGCTATGAGAGGAAGAGAATTGCATGGAATTAAAGCAGGTGAATTTCACAATCCTCTTGAGGCAAAAAAATGGGAGAGAAAGAGATAACAAACAAGGTCAGTGTGACAAAAAATGCCAACAAACTATCAGTATATGTAAAAGTACTGAAGAAAGGAAACAACAAACAAACACCCCTGAAATAACTGTATCTTCATTTAAAAGCTTATTCTTGTAATGGCTTAGCGCTAATGCTACTGGCTTGATTCTGGCCTGCTCAGAAGCAAAGAAGCTGCATTTCTAATTACTTAAAGGCATGAAGCACATGATCAGTCCAGCATCCCATACAAAGGCTGCCCCCATCAGTCCCAAGATAAACTCTTACGTTGTTGATAGTGGTTGAGAGCAAGCCTTTTCAGGTTGGAGTAATTTATATTACTAGTGCATGCAAAGTCCAAGCAATATAGGTATGTTTAACAATATTTCAGCTTAAAAGATCAGACATCTAACAGGTCATCACTTTTACTCACTCCTTTGAAAATACTCAAACAGAATGGCAATCTTGTAAGAGTGTATTCAAATCCTGGAATACCTTATTCAATTGCATTGCTAAACAGAAATAAATCACTGCACACCAAACTGCTTTGCAACTAGATTAACTATTTGTATCACAAGTAAAATGTCAAACTGAGTAATGAGAGGAACTGAATTATTTATGCACTGTAAGTATCTAAGAAAACACTGCTCATTTATAAAAACTAATGTGTAAAAAGTGCCATCAGCTCTGATGTTCAATAAAGTCAAATTAAAACTTTTTGCAAATCTCTTGTTTTTTAACCAATTTTCAGCTGACTCTCACTATAGATCTGCCTACATCTATGTGGTGTAAAACAACCCATCCTTCTGTATATATCCTGCTTAACATTTATCAGCCTTCTCTGAGCTTGGACAATGCAGATTGATAACCGAACCATTTCTCCAATTCCTTCTTGTCATCTTCCCCTCTTTCCATTAATTTGCCATTTAAAGTTCCAATGACTGATATTGAAAAGACATTTCCTCCAGAACCCATCTATCTTTTATGACCTCTGTTGCTTACTCCCTGCACCACTCCCCTCTCTCATCACAGAAGCTGAGCACTCACCAACATAAGTCAGTTCTGCAAGACTGTAAAGACCTCTTAGGTAAAGCTCAGATTTGTAGTTCTAAACTTTGGTATGTGACTACTATAACAAACAAAAATATCTCAGATGCTCTAATCTTTAACTCTACCCATCCCCCTCCTCCAGGCACTTACCATCAGTAAGCTCTGAGCCAAAAAACACAGCCTTCGCATTAGAGATGGTGACGCAGTGGACCAATGCCTCTAGTCGCAAATTGAAGTTGATGAGAGCAGCTTCTATTCCAATCTTGGCCATGCCCAGCCAGAGTCCAACATACTGGCACCTGTTCTCCATGAAAAGAGCCACAACATCACCTTCCTAGAAGAAAAGAAACACGGAGGGGTGGGATTTCAGCAGATCTCTAGAAAGCAGTCATATCATGGAGGGAAAGTGAGCTTTAACAAAAGAAATCTGTTCTCTGTTAATTTTAACTACTAAAAATTAATTTACTACTACTCTAAAACCTTTTTCCTTCATAAAGTTAACATATTTTGAAATCCAATTGAACTCTTTCCCCCCCCCAAGGTTTGTGGGTTCAATGGATTAAATTTGCAGCAAAGGTGTTGTTCCCCCCATATTCTATGTGTAATATTTTGTTTTTCAGACCTACCTTGAAACCTCGTTCCAAGAGGAGGTTAGCTACTTTGTTGGAGTATTCATCTAACTGTCTGAAGGTCCAACTCTCCCCGGTCCCCTCAAAGATGAGTGCGGTTTTGTCGCCATAGCGGTGGACTGACTCGGCAAAAATCTTGGGAATTGTGTTCTTCTCTCTGAGGTGGCGTCTGACATTCATCTTCACACGCAATAATACACCTGCTGCACTGCAGAAAGAAGACAAAAGTATTTAAAAAAAAAAAAAAAAAAAAAAACTTCATATGACTGACATCTAAGATAGTGGACACTGCATAATTACTCAAACATAAAATCTGTGAAAACAATGACTGGCTAACAATAAAGCGGTATGGGGCTTTTTCTGTTGCTAACCAATTGTTAGCAGAGTGACTTCTATACAGAGCCATAATAAAACTGATGATGTTCTATGATTTATTTCTGTTTGAGTGCCATTAAGAAGAAAAAAAAAAATATCTGCAATTAATTCTGGCAAACACAGATGTTTTATAGATATCAAACCACCCTGTAATCATTTGCATTTGCAGGGACAGAACAGTGTATACTGGATGTTGGTCACATGTACAAAAGGCAAAAGGCAAACCTCGTCACAGCACATTACACACTAAGAATTTAACACCCGCTGAGGAGATAGCATGCTTTGACAAGGTCATATGACCATATTTATATATATATGACCACACATAACCATATATATATTTGAACTTGAAGATTCAGACAGAATAGGAGAATAGGTAGTAGTCTAAAGAAGAAGAAAAAAAAAGGCCATTAAAAGTGTTGTACAATTTCCTTTCTTTTCTTTGCACTCAGGCTATGGAGGAGAAAAGGAAGTTAGCCACAAATCAATTCCCATGGCACCCTGCAACTAAATATTGGCTTTGGTTTAAAAAAAAAAAAAAAAAAAAAAAAAAATCTCCCTTACTCTTATTTTACGACTACCTACGATGTCAAAGTTTTGCAACATGCATGACAGGTATATACAGCTGGCTGCTAACTGAATATAAAACTAAGCCTGATGAAGTAGAACCTCGGTCTAGGCTGTTGAGCCGTACTAAACAGTTTCTAAAGATGAGAATTTTTAATCACAGTAAAAAGCAAAAACAGATATTCAAAAATCACACAGATGAAGCATCTTGCAATTAACTGCATTATGTGCTTCCAAATTATTTATTTAGATTATCCTTTGAAACTTAAAACTTGAGCATGTGTTTAATAATTAACATAGTCAACACAGTGTGTCACACTATGAGGCAGTATCATTTGTTCTTGATAGTTCATTTCTGCCAGCAACTACAGTGTGTCTAAATACATAAAGGTGCTTGGACAGTGAGTCATTTTCTACTGTTCTAGCTATGAATCCAGTGCAGCACTAGTATCTTTCTTGAGATGCCATAGTGAGCTTTAAGGTAAAAATGTAAATGAGAACATGCTATGTACAGTGGTGTCTTACACGTTAGTGATCCTTTCAAACTTGTGCCCCAACAGCATTTATATTCTTGTACAGCCAGGGTAGGTACTATGCTTTAGAAGTCATATAGTATAAACATTTGTTTTCTGTAACAGCCATAAGTTAGTAGTTTAAAGTAGATTTAAAAAAAAAAAAAAAAAAAAAAAAAAAAAAATACTGTAATGGTACTGGCATTAATCAAACTACTTTCTGTAAAGAGGCAAAAACAAAAACAAAGCTCATAAAGGAGCCAACCTCAAATCACATCTGTAGTCCTATTCCATCCTCTCCTCAAAAAGGTTTGACATTGAATGATAGCGATAGGGACTTTTAGTTGGTCTCTCATCCATATTGAATGACTACTATAGGAACTGCAGCCTGTTTTATACATACAAAGGAAAGGAAGTATGATTCCCCTCAATTTTTGAACAATGGATTAAGTCCATGATATCGCTTTAGTTCTTGTACTGCTTCCAGAATAGTTAACACTATTAATTTCAAACCCTCATAGTCACGGTTTAAATTCAGTCCAGTGCTCCAGAGTGCAAGCCCAAAATAACTGAGCACTGCCAACATCAAAATACTTTTGTATTGTTTGCTTTCACTGGACAAGTCAGGCAGAGACAGTTAATACAACACCTGAATGATTGGAAAATAAAAATACGTCAATAGTCATACCTTGCCCATGTGTGGGAGAAATTAAAAACATTCAAATTTTATGACATTTCAAAGTTTAACACACTTCATCCATGCTTACTGCAAGTCTCTGCCAATTGTTTTGGCGAAAATCTGCAGGAAGCTCCATCCCCCGCTTCCCAGGTAGAAGATCAGGATGGCTGGAAGAACCTGGTACCAAGGCAAGCCCACCAGCAGCCTCAACACAAACAGCATGGCTGTGCAACACGCTAGACGCATCATCCTGAAAAGAATGTACACATATATAAATATATATAGATAATGGTTCACAGGCTGCAGAGCTTGGCTCCAATATTTCAGACCAAACAATAGTTCAGTAGGAGAAAGGTAACAAGAGGTTTAGGTTAGCAAAGTGATAATAAACCTGCATTTTTACTGTGGTATTCAAGCCAGACAGGAATGTTATCAAGTACGACTACGTTTACACATCCTGTGCTCATTTTAATCCAGTGACTCAGCTATTGTAGGCTAAGTTTGCAGTAAACTGGGAAAGGGTTACCCATATGAAATCATACACTAAAATGATGCAGTATATGACATACAATGCATGTTATTTTCTTGTGTGAAATATGAAAGACCAAACATTTAGTTAAACAACTAAAGGAAGTTAATACATGCACAGAACTGGCAAATAAAAAATTGAAAATTTTTAAGTTTTGTTGTCCTCATCTCTAGTAGCTGAAAGCCAGGACTACAGACCTCAGGGAAACCCTAACTCAAGAGTCCATAGTGACAGCTAAGAGCAGAAGAGAGCATGTGTTGACATTGATAACTGCCACCTGAAAGCTAGGAAGATGATCCTAAAACTAGTAAGAGAAAGGTTTACATTACTACTTAATATAGATTCATAAGCCCATGAGGCATGACAGTGCCTTTTGTTAATCATTACAGAATAATCACTGGGCCTGTTTTGGAAGATATCTTATAGAGATGCGGACTAGATATTTATTAGTCTCCCTGCTGGATGTGGCTGTAATGGTGATAATGGCTTTGTCATGCCAACCCAATAGCTCTGCTGCCATTTATATTATCCGACGATCTGTGTGCAAGATTAAATTACTCTGAAAGGACCATGGATCGACAGCATAGGTTTTAAAGCACGTCAGGGGGAAAAAAACAAAAACATCAATTCTTTGCTGCTGCTACACCCGGAAACTTGAAGGCGCGTGGCATCATATTGCGGTAGTGGATGGCGAAATCAGCGGTTCAACTCACTGGCGGTTAGACTACACCTCAACCATGCCATGTGCTCTTTGACTCAGGGCCTTCAATCCGTCACACAAGATTTACCGGGCTAACCTGATGTTAGGTTTTCATGGTAACAGACGCGACTGGGGAGCACGATGCGCAGCATATTGCGCGCATCGGCTTAGTGAGGAAGCGGATGGACAGCGGGCCAGCAGTAACAGCATAGTAAAGGGCTTGCTGATATATTCTGTCCACGTTCACATAAATTACCTTTCACAGGTCAAATTACCTAGTGCTAAATGGCGTAGCAACCCTAAGTGTCCGCCAGTGCGTTGATCGTTCACAAGGTTGACAAAGGACAAGAGAACCATTGCCGGGCTCTCTCCCTTTCTCCGCGCAAATAATAAGCGGACCTATCCGTGAAGTAGACCATCGTGTGGGCGCCTAGTGAGCTTGGGCTGTGGCCAGGAAGACCAGTTTTTGCCTTATGTTACATACCTTGTACCTTGTTCACACCGTCACAGCATGTAGGTGCGGAGATATCTCAAACGTGAAACTGGCTGTATGCGATTCCACCTTGATCGGCTTATAGGTTAGCCTGGTCGCCCCCTTCGCTCGCTTGGCTTGACACAGGCTCACAGAAATGCAGACACACGCACCGGGATCCCCTCCTGTTAATAACACAACAAGCTGCTCCTCCTGTCCTCCGATGGGTCGGGAGTCAGATCCGGACTGTAAGCGTCGACTTTGACCCCAAGATCATCATCCGTTCATTGTCACAGTTCCTCATATAATTTCAGCGCTCATTGTATCGGATAAGCTCGCTAGGTAAGCGTAATTCAAATGACCTTATAATTTTCTTAGCTGCGCCCGCCCACTGCCGTCAGCGCCCCATCACTGTATCAGGAATAGGCGCTGATGGACGGATGGCAGGGCCAATGAACGTCTGCCATCTTTACATGTCCCACCCGACAGGGGCGGGGTTTTCAGCGCTGGTGAACAGGAAATGCGGTGCGGCCTTGCCCGTTCGCCGACAGACAGCAAGCCGCACCAAGCACGCCCTACAGTTTCCAGGCGGTAGTGACAAGGCCCTGATGCGGAACAGTGTGGCGTAAAACGAGCCCTGCCTCTGCCTGTGGAGTCTGCTTCACCACGTCCATTCATTACTCTGCGCAGAATACGTGCTTTAAATACGCATTTATCAACAGAGGGACCCCGAGGAATGAGGAAGCTGCATACGACCCACTGTGGGCCAGCTCTAAAATAAAAATCAAAACCTATTAGACCAGACACGACATCAACTCTTGAAATGAAGGCTGCCAAATCATTTTCACAAATCAGAGTCATCATTCACACAGACTGCCAGGCCTGAAGGGACAAAGACAATTGTAAGTGTACAGACTCGTATGCAAACCTTTACTGGCTATAAAACTATTGATCTGAGCTCATGCAATGCTGCATTTCTGGTCCTTCTACCAATGACTAACAATTTTTCACCTTATTGATTGCTGCAGCCTCAAGCCAAGAAGTGCCTTGTAGCCCAGAACGACAACACACAACAAATTAGGTCTATTTTTGAATGACACAATGAGGCCGACATCTTACACACCATTCACTTGAGCAATGTAAAAAGTCATGGAACACATCGCAAAGCCACAGAAAACTATATAAGGTCTTCTAAACCAAGCAGCTATAGATCACAATGGTCAGGTTAGCAGAGGTTATTCCCCTCTGTGGTGTGAAGCTCTCGAATGAACACACATTTGTAAATGATTGCAAAACACCTTATATGATGTAACACATTTTCAAATAGTTGACTCTGCAAGAATACCTAGCATAAAACAAATAAAACTTGATATTGCAACCCTGTCACCACCGTAACCAAGATTTATTACCTAATGTCAACTGATACATTAACATGTACAGTACACTGACCCTCATATGCAAGATGGTAAATGAATGATAAGCAATGCAAAAATCAGGATAAGAAAATGGGATGATCTTTGAGCTACAACAGAGATAAAGACACACACACACTTTTAAATGAGGGAACAAATGCCCATTGAAACATCACCCCTTGTACAAATAGCACAGAGCTTTAAAACTCCTCAGCCACTATCATTCATCCTCAGCCAGATAGGGCAGAGACAGTCTAGGGGTGTCAGTACCACTTTCTGTTTAGTACATACGCTGAACAGCACAACTGAACTTTACTTTTAAGTGACGTCAATAGGTAGTCAACACTTTTTTGGTTAAACTTTTAGATGTCAGGGCAGAAAGGTAGGAAACGAAGTTATGTGTCATATGTAAATACCCTTGTGCCTTCCAATAGAATACTACTTACAAAGTGATTGACATTAACATGACCTTAAGGGGCATGTTAATACACTGATATGTTCAATTTAGGTTGCAATTCAACAAAATCCATTTATTATGTACTTACATTTCACTTAGAAACAGTGTATGTTAATATCTACTGACATTGTTTAATTCTACTTTCATTCCACAAATGAATCATATAACCATTTTGTAGGCTACTTGTATCTTTCTTGAGATGCCACAGTGAGCTTTAAGGTAAAAATGTAAATGAGAACATGCTATGTACAGTGGTGTCTTACATGTTAGTGTACAAAGCTGAGACATTGTATTTTGAACTCTTCTGTACACATCAAAACCAAATTCAAATAAATTCAGGCAGCTATCATGTATAACGTAATCCCAACTGCATTTAGACAATTAGCTCAAATGGCAAAATAAAAGGGATCCTTTCAAACTTGTGCCCCAATAGCATTTATACTCTTGTACAGCCAGGGTAGGTACTATGCTTTAGAAGTCATACAGAAAACAAATGTTTATACTATAACAGCCATAAGTTAGTAGTTTAAAGTCGATTAAATAAATAAATAAATATATATATATATATGGTAATGGGACTGGCATTAATCAAACTGCTTTCTGTAAAGAGACAAAAACAGAAACAAAGCTCATAAAGGAGCCAACCTCAAATCACATCTGTAGTCCAATTCCATCCTCTCCTCAAAAAGCTTTTGGGAATTTTCCTTTTATCTTTATGCCCCACTCCCCTTGGTCTTAGGAACCATTCTCACCACTGTATTTTAACATTTTTCAGTCATCCAGTTCAAGTCCAAAGTGGCTGTAGAGATCACGTGTGGTGGTCCCCCTTAGAGCAGCTGCAAGACATAGCAAAGTAGAAGTTAGGCCTCGTTGTTTCAGGGTGAACTTCCTCTAAACAAAACCTTAAAATGGTGAACAGACTAAGCCCACAGTAAAATCTATACAGGTACAAGAGCAAACAAATGAATAATTTTAAGTAATGCTAAATGGATTGTAGCCTTAAAATACTACTTAATACTACTTCTTTTCTTCAATGATGTCCACAGTAATTTAATTGCAGCCTAAATAATAAGAGTAACTGCCAGTAACCATTTTTTCTTTGGTGCTATTTGGTGGTTATTTTATACATAATACATATTGTGTAATCTGTCTGAAAAATTCCTTATTAACCCCAGTAGCTATACCTCTGCCATTTCAAATTAATATAGAACCAAGCTATGCTAAGCTGTGACAGACTGAAGCTGATACAAAGACGGTTTGCCTGTACTATGTTTACCTATATACAGAACTGCACTGTACTGGTAGGACTATACCAGAGCTGCAAATTGTTACATTCTGTTGTCAGTTAATGCAAGGACTTTGCTAGATCATGTAGTCTATAAATATGAGAACATAATGAAACATGCCCATCACAACTGAGCATAACTGGCAGAGACAACTCAAAATTGATTACTTCATTGGACCAGCACTGAGACATGGAGATATTAACACAAGAAGGTGACACTTGACACTACACTAGAGAAAGAATGTGCTTGGCATATTGCTTTGGTTAATAAGTGCACTTGGATTTACTATAAATGGCTCACTATAAACGGTGCAATCTGCCATGAACAATTAACAACCACAGTAAGGGCAATCTATAGCTCTAAATAAAAATTTCAATATTTTAAAGACTACCCAGACAAAAAAAAAGTAATTTCTTAGGAGATGTAAAAATGATCTTTATCCTGGCAAACTGACAGGCAGTCAGTGTAAATGACAAAGGGACAGTTGTCTTTAGAGGGTACTGCAGGGCATCTCCTCATGTCTCTTCTCCCCCCTCATACAGCCTGCCTACCCACCTCATCCCTCTAAGAACAACAGTAAAACAGCTACGCAGTGTTTAAGTGTAGATTCTTTGTGAAACTGTATGTGCATCTATGAGTTTAAGAGTAGGGGTAGGAAGGGAGCATGTGTATTTGACAATGTATTTGTGTATGACTGTATGCAAGTGTCTGCATGACAGAGATAATAATTGTGTCTATGTGTGTAAGTGATGTCAAAGACTGCCATTGTGTCAGAAGGGAAACGCCATCTCCATTCACTAAGAGGTCATTATCATCCTGGCTATCCACTACAGAGAATTTAAAGAGATACCACAAATTTAACTCTCAATACAGATTTAAAATAAGAGAGGATTAAACTTTCCTATATGGTCTACCAAGAAAATACATACAGTGAGCATTCCAGGAACCTATAACTACCTGTTGTTCTTATACAAAAAAAATTAAATACAAAATATACACTTTCCACAAAGATCAGTAGACTAAAGACTAAATAAGGGATGTACAGATTTCCTTTAACTGAATACATGTGTCAGTAAAAGTAGGCAAAAGGCAATGTTTGTTGTGACACATGCATAAATAATACTGTGACTTGGCTTTGATTCATCCACACTGTGCTAAATGTCAAAGGTGTCCATATTTCCTCAACCTCGTGCAGTTGGCTCACTGTAGCCTGCTTCCTCATACTGGAGTGCCTCTACGCATACACTAATTAATACATGACAGCTACCTACTGTACTATGCAGTGGCAGCAAAGTTGTAGAGGGGTAGTTAAAATGCCAGCAACTTTCTTTTCAGTCCACAGCCAGCAACTTGCACTATTTGTTCAATAACGTGGGTCAGGTAAAGTATTGCAGTTTAAAAGAACTACATATTTCAGCCATCTCAGTATTTCCCCAACATAACTGCAAACAGAAAGTGGAAAGGCTGGTCACTAGTCAGTTTCTTTAAGTTGGAATAAGTGGGAACACACACACACACACACACACACACACACACACACACACACACACACACACAAAGAATTCAAATAAAATTATAGAAATTTTAAGTAAGTATTAATTGAATGGGATTGCCTATATAGGTTAAAAATGTTCTTTATTATACAAGTTTTGTTAGAGCTTTGACCTCTCAAGAATCCTTCTCTGTGCTTGGAAAAGCAAAGTGAAATGAAAAAAAAACAAAAAAAACAGGGTATCTGCAGGTTTCTAAGAGCTAGATTTAAGACTTTTTAAGACCTTTTTAATACCACGCTGAATGAAATTTAAGACCAATTTTGTAGAAATAAAATAAAACATCCCACAATACAACCAATTACCATAACACACTGTTCATCGATATAAACTGTTTACACACCGTTGGATTTATTGAGTAAAACAAAAATAAAATGCCAGGTTTTTTCCGACAGGTTTCCGCAGCCGCTTTGTCTTATTCACACCGCATGTGGGTCTCCAAACCTTTCATACCCATTGTTCCGAGTTTTACATTTTTTTGCACAGCCTGCACCGGACCTCGAACACGTTGCCACTAACTGGACTTAACCACGGCGCAAAATTAGGGTTTTGTAACCAATTGTCATTAAATTTACATTTACCCATGGCAAAAGACTAATGCTGAAACTTTCCCGCAGTTCACGCAGCTGCCGGAAAGCATGTGTTAAATAAACTCCCCTCAAACGCGTATTTTAGTTGGTTCCGCCTATTTCGTTCTGCGTAACAAATACGCGAAAGGCTTTCAAATAAAATCTTCTTTATGGGGTCGGTTAGATTTCATTTTAAGACCTTTGAAACGCGAATTTAAGGCATTTCAATGCTAATTAAGGCCTTAGTTTTATAATATGGAATTTAAGAGTTTTTAAGGATCCGCGGACACCCTGAAAAATAAATAAATAAAATTTGCATTGGCTTTTGATTTGGCTGTCAGGAGGTAAAGACATAACTGTATTGCCCTCTAGTGGCTGGCTATAGACCTGGCTGTCATTTTTACTTTTTCTTAATAACATCAAATTCATTCATTCATATGTTACCTTCAGTGATATCTGTTCAATAAATCAGACAAAATACAATAATATTTCAATGGTGCACACCCAACTAAACACCATAAAAGCTGGTATTGTCTGTATATAATTCTATGATAAATCTGATATTTTTGCAGCTAATTAAAAACAATTCACAACAAGCAGATATGCTGTTATGACCACAGCAAACTGACCAAGAGCAGTGCATGTTTGGAATAATGACTAGAGCAAATTAATGCTAGTTGATACCCTTAAGCTTGAGTAATGCTACAGCTTTTATAAGTGATGTACCCAGAGTCAAACACCATTTAAATTAGTAATGACTATTACAGTATATTACCAAAACCGCTGTCTAAAATCCATTGTTGAACAATCTCACTGCAGTATAATATAAATTGATGCTCACCTGTGTATAGATTTGTCCAGAAGTCTAATGTTTCTGAGCCAGAACCTTAAAATCTTACATTCGAAATTTCTTTTCTTCTGGAGCTTTTAATTGCAACTACAAAAATGTGAAAAGGAAGAAACCCCTTTCTGTTTAAGTGTTTCTCTTACCAATACGACCCAGGAGTGACTGTCCAATATCTTTGATGTCATTGTATTCATGCAGCATGTCAATATGATGCTCCAGCTCCTCAACTCTGTACCCCCTGTAGAAACACACATAGAACTGATCAGACACAAAAGCAGATCTATGCAAATGTACACACACAAATAAAACTATATGCTGAAAACATCAATATGGGTATTATCTGTATTTCAGGGTTTGTAGGGGATCATCACTATTCAGTGCCTAACCCTTAATACTAAAGAGAACCATAAAACATTCAGTGCTACATGCTAATCCTTAAATACATAAATACAGCAAGAAAAACACACACAGCTGTACTCACTCAGCCTCCAGCTGTGCTATTTCTGTATCCAGCTGCTCACTTTTCCTCTCTAGCTCAGCCACCTCCTCTGCAGCACTAACTGTAGCACTCTTGGTTACTTGGAGCTGTGAGGTGCAAAGAAGGAAATCATGACTCTTGAAAATATGTAACACCACATACAGGATGTGTGTGTGTGTGTGCGCGTTAATGACAGACCAGGGATGTACTTACAGGTGACTTGAACTTGGAGTGCACTTTAATAAACTTTGGCGTTCTAGAAAAGAATGACAGTATTGTTGTAAAATATAGAATTTATTTCACTAGATTTACTATATTTACAATGACAAGCGAGAGTAGCGTTGTTTTATAAATAACCAAAACGCAAACCAGTATAGAAAAAGAGAGGAATTCAAAACATTTTGAGAAAGAAAAGGTAGATGCATAAGTTTTGAATGTAACAGCTGAGGAAAAACAGACAAAAACCCATAAATCCATGCTCTTTCTCCAAATAAAGCCCAGTCAAACAACTAGACGCTAGTTATTTTGTGTGATGCCTTTCGGTAAGGCCACTCAAACGTCTTGAGCGTTTTCAGCGTTAACTAACATTAACTTCACGGCCCAGTGTTGTCGACTCGGGGGAAGAGAACAGTTGAACCACGGCAAACATAACGTTGTTTTAGCTCAACTTAAATGAACAGTAAGTCCTGAGTATTAATGTGGCCCGAACTTAGCGAACAGTTAGCCCAGACGTTAGCTAGCGTTACCTTTTCTGTGCTCCCTTCTTCAAGTCGTTTCCCTCAGGCGTCGAAACTGGATTTTTGGCAGTGCTGTGGGACGGCTCTGTGCTCATACTGTGTCTTAAATGTTATAAAATAAACATGTTAAGGCCACAACATATGAACACAGAGAATATGTGAACACTTTAAAGTTTGCGGTTGGCGGTTCAGCGTTAACAAGCTCACGCCTAAAGTTGATTGGTTGTTGAAACTTAGAGGCGGGACTTCCACTGACAAAGAGTATGGCAAGCGAAAGAGACCATATTTAAAAGTTTTACTTTTTGGACCCAATCTCTGAGTATTCGCTTTTCATTGAAACGAAGCAGAATAAATCAGTTTCTCACATTGGAGAAATTTCAGACAGAAAATAGTTGGTGTTTTGTAAATGGCCGAAATGATTAACTTATTATCAAAATTGGGTAGTTACCAACCAACATTTTTGTCAATTTTTAAATTCATTATCAGTCTCCATACAGACAGTAGGGGTAAACTGAAATAAGCCATATATGTATTAAGAGTTCCTATAATACACGGATTTAACTTAATTGTGCCAACAAAACCACTGATCTTATCAGCCACCAGATGGAGACAAAGCACTGCTTCATCCCATCAAACTCACTCTCTTTCACTGTCTTGAACAGCCAAACACTTCTTGACTGTGAAGAATATTGCGTAATCAGAGGCATGTGTTCATGTTAAACTAATGTTACAGCTCACCAAGTAAGTGTCTGATTGATTCTGTAGCGGATTAATAAAACTAAAGAGCATTTTCTAATAAAGACCCACACTGTTTAAACAAATATACACATTTCTTTATGCTGAGTCTTTATGCTTCACTGGGTACAGTAAATAACAAAGGAAGAGGAACACGGCAAAAAAGATGTACCTCTTAAAACAACAGGGGAAAGAGAAGGAGAGCATAAGGACAGATAAGAGTCATAGGGACAAGAAATAAGACAGAATGAGGCAGGAAGACAAAATGTGTATCAAGGGGAGCTGGTGTTGGGATGTGGGGCCACGTTGGGTCCATTCAGCGTTATGTCCTCAGGATTCATTGTTTATTTATCAGTTGTTATAAAGAAACAGAAAGGGTGGGAAATGAAAAATTCAGGCAGGAGACATCGTTTTTTCCTCCTTTTAGAAATCGGAAGGTCAGACACACCGAGTGGTAATGGCTCCTGGACACAGTCATGTGTGTTGAAGACAGAGAAGGAGAGATGTGTGGAGGATGGCCATCTCTGACACAGTAATAAGTGTGTGTTGCTCTGTCTCAGATTCTCAATGACTGCTAGGTATCTATGAGTTGTTTTAATCAATGAAACAAAAACATAATGTTCATATTGGTGGACAGGGGTTTCTCAAATGTCAAAATAAAGGTCCAATGTATTGGCAAGAGAGGTTTTATATTGGACAGTAAATATTGCCACATTTTGTCAAGGCACACCTGTTTATAGGCCTAACCTTTGGTAGGCAGCAGTCTTTGTTTCTACACAGGAATGTAGCTGTACAGGGTGCACCATATGAATATATTTACAATTAGCCAAGTGTGCTTATGTAGCTGTATTATTTGATGCCTAGAGTTTCATACCTATAGTCTTGAAAATATCTTTTCCATAGCAGGGCTTTTGTCATGGTAGGGAAAGCACTTGTTAGCAATAAAATCAATGATGCCTTTGTTCAATGAGTGTGTCTCTGTAAGTCATGATTAGGTGGCAGTGAGCCAGCATGCACATTTACAGACCCTGGACCCAAAGAAACTAAATGGAATGCAGTCATCATTCAATCTGTGCCTTTTTTTCTACTGTCAGTGTCAACACGTCTTCTATGAAAAAGTCTACCATGGATGTCTCTATTAACTGAATATGGCAGTTGTAAATTGTTTATTTTCTTAGTAAGTAAGCCTGTACAGTTCCAGATTAACATTCAGGATTTCATTTAAAACAAACAACTTCATTTCCTAGCTCTACTTGAGAAAACTCCACTAAGGAATGCTTTGAGATGCAATAGGAATATCTGGAAAATTGCTATCAAACTACCATTTCCAGGTGATGGAATAAAGTTTCTTGTGCAAAACACTGGCCCAAGCTTATCATAAGCCCAATATTAGGACTATTATTTCTGGAAAAATGACAAACAATAATTACTAGAGTTATAGAAATATTATTAGAAATGCAATATATATCTCACCTCTTCAACCAATGAAATCCAAACTAGCTATTTATCTTTTAAGAAACAAAAATGAACAGGACCAGCGGTTGTAATGTTAGCTGGAAAGCCTTTATCTATCGATCTATCTATCTATCTATCTATCTATCTATCTATCTATCTATCTATCTATCTATCTATCTATCTATCTATCTATCTATCTATCTATCTATCTATCTATCTATCTATCTATCTATCTGTCTATCTGTCTATCTGTCTATCTATCTATCTATCTATCTATCTATGTTCATTATTCATGGAATCTCTTCTGTACTGCATCTAAATTCCACTGCTGGGGAATTATGGCCAGGAACCATAAAATAGGCATGCACACACAGACACACAGACACACAGACACATACGCAAACATGTAGTACTAGAGGGAAAGGGAGGAGGGAAAGATAAGAGAAGATGAGAAAGAGACAAGACAAGAGATGCAGTGTGTGAGTGAGAGTGAGCACACTGCTGCAGGGTGAGGGGTAGATGAGGGGGATGATTCAAAGCATGTCATAAAACATCGATACACCTCTAAAGGCCATGCTACAAGCTCCGCTTATCACTGGAGGCAATTATAACTCTAAACAATTCATATAGCCTGCACAAGCTCTTATTCACATAAATATAGTACAAACACTTGCAAACAAATACCGGAAAGCATGCAGACCACATATGTCACAAAAAAACCCACATACAAGAATACATATATACATATAGTGCAGCAGGCAGTGAGGCTGTGTACATACTTTATACAACTTGACCATAAGAAGTTTGTTTTTTATTGAAATACATTCGCATTTCAGAGGTTTGGCCTACAGTGGAGTAAAACTCAGAGGCAGCTGTCAGAAGGAAAGATGTGTTTATATTTAGCTCTTGAGATGGGCATCCAGAGCCTGGGTGAAGGACTAGCAGCAGATAGATCGTTACACTGTTTTAGTTATGAGGCATACTCTTGCTGAGCTAGACAATGTCAGTCGTTATGGAAAGATACGGTCACACACCTCCGACCTCATTTTTCACAACAGCACCTCAATCAAAACAGTATTGATAGACCTCGTTCCCAACAGCAGATGTATTTATCTTAATCTTACTGATGCTGTCACTTTTTTCATCTATTAGTCTTCCTATAGAGAGGTAGATAAGCAACCTACCCATGCATAGAATTTTTTCCAAATTTTTTTCCTTTAAATGTGCAAGGAGACAAATCAAAGCCACAAGGCCATGTTAAAAATGCAACCAGGTTTTAAAAGTCAATTACTGAAAGCACTGCATCTTTGTAGAAGTTGTTCATTTTGGTACTGTCCTGCAACATTGGCTCAAATGCTCCTGGTATTAATCCATGTAGATCCGGGTGACTGTGAAGAGAATAAATAAATACATTTCCAGCCAATTTGTCTTGTGGGTGGAATGCTAGTGTGACAGTAATTGTCTGTTACAGTACTTGCAATTCATGTAGAAATAAGTGGGAGTATATCCACATCAAAAAGAATCTGTCATAATCTAAAGGGTTTTCATGTGTAAAGCAGCACTGTTGTATTAGTGCCATCACAAAATGGCTATTCGTGTCTCTGCCAGGGAGGCCTCGGTTTGAAATCAGCTCCTCTACGCCTCCATCTGTCTGTGTGTTCTGTGGTATGTGCTATTTCTCATTCATTAGCTCTGACTCATCGTTCTAATAACTACCTCTATTTCATCTCTGAAATAGTTTTCAGTTGTTCTTCTATTGTATAATTAGTCTGCTTGCCTCTCCGGCCGACACAGTTTATTGTCAAAATGAAGCTTCCTATTTTCATCTATTAGTCTTCCTATAGAGATGACGTTTTATTGTGGCTATCATTGCCTCACCCCTACCTGTCATGCTATATCATCACACTTACCTGTACTATTCTAACATGTTTGCTGTCATGACTCTCACCTCATCACCTCAGGCCCGACTGGATCTCCATGCAAACAGACTTTATTGCTGTTGTGGTAAGTGACTTAGCAGGCTTTACTGTTACAGGATGTCTGATGTTTGACTGTTAATATAAAAGAAACAATATATTAGCAGATTTACTGGTTTCCCTTTATATACAAATATTTCAGGTGTCACAATAAGTAATTTTTGTTTAAGAATTGAGAAGCCTAGAAAATGCCATCTTAGCAGTGTCATCAAGAACAAATAGCCCACATATGTTAGACTATTGTTTTCAATCTAAGAAATTAATAATATAAATGTTACTTCCATTCAAATATATATATATATATATATATATATATATATAACATTTTACATAATGTTAGAAGTCTCAGGAACCAGTCCGGTTTTGCTATTTGTAGTATGGTGCTCCAACCAAAGCGTATAATTCAGCTATCTGATATTTACCCTGCATTTAACAGTTCACTAAGTGCAATAATCCAGAATGATGCAGCATGCTTTTAGTTGAATCGACTATTCAAAATTTGGCCACCAGCAGAAATATGGCCCTGCGAAGTCCTGCTCAGGCAATACTCATCCTCGTAGCAGTGAATGGCCATTGGTAAACATTTTATCATGAGGCTGCCCTTCATGTAAAAGCACAGACCACAGAGATCTTTTTAAATGTGCAGATCAGTTGGAGTGAATGACTTCCCAGGCTTGTCATTCAAAAACATAAAAAATAAATTTGAACATTAAGAAATATTTTCTTAGCATTTGCTTTCAGTGAAATTAATAGCAGTGACAACAAATCATAAGGATTTTCACACTATTTTATTAGCAACAATGGTTCTTTAGTTATACATTAGAAACAAGGACAGAAACATTTCTGCTGTACTGTACCGAGTCTGAAAAAACAGCTGGATCATAAAATTAAGCAAGTAATTCAAATACTTGAAGGTAAAAGCAACATTGCATTTGATTATATATTGATAATAATAATAATATATTCTCTCATAGTTCTTTATGGCACTAAATTTCCTGTGCAACTGTCACATACTGTAGTTTCAGTTTCAAAAATAAGGAAAGCAAAGCATTGAGAACTATTATATTTGTGTGTGCGAGTGTGTATGTGTGTGTGCATATGTACTGTGTCCTAGTGTATTTGCAGGAAAGCACATGTCACAAGAGGAAAAACTTAAAACAAAATTACTCACTGTTTCACCCATTTGGAAAATAAACGAGCATGATTGCTGATAAAATCAACAGAGACACAGAAAAAGAGAGAGAGAGCAAGAGAGGGGGGAGGGTTACCACAGCATCTACCATCCATTTTAAGGGAATGGGGTATCCAATAGAGGACAATTCAAACAGCTTCAAACCCCTCTCACAATCACCAATAAATACTTTCATTCATTAAATGCGTGTCCTGTGTCTCAGTTGCTGCTGCTCCAGTCAGAAGATTAGCCCTCCAGCCGGGCCTTTCAGCCAAGCTCAGGAAATAAAATAATTCCAAGAGGGACCTCAAGAGCAAATATTCCTCAGTCCAATGAGTTGAGAGACTGCCATGTATGCTATTCTTGCTAAATATTTATAGATGTGCCTTTAGAGGCGAAATAATCTATATATTAACAAATCAGAGACAACACATGGAATGCATTGAAGAGTCCACAAACTGAAACCTCAGTGAAGAAATATAATGAAAATTGCACTGTAAAATTAATAGTGATGCTGTCAAAGGTTTTGCCTCTAGCTGCAACCTATAGCTTGAGTCTGTAAAATAAACATTTACAACATAGTTGCAAACCCACATAGAGTTTGTCATATCATCAACTTGGGCGTTTCTTAGCATTAACATGAATTTAGGGTAAAGTGGCTCATAAAAAAATCCCTTTATCCTTTACAATAAACGTTTAAAATGTTATTGCAACCCAGTGCTGGGTTCAGTATAGATAAGGGTAACAGACTGTGTTTATTCTATGAAATAAAATTTCTGGTATAACAACTGATTGAGTCAGACACACACACACACACAGGCATGCAAGCACGCTCACACATATGCACACAAGAACATAGCCCCCTTTTGGCACCTAGTTCACCCTGCCTTTAAGAACACAGAGGTCTTTCTCTGCTTTAATGCAGAAGACTGAATACACACTTTGTGATGCTAAATGCTCAGAGAAACCAGTCTCCCTTTAAACTAGAGCACATGTGGAAAAAACAGGGATTTACATCTACAGTGAGCCCTTTATACCTTAAAATATTATGGCCTAAGTTAAGTCTAAATTGTCTGTGGGTGGCAGCTAAAACATGACATCCCCCCTTCCCCCTCCAGTCTTTCCACCGGCGGTGAGTGATAGATTGTAATCTCTGTAATCTGTGGATGGACGTGGATGGAGATCATCCCATAGGAAAGGGAAGCATTGCACTTCTTCTAATCATATTTCGTTTGCAGCTATGGCAGAGAGAAAATCTCTGCCCATTATGTCATTTTGACATGGCAGGATTCTCTGTTCTGCAGGCCATGGGTAGAAGAGTCTAAAGAGAGTAGGGCTACACAAATTTTATTAAATCTTAAAACAAATTCCATTATCATTATTAAAAAAGAACCATTCATAATAAAACAAACCAAGAAGTTCATATTATTGTTAATTTAACATTTTTTAAATATTCTAAACTTTATCTTGGCCCAAGTGGAAGGTCCTGGACCTGAGCATAGTACCTCTGAAAAACCTGTCCTGAGAGCCACCTGAGTACTCCGTTCTGCAAGAGGTGACCAGAACAATGAGATCAAACTACATGTACATCATTCCATGTTATACTGTACTAAACTTATAAAAATGACATACGGTTTGAGTAAAGCCCAGACCAGGCTAGGCTTTCCTAATCCATTTATGGGTAAATTTACACCAAGTTCCAACCTCACCCAGCTAGACATCAGTGCTGATGCTACAGCTGCGTGTGAACATGTCCCTCATTGTGACTGACCGGGAAAGGTTTGGTTTGCGGTAGTTTGAAATGTTCACAGGCACTGGCAGGTCCAGATCCTGCTGCTGGACGCTGCGGTAGCTGACCCGGTCACCTCCATTCCTCAACCCATCTGGTTGGTGGTGGATTTGTGATGGAGGGGGCTGGAGGTAGAAAGGTAGTTCATAGTGTGTACAGGAGGGACAGAAGGTCTGTGAACGTGTCAGTTTCCTTGCCAGTGGAGGGGTGGAGAACAGGGCAGGGCCATTTGGGATGGATGAGGCGGCGGCCGTCGCCGCCACAATGTTGTGATTGGAGTGGACTGGTGGGAGGCGGGATGTAACGGCAAAGTCTGGCTCCTCCTCCTCCGACTCGGACTCTTCCTTCTTACAGCAATAATACTAGCAGTGGGAAAGATGAAGGGGAGAAAAGAAGAGAGGGGGAAGTATCAAATGATGTAAAATGTACAAGAGTTAACATAGGCATAAGAGCATGTGTTATATTCAAAATTTGCCCATTTCCAAATCTGTTGTATTTCTGAACCATAAAATTTACCAATCTGAAATCTAAAAAGCCTGAGAGCTACAAAAAAGAGAATGAGAGAGAATGACCAGCTCTGTAATTAATGTATGATATGAGCCACAGCCCCCAGCTATCAGCTTTACAAGTCAACCTTATAAGTAAATATCTCAGACATTGTTCAAAGCTGTTCACTGTTCAGTTGTTAATCTCAAATTATCCTTACAGATTTGATTGGTGCACATACTATAATATAGATTATCAGTTCAATCGTCATTTAAACACCACTGAGACATGCTCCTTTCAAACATTTCTGCTGAGAATGCTGCAGTCTGCAGTATTCAGCCACTTCTACCTTACTGATTGTTTTGGGTCACAACCAGGCAAGAATTTGGACTTATTCAATGAATTTATTATCAAGCTCCTACAACAGAAAGGGAAGATATAGACAGACATTGATGCAATTTCTGGAATCTGCCTGTTGAGACTTAAATTTTCTACCTGAGCCTATAAAGGCTAAAGAAATGACAGTATGTAATAATTCCCAGCCATTCAAATGAGCAGCTCCATGATAACACACATTTTAAGAACCTTGACAAAAAAGATGAGTTGCAGTGTTTTAATCAGTGTTAAAACTGATTTTACCAATTAACTCTGTCACAGGTGTGAAGCACCTGTTAATTTTTTTAAAAGTGTGTGTTTTATCAATACTAATGAAAGCAGCACATCCTGAGATTGTCAGTGATGTTCAACTAGAGCAGCTCTATCAGCTTAAATCACTTTGTTCTGTGTGGGTGTAAGGTTGTGTGATGTAGGGTTAAGTTTTGGGGCTTTTATACTGTTCCAGCTAACGCAGTGAACATAGACATGGAGTGGATATTAAAGCCAACATTTGACACTTTGGGAAATACTCTTGCTTTGGCTGATGGGGTGATTAGCCCTCTCATGTTTGTGAAGAGACTAAGTTTAGTTAAACTTATAATAAAGACAGTAATTAAGGTAACAACAAGCCTTATATTTTAAAATGTAAAGAAACACCTAGTTTTAGGGAAGGTAATATACCAGACACTTCATTGGCTCAGAGCAGTTGCCAGGCAACCAGTGCTAACAGCACATAACCGTCCGTAAAACAGCGACTTATTGTTTTTATGTTTACAGGTGGTGGTAGGAGGATTTTATCACCATTTTACAGAGCCAGAGCAATTTGCAGAGCCACGTTAGCTGTTTTTGTGCTAAGCTAAGGTAGAAATATACTGGTCAATCTACTCATCTAACTCTCCTCTACAAAGCAAACAAACATATGTCCCAAAATGTCAAACTATTCCTTTATGAAACACACTGAATTATAAGCGTACATGTAATTGTTCCTCAATTTGTTGCACATTCTCAATGTTCTGCTGCAGTCAGAGGGGATTCATTCAGTAAAATATAAACTATATAATATACAAACAACCCAGCATGCTGGAATGGCAATCACCTAACTGCAGTAACGTGGTGATATTAAGGTGACATTTCAGCCTAACTGGAGTGGGTCAAGCATAAATATACTCAGGAGTTTTGTTCACCTAATTCTCTTTTCATTTTATTCTGAAACAGTACAAGTACAAGGCACCTGGCCAAGACGAATAATATAAGTATCAGAAAGATACTTTTAAAAACTGATCACAATTTCCTGATTTCCTCAGTAGGAAATGGAGGAGAAGTCTGTTAAACATCTATGGGAGATAAGGATCACAGAGAAGAAGTGCTGACGGCACGTTGTGTTTATTTTTTTTATGACATCTGTGAAATGAAAAAATTTGGAATTTATTTTCATGACTATACATACAGCTTTTATTCCGCACAGTGCTATAGCAATCTTGGACACTGTGGAACAGATGACTCAAGTGGTCTGTCAGCTGTGATCCATCCCTAATTTGATGGCCAGTAGGCTCAAACCAGCTCAGAACGGTGCCAAAATTAGTATACAGTAGATGGCACCCCAGCAGCATGACTGATTTAAATGGCCACGGAGTGTCTAACTCAAATCAACCCTATGTCCAAAAGGCTTTACAAGTCTTACAAAATCATAGCCCCCATTACCCAGTTTGAATGACTATCACCTAAGTTTGATGTGAGCTGCAGAGTGAAAATTTATTAAAATTTTGTTTTGAGCTGATTGCAGGTTTGGACAGTTATACAGACAGAGACTGCAGCTCTACTCAGAAATTCAAATGTTTTGTTAAAAAAAAAAATCTTATCCTTTATAATTGAGAGTCACAAACACAGTTTCAAAGATGGAACTATACATGACTTTTTAACACAATCCTGACTAAGCTGCATTCAAGGACATCCCATGAAAAAGAATGAAGATAATAGAGGGTGAATGCAGCTACGGCCTCACCTGCAGCCTACAGTAGCACAGTACTGCGATGATAAGAAGTAATATAACTGTAGCTAGGATTCCACCAGTGATGACCACTGTCCCGGCTGTCATTCGAATGGCTCTCCATCAACACCCTGCAGAATGGAAGAGAAGAAAAGGATGGGAGATGGAAGGACAAGGGCAGAGATAGGAAGAGATAAGAAGAAGTGGATGTAGGCAGTGAATGAAAGGAGAAATGAAGGGAGAGATTGCACACAATTAATCAGTACAGTAGCATCATTAAGTTGATTTTAACTGTGTGACACTGCAGTGGTGCTTATTGAATTATCCTGCAGTCAAAAGACATGCAATAGAATCATCCTACAAATGCTGCTCATAATATAGATGGGGTCTCACTCTGGAACAGGCAGGAAAAAAGAAAGAGAGAGAGAGAGGGTGAAATCAGCCTTCAACAGGACAACAGCAATAAGGATGAAATGACAGCAGAGCTAAGAGGTAAACGGATGGTGGGAGAGCTGAGGTGAGTGAGCAGGCGATAAAAACAAAGTGAGCACTGAACTGACATGGAGACAGGAGGTCAAGATGAAGAGAATAATAGGAAGAGCAATGGACTTCATGAATGGATATGAAATGGAGAGACGATGGAAAGGAAGAAGAAAGTAGCATGAGAGATAAATGAGAATAAGTGAAACAGAGGGTCTAGTACATAAATAAAGCATAAATTAACATGTATGTACCCAGCACCCACAAATGCTTAATCTCTGAGGCTTTTATTCATGTTTAAATACAGCACCCTCTGTAAAAAATCATTTCACAATGTAGCTCGGTCTGTTTAGTGTCCCAGCTGTGATTGAGTGATTGATTTTAGATTAACTTTTATACAATTGACCAATGAATACCAAGATATTAACAATGGAGTTCAGTTTCAGACATACTGAGAAATCCTTGGTTGGTGTTTATGCATTCGTGCCTGATGCAACAGCTGCCAGGAATACAGCCAATATGTGATCAATGTATTATTGGTGTATCAAGTCGCTCATTGTCTGGGGAACACCAGAGGTGGTTTTCAAAGTCACAATGAAAACAGCATTTCAAAATCACCCTCAACCAGATTTATCTCCTGGTGATGTAAGAACCATTTAAAGGTCTAAGCCAAGGGGATTTTAGATTAAAGACAGAAGAACTTCTCTGAGCTTCTCTTAAATAATTTTTCTAACAAAACGTCAAGATATTTTTGTAATTGCAAAAAGAAAAAAAAACAGACACCAGAATGGAAACAAAATATTGTAAGGTACAACTCAGAGCAAACATACATTAGAGCAACCAGCTAAAAACTTCCAAGTGGACAGGTGTGGGTGACTGGTAAACTCTGACCTTAAATCAGAGGAAGTCGCAACAAAGACAAAAGGCGATAACAATAATCAAGCACTGCAGAATCATAGCGCAGATCTACATTTATTGTAATCTACAGTTTATATCTACTGCTACCATATTTCAATTGTACTCATTACTTTTGTTTTTAATATGCAAAAGTTCATCATTTCTTTTAAGTGCTCATAGAGAGCAACATCAGTTAAACATAATCTATACATGATCATATCTGCACTCTTACAATATCCCCCTATCCTAAATACCATCGTTGTTTTTGTGATGCCCTCTTGCTTATTTACCTTCTATATATCACTTGGCATGTTTTTTTTTTACCACATATCGGTTAAAAATAGAAGTAAAAAAGTTGTCATTTACTTTCCAGGTAAAGAAACATGTTTATATATTTGGGAAAAACAAATATTTGACAGACCTTTTTATCTACATTACACCTACAATCTGGAAGTGTCATAAGACCACATCATCACGCTGCATTGTGGATAATTGCCTGAAACCCAAAATAGGCCAGCAGGCATGATGCTATGCTATGACTCAAAAGTGCAAGCTATTATCAGCAACAAGCACACAGAACAAGATCTAATGCACCTGTGACATGGGCTGAAATACTGAAAAACAGAAGCCAAAGTCATGCAACAAATTATTATGTAAAATAATGAAATGTTAATCTCTGATTTTCCTGTCCACAATATACACTGACTCCCCAGTTCAAGTTTCAACTTGATGTAAACTGATGTAATAAAATGTCAATTCAGCAGCAGCCACCAACCTGCTCACATGCACTTTGCCATTCACAGTGCTATTCACAATATGACTGACAGCTCTGACCTTCTCACCCTAAAAAACCTCTAAATCATGTGAATTCCTGTGTGAGTGAGTTGTCTAAACCATATTAGCTTTCATTGTGATATGCTTCTCAAGTGCCACTGTAAACAGTCAGAACAGATCAGGCTGCCTCTCCAGTAGCTATCTGTCATGTCTACAAACACAAGGCGGCTTCTCTTCCCTCAAGCTGTAATACAGTTGGACTCTAATCCAATCTGCAGGCCACACAGTCTAACAACCAAATCAATATAAAGGAAAAAGAACAGAACATTTTGGCCTTAAAGGCTTTGAGTCAACTAAATGAGGAAATGTGGGAACTTTGGGACGTGTTGTCAGTAAACGTGAACAGTAAACTGATGAGTAGAGTTTGAATTTTAAAGTGAGCTTAAATCAATGCATTTATTCTTCATAAATAGGTGTAATATGAAAGCACTCACAAGAATCTTCACCTTCATCTGCTTGACAGCAGCAGGGAGCAGTGATAATGCTCTGATAAACCCAACGTGCCCAAAGTACCAAGGTAACTGGTGAACACCGTGGAACATTTAACCACTTCACAGTGTAATATTTCTTTGAAGCTGCGATAGATTCAAATAGTGCGAGTCAATATTTGTAACACAACTTCAAATTACTACTTTAAAAACACGACAAAATAACAATATTTTGGATTCAAATGATTTATCATCGAACATTTCACTGATATTCCACAAAGGTGTACCAAGTTTTCTGGTACACTATATATATTACTGGGATACACACACATGTCAAAAGCCACATTACTATTGCAAATAATTAAACACAACTCTACCTAAAATAGTAGCTTATAAACACTATAATGAATAAATACTACCAGTGACACTGGAAGTTAATACTTGTGCACACACAGAGATTGCACACAGACAAGCACATGTAGCATTAGCTACTGTGCAGGGAAGGCAGGCAGTGTGTATCTTCTGAGACTTTCTTAATCAGATCAGTTTGTGAGGGATGTGTTGCAGCAGAGTGGAAAGCAGTGTTAATTATTTAACCACATACATACACACGTACACACGCAACTTAGACTCCATTGTGAAGTGGTACTCGAGAAAGGCAAACTTGTCTCCTCAGCTCCTTTTGCTGATTTTTATCCAAAGGAATGACATGAGGTGACGGATGAAAGAAGAACAATAGCAGTGGACACACACACACACACACACACACACACACACATAAAAACATGCATATGCGATAATTTTAGTAGTAGCTAACATGCTCAGACGCTGGGCTCTGGAGTAAATTGCTACGCTTTGATGAAACATGGCAGGGATCACAACAGAGGTCTTGCTAGGAATAACAGCTGTTGACAGGCTTTCAGTTCAGTGGGGTAGAAGTACTCAGTGGATGGTGGATTTGAGCAATACACAAAAGAAAATAATATGTCCTGAGAACAACTGGATGAGCTCTATTACCACTGTGGCTCTCGAAGAGTGATCTCCACACTCACATTTGAAGCCACATATGAAAACACGATGCATACACACATGATTTTCCAAGGGAATGACACAATCAAAATGCCCAAATACTTTTGTTTAAAACTTTAATGAACACCATCATTAAGAGCGGTCGGGTTTATATGCCATTTTTAAAAAATATTTATGGTCTTTGTTACATGTAACAAGCAATTTCCCATAAAATCCGTATAGATGTTAGATCAACTGTTGTCACAAAATCTGAATTTTTTCCCCCCATTAGTCCACCACTGTCTACCCGCTAACTGTGCAGTGAATTTTTAATTAGTATTTATCTAAATAGTTGACAGCTTTCATAACTTCCACCTACAACGTGTATCATCTTAAAAGAAATTCATAATAAATTCTGATTTCCATTATGCAATATTCACCACATCTACTGACACTTGCCAAATACTCATGAGTGACACATACTGTATACACATCATCACAAAGATAATGAAGCATCCCCATGATCTACTTTGTACATTTCATTACTGAACTGCCTGCTTGATGGTTCGGTGCCTTCAGAAACCCTCTCCCAAGCACATCTCTCTAAAATCAGTTTAAGAGTCGCCTGTGTCTGATCATTTCAGTAACTGTTTTGCTGTTTTGTACCTCTCATGAGTACAACCTGGTGCAACATTACAAATGATTTATTGGAGAAAACGAAAATATGCACTGTTACCACTGTTTTTGTTAAAAATACCTCTTCCCTTTCTATAAAACAGAAAAGAGTTCATAAACCCTCTTCTTCTACATTAATAGATTTCATTACACAGTGTGCTAATAAGCTTACCAATTTCCCCTTAAGTCTTATTAAATATTATTCTGGGTGGCCGCGCTGACCCTAACTGCAGCATCAGTTGATTCTTGTTCTGACCTGCTGTAATGTTATGCTGGCTCATCCTGTTCCAGCATAAAATTTCACCAGGCACACACATTTTCTTTTGCCACCAATTCTTTATGTCCTTTCACTTACCTCCAAGACTAATGAAAAAAGACACCTAGCCTCAGGTGAGGCTCTCTAAACAAATATCCCTAGTGAGGGGAAATAACCAACTTAACTCATCCACGACTTTGACCTTGAGTCAGTTACCAGGAAAATCTCAGGTGCCAGAGACAAAAGAGAGAGGGGCAGGGGGATTTTTGGGGTCGTGAGTGAAGTAAAGACACTGACTTGTTTTCTCTGTTAGCCATGAATGGAACACAAGAATAGTTTCTATTCTTCTTACATTGCCTGGGAAATGTTTCTATAATTAGTGCCCCTCTGTGAACGATATATCATAAAAATGGCTCTTGGCTCATATGAATATAGTACCATGAAGATGTTTTTCAAAAAACAACTTAACAGTCACTTGAGGGTCTTTTCATTTAATTATACAGCTCAGTAAATGTCTCTCATCCATCTGAATGACCTTGCTTACTTGGTCTTCCAGTTCAAATTGCATGCTGATGTAAGAAGTGTCAGTGTAACTTTAAACGTATTATGGGTGCACTAGAAACAGAGTGTAATTTTTTGTCCACACCTTTTGCATTTGTTTTTTAAGACTTTACATGGGAATCCTAATCTATTTTTAAGAAGGGGAGTTTGGGATGCAGGATCCAGGTTTTAGAAAATTAACCCTGTTCAGAGGAGCATTATCACCTGCACTAATTTTTAGAAGTGCTTCTTTGGGTTTTGTCTCAGTTTTTGGATGAATAATTACAGGTAACAAATAATACTCACGTCGTGACATTGAAACATTTCATTTCAAGATAAATTTGCTAAAAACATTGATGCACTGCAAACTTTTTCAGTAGTAGGCAACCTCAGATGAAACTAAACTAGTATTATACATTTGTTTACAGCATTTCAATGGGATTTGTTTATTTATTCCTTTTTCATTTTTTGCAGACATTGAATCATGTTGAAGTTATTTTAAACTCTTTTTGAGTGTTTGTTTATATCTTCTTCAGTAAGCCACAAGTCAGTTCTATCATAGCCATAAAAAAAAATCACCTTTGATTTACCCCCATATGCTATAAATCCTATTTGGGATTTATTTACTGTACCATGCACAAATATAAACTGGGATCTGATGTAACTGTCACCTGTATTCAATTGGTACCGCGGAGGAAGTAATCATCTTTGTGCAGAAATCTAATAGAACGTGGCTTGTTAGTCATTTTAAGTGCTGTAGCTCCTGAAGGAAAACACACAGCCAGAGTGATTTCATGAGTCACATCAGCACTCAGGTTAAGGGTAAAAGGAGCCAAGCGAAAGCATATTTCATGTACGTCTGTGTGCCGTGTGTGTGTGTGTGTCTACAGAGAAACAGCAGACAAACTTATCTTTTCAGTGCACTTTTAACAGGGCTGTTGTCGTGTAAGTTGGAAACAATGTGAAAGCCTGAGTTTCCTGACTTTCTTCACTTACAATTGTCTAATTTTTTAACTGTAGATTAAAATCGAACAAAAAAAAAAAAAACTTTTAAAAGGATGTCATTTATTGATCTGTCAGCCTGTGGGAACATTTTTTTTTTTTTCCAAAATTGTCTTTGCCTCTGAATGTTTAAAGAAAATTAGCTTTTACTTTCAAATGATCTCAAAATAATTGCATATAATCACATTTTGTCAGTCTGCCACTGCACTTCCTGCTCCTCCCCTCTGCCATGCCATGCACTACCCTCTGCTGTGCAAATAATACCACTCGTCTGTGTGTGACAGGCTATAATCTTGGCACCAGCAAGAGCTGGATTTGGCGCAGAGATATTACAGTTCTTTGAACTTCTCAGTTGATGGATTGAAGAGCAGTTCTTAGCCCTGAAATGGAACAGTTTTACAAGCAGTAAAAAGGTGTCCTCGGCGCACTGCAACTGTCATCATAGAAAAATATGATCTTAAAGGACAAACCCAGACTTTTTAAATAGCTGTGAATTCACCTTACCTTAATCTTTACTAAGCTGTAAATAATGGGTAAACTTAATCACTTTCAACAATAATCTTATTTTATAGAGTACCCAGATTGGGTCATACACTTAAAGGAGCTAAATAAGTTTTAAGCATCATGATAAATTAACTAAACCTGATGAACTAGTGAAGAATAACCCTCAAAATACATTTAAACAATATACAAGTTTACAGTGAAAAGTGACACAATCGGTGTTGGAATTTGGGGTATTTCACCATTTCTAGGTCTATCTAACGTCTACGTGATGCCAGTGACTGCCACTGATTCAACATGTGCAATCATCCACTGATGAGCCATGACTAGTGCCAGCAATTCTGGACAGACAGCAAAAACTACATCCAGAGAGCTGCCACACAGGCTCAAAGACAGGTCAGTGGCATCAGAGAGATGATGATCAGCTTGGTGTGTCAAATCCATTAGATACATGAGGTAATCAAGCAACAATTGCAACAAGCACATTCAGTGAAACTAGGCTTACTTGAGAGTGTAGATATAGGTATACAACATTATAGATAGAATGCTGTATTTGTGTGTACATACCTCTGTTTAATATGCAAGTCATAGCTGAGGAAAGTGTATAAGTGTATTTGTTTGTCAGTGTGTCTGTGTGTGTGTGTGTGTATTGTACGATTGGAATTTTTAGATAAAGAGAGAAGGCAAAATTTAATGCTATATGGGAAACAATTTGTTCCAACACACCTGTCTCCTCCTCCCACATTCCCTCTCCAACAAACTCACATACCTCAAGCAACTTTACTCAAGTCGTAGTTTTCTGTTTCTGCTTACTGCTATAAAAATACAACAGATAAGAGCAGAGCTACAACTCGACAGCGTCTCCACTCTCTGGGCCCTGCAGAAATAAACTGCTGTTTATTGGAGAGCATCAGTCTGTTGATATTTATGCAAACTCTCTATGCGCTGTTTGTTCTTTCACACTGGATAATAGTACCAACAATGAAGGCAAATCTAATTTCAGCACAATTCGCTCAACTTTGGCAATAAATAATCTCTGCATGTGTGCATGTGTCCGTTCTATGTGAATCCAACTCTAAACAGGATAAATCTGTCCAGTAAACTTAGCTCCTACCTGCTATTGGTGGTTAGGTTCAGTGTCAGACAGAGCTGCTCCTGAGAAACCACAGTGACAGAGGAGACAGATTGTTGTGACAGTCTCAGGTCCCCAAGGACCTCATGGTGTGAAAAACGCCATGCAAACACACCAAGCAGATAATAAAGTCCTGAGTTTGCCTATGACAGGTTAATATGTTATTCCAAACAGTCAAAAGTGTAATCATCCATGGGGACATATACTACACGTGCGCACACACGCGCACACACACACACACACACACACACACACACAGACACAACCACCCTTCTGGCTACATGGTCTGTTCAGGTAAAACCCTGCCCTCAAATAAATTGAATTCTTTTTCCTCTTCCTGAATTAGATAAGACACCATTAAATTACATTTGCTCCTTGACACCTGACAAGGAGATAATTCCAATTTTAGACTTTTTCCTTACTTTACCTCCTCTCCCTAAGCAACAAAACTGTACATACATATTAACCCTAAATTTGGTATCTGGTTAGATTTGGGTGACACATACAGCAGATCTTGAAACATTTCCTTATGTCTCAGATAAGCTGCTAATTTATATATACAGTAAGACGTAATGGCTGTGGCTTAAACCAGGCAAACAAGTACTTCTTTGGAGGTGTACTGCACTTTTTAATCGCTGTTGACAACTTCAAAACAGGCTATAAAACAGTTCTAAAATACATATAAAGTTACATCAATAAATAAAATGATTGTATCCTTTCATATATTTCAAAAGTTAACATGCACAAGGGTACTTCAAAGTTCTTGTAGTTTATGTTCAGAAACAGACTGACTACTGATTTTCAAACTTTTGTGCCAGTCAACTCAGAAAAGAAACTATGTGCAGGAAGTCACTTCAACAGCTCACATGTAATGTTAGCTTTCATAGCTTTCATCTTGTTTGCTACTGTGCGTGCAACCCCCTCGCTACTTATATTTTTCATGCGAGGTCACCCCCTGTGTGTGATTGGCTGTCAGCTTGTCCAGCTAAGATTTGTTGTGAACAGAATGAATCCACCACATTTATCAGCACTGGCCTGAGTCCTGAAAATGTGGGCACATAATCAGTATGTATGTAGCATTACTGCACTTTAAAGTTTAGTTTAAAGCAACTCGTGTATTTTAATCATGAACTTTTAACAAGTATAATGTTAATGTATAGTTCTTGGTGGCTATTACAATGGCTATTCATTTAAAGCCTTTTCTCCTTGTCTGTAATTTTATCTGTTCAATAAAATCCTGAGTCCTGAGCAGTCATAACGCGCTCATATTGGATAACGGATATTTCATGTGATATGTAATCAAAATGAATGCATTAAAATGCACCATACAGTACTTGAGGTTATGTACTCGCACTTTGCGAAGACACACCTGGCCAGATGCCACAGTAAACGTAACGAAACGAGAGGTGGTGCAGTAAAGGTCATTCTTGTATTATAACATCATAACCTGTTTTTCGCAGCGCTCACCACTACTTAACCCCAGCTGCTGTTGCAGATGAACACATCTGAAAAAGGATATGGTCTGTGGAGATGACCAGAAAAATCTGAAGAAGAAAAATATGAACCATGGCAGTATTTGCAATATAGGTTAGAGTAAATTGCCAGTTTATGTGTACATATATTTCTGTTTCTAGCTTCCAATAAGGACAGCTGGGCACATATGGTGTTCTGCTGCCCTTCATCATCTTTTCATATCTCCATCCATATATTTGGCATCCTGCCAGTCATGTCATTCACCTTTTGTTATCATTCCCATGACTTTGCTCTTCCACTGCCTTAGGCTTCAACCCCATATGCACTCTTGCTGTCTCTTTCCCTCTGCCCTTTCTTTGTCTGTTTAGACTCTCCTTCCATTTGCTTTGCTGCCTGTCTCCTCTCTGCTCTCCACCACTCTCACTGTCTGTTCAGAGGATGTATACTGCCTTAGGGAGCGTAGGCAGGCCTCTGTTTCAAACATCACTTTGAGCAGCAATGCCACTCACAAGCAAACACGGCGCCTCTGACATGGAGACGGATGGATCCTGCTGTGTGCCGCTTTGCATATTCAAAGCAGAGTCTGTCAAACAAACATGTTACTTACAAGGAGTTACTCAACTCAGAAGAGTGTCAGGAGAGTCAGACATTACTACTACTACTAGTGACACAGATGATATCATAACACAGCTGTTGCATTCAGGAAAATGGGTTGTGGGAAATGATTTCCAATGATACAGCTCCAGCAGCTCTCCATGACCCTAAATACAAATAAGTGGCTGTAGATAATGGATAAATGGATGGATGGATATGCAGTGATGCACACAAAAACATGTGCACTGGTTTTTCAGTACTTTTACTTCCTCAACCTAGACAGACCTAAATTTGGAGACATTCTCTCTCACCAATTCAGCCTCTATCTCCTACCTGCTCTATTGCCTATGTGGGCACTATTTTCATGAAAGCAAAGTATGTATCTTGAATATACACATTAACAGAGCTTTTACTGTCAGACTTGGCTAACACTTAAAACTCCTTTGGTCTGAATCGCCTGTGGGCCACCCACTCACATTCACTAATTTGAATAACTGGTCAGCAAGCCTGCAGATGAATCAGCGGTATTAAAATTGCCATTTACCCAACTAAAAAAGCCTGGAAATACATAATAAATAATTTGGACATTGTCTGAGCCTTTTAAAGATTAGTGGTAATTATCCAAAGCATTTCTTCTTTTTTTTTTTTTCAAATGCCTAAAACGACCAAGGTCTCTGGTGACTTCAGAACATGAAGAAATATAACTATCAGTGGTGACTGTTTGGGGATGATGTAAAATAATAAGAATATCCGGGGATAGTTGATGTACAATTGTTAAGGGATTCAAACAGAGGTGTCATTTAACAATTATATTTGAGTGTAAGCTTCAACAAGTCTCTACTGTTAATTTGCAGAGTATTTTAGGTTTCTGTTTAATTGTCTGTTATTTCTCACTGGCTGCAGTTAATAAAAACAAATCCGAGAAGATTGTAATATGTCTAGTGAGACTGTAGTTAAACAGCATCGCACTGCTTTTACAAGGCCCGACTGATGACGAAAGGCCAGGCAATACTTCATACCCTCCAGTAGCCTGTAGCTCTGTAGAACAAATCTCTCATAACGGCTGTGTGACTTTCATTCTTATGGTCCATGGGGGTATTATATTCACTGAGGTTTTTCTGTGAGTGCGAAGTCCTAAAACTAACTCTCTGTGATGGCAGGCTCTTCATCCCACCTGCGGTGGTTGTGTCTTCTGATGTGGTCAGAAAACACAATGTGCAAACTAGCTCTTTTCAAGCAAACTGTGGCCTTAAATCTGAGAAAATTGATGTGGGGGGGTGGATGGAAATGTGACTGACACAGGAGGCTGCTATTCCCAACCCTATTCTACCATTTGCTTTTTTAAAATAACAACCATAATCCCTAACCTAAACAAATCTACCTCGTTAGATTTATATACCAGATCAGAAAAATAAATCATCACCAACAGTCATCTGCAGTGGCTTTGGAGGACTTTTGGATTGTGAACATCTGCTTTTCTTTTCATCGCAGCTTAATTATAACAGATTCCTGCTTTGCTGGTGTGTTTATGGGCTTGTGTTTTGATTAAAATCTACATCATGCTAAAATTAAAACTAGAATTTATCTTACGCCTTATGTTCAGTCTTAATCTCAGAATTTGTGCCGCTCACATTACTGTGCATGTGGCATCAATTTCCACTCATTAAAGTACAAACGACCTTGAAAAGAAGAGTGTGAGTCACGTAACCAGAAATGTCCGTATATCTTTGCATGTGTCATCAGTACACGTGTGTCTCCAAATTTCCATCCACAAGCAACATGTGTACCTAAACTTGGGATAAAGAAAGAGTTTGGGATGGCCAACATCTCTTTCTCAACAAGAAAAGAGCCAACACAAAGGAGAGTGATTAGCTGGTGTGGGCAGAAAATAAAGGCAGAGGGCAGGCAAAGACAGAGGAAGAAAGGCAAGGAAAATACAGAAATAAATTAGCACAGAAGATGAAAAGGCAGCAGGGGGTCACCTTTTAGAGGATGAGGGAATAGATGTCCTTGATAAAATTTATATATAGTTCAAGGAAATGTGTTAAACATTCAAGGCTGATGATCGCTTGTGAGTGGTCATGGCTGGTTCCGAAGTGGCAGTGCTTGCAAAACTACGAATAGGTCTTCAGTTCCCATGGTGACAGGGCTATTACAGACTTATTTACCATCATCTTTTCTGGTTTTGAGTGGGTGGTGCACGCCTGGAAGTTCTAGGCTGATTGTACTTGCATCAACTTTTCACAGCTCACTCCCTGTACACCAGGCTGATAAGCCAGATGCTCAACATAAAGCACAGCACAGTGAGGCAGACTTGCAGAGATGCCTAATAAGATGCAGCACACCAGAAAAAGAGGAATTTTTGAATAGAAATCTCTTGTCTAGCGTGCATTGTTGTTGTGATGATGAACTCTTATGGCAGAGGAAGTCATGGCCTTGCTGAGCTATGTCGTTCTTAAATTCTTTTAGCTTCATCACTTTCCATAAAGAACATGTTGACGTTTGCAACTTTTCAATGTTGGGTTTGACATTATACAGCTAAACCTGGCAGTTCTATAATGAGCATGTAACCTTTCAAAAAACAAAAAAAAAAAGGGTTTGGACTATTAAGTTTGTAATGAGAAAGCCCGTAAGCATCTTTGAAATAGGTTACACATAGAAACCTAATGCAAATGTAAACTTAGTCAGAGCAGCATGCTGTCTGCCTTAATATTTAGTGTGTAAAATATGCAGCACGCTGCAGGCCATACAGATAGCCAGGCTTAAAGAAATACATTCTTATTTTTATTTCTTTAACCATCATTGCTGCTAAGTATCTTACTTCCCAAATCTATTGCGTAGATCTGGAATCACAGCAACAATGGGGACCAGTGGGACAGGTAGCATGAGAACTAATTTTTATTTATATGTTAAAACAGATCAACATTTAAATGATTTTTCTTGGCCTGTGCTACATTCATGCAATATCAACAGAATGGGAGGAAGGAGGAAAACACCCTTATTCCAGGTTGGGCATGTTCACTCATTATTGCAAGGTGCCTGGCTCTTGTGTTCATTCCCAATAAAGAGCCTAAATTAGCTACTTGGTTGCATTATTTATCTGTAGCAGTTCATTAACAAGTGAAACCACAAATCATGCCCTATAATTAGTTGAATCAATTGTATTCATGTTAATATTGGATTTTATTTTGGTACAGCTACCAGCTGTTGTGCCAATTACAGGTCAAAGAATGCCATGAATATTTTTTCCCACTTGGTTGTTAATACTTATAGTTTAAACCATGACATGAAAGTAGCACAATTGTGAACTGAATCTAATGATGTCAGCCTGCCATCAGGCCTGTAGGACTAATGAAATGTCAAAATATGATCAATCCGAAGGAAACAAAAAACATAATTACAGTGAAAATGAAGGCACCTGTCCATCATACATTTATCAGCACTATTCAATCCACATCCATGAAAATTCACACACACGCGATAAGGAAGCTTCCATGGATAAGGCACAGAAAGGGAGATACATGCAAAGAGGAACAGCTTTTCTTCTGCTGCTGTTTCTCCAGTCTCTGCCTGTTCCCTTTCTCACTCACTTCCCTTCTCATTGGAATCAGCTTAGTTTTTTTTTTTTTTTACAGTCTCTCACTGGGATGAGGTCAGCTGACCTAATGGCTTGTGCACACGTGTGCTTGCGCTGGGACGTGTGTGCTGGTCATACTGGTGTGTGCACAGAAACCCATCTGTGTGTGAGCTTGATGTGTGTGCATGTCAGAGTGTAGCTGTGAGGGGAGAAAAGAACCGAGGGGAAGGGGAGCAGGAGCTTGGTGGAGGAAGGGTGGTGACTGTTTAACATGATCATTGGGCTGCCATATTCCCTTCCCCCAATCTCAATCCATCCACTCCACTTCCCCTCTGTCTGCTCTATCTCAACCACAGAGAATCTATCCTCCCAACAGTGATATGTGAGTACACTTTAAATGCCCAGAAAAAGAGAAGTGGACATGCTGCCTCTGTAATTGTATTCACTCTTGCCTGTTCTGCCACTATTTAAACATTCCCTCCTCCACCTCTTCTCTATCCCTCTCTCCATATTTACTGTATATGCTCTCCTACACCTTTCTTCATCTTTTTTATCACCCATCTGTCTTTGAAATTTGCTTTTCCATCCTAGTCTTCTGCTTTTCTTTCAGCTCCCTCACTCTGCTCTTCTTCTCTGTCCTGCTGTAACGACTGAGGGGCTGCAGACAAGAACCACACAGTCCCTCATAGTGCTGCTCTGAGGGGGGCATAAGTGTGAATGTCAGTGTGCGTGTGCATCTGTGTGCATGTGTGTGCAGGCAGGACTGACCTCCCAGGGGGCCAAGAGTGTTCCAAGGGTCACTGAGGAAGTCGCCATGGGAACACAAGCCCCGCCTTGTCTCTCACTGTTGTGGGTCCTTAAAAATTCGCTAGTAGCATTAGGTCATACTATCTTAGATTAGGTAATGTGATATGATAAAAGTGCCGACATCATAATTACATTCACTGTAGCTCAAGAAACAGTCATGCAGGACAAGACTCCAGGGTATGAATCATGAAGTATGTGTGTGACCTTCTGTCCTCCTCCACTCAGGCAAATTAAAGAAAAAAATCTAGAGTTTTAGCATCTTAGAAAGGTGTGAGCCATCACCAGCCTCCAGAGCTTCTCTGTAAGTCTACTGGAGGAATGAAAACTGTCCTTGAAGATACAGCATATTTTTCCTAACTCATTTATTCCATTTTTTAAACTTCAATTTCTCACCTGTTGGTATGTGATGACAATGATTTGTGGGTGTGGAATGATTTGATTTCAAACTTTTGAGTACAGGAGGAAGAGATTAGGCATAAGTGATAACATATGAAAATCATTCATTCTGTATCATTTCTGCTGATAAAGAAGTGCAATAAGGATGAAGTATACAATGGAGCCTGAACTGAAGAAGTGAAATTCAGACTGTATGCAGAGTTTGATACTATATCCAATTATTTTCCAATTTGGGCAGTATAGTGCTTTAAGTAGCAAACACTGCTGCACTCCAGTAAACATTCTGTCCATTCCTCCATTATAACTAAAAAAACCTCTGCTAGACAGGGGAGGTTTACGACATAACTGTTCTCATTCACTTTTATGGCACATAAAGTACACTGCAGAAAGTAAGGCATTAGCATCATTACATACAAAAAATAAGTCAGGTTTGAAGTTTTTTTTCCTATGCTTGTAACAATGGTGATGCAAAATATTCCTTTAATTTTATTTAGTATGGTTAATTTACCAGCCCAACAAACATCTTCTATTTAAACTGCAATTTAATCTTCATGTCTACACTTGTGGGCTTATATTTTAGCTGGTTAGCTGTTACTTTATCCACCACAGTGTTGCCAAAACACCCAGTACCTGGTGGGTTGCATCATGTGGGATCCGTTGCTTTAAATATTTTGTCCTTTTAGCCACATTCAGTGAAATATTGCACAGCCTTAATGCTGTTTGAGATGCATTTCCACCCTGCCTATAAATATCTGGAGCAAACAGTTTGGATGTGACCATGGCTAACAGTTGGTGACAGTAGCTGTGGCTCATAAAGCATGCTGTTCTGTCAGCATGTGGCAAGCCGACCAGCCAGCAAGTCTGTCATACAAAGCACTGAACCTCTCCCTTGCATTTACCCTTTTTTTTTCTCTCATCCATCTTTCTCTCTGTTTGTATATCTGTCTGGCAAAATTCAAAGTACCAATCTACAGTATCATGACCATGTTTTATTTAAAGCTTCTAGCTTGACTGCTACATGTATATGGTACTGAATGTTGAGTATATGGCCTATAATCAATTATACATGTTCTGGGTGAACCAGGGAGAAGAAAAGCAAATCCCCCCTCATCCTTACATTGCACAAGTGTGGTTCTGTCCATGGTGCTGAAATGAGAAATTCATGAATCACTGCAGACTGTCTATCTATCTATCTATCTATCCATCCATCCATCCATCTGATTAATCATATCTATTTTCTAACATGCAGTCAATTGCTAACTTCTCAGTGCTGATGCTCGCCACAGCACGCATGGCTTGAAGAGCACTGTGTTTTGCTGCAATTAAAAATCCAGCATAGAGTGAGTGACTGGATTTCTTATAGTGAAATCTTACCTCCAGAGATAAGAGGAATTCACCGGGTCACATTTAGGTTAGTGGTTGCTCCTTGGAGCTCAGGTCCCGACCTCAGCTGGTTTTTAGCTTGTGTCGAATGCAGTCCCTAAAAAAAAAAAAAAAAGTCCAAAATGTCGGTAAAGTAATCAGGCAAAACGCTGGAGTGTGCGCGATGGAAGTATTGAGGGCGCTCGACACAATCGCTGATGCGTAAAAATGTCCAGGTTAATGTTCTTTGTCTACACTACTTTCCCCCAAACATTCTTGCAAAAGATTTTCTGTCCAACCCCAGACAAGTGAAAAACACGCTCCACAAGCGACCAGAACAAACCGGGCTCCAACACTAAAGCAAGAAAATACAGTCTCATGTGTTTAGAGCAGGCAGCCTGCCACGCACACGCACAGTTCCAACAAACCTTGTCTGGAGTTGTTTGAACAGTAAAGGCTGGTTAACCAATGCTGTCCGCAAAATAAAACACTCCTACGCAAACATCATCATCATCACCATCATCATCATCATCATCATCAGCCTCGGCAGCATGTGTGTTGGAGGAGGAGACGAGCAAATCTCGACATCTCAATTTCAGCCACCGGTTTTCCACTGTCCGAGGAGGTCGGGGTCAGGGATTTGATTGTAGTGCTGCTCCCGTTTCCGCGGCCAATCGACGTGAAGCTTTTTCTGAACGCTTCCCTTCTTTCAGTCTATTTATCTGTCGTCTCCCCTCTCGTGTAGGTTTCTCTCATTGCATCCCACGTTTGGCGAAAAGGAAAACTGGTCAGTCGTCTTAGGGCTACAAAGTGCCTGCAGCTGGCTGGTCCCAGAAAATATAGGGCTACTGTATATTTGATGCACGGTTGTTGGATCTTCGTATAATTTCTAATTCCTGCAGAGAGGCGTCCGGCACTGCACGGAAACGAGCAAATGCGCTTTATCCAGAGGTGCCTCCTGGTTCCTGCAGACCCAGTGATAAAATGCAGCCTGGAGTGTGCAGCCTGGGAGATGGCGCTTTAGTCACAGGCTCAGATTGGCTACGAGGGCGACAGAGAAGAGACAAGAGAGAGGGAAATAAAAAAAATAAAAGAGGGACAAGATGTTGGATGGGGTCCCATTTTGACTTCTAAGCAGTAGCCTGTGAGCTGTGTGCCTTTGGAGTGACTTAAAGACATGCACAGCTGAGTTTCTAATAGAATGTGGTTAGAAATTTTCAGAAATGCATGAACACCTCTATATGGCATGTGGCAAACTCATCATTGCCCATAGGAAGGTGAGAAAAAGTGCAAGAGGAGTGGGGCAAGGACAGGGAGTGTGTATGTCCATAGGATGCAAATGTGTCACCAGCCTACTGAGGCTAAAACTCTGCCTTCACTGTGTTCTCCTCTTAGTCTGGAGAGCAGAAGCTGCTGCTGCATTCAGAGGAGATTCATTAAACTTTGCACTTACAGTCATAGCAGTTATTCATGTTATTATGTATATGACAGGCAAGTCTATAAAGCTAATTAAAAATACACCTGTCCTCTGCCCAGTGTTCAGCCAAGGTGGAAAAACAAACTGCTCTTCTGTCGGGAACAAGACGTTCATTAAATTCCATTATGGATGCCGGGCATATCTGTCCCTAGAAACATTATTTTTTTTCTTTGTACCTTCCTCTGTCTCATGTCCTTTGGCGCTGTCTCTATCGCTCTACCTCCTGACTAAATTATATTTTAGGAAATCCATCCACAGACATGAAAGACTGCTTCAGACCCGTTACCCTCTGTGATTTGATCCACTTCAGTTTTTGTTACAATCTTCTTCTCTTGTCAGCATCTCAACCTGAACTATTTCACCATTTTTTTCCCCCTCTCTGTCTCCGTCTCTTGCTATTCTCCCCTCGCCAGACTCTTCACTGTGTCTGCTGTAATTATCCAATCCACCCCTACCAGAGCTCGCCTTTCCCATTGGGATCAGATGAGGGACAGTTTAAAGCAACACTGAGAGCAGCAGTGTGCGTTTTTATTGCATTCATTATTCAAATTCACAGAAGTGGAGATTAGTGCACTTTGAGAGTATGTGGTGTTGAAATATTTATATTAGAAGAGAATGAGATGGTTGGATTGGTCATTTTAAGGTGAATCCTGCTTTTATCCAGTCCCCTCTCCATCCTTCTTCATATGCACATGCAAGTAGGGTTAGGTGTGTCTGAGTGGCTAAACATCAGCTCACCTCACAGCAGAATTTAAATTACGTTTTCAATTCAATTTTAATGTAATTTATATAAGCAAAAAAAAAACACTCCCCATGCTCGGCGTAACACATGCTGGGATTTTGCTGTTACAGCTTGACTTGGTCTGCCAAGACCTGGAGCTCATTGTGACTAATGTTAGCCAATGAAAGCAAATTTTACAGCAGAAGTTACTGTGCAACTAATTTGTTTTAAGTTACAAAGATTACCCTTATCCTATTTCTAAAAAAAAAGTCTTTAGTCAGATGACTGCAAACTAACTTGGTTCAGGTTTAATGTTTTACTACAGACACGCTGCTTGGTCTCATATAATGAAGCTGTCACATATCATCTGTTTCCTTCATTGGAACTTAAAGGTGACTGAAAATATGGTGTGGACAGAAGAAGGAAGTGTGGAATATAAACAGGAAATTGCAGCACTTGAGCCTCCCATCAGGTTTGTCCAGCCATGCTTTGAGTGAAGTTTGTTTCTGTGTGTCCATGCATATGCTTGTCCCAAAGAGAAAGCAATGCATGATGGGAAAGTTTTTAGAAGCAATATTTAGATTGTTTTAGGCCAGATAATATCAGGCTTTTTGTGTACGTGCACAGACACAGACAGACACACAGACACAAACACACACACACATATGGATGATTACACAGAGGACCATCGTTCTCTCCCTAATCTGTCCTTCCCACCCCAGCCCCTCCCCCATTCTCTCCCCCTCTCTCCAATTTCACAGCCGACTTTACGTCTCAGTGTCTCGTTTTTGTTTGCTGACACATCAGGGCCATCAGCTGAAAGATTAGTGTCCATGTAAGGGAAACAAGAAGGCAAAAAGACAGCGAGAGAGAGCAGGTGATCAACGGTAATAGAGAGAACTGTGACAGAATAGAGGAGGGGTGTTATAGGGGTGGAAATGTGATGGTGTAAAAGATAAAAAGAAACAATTATTTCCTATATAGAGAGACACGCAAGGAGATTATTGAGCTTCATGACATTAGAAGGACACACAGAGCTCTGTTTTTGCCTCAGGAATTATCTGTCTTTATTACATTAACTAACACAATGCTAGTCTGTGCCTTTCTGTTCTGCTCTCCCTGTTTTCTGCTTAGCTCCAAACCTTTGTGTTTAGGAGCCTGTCCAAAAAAAGGATTCAGGGTTTTTGTACATCATGTAAAAAATTTAATCCACCACATGAAGAATTCGCATTCAGACTGCACCACATTTGATTATGAGCTTTTCTTGGTATTCACAGGAACTTGAAATTAATCATCCCTACATAATACAAAATGAAAAGAGATGTGCTGTGCCAATGCACAAATGAGTTTGCATTTCCCGTAAAGAAACCATCCACCTTCCATCCCTTCCATCCCTTCCTGATCACTATCAGATTCACTTAATTAAAATTTAATTGTTGGGTTGGCAGCTGTGCACCATGGCAGGCCTACAGTCTGCAGGTTTTCATTCCAGCCATAGAGTCCAGTGACTAATTACAGACCCATTCAGGTAGAGCAGAAGAACAGTTTGGGCAAGGCAGCTGCAGTGGTTGGAATTAAACCTGTAGGATGTTGGCTTGGACACTCCAGAGTTATACATTGTACATCTCAGATATTTTTGTTATGACAGTTTTATTCTGCCTTGTTGACTTTACCTCTGTATTTTTTGTCTGCTTTACAGAAAGTACTCTCAGCTTGATTATTGTCAGATACACTGTACAATACAGTACATTATGACAGATCTTTATTGTTAACCTTTCCACTGGAATTCATTTTGCATCCTGAGGCACTTTCACTGAAGGAGTAGGCACAAATGTCAGCAATGTAAGTAATAAATCATGTTTTGGAATAAAACTAAACCTCTCCTGGCTTGGGAATTGCTGCCAAGGAGACTAAATTTAAAAAGTGTAATCATCAAACCTAAATAATAAACTCTAACTTGTTAGTATTCTTGCATCTTTAGGATTCACACTGTCAAGCAACTAGGGTGTTATTTTGTTTGCACTTATTGACTGTTGTTCCAAGAGCTACACGAAAAGATTGATACCACACTACCATATCTGTCCAGTGTTACAGCTTACCTGGCTCTGACCAAAAATCCCTTACCAGCACCTCAAAGTTCACTGCCTATCTCACGTATTCATATGAAGCATAAACTGAAGTGCAAAACAAGGTGTTGTGAACTTATGGGGAGATGCGTGCCACATTTATTTCTTTGAATTCACAGATACAAAGCAATTTCCCAAAGTATAAAGACTGTAACTCACTTGTTTTTCACCAAAAAGCAAACACTGACAGACACAAGTATACACTTCCCTACAGGGGCCTTACTAACCTTTTAAGCCGACCTGAATGTGTTCCGTTTACTTTTGAAACCCATAATTGACAGTTAGATTAGGTCTTCTGCAGCCTAAAGCGCTGGCTTAAGGAAAGGACCTAATGCATTAATGCCTTGTTTATGCTTCCACAAGGACTTTCTGTCCCCTAAATCTGCATTGAATGAAAGACCAGAAAAGTCAGGGGAGAAATATAGTGCTCGAAATATTTTCTGTCAGAAAATATACAAAGAAATGTACGAATCATACTCATCAAAATATAAAAAAAAAGACAAAGATGGAGTGAGCAATAAAGTTTAGTCAGTCAAAAGGGATCGTTGTTGATAATGTCCATGGTTGAATTTGGATCAATTAGGGCCTGGCAGATGTGCAGAATCACTGTTGACCCCAGGGCTTAAAGAATACAATCCAATTTTCCTCAACAAATGTAATACCATTAGGCTGGATAAAAACAGACAACTAAAAAGGGAGGAGTCTCTTAAAAACCAGTTAAGGGGATGAGACAGAGAAAGAGGCAGAGCTGTTGCTCAGAGAAAAACGGCAATACCCACAAGGATTTGAAAACCTAAAGACCGGAAAGTTAGCTCAATACTCAAAGGAAAGTCAAACATTTCAGAAAATGAGGGCCTGAGAGGATAGAAAACATAACAAGAAAGGAATAAACAACCCTCATCTGACCACTGTAAGCGAGATAGTAAGTCTACTGTGGACAGAAAGTAGAGCAGAACTGACAAGGCAAAGGAAACCAGTCAGTGTTTGAGTTTGTAGAGTTAGAATTTAGAACTACAGAGTTGTTAGAGCACGGGAGAAAAACTTTCTTAACTTTCTGGATTGAACAACAAGATCAACTCTGTCAGAAGAAGCTTTGGAGGACTGAAAGAACAGAGGTGAAGAGAAAAAGACACTTTGTATCTCACTGGGGCTATGAGGATCTTTAATAAAAACCTTCGCCTTCAAGACATCACCATCATGTACTTTACTGCCCTGGCTGCTCTAATGGTCATATTGGTGGCCTCATATCAGGCACCCTCCACTGCTGTTGAAGTATCTAGCCTTAAATCCAAACCCTCCGCCTCTTTACCACCACTTCCAATGCCTTTCCGTGTACCCCTTGACCCACTCGGGCAGCTCCAGCTGGCCTGGAACATCAGCTACGCCGATCAGGAGGTCTACATGGAGCTTAGGGTCGCAGAGCTCAGACATGGCGTGGTCCTGGGGATGTCTGACCGAGGGGAGCTGACCAACGCTGACCTGGTGGTGCTGTGGGACTCTGGAACTAAGAGCTACTTCGGCGTAAGTGTGTGATCTGTGGTGAAATGACTCAACTGAAGGTTTTTCTGTTAAATTTATAAAATGTCAGTCATAAGGATGTCAAGCAGGTTTCTTCAGTGGGTGTAAAAAAAAAGTCTTTCTCAGTTTCTCTTCCAATTTTTCTCTCTGTGAAACTCATTACAGCACAGGGATTACTAGAAAGTCCTTCAGGAGCAGAGGTTTTCCTCTTTTTTAGTGTTCCTCCTCTGTCGGTAGTCCCGGGGGTGTGAGATTGGTGATTTTGCATGTGGAGCGGGCAGACGGCTTGCTTCATGATCACATAGTCACAAAGGATGTTATCGGCCCCTGCTAATTGGAAATCACTCAAACTGCACTAATAGCTGAAGTTCACTGGGGAATCATTAGTAGATATTAGCATATCAAAATTGAATCCCGTTCTGATTAAGATGTGTAAAATGCCTCATTTTCATTTTGCTGCACACAAGCCCTTTTAATTAATCCAAGTCAGATTTCTTTTTCTGTAATATGCTGATCATTTTTTCTAAAAACCAATTTATCTTGCTGTAAATTTGACTTTACCATTTGCCTTCTTTCTTATATGCACATTTGTTAATTGTTTAAGTATTGTGATAGCATTTATGTGATTTATAATGATAAACTGCACAAAAGTTGAATACTAATTCACTGTAGTAATGAATTATCTGAGTCTTGTTCTTTGACAAAAAAAAAAAAAAAAAATCAAACCAGCATCTGTAAATATATGAGCTGAAAGACAACTAGACCTTGATGTTATTACAGGATTGGCTTTTAGTTTGGCATAGTACGTATAATATATGCAACTGTGGCAAAAGCCATCAACAAATAAGGAATTAATCTGTGTGCTTTCAGCACAATTGACCTGCGTTTTAATTCAAAAAGAAAGCTGCAGTTAATTTTTGATCATAAGTTTTATAAAGGACCACTTATGTCCAGCCTGTTCTTTTTTAATGATGGCAATAATCTTGAAAAACAGAACTGTAACAGCAGCCAAAATATCACTTCACTTTTTTTTTTTCTTCTTCTGAACGCTACACCACAGTACACAGCTCACAGGTAGAGGCGAAATAACTACAGCAAAGAATAACCTATTACACCACAAAATAAATTCCATCCATCTATTTTCCATAACTTATCTGGAATCAGGTAATGTGGACGGCAGGTTCATGGTTGGTAAGGTTGCTGGGTAAGGCTGCCTTTCTGCCTTCTAAATTCAATTCTACTTTAACAGCCCACAGGAAACTGACCAGAGAAAATGTACAGAAAAGTTTTAAAGCTGTGATATTAACATGGTCGGGCCTTTTACCATATTTCATGTTGGTAATAGTGAGTCAGCTTGAACATCCAAAGCTAACATTTGCTTTTGCAGTGACTTGTTATTCAGACCTCATGTGTTCATGGCAACATATGTTCAGTAGCAGGTCTGTCACCATGGTAAATGGTAATGGAGTTAAATACAGTATAAACTGTATTACCATTTCCTTCAGTGCTGTTTGATGGCTATGAGGTAAACATAGGTATTTTTTAAAACAGTGCAGTCAGGTGCACGTGTAGTCAGCAGAGATAAACACAGACTCACACACATCTGGTGTGAATCTCTGCTGTGATTCAATTTGAGGCCAGAGGGAACATGCAGGACTCCAGAGGGTACTCTACAGACCCACACATATAAAGGCTGTTGCGTCCTATTAGAGTTCGGCAATGACACGTATCCTTAAGTCCATGTTCAGACCAGGCGACTTGTATTGATGATTTTGCATTACATGTGGCCTTATTAGGCTTTATCAAATTTTGGGGTTAATCTTCTTACACATCATGATAAACAAGCATACTTGACATTTCTATTAGCAAAATCTCTTTGTAGCAGGTGGATAATGGAGAATTAGAAACAATACATAGACTATATGTACATGAACAGTGGCATAGACCACCTCAAACATGTCTACTTTAAAATTCTGCCTTATTTCCCATTAATTATTTAAATCCCAATGTTCAAAATCGCTGCACTTTAAGATCTACCCATCCCAGCGTAACGCATCACTGTAAAGTATCTTCTTAAACTGATCTGCTCCCTGCTATCTAACTGTTTCTCCTCTTGTTCCATCTGTCTCGCTCCCCTCAGGAGGCCAAAATTATCAGCAGAAAAAAGGTCACTGCTTCACTGTCGTTCTCGTCAAACACAAGCGCACGCACACACACACACACACACACACACACACACACACACACACACACGCACGCACGCACGCACACACACACACACACACACACACACACACAGAGTTGCTTCTCGGATGAAAATTCAGGCACATTTTAGATATGCGCTACAGTTCAGAGACTCCTAAGACCCATTTTTGAAGTACAGTATTCAAATCAGACCATGGAAATTCTTGAATTTAGTCCCATCAGATATAATCAGAAATGTGAGATTTTTTTTCTTTTTCCCCCCTCTTGTTAGGTGTTACAAGAATCACATTTACAGGTGTATATACACTAGTGATACCACTGAGCTGGACACTACAACTAGAGATAATTTGACAATTTCTAGGGAGTAGTACAGAAGGTTTTTTTTTTGGCACATCTTCAGGAAATCTCAGACACAGCACAGAAACTTGTACCTCTCTCTGAAAACCACACTTCCAGCTTAGCCTCTAAATAATAAATAATAAGATGGTTGTAAAGAATAGGTTCACATCTTTTGCAAGTCTGTCTTAAAGTAACTGTTATATGTCCCTTCTGTCCATAGTCGCCACGAAGAAATATCTTCCTAAAGTGATTCTGATGTTTCTGTGTATAAATGCATTCTAAAGTTTAGCTAAAGTTCATATGGGGCTTCAATATTTAGAGTAACACAAATCAAATAAGCATATGGCATGGTAGAGAGGCTGTTAGCCTGTCCTTCCCTTGTCTGGGTGGGTTTTCTCCTGGTACTCCAGGATTAATTGCTGACTCTAAATTGCCCATAGGTGTGAATGTGAGTGTTTGTTCATTTATCTGTGTCAGCAGTGTGATAGACTGGTGATCTGTTCAGGGTGTACCCCGCCTCTCACCCAGTGTCGGCTGGGATTGGCTCCAGCCTCCACCACTACCCTGGATATTCCAGGATAACTGGAAGATGACGGACAGATGGATCTTCCAGTTGGTTCAGTTCAGCAACATCTTAACATTTTTAAAATCTGACTGTCTCAGGTATCTTTAGAGGTCACAGCTAGTATATTCTGCATACAGACATGTAACACACATAACACATACGGCATACTGCCCACGTTTGTTTAGATTTAAATACACACAATGTAGTTTCAAAATTGTTGGCCTCGTATTCAATCTTTGCAGTTTGTGAAGAACAGTTATATAAGAGGGACAGAGAGGGAGACAGAAATAAAGAGAGAGATCTTAGGTGCTATTCTGGACAGATATGAATGTGAGAAACATAACAGAAGAAGATAGACTAAGCTGTTGCAAAGCCTCTTAAAGAAGTAGAATCCTGTACATGGATTGGAAAAGGTTTCACAATACGATCTGCCAAAGCAATGACTTAAAAATTTGTATATTTGTGCTAATAATTTCCTCCATAGGTCAAACGCTTATAAAAAAAGTTGTATTTGAACCTTACATGTAGTAAGCCTGCACTCTCCAGCCTGTTTTACATAGACACACAGCTCCCCTCAAATTTATTCAGTGATGGTTGTATAATGAGTTTCACTTGGCAACACTCACTCTGCCCACGCCCAACTACACCTTCCCTACCTCACAATGGATGTTACCAATATTGTTATGTGTAAGAATGTTGTGTGTTTTCTCCTTCAGGATGCATGGAGTGACAACAAGGGTCATGTCTCTTTGGACAGTCAGCAAGACTATGAGTTGATCAGCGCCAATCAAAAACCCGATGGATTCTACCTGCTCTTCAAAAGACCATTCAGTACCTGTGATCCCAGAGACTACCTCATTGAGGTCTGCAAACTCTATTTCAGTGCGTGCGTCTGTCTCACCGCAGAAATGTTAGACCTATTAGTTCCAGCATGTGGCCTGGTTAAGGTCTCAGGTGATTCTCATATGTAAAGGGACAAGCACATTATATGTACTGCATATCAACTAAAGCAATAAATAATGCCTGTCAGTCCTGAACTGACTGAACCTGGCTGTTAACAGATGGTGTGAAGAAGATGACATTGGAGGAAAAGATGGTGCTTGAGTGTGTATGTGTATAACCTTAAGAACAACACACATTTAGACTGTACATGTGTACATGCATGTGTGGAAGGGGGGCTTTTTGTTTTTATATACATTTTTACTGCTTTTACTTCATAAGTGTTCATGATATTAGATTTGGACATGTAATGTTGAAAAATCTGGAATGATTAGCACAATTTCCACTGGAGTATTCATCAAAATGATTATAGTTTCCATGGTACCTCTGAATCAGTGCATATCACTATGACAACATAATAAAAAGTTCACTGTGTTTGCTTTAAAAGACATTTCAGCCAAATAATAATCATGAGAGACTATTAATTTGAAATCCACATCCCTTCTGTTAATCCTCTGCTTTGAAGCCATCAAACATACCTTTTTTCTGGTTGTTTTGACCAGGAGGGCACTGTACACATCATCTATGGATTCTTAGATCAACCACTTGCCTCGCTGGAGCAGCTGAACCTGTCTCGGATCCAAACAGGAGTACAGCGAGTGCTGATGCTGCGCCCCGACACTCCGCCACCCACCCTGCCTCCAGATGTGCAGACACTGGATGTCGTGGCGCCGAATGTCATCATACCAACTCAAGAGACAACCTACTGGTGTTTCATCCAGAAGCTGCCTGAAAACATGCCCAAGAATCACATTGTTATGGTAGAAGTGTCTCTAAAAATGCAAAGATGTAACACAGAGTTCATTCACAGACATTAGAGTGGGCGTATGAGATGTAGATGGTGCACAGGCAGCTATCTCTGCTGCTGGTTTGATTACTGGGCCAACAGAAAAACCTTGAGATCCACTGTCATGATTCTCATTGAGGAAAGTTGAACAGATCCAGGGCATAAACACGCAATAGAATAAGATATGGAATAGCATTGCACAGCATGTTGCATATCAGTTATTTCTAATTTTTATAGACATGTCTATCTCTCTAGCAAAATTGCACCACTTTTAGCAATACAAGCTCATGAAATGATCTGACTTTTTTCCCTCTCTCTCTCTCTTTTTGTCAGTATGAATCAGTGATAACTCCAGGTAACGAGGCTATAGTGCATCACATAGAGGTGTTTGAATGTTCTCCGGATGTCCGCGATGTTCCGGACTACAACGGCTCCTGTGATGACAAGATGAAGCCGGGGAAGCTCAACTTCTGCCGTCATGTGCTAGCTGCATGGGCTATGGGTGCTGAGGTATGATGGGAAACAGACACCCACGCACATTCTCTTTCTTCTGTCAGTATCAGGATCCTCCTCTGACTATATTCACTTTTTCCTGTTTCACAAGCCAGTGTGCTCATTTAAGATTTAAGATTCACCAACTAAGTCATGTAGATAGACAAAGATACAGATTAAACAGGATAAACATACAGTACTGTACATATAGTTACATTTTTTATACACATAACTGGTGTCTAATTGAAAGAAAGTCCTGTGCAGATTAGTTCCATCCTTATATCTATTATAAGAGATAAACAAAAACTCCTACGTGAGGAATATCCGAGCCCAGAACTGCGAAGAGAAAACCTTGTAAATATCCTACACTCAGCTCAGGTCTACTAGGAGCTCAGAGACAGTCTATATGTGGGAAGCAACTATTCCCAATCTTGCTAACACGGACAGACAAAAATACACAAAATAACAAATGAAATCCTTATATGCGTCTATATTAGAAGCTGAGAATGAGGTACCACACGAAGCAAAAAGGCATTTTCACCTTTTTCAGCTTAATGTTCCAGCCCACATCCTCCACTGTCAGCAGTGTCTTTTTTCAGGCAGCTATTTCCAGCAAAAAAAAAAGAACAAAAAAACAACTGATTAACACACTGCTAGTTTTCCTGCAAGAAACAGCAGACAGCCAAAGTTAACATATTAGCAGCTTAAGCCACATTTTTCCACCAGTAGTTGATGAAAACCAAACCAGAGGAGGAAAAGAGATCTAAATTGGACTTGAACTGATTAAGTGGCCAGAAACATGGCTCCAGTGAAATGCTAATGTTCCCCCATGACTGCTGAATGTGTAAATAAGGAACTGGTTACTGCTGCTCTCATATCAGTTAAATCTGCAGCCCAAAAAAAGTTGAAATTGGACTACTTTTAGGCCAACAAAATAAAATACAATCAGACTGGGTCAGTATTTTCTCATGATCATTTTATTCCTTGTAATGTAAAGAAGGCTTCAAAGTAATGCTGCTTCATGCATTTTGATTCCCCTGTATGGAAATAAAATTTGTATATCCAATCCAATTCAACAATTACTTTAAAAGATGTTGAAATTTAAAAAAAATGTGTGTAAAAAGTGTAAAAACATTTATTTCATAAATATTTATTTGCACAGGGAGAAATGCACAACACAGACCAATGCCACACACTACAGCATTTCTAGCCTAATCTAAAATGCACTGTTTGTCACTAAGTAGGCTTTTAAAATACATTCCTCTAAATCAAATAATAATAATCTGAATATTTTAAAGGCTTTCTTTCTGATGTCCAAAATTCCTGACTAAAGTTGTGCCAAGATTTTACATTCATGCCAGTCAACTAGTCGGCTAAAAAGCACAACTGAAGTTTAAATAAATAAATGAATGAATGAATTAAAATCTTTTTGATCTGTCAATTCACTGAAAAAATTTTTTTCAATGAACCATTTTCTGATGCAAAGCACCCAACTGCAATATTCAGTGCTAGAGGACTGCACCAACTAGTCAGTCAGTCAGTGAGTCATCCATCAGGTATTAAATCACCCTGGTAACTACTGCTACCGGCCAGCCAGCTGACCAAGCAAGCAGCCTGCTGGTCACATAAAGCAAAGAGGACAGGGAACGGTAAGGCTGTCACCATATTTCTATGTGCTGCTCCCCGCTGTATCACAGCCAGCCTGGCCCCTCTCTGATTGGATTATCTGCCAGCCAAACAAAAACAAGCAGGATGCCTTCTGTGAGCTGTGAGCTGTGAAGACGAGATTAGGTGGGAAATATTCAGGCCTCTTTCATCACCTCTTAATAGTGTTGTTTCATTCTCCCCGGCACTGCATCAGAAGAGAAATGTGCAAAAACACAACACAAGAGAGAAAGAAGTTTGAAAGAGGAGAGAAACAATAAAGTATGACAGTGTCAGAATGCAACGAGAAAGGCCAGCACCAGAAAAAACTGTGTGGTTGTGTGTGTGTGAGAGAGAGAGAGAGATGATGTGTGTGTCTTAGAAGGGAGAAAGCAAATCTCTATGGATTTTACTACTAGTACATGAAAGCAAGATTCAATAAAACAAGCCTTTCTGCCATTACTAACTGTACATTGCTCCTGAAGTGGCTTAAGGCAGGTAATCATCTGGAAAAGTGAAGGCACTGGTAATGACTCCAGATTAAATCAAGACTTCTTAATAAAAAGTGGAGGTTTGACACCCGTGGGGATGGCACTGACCTCAGAAGTTATTTTCCTGCTGCTATGGCAAACCAAACACTTCAGAATCCAAGGAGTGAAAGACAGAGTAAAAAGAAAATATGCCTCACCAGTTCATCCGGCACCCATGAGGCTGCATCCATACAAGAATATCTCTGTGTGTAGAAACGATCAATAGACCTTTGTTGAGCCAGCCTCATAGATCCCCAAAAGCTCTGAAAAACAGGTGAAAGTTCACAACAAGCAACATAACTGATGCACAAATATGTACACAGGACAATACATCTGGATGAATTCTCGAATATTGTCTGCCTTGAACTGGATGACTAAAGACGATACTAAAAATGGTTGTTTTTCAGCTCCATCTCCACAAATGGAGATATTGAGAATTACATGGGGATATTAAATCTTAAAATGTTTTCACTCAACAGTCCTAAATCATCTGCATGATATGTAAAGAGTCTTTGCTACAACTTCAAAGCATTAATGCGACTAAAAACGAATCAGGTTTCTTAAATGTGTATGTGTTTTCCTGCAGGCTTTTTACTATCCTCCTGATGCAGGGTTAGCTATGGGTGGACCAGGTTCCTCAAGGTTCCTTCGTTTGGAGGTCCATTACCACAATCCTCTCCTTATATCTGGTATGTACACACATAAACGTGCACACACGCATGAACAGACACAGACACACGCACGCACGCACGCACACACGCAGGGTTCTCTGTATCTCACTGAAGAAGCCCTGGATTTATCTTCAAGATAAATGGGTTTTTCAGGTATACCTTTGGATCTAGCCACTTGTTTTTCTTATTCTGATTTCTATCTTCTAATTCTTTGCACATCTTCTCGTTACTGTTATGTACATCTTACGATTTTCTGCAGCTGAACAAAAAAGAAGCTTTGCCTCAATTTAAAATTCTTGAACTCGAGCCTTAAAAACAGGAACAATCACTGGAAGTTGAGAGATGGATTTGCATTTGTTTAAAGTGTTTGTCAGGTAATTTATTATAGTACATAGTATAGTATTATATATAGTCAACAAGAGAGAAATGATGAGGAGAGAGAGAGAAATGAAGGATAGCTCCCCCATCTCACTCGAACCAGGGATGTTGAAAATTAAACCTTGAGTCAATCAAGCATCTTCTTGATCTGAATTTTTTTAACCCATCTCAGAAATATCAAAGTTGCCTCCTAACATCTTAGCAATATTGCCAGTCTACAGTGGTAAAGCTGCTGTTGCTGCTCCAGAAATGATTCAAACTACTCTAAGCATGTGGGCTGACCAGGACCAGATGGAGAGAAGAAACACTTATTACACCTGAGGAAATTTTCTGATATTACACCACTCTCTCCTGTCTTTCTACTGCAGTTCTCTAAGAAGTCACGTTCAGTCATGTTCTCTCAAAAAGCAGTTCAAATAAACAAATATTTCATTTATTTATGCAAACATACCTCATATTATGGTTTAATACAAACTCATTCCAGCTGTCGTCTTTTGATGTGAACTTGTAGAAAACAGAATGTATGTCATGTATTTTAACATTTCCCAATGTTTTGTATGCAGGTCGACGTGACTCCTCAGGGATACGGCTGCACTACACGCCCAGCCTGAGGAAGTATGACGCAGGGATCATGGAGCTGGGCCTCGTTTATACTCCTGTCATGGCTATCCCACCCAAACAACACACCTTCTACCTCAGCGGCTACTGCACTTCAAAGTGTACCCAGACTGTAAGTATACATGACTCCATCATTTGCTACATTATTTATAGTATAAATAGCCAAATACTGAAAATGCTGTGGAGTTCCACACGTTTTAAGGTTCTTGTCCGTAAGGCACCACATCTTGACTGAAACCTGACCTAAAAAAAAAGTCTCACTTTCTCTCTCTCCCTCTGGTTTTCTGTGTGTCTATTTAGGCTTTGCCTCCAAGAGGAATCTATATATTTGCATCCCAGTTGCACACCCACCTGGCTGGGCGTGGGGTGAGGACAGTTTTGGTAAGGGGAGGAAAAGAGCTGGAGGTGGTACAGGAAGACCAGCACTTTAGTACACACTACCAGGTGAGTAACATCTGGGCTCAGTGTACCCAGAGGAACTAAACTCAGAGACCCACTTTTGTGCATTGCAACTTATATTAAACTAAATTATATGTATATATATATAATATATAAAAGTTAGTTTTACTTCACACCTTGCTAAGCTGTGTGTCACTGGGGCAAAGATTATCCTCAACCAATAACTGGAAAATGAAAGCAAAAGCTGTTTATTGGCTTGTTTTTCATCTATTTTTGAAATAAATATAATGCCTTATTAGATTTCACCTTTAATTTTGCAGTGAGCAAGCCAAACGTTGCATCAATACCTTTCTATTTACAGAAACTAAATGTCTTTACAAGAAAGAAAGAAACAGAAGTAATTAGCATTGATCAGTCTAACAGTCAAATAGTCTCTAGTCTAACAGAATAGACACATAGCTTTTGCACAATGAAGACTTTTCTCCATTTAAACAGGCTGAATGACAGATTATAAGGAAGGCACCAATGATAAAGACAGTAGTCTGCTTGAAATATCACTCCTTTTAAAAAAATATTACTTTGCCTCTACAAATGTGTATCAACAATTTGAAGAATATGCAACAATTTATCACTCTGTATTATAGTGTTGATAATAAAAAATACAAAGCATATTCTACTTTTGCTTGAACACCTTCGTAGTTCAATTTGCTGACTGTATTTTATGAAAAATAATAGGTCTTCTAGAGCATGATCGCCCTTCACAGGGCAACAAATCAGAAAAAAAATCCCAACAACCCAGCGTCAAAACTGACAAATAACAACATTAACATTGTTGAGAGACAGCATCTGACATCTGTTGTGTTGTATTTATGTGCAATATCCTGAGGCAGGTACACACATGCATGAGCACATAGAGACACACACACACACACACACACACACACACACACACACACACACACACACACACACACACACACACACACACACACACACACACACACACACACACACACAGAGCAGTGAAGGACATCTGCCAGATAAAATCTCCAGCTGCTGTGGATGTCAGATTAATCTAGTGTACCTGTGCAGTGGTGTTGTTTCAAACCCTGCAGCCTCATTAGCACACAGGAAGACTTCATCAAACCATTCTCAGCAAATCCAATGGGCCTTTACACACACACACACACACACATACACAGCTACTGAAAGAAGCCCCCAAGGAAAGCATCAAGAGCAGCCGGTATTTTATCTCGCTCTGCTTGAAATAAATCTACTGTACACAAAGACGCTCAAGAGGGAAATGCATTCTAGAAATATATCGATCAGCAACAAGGAATTTTACTTTTATATTTGAAAATTGTGAATAAAATTATAATTGTAATATCATCACAATTTTGTTTTTTGTGATTAGTGTGTAAGTGTAAATCACAGCGATTACATAACAAATGTTGGGTGTATTTTTCCTTTAAAATCTCGTCTTCTTCCTCAGACAATCCGAGTTCTAAGGAAAATGGTGAATGTCTTACCTGTAAGTATAAAGTTGATTACTGCACTTGCATTTGAAATGACCAGAAGCAGTGACTATTCTTTGGTTTCATTTTTCAATGTACAGATTTTACATTCAGATAAGAATGTGAATTTTACTATTCTGAATGGTAGCGCCGCAGATGTATTTCCCCCCTTCGCATCTAAAGTATTGAATTAAAATACCTCACTGCTCTATAAGGAGCTTAAATGGAGTGGAAATAGAGACAGACTGTAAAAATCAGTAGTGTGATAGGACATTCCCAGGAGACAGACAAGACAAAACCACAGCTGAGCTCCACAAACAACATTCTGTTTAGCAAAAAAAATAAAATAAAAAAATAAAAAAATTTGGCCATTGGCTCTGGTAAATAATTTTTTGTCAATAACCTTAAACTATCTTCAGCGCTCTTTAGCAAACTAAAAATACAGTGAACTGCTGGTGTGTTTGGGCTTCCTCCTGCAGGGCGACGTCCTTATAACAAAGTGCACTTATAACACAGAAGACAGGAACAAGCCTACGGTGGTGAGCAGAGCACTATCAATATACAGCACTATTTGTGTATTGCTAAAGTTCACCTTGAGCTCTGTCAGCAACATCAGAATAACTTCAAGTATTGCCTCTCTCCTCCCTCTGTCTTCAAACTCACCATATTTCCTTCATTCTCGTAATCCTTCCATCTCTCCACTCTAATACCTACATCTGCTCTTTGCACTATATCTTCGCCTTATTCGTCACCTCCCTCCTAATCCGTTTGTCTCCTCAGGGAGGTTTTGGCATCATGGAGGAAATGTGCGTCAACTACATTCATTACTACCCTCGGACGCAGCTGGAACTCTGCAAAAGCCATGTTGACACAGGATACCTGCAGAAATACTTTAACTTCATCAACAGGTAGGACGTGCCCAAAAACCTTCTCTCTTCCTCCCTAAAATCATTTGCTTGCTCTTCTCATTCGTCACTCTTCATCTTGCACCATCCTCTCTTTCGCCCATGTGACTGAGCAATTTTTGCTTTCAGCATTTATACCTCTCTCCCTCTAGCCTTCACTCCTGGGGAGCAGATTGGTGATTATGCCCTTTAATCTCAAGAACCAGATGCTTTGTCCTTTTTAAAAGAACCCCCATCTATTCCTCCTTTCTCAATCTCACTCTGTCTCCCGCTTTTATCGACTTTACTTCAACCCATCTCTCTTCCCTCCAGGTTCCATGGAAATGACCGGTGTGTGTGTGGTGGGATCGGTGTGACGGAGCAGTATTCTCAGCTACAGTGGGACGCATTCACTGGAGAAGTGCTTGACTCCCTTTATAACACAGCCCCCATCTCCATGCACTGCAACCAGTCGACTGCACGCTTGTTTCCTGTAAGTCTGACACACAAACTGCCAAATTGCCAATTAAACCAGTTGAGGAAGCAGACATCAGAGGTCAGACACGCTGAAGACACATTTTGTCTTCAGACACACAGAAAGATGTTTGGATCAGAGTGAATAAATCAAACACATTTTTAACATGCTCCGGTTAAAGTAAGACTTGGAAATGAGGGAAATCCATCTTATAAAAGGAAGCCATGAATCATACTGCTTGATCTCTACACACAGATTAGATAGATGCTGCTGTTTGACACTTTTCAAGCAACGATGGGGGAATGTGGCAACTGTAGGCAGGAGCTGACAGAAAACAGTGGAGGTTTATTAACACACCTGCAGCCAAATGATATTACAGAAATTATCAGCATTTTACCTCAATAGCCTGATTCAAATGGGAACTGCTCAGATACACAGAGGGTGAGAGAGGCACACAGCATTCAAAAGTAACACAGCTTGGACTGTGCAGACAGACTTCTACTGTGCAAACACATACAAGCACAAACATTGTAATGGGTGATACAGCATAGAACAGATTTACCCTTCCTTTGCTCACTTCAGAGTGCATCTCACTCCAGGACAATCCACAAACAGTACACACAGAAAAGAAACACACTCTTAAATCATTAAAATAGATGATTTGCGAAGCATAAAACTACACAATGGAAGTGATTAAGGGGCAAAACATTGTTATTGATCAGCTACTGCAACACAAAAACTAATGTTGAATGACCCGGTGAAAAGGGAAGGAGTAGGTCTTTTCAGAGACTTAAATCTGGGTCCCATAAAAATAAAAATAATAATAATGGAGAAAAAAAAAAAGTGTCCTTCAGTGTGTTTTTTAAAAATGAACCATGCTTGATACATTGTTCAGTTACAATTGTACAATTACCTCAATAAAACCATGTCTAAACAGCAAAAAATTCAATTTTTGGAATTTCTAGGACTCATGTTGTCAAAAACATCATATCTGTTTCTCCAGGGAGAGTGGGACCAACAGCCGGTACCAATGGTGACTGCCGTCCTTGAAAACCCTCGCTACCCTTGTGAGGGAGGCTCACTTCCTACCAGACAACCCCTTACACCCAAAGTCTGACAGCTCACTCCCGCCCCAGGAGAGGGCCACTAACCAGGGGACAGCTAAAGAAGCTTCTGTAACTTCGCAAAATTTATCCTTATTTTATCTGTTTGTGTTTGGGGGTCTTTTCTGGCACCTGCTGTGATTATATGCTAAAAAAAAAATCTTCAATGTTATTATTAGTACACACATATTAATAATGGTCTTATTCATGAGTCATGTTTCAAAATAAAGGAGACGGGCATGGGGTAAGTAAAAAATGTTGGCAGTTAAGAAGGAAATAATACACACATCACTTTGGACACAATAAATGAGTCAGGATTTCCAATTTCCAATTTGACTCATCACATTCTTAATCATAGTCATAATGTTCTTTCAAGAAAACAACAGGACTCATAGAGGAATTAATACTTTATGCATTCCACCTGTTTTTATTAAGACTTTTGCAATTTTATCAGTTTGTTTCACATTTCCCAAATAAATATTGCTATTAAACTATAGCTACTCCTGAGAATAAACATTTCAATGCCCTTCTGGACAAGCTCAATTATTCCACATTAGTAAACATTTTGTGCTGAACATGCAGCGACACACACCTGAGTCATACATACACATGCCTTATTCTACTTGAACCTACTTTTGTTGCTAGTGAATCCCTATGTTCTGTGGCAGATTTGTGGCCTTACAAAGAAATAAACAGACAAGTACCTGCATTAAAGACATGAGTGAATTATCAAGGTGCCACACTAGTGATTCCTTTTTGTTGTTTGAATCACAGTTTTTCCTCTCGAACTGAAAGCATAGTAAGACATTTTTATTCAGATAGCCATGGGCTCTCCACATTGAAACTGCTATGTAGCTAGAAAACCTTTCAGAAGTTTCAGGTTTGTATACGCTCACACAGCGAGTTCCAAAGTAAAGACTCAATTAAAAAATAAAAGCATCTTCCAAAGAACCTGGTATCAACTCAGGTAATTGGTTCAGCATAATGAATTATTTGCAATTAATATTTGATTTTCCACAGCATTAATTAGCTGAGGTCTACAGTTCAGTCCTATTTTCACATACTTCTCATTACTCAGCTGCCTTAATCTCATATTTGGAATTGAAAGTATTTATTACTGAGGCTAAGGTGGTTTTCAATGCACCCTCTGTGAATGTTTCACAGTAAAAGTACCAGAACCTTCTATAGAAATCTCTGAATGTTTTTACTCTGATGCAGATGAACAAAATGTTGAGTTTGATTTCACAACAAAAACAGGAATTCTTAAGCAAATAAGTCGATAGGATGTAGCCTCATTAAAGAACAGAACCAAAAAATACAAGCACTGCAAAAAGTTGATTAACACTGCAGAGCACAGCAACAGGGGGGAGGCATCTATCTCTAACAGCTGCTTTCTGATAATTGTTCTTTTCCTTTCATTCTCCTTCAGCGGTGCACACCCGACTGGTGTGCTGTGCCTCTGGGATTTTTTTTTTTTTTTTTCCATCCCTTTTACCCTCCAACTCCGATAAACACTCAAGCTGTCTGCCTCTGATACCACAGAAGTAAAACTTATTATCAGCACAAACATCAGTCACTATAATATGAGTCACACTGCCTTTAGGACTACACTATGAAAATACATGTAAGTTTATTCCCCAATAAAGTACTCCATGGTCTAATGGGGTAAAACAGAAGTGAACTATTACAGCTATCTGACAACCTGTTCCAAATGCAGGGGGGAGTTTTCTCTTGAGCTATAGTACTAAAAGGCCCTGGCCACTTACTGAGGATTTACTTTGTATAAAAGTGCACACACACACACACGCAAATCTAAATGAAACTTTTAGCCCTTTTATTAGTTTTTGTACACAGACACAATACAATGAATCCTCAGGTTCACTGCTGTGCTGTGCTGCTGGGTCTTCTTCCTTTTAAGACTTTTTTTGACAACTACGAAATAAGAGATTTCCCATGTGCTCCATCACCACCACTATCTCCATCAAATCACAGATATAATTTTAATGACATGAACATTTGAGATACTGTAGCTATTATTTGACAGACAAGTGAGACTAACACAGCTGCACCAGCATGTACGGGGAAAAAAAAATAAGAAATCCCTTGCACCTCTTTCCGACTCTCCAATCAGAACGTGTCTGCTTCAGATTTCCCGTGTGGTCCTTCTCAGGTATAGATGCCCTTAACACGTTTATTCTCAGGGTCAAATGGAGATTTGAGGTGAGCCTTGGCCTTATATGTCACTCCCATCCTCTCCAAGGTAAACTCACCACTCTTTATGAAATCGGCACTCACCTGACAAAGAAAGGAAGAGAGATATGTGGTCAAAATAAGAGGCGAGCAAACCAAAAAAACAGCAGTGGGAGATTAGCTGAAAAAGAAAAGAGGGGAGAGAATGTAAATTTTGGTAGATGAGGAGACAGAGATTAAAACAGAGAAAATGAGATGACTAATTAAACCACACTCTGTAAAAATAGTGTCCCCAACTGGCACAGCACACAAAAATGAACAATTTCACGGGATTCATATCTAACAGAGGAGAACGGCACAGGAGTTATTAAACACTGAAAGCAATTCATTCACTCATGATCCAGTGTGAGCTCTCTGGCAACACAAAGAGGTAATTTTCACTGACTGACTCCCTTTTCCTTCTAAGCAGCTCCCCAAGTGATCTGTCACTCTGTCCCATTTACACACACACACACACACACACACACACACACACACACACACACACACACACACACACACACACACACACACACACACACACACACACACACACACACACACACACACCTACCTTTACTACTTTCATGTTGAGGTGGTAGTGGTAACAGTAGTGTATCAAAGGCTCAAGCCAAATAACAATCCTCTTCAGGCAGAAAGATGCCTTCATTCTATCTACAGCCATACAACATTATGGAGTATGATCCTTTTAATTAATAAGAGGATCCAGCTTTATCTGAAAATTCCTCTCACTGTCAGTCTCCCCTGACAGTCTTCTCCCTCCTTAATTTTTAATGGCAGTCCTGCAACATGCCGTCACTGTAACTATCATATTAATATACAAATTGACACCATGTTTCCCATGCCACCATAGAGATAAATCACTAGGCTGAGACAGGTCCTCCTATTAAAGCATGATGAAATATCAGTGTCTTTATTCATTTGATTCAAATGAATAAAGAAAAATCACTAACGGCATCTAATGCAGACATTTATGTACAACAGGCCTCCCTGCACGAAGCTCTCTCATGATTTGTAAGTGCTCTTACCTGTTAATTGGTTTACTTATTTCATTAGTACCTGATGCTGAAATCTCCGCTTTAGATTAAATTATCAAAACTTAAAGACACAGTGACATAGAAATCCATTTCCCATGTATAAATGATCATATTATATGGTTTTATACCAAATTACTTTTTTCTCTTTCTGTAAACTATTTTAACATTTTTTTTAAGTATTTCACCATTCGCCCATAATTATTTTGTGATGTCCAGACAAGCAATAAAGTATCGCCACTTGTATGCGTCTCCAAGCTTAAGTGTCCAAAAACGCGAGGGTCTATCAGCTTTGTTTTACTGGTCATGACTAGGGGATGGACATTAAACAAATGAGTATCTGTGCACGCACATAAACACACAAATACACACAACCTTCTCTCCTAATGCTTTTATCCTTCTTTCTGATATTCCAGCTGTTATTCTGTGTACATTTGTAAATTATTAGCAGGAGAGAAACACACACACACACACACACACACACACACACACACACACACACACACACAAAATAACTGCATGCTCGCCAATAAAACTTATTATTTAATATATGGAGAGTGAGAGACCAAATGACACCAGGCACAAACAAAACTAAAATATTAACCCAAGAACAGGAGGGTTCGGATAAGTACACAATATTTAGATATAAGTTAAAGTGTTTAAGCTCCTACCACTCCTCCATCGGGGTTACGGATATATCCATAACCAATTGTTTTATCGATAAAGAAGCCAAACTCTGCACGACGTAGGTGACCAACGGGAACTCCACTACGAAAAATGGCCTCCAGACCGAACATTGGTACTTTCCTGAGAGAGAGAGTGAGAGACAGAATGAATTAGTCTAACTTCACAGAGAAAAGCTTGATTGTAGAGACAAGAAAGACATTTTACTCCTTTCATTCATTTCTCTCTGGCAAACATCAAATGTCATGACAGGTTTTACTGACTCCTCAATGGTGAAGCAGACAATGCGCCTCCTGAGGCCCTCCTCCTTCTGTTTCTGCAGCCTGTCACGACCCTGGAACTGGATCGAACTCTTCAGTTTGCAGGTGAAGGCGAGCCCTGCCTCCAGGGGTGTGTCATCTGGGCGAAGGTCTGCATGCCAATGTCTGTACCCTGATAAAGACAAATAATCAGTGAATGCAGAGATGTGAGCAAAAACCATTTTTGATGTTGCTTTGAATTTTCAGTACATTAATAATTAAATATGACTTAAATTACTCATATGCTAATCTTCTTTCTTTTATTGGTTCAACTTCAGTAAATCTATGGTTTGGCTGAATTTGCATGTCGAGGGTAATTTTTTATGACCACTTATTGAAAGCTACCTTTCTCTATGCTGAGCGAGTCGATGGCCCTGTAGCCTGAATTGATGATGCCATGCTTTGTGCCTGCAGCCATGACGGCGTGGTAGACCGGGAGGCAGGAGTCTTTGGGAATGTGCAGCTCCCAGCCGAGCTCTCCAACAAACGACAGACGCACAGCTCGCACCTGACGAGAGAGTGACAGCGAGGAAGCTTAAAGAGCTGCAGAGAGACATGTCGAGGACAAAGCTGGCCTTCCTCTGCTTTTTCACACTCACCCACGAACACACATACTACATAGTGAAAGATCAGATCTGCTTGTTATGTATTATGACAAAAACAGGGCTGACAAGAGAAAAGCACAAGGCCTTAAAGCAGCAGAAAAGATTGAGAATAGAACAGATGCAATGATAAGGTGCACAAAAAGGAAAACTGTGTTTCTCCTTTTGAGAAATGAACATTGTGTTCAAAATACTTGAAGTCCTGAAAGCGTCAAGGTAAGAGGTGACACTGATTAAAGAAGAGTAAGGAGGGAGAGACATGACAGAGAAAATAGAGGAACAGTGCAGGGATGAAGGCAGCCTATTTTGATTATTGGTCATGATAACATTTTACTCAACACCTCCATTGTATTGATTCTGGAAAATGCAGCCAGAACAGCCTTGAGTGGGAAAAGGAGCACAAGCTTCACACAGCTTTCCAAAAAAAAAAAAATCTCAGTTTGATAGATGTCTCCCAAAACCATCTCTCCAACCCAAATTAAAAACTGACAGTAGACTCTGATTGTTGTGGTAGATCCAACAGCCGTAGAACAATTACCTACGACTAGACTCTTTATTGTACAGAGCTACCTTGTCATTTTATTTTTGCAGCTTGCAAATATTCAGACACAAACTATCTTCTTGCATTTCTTCTTAGCGTTAGATAAGTTAAAGTATGCTACAGCTTCACTGTAATATAGACAACCAAGGTGACAAATACCAGAGAGGCTATGATGCAAACAGACAGGAAAGAGAAGAGGAAAAGCAAAGGTAATGAAAAAATGGGGAAGGGAGAGGAAAATTAGGGGAGAGAACTCTCTCTAACAGTTCCCCCCAGTGGGCGCTGTGAGAGCCAGGCCATATGGCCTGCCAGGGATCACACTCGGTCCCATATGTAAGCCACAAAACTCTGGGGAAAACAGTACATGTGGGTCTGCACTTACTGACAACACACACGCTCCACCCAATACACAGGCGACAAACCAACACAGAAAAAACACATGGATCCCTCATGAACACTGTCAGATTGACCAGACAATCATCAGAGGTGCACGTGCACACATGCACGCACACACACATTAGTGCAAAAACACATAAACATGAATTAATATGTCCTAAGGTGTATATGGCAGCACACTGCTTTTAACTGGCAACTTAGGAAGAGACAGAGAGTAATGAGCTATGAGGGGAGCAGAGGGCAGAAAGAGCACTCTGCTTTCACAGCAGTGCAGCCATTAAAATGTCACCCAGACAAGGCCAGCAACCAGCTGGAACACAGCAACTCACACATGCACACACATATATACACACACACACACACACACACACACACACACACACACACACAACCAAATTCAGAGACACTCTTACAGAGCTGTGAGAAGATGCTGACTGCAATCACTGGAGCGTTATATAATTCATGCAAGAGCAACTGACAGATTGAGTATGTGTGGACATATGTGTCGCAGCATGTGCCGGTACAACATGTCCTCCTTTATCTAAGGCCAGAAACGCTGTAGAGGTCAACTCGAGAAACGGAGGCTCCATGCGTTACAGCACTGCTGATATGGCTTTTGTAAAACAGAGTTCAGAATAAATATGATTTCCAGCGTTACTCTTTTTGGGTCGTGAATCGCTAAACCTCAGGAGCAGAAGTAGAAAGAGACAGGTGGCGGAATGAAGCGGAGAAACGTAAAACGAATGTGGACAGCTCTGACACCTACAGTATAAGTCACAAGGCTGCTGTGAGACATGCCATCTGTCCTACACAGTCTCTGTCAACTGGACCTTTTAAATAACAAACCAGATTGTTTACATGGTAGTTTTGTCACTGCTTTTTGAAATTCAACTAGCACTGACAGACTGATGTTGATATGTACAACATCCAATTACTGTAGACATTAGTCAAGGCACCAAGTGTGTGTTCTCACCGGACGTCCTGCTGCATTGACGACCTTGTGGGTAGAGAAGGGGAAAGCTTCGTTGCTCAGGTCTGTGTCCAGCACCTCCTGAAGTACCTCCCGACTGCACAGGAAGAGAAAACACAGAAAAAAGAAAAAAAAAATTATATTTTTACATTTAGATCAAACACACCCACTGTATGCAACCAGTGTGGCCGTCATATCAAGTAATTTATTTCATCGAAAACTTAACCATTGTCTACTCTTAAATGTAGAACTTGTTATATTTGTTGTAGAAATGTACCAAACTCTCCTTGTCCCACAAACACACTCTTTAAAAAAAAAAAAAAAAAAAAAAATCAATATTACATAAAGATGACTCAACAGAAAAAGAAGAACTAAGTTTAGCTTACTTTGCTACTTGTACACTTGTATGTTTGTGAGGAGGTAGGAAGAGAATAAAAAGCATGAGGCCTGTTTTTAGAAGATATTTTTGCAACAGTGTGGCAGCAAGTCAGGGTTGAACATATTTGGGGAAGGGTTCTGGGAGCGTTTGTGTCTACATATTTGTGTATCCGTGTGGTTGTCCTTTTTTCCTAAAAAGTAAGTTGAATGTATAAATGCAAGTATGTGGGTTTGGCTGGAAATGTAAACGAAGCAAGTTGATTCAGTTGTTCAAGGCAACGTCACATCTCTCTATATATTAAATCAGTGAATAGTTGAGAGTATGTGTGCAATTTGTTTCTCTGATGTAGCACTTGACTGTGAGTATTAGATGAGGATGAATGGACACACACACACACACACACACACACACCCTCACACACACACACACACACACACACACACACACACACACACACACGACTCTCTTATATCATATCACATAATTTCATATATTATACATAAGGTTTGTAATTACAAAGCAAACCAAGCATCATTTTCACCCTTTGGCACATGCTGCTAAGCTGTGTGAACAAATGTGCACATTTTGAGGCTCCTGCCTACTGAGTATTTAAAGGAGACGTCTGGGAAGGAAAACACAGAAAAACATATTTCCATAAACACAGTAATTTTCATTCTGCTTAAGCTTAAAGGAGATCAGTCTGCTTTGTAAGAAACTAAAACCCAAATACTGGAGAGTCGATTTTCAGCAATTCCTCATGTGTGGCAGGATGAGCTTAGTGTCAGTACAGTACAGTGCAGAGAGAGGCCACACAGATGCCAGTCTTGTTCATATCACACATACAAACACACACACACACACACACACACACACACACACACACATACACACACAGATACACAACATTCGCAGATGCAAGCAAAGTCACTCAGAAGCTGAGTGCCCTTCGGACGCTCAAGAAAACTCAATGATCTCCATAATCAACATCCTATTATGTGTATAATGAAACACACACACACAAACTGAACCACTGTTCCCGGTGACGCACTGATTTCTCGCTTGACGTAAGCAATGAATGCAAAAATAAATTTTTAAAAAATGTGAAAAAGGGAAAGAAGACAGTGGGATTAAGTGGAAAGAAAACTAAAGAAGACTAAAGAACCCTCAAGGTGAAGAAATCAACACAACCCACACAGAGAACAAAGTGACCTAACCCTACAGCTGGTAAGAGGGAAGAACAAAGACAGAGGGCAGTGATGTGGGGAGGAAAGGAGATGAGAGGGAAAGAAATAGATGAGGAGTTCAGAGAATGAGATCGAGAAGAGGTAAAGGCAGCACAGTTTGTTCTCTAAGCAAAACTATAGGATACAAGAAGAACACCTGGACAAGCTTAGATTCCCTCCCGTGTACAAATGTGCACATTCTCAAAATAAAGAAATCAGTGAATGACGGTTCTGATCTATGAGTGAAAAATATATCAATTTCAGTAGCACCCTTTATTTATTCACAGTAGGTTTCTGAAAAACAAAGTTGTTTAAGGGGGGAAAACATGGATGTTTTCAGTCTCAATTTATTTTACAATTGGCAATTTGATCATGCAATTTGAAAATGCATTTTGCAAATAACAATCCAATATGCAAGTGACTGAATTATTTTAGCTAAAATTTAAACAAAATCAATTGCATGTCATATTGCCATGGGATGTTGGTCTCTTTATGCACATGTGCCATTGCGACAGCACCCACAGTGGTTTGCACTTTCACTTCATTGTCACCAAGCTCTTTTGGTGTCAAAATTCAATACAAGAATTGAATTGAATTGAATTGAATTGCCTATTGTAAAATGAATAAAGAGACAGAAAAAAGTTTTTAAAAAAAATCTCTCAAAAGAAAATGTGACTGGGAAAAAAAAAGAAGATGTTTTTACTATTTCCTGACATTTTATGAAGCAAATATTTCATGTATTAATTAGCAAAATGAAATTAATTATTAGCTACAGCCCAAGTCCAGACTTTCCATCAAGTCACAGTTCCAGCGGCCCACACACTGGAAGCTGCTGAATATTATCAACAGGGTGTTTGAGCAGAAGCAAAGCAAAAGGATAAGCAGTATATTTCATGTGAACTAATATTAAATATTTGCTAAACACAGTTTTTGACATTTAGTCCTTAAAAGTCATTACTGCAATGGTTACACTAGGAAATCACCATGACCACAGGTGAAGAGATGTGATCCTTGTGTGATCCTGTGATTCCTTTTTGTTATTGAAATTCAGGCTACACTTTAAGATCAGAGCAGACCTTTTCTGGTAGAATCTAACACTCCTTTTTTTCCCCTCCCACCTTTTGGGACCCTGGATGCTGATCATCCCCATGTCCTCAGAGTGGTCTGTCAGCTGGCAGTGGAAACCCTGGTCCTGAAGAACCGTCCTAATGTGGTTCCAGTTGTGCTCTGCAACAGCACCTCCGATGGCCAGGTAGTATGCATCACCTGGATCAGAAAGTGGAAGAAAAAAAGAAATGATTGAGGGAAGTAAAACAGAAACAATGGAAGATCAGACAAATATATTGTATGTTCAATAAAACTAGTTAGAGAAGGCTTTTAGGTAGAAAAACTGATTTAGACACATCACAAACTGATGGCTATATAAAAACAGCAAAAGAGAGAACAAGATGTTATATGTACAATAAATGTGCATATTTGAAGCAAATTAATGAAATGTTTGCAGGCTGAATCCCTTGTGAGAAGAAGTGCAGGTAGATGAATTAAGTAATGCCACCAAGTCATTTCTTTTAATATGACATCTTTTCCATCACAAGTGTATAAGCTTTTATAGCAGTACCTCAGCAAGTTTGTTTGCAAATCAGTGTTTTGTTTGAAAATTGAAAATGATGGATGAATGGTAAATACAATAACAGCTGCTTACATTGGAGCAACACAATAGAGTTATTGAAGTTGAACAATTTCACACAGGTGAAATTGAAATATATAAAATATATTAATATATTAAATTAAAAATGGCTGAGGAGAACAACAGAAGAGGTGCAGCATAAGAATAGAATGATAAATGCAACAGTATTGACAGATTAGCTGGGAGACCACAACTGATACAACTGAGCAAAACAATCATAAATTCAATGTAAGACACAATAGAATGACAGATATAAGAAATAAGAGCCATTAAATGAAAATGACGCCACGATGTCGAATTGTAAATGCAGGAAGAGAAGATCTAAAAGCACAACAGATATGACCATGCACCAGATAAATATGCAAACAGAACGTTTCTCACCAATGGATTCTGGTGCCAGGGGCAGGTTGGCAGCACCAGGCTCCAGTCTGCTCACTGTCAGGTCAGACTCCACCCCTCCTCTCTTATTCAGCATGCAAGTATACACAGTGGAGCCTGAAACACACACACAAACAGTTCATTCATGCAGCATACTTTGTGGACCAGTTCAAAGTGTGCAGCCTCTTGGCACCAAACTGACTGAAACCTTGAAAAAGGATTAACTCAAGGTTGAGGTCTATAACTGATTCTTTGAGTAATCCAGTTTCATTGTTTTGTGTGTTTGTGTGTGTGTGTGAGAGAGAGAGAGAGAGAGAGAGAGAGAGAGACGGTGCTTTCTTTCACCTCATGCGTGGATGAGTATGAATTTTTAATACTCAAGTGTACTTACACTTCTTTCACAACTCAGGGCAGATAATTATCAATCTCTGCCTCTAGAGAATAAACCTGTCCTGACGATACTCGAGCCTTGAGCAAGTTACCAAGGAAACTAGAGAGAAAATGAACCACATTAAAAATTGTAATGACTTAAAAATGAACATCACTTAAAGATATTCATGATGAAAACATCCTTAAAATAATTTCTTAAAAAACAAGATCTGTATCTAATTACAAGAGACACAATAAAGAAGAGAAAAGCATTTTTCTTTTTAAGAGGCTACCTGAAATCTGGTTGTTATAATGAGCGGAGGAGAAAATAAAGCCAGCTGCACAAACTGAAGAGAACTCCATCGATTTTACACATCAAACTGTTTTACAGGTCGTGGGAAATGCTACTAAAAATATGAAAAAAGCCATACACTCATAAATGCCTCAAGTTATAACTCTTGTGTCTGCATCCACTGTGTGTGAAGACTTCACGATTGAAAAGAAAAAAATATCTGGGGGAGTAGAGTTAGAAAGAAGCGTGCTTACCGAACCACGGTAGACCACTGCTCATCTCTGCTTGAGGCTAGAAGCTTCAGGCTACATTAGCTGCAACAAGCACAACACACCCAAATCCCTGACAGAGCCGGTTTGTGTTCTGGGTGAAGTAGATGGACAAGCGAGCAGAATGCATGGAAAAAAAAACTGCATCCATCTCTACTTCTGCTGCAGGGATTTCATATTTTCTAAACTGTGCCAGTGTTACATGAATCCATGTCTAAACCGCTGCTCTTTTAAGAGCATAGTAATTCCAATTTATTGCTGCATTTCAATTACACAACATTTTCAATGTTTACAAGAGGCAGACTCAAAAAGAAGCATCGGAATTAAAGCGACAATGACAGATATGATGATTTCCTTAGTATTCCCAAGTAGTCTCCCATATGAACTGGGCTTTAAGAAAGATTCTAGAGGATCTATATGTACATAAAAAAATATATGTATATAGAGTAAAATACTTAGTTAATGTATATAATGATACTTTTTGACTCTTCTGTGTTCTATCACGTGGAAGCTTGTGCAAGACTCCTTTGAACTGTTGTTGATATCTCTTTATATTTATATTTTTCAAGGAAATGTTGACACACACATGCATGTTATTAAATGGTTCTTATGTTACTGATCACTTTTCTATAAAGATCACACCTTTTCTTCCTGTGGGCGTTCGCCATAGGAAGTAGTGGAGCTGGTCATAATGCTGCTGGTAAAATGAAAAGGAGCTGTGGTTCCAGTGTGTGGGGAGACATTTCCTATGGCTACATTTTGTGTGAATTCACACAAGATGACTGTCTGTCAGAATTTGTTTAGACCATTAGCTCAGTTTCTGAAAAGGTAACACTTAACACAGAAGCGATCTACTCTGCTCAACAGTTAGGAGGAACAACCCAGGGAGTAGGAATGTGAGGAGAATGGAGAAAAAAAAAAAATCTCCAGAGTATTTGGAGCTCTGCCTGTTTTCACATCTCTGCACACCTGTCACTGCAGAAAGCACCCTTTCAGAGACTATGTACTGGCATTCAGAACCTGCTATGGAGATTTTGTTGAAACCTGGACTGTTCTTCTCATGTGTTGGCATCTTTTTTTTTTGTTTTTTTTTTTTTTTTTTTTTACCAACTCTGTCCATCTCTGACCTCTCCATCCTGTCAGTCTTTCCTCCCATCTGCCCGTTTCTGTGCATGTGTGTGTGTGTGTGTGTGTCTGTAAGTGCATTTGCTTTAGTAGCAGTCCGGCTGACCTGGCTTCTTGTTGACATCTGCAGTGAACAGCCAATCAGCCGCCTTCTTGGCATCTGGTCCAGTGAGATAGAACTTTCCAAAGTAGGACATGTTAAACACAGCGACACTGTGTCTACATGAGAGGCACTCATTCTTAATCTGCATAGAAAAACAAAAAAGCACAATACTTTTTAAACAGACCCCCAACACTGTATGCAGTAAATTCTATGTCCGCTCTTTGACTAACAGGACAGAGTATATATCTTCGCCGCCAATCCTTGAAAGCAGCATTCATCACAGTAGTCACATTAAATGGAAAACTAATGGGGAAGATTTGACATCAAGGTTGGTTATTCTCTCCTTGTAGTGTCCTCCAAGCTGCTCAGTTAGTCTGATGCTTCTCCTCAAACTCCCTTTTGTAAAACAAAACCCAGTATGTGAACTCTCACTCTCATCACTGTCTGCTGAACACATGTTCTTTTCCCTCGTAGGAACCTTCAGAGAGTGTTCATACTCAGCTGGCTACCCTAAATATTCAGCCCACTGTGGACTGACAGAGGAGGAAATTGCATTCAACTGTTCTACAATATAACATGTTCACACACACTTTTCCACTTGGTCTCTTACCACGTCATGATGTGGAGGGAAGTCAAAGGTGTACTCTTTGCCCAGCAGTTCATTGTATTTGTAGTTCACATGCTTCTTAACTTCATAAGCCCCATAGTAATCATAGTCTTTAACCTTTGCAGCAACAGACAAACCAATGGTTAGAAGCTAATTAATCATTAGTATTTCTCAAGTGCAGAGAAGGACAAAGCATTGGGCTAGGTACTGTGCCAGTGTCAGCTGTTTTTAGCCTCTTCCAATGTTCACTATGATGCAAGATGTGGAAAAAAAAAAAAAAAAAAAAAAAAAATCAGGTCCTTAACTCTTTAAGTCTCTCCAAAGTTTTTTTTGTCAATACCTGGATGTAAATAAATCATTGGCACGTGCTAGACATGTAAATGTGTGTCTCACGGGAGCGGGCTTGTCTTTGTTGAACCAGCCAGGTCTTTCCCAGCCATGTCTCTCCTGGAACACACAGCCCTGCTCCATCAGCACCTAGGAAAAAAAAAACCAAACAAAAAAAACAATAATACACACAAACAAATAGGCAAAGGTCAGTAAGAGAAACTACTATTTAGTATTATTTACTATAGAAGTATTAAAAAAAAAAAAAGGTATGAAATCCATTATGGAAATCCAAAGGTATGTTATCTATTTTATTTCATATATATGTCCACAAAAATTCACAAATGATCTGGCTCTTAACTATGTTTTCCAGCTAGCTGAAGAAAAACAAGGAGCTGAAAGACACTAAAATGCAGACTTGATAATTCTGTGTGGCTTTGTGACTTCAAGCACACACTCATTTGACTTGTTGCTAATATAAAAATAATGATTAGCATTTTACAATATGGCAGATTTTATTGTTGAACAGTGAGTAACAAAATAACAGATTTTTTTTTAAATCAATCCCGTGTTAGACACTGATCAAAAGTGATGGTAAAATCTTCATACAACAAAACTGTTGCAAATATGGTGCACTTGTTAATTCTTGATTTTGTTGAACTGTGTGGAAATAAGATAATTCAGCTCTCTCCATCTTCCTTGTTAAAATTGACAGCCACCCACAGTTGGTAGTTATGTTCTGCTATGCTCTCCTCCTAGCAGGCAGCTAGCTGTCTCTTGCCAAAACTTCCCACACTGAGCTATATTTACCATCCGTGCTACCGAGGTGGAGAAAACGTGTGAGCAGCGATGTCAGAGATGGCCTGTTTGTGCTCTGAAATAAGCTTGTGTTATCTCCTAAAAGTAGACAGTCTCATTATTTGCACAGGGACAACTTCCTTGGACATCAAACCCCTTAATTACCTCATAGCCATAAGATATACTTTGTGATTTGGAGAATGAGCCAGTACTATAAACAAAGGCACATATAAAAAAATAATAATAATAAAGTTTTTCAGTGCTTTGCAATTTTCACACTACCACCCATACATTTATCTGAGGCTCTCAAACAGCAGGAAGGCTAGTTGCTAGGTGATGGCCCTCGATGAGTGATTAGCAGAGGTGTAATGGGCTTGCAGCTAAGGGTTGGACCAATCCAGTCTCACAGGGACTGTGCTACACACAGTCTGTCCACCTGAGAGCAGCTGTTTGTTGCTACATACTGTGTATGCTGCTTGCTAACATAAAATCTTTGAACTACACTGAACATAATTATACCAGCCCCTGCACTAGTTATAATACAAATGAACTTGTGTGTCAACTGGATAAATGCTGGCTCACTTAGATCAGCTGCTGTTGACTCAAAATAATAACGCAGGCTGATGCATCTGTGGAACACTGGACTGACTGTCCCACAGCTTGATTTACATCAGACAAATACTTTCAGGGAATACTTGAATATGTAAGGGTAAGTCTATAAACATTTGTGAGAAGGTGGCCTTGTAACACAGTTACAGTAAAAACTGGTCATGGCATCATTACATTATTTTATGTCCATCCATTAACTGTGACACACACAAAAACACCCTAACAATACTGAAAGGGGGCAAGTGTGATAAAACTTCTGGAAAGTTGACACAGACAGCAAGTGGTCTTATATAAAAATGTGCAGGTATTATGAGATACTTCACACATACATGCATTTAAGGCATATGTTTTTATTTTTAACTACTTTTCCTTTCTTTAAAAAAAAGCAGATCGAGTTGATCAAAAACTATGATAAAAATTTGTATAACAGGTAGAAACCTATCAAGGCTTTTTGCAAATCAAAGCTCAAGAAAGGAATTACAGTAATAGAAAAGAGGGGATGAATACAGAAAATGCAAATGAGCTGCTAAAAATGCACATTAAGTATTTGGGGGGGAACTAATAAACCCTAAATAAAAAGTTAAATTACATTGTTTACATAGCACACTTTATAGTAAATAAAAATTTGACACTGATATTTATGATTATTATTTTCAGATTTTATTGTTTAACCAAAATACTCAATCATTCAAAATACAAGTGATTTGTCTTTGTAATGTCAGGGAAACTCACTGTAAGGAAACAAATCACCACTGAAAAACATAAAAAGTTACCATCCCATAATGCTTTTGCATTATACTCTCATTCAGTAGAAAATATTTAAAAACAAAATCTGCTGGGAAATTTGTTTAATTATCCATAAAGGGTGGCAGGGAAGTGACAGAAAACAAGAGCTAAGAAAGCAGTAGACATGTTCAAAAAGTATGCTGACATTGCAATTTGCGTAACAGTAATCTGTTCTGAAAAAATGCCTGAACACATGAACAGGGGCAGAAATTGCAACCGTTAAAAGGTAAATGAAGTCTGGGAGAGGAAAGCACAGCTAAGTGGGTCAATAATGCATAACGTATGGGAGCAATGCCCATTAAGAGTTTGTGTCAGGCTACAGAGAAAAAGAAAGCTGAAAGAGAAAAGGCTACTGAAGCTAAGTATATAATTTATAGTCATGCTGGCAGGGATCACATTAATAAACGTAAATGCTGGGGATAGGTTACACTAATAACTGCCTGAGCCTCAATCTGCTATTTGCCTGTAGATGTGACCATAGGAGACAGAGGGGAGGGTGGGATGGATGGAGAAAAGCAAGAGGGTGACAGAGAAATAAAGATACTGAGAGAGATGGGGTCAGTACAGCAGGTTCTATACTCTTACAAACAACTTAAATCCAGTATTTAGCCTCTAAACATACTCTATTCAATGTTGTCTTCATACATTCATGCCAACACAGATGTTCAAGCCTGCACAACCTGATGTTTTAGCATCACATAAGTTGAATAGTTTTCAACCGTCAATTTTAGCTATAGAGAAGCTGAGGTTAAAGAGGTTAGTCGAGGTGAGGAAACCGTGCCATCTCTTTTTCTCCCACACAAAATAGAGATTGTAACAACAAAGACTCAGGAAGAAGGAGAAATACACATTAAATATGAATAGAGCTGGAAACTGTGTGGAAACTGTGTTGGGGATGATGTCAACATAAGAGAATAACAGATGAGAAAAAACTGAAGGCTAGTTAGAAAAATAAATAGAGGACAGGGGGTTGAATTAATGGCTGAAGGGGAGAAGGAAATTTTCAAGTGTTGAATGTACCATATACCCAAGTTGTGCTTCGAAAATTTAACCTTGTGTAACACACAAAAAAAAAAAAATCAGAAAAGTAGAGTCATGCAACATCTGAATTTATAGGAAGTGATCAAACATGACTGGTCTGGTTATACGGTAGTAGAAATAAATTTAAAGAGGTGATCTGATTTCATCTCGTCAGTGTGGGTCCGGAAATGATCCCCTCCGCTATGCAAAAGCCAAAAGGTGTCCGTCTAAGTCGTAGGAGATACAGCCCACACTCTTTCACAGCCCTGTTTACCTAACTGAAGGTACTTGAATAGAGCCAAGGTTAAACATAATGTTTATCAGAGCTAGAAAAGTGCAATTTCATGTTTCAGGTAGAGGCACAACAATATGAGAAGATCTCTCATTTTCAACATCACACTTTATTAGTTTAAAGTCATAAAAACTGTGTAATACCGAAAAAGTTATAAAACAACTTTAAATTCTTATTTTCTATACTCAATAAAACAGATAAATGAAAAAAGGAAAAAAGACATGTTTTGCCAATTAAACCTAAAGGGCCTTGAGTTACTTGAGTCATCAAACCACAGTTGAAAGGGGTGCAACTAACCCACAGCAGAAAGACAACACATTAGCATTTGAACTCTTTAAGAAACAGCCAGTTTAATGGTCTGCACCAGAGATCAAACTGCTCATCCTACCTGATGGAAAGGGTCCTTTCTCATGTTTCTGCTGGCCAGGGGCTCATCAAAGGGGAAAACCACAGAGTAGTTTTTCGCATACGACTCGTGGCTCCGCTCTCTGATCCAGTCTTTGTTGTCTGTCAGCGAGTGATGGAAACGCCTGACATAGGAGGGAGGGAAAGGAATTCAAAAGATCAGTGCTCATTAAAAAAAAAAGAAAGAAGTCACAATCAGACTTCATTAAAACTGATTATTTCGATTATTAAAACATTGCCCCTTGGTAAAATACTAATCAGAACCTCAAAGACCATGTCCGGCTTTGTGACGTATCACCAAACCCATTAGATTTCCTGCGATACTTGCCACAAATCACAGTATTTCCATAGTGTATTTTATACTTTGTGTCTATTCATGTACCTGATGTCGTATCCGTACATATCCTTTTCAGGTCGGCCGTGGATGATCCAGTGAGCCAGTTCTCTGCCACAGCCACCTCCCAGCATCATACCTGACACAGGAAAAAAAAAGCAAAGATGACAGTATGAACAGCATCTACCAGTCACATTCAGCCTCACACAGAAACTCACTGAGTATTGGTGGGACAATCGGCTCATTAATCATCTGAGACAAAAGAAATAAAATGAACAGTCTTTAGAGATTAGTTGGGAAGCTTACACCAGAAAGGTTTTGGTCCGAGGTTTGCTTTGGCCTTTTTTCCATCATTTGACCCTCATAGCTGCCCCTGAGCAATCTGAGCTCATCAGCTGCAGTACTGTGTCTCAACTTGACCAACAACCACTGACAATTCAATACTGCATCCATCCACTTCGTAAACTGCTGTCTTAATGAGCTGCCCCATGTTAGCAACCCCCTCCTTGAGTTGTGCTGCTGGGAATTTGCATAAATTGTGTGAGTGTGTTGTGTGCACATACACCCACTGTTGTGTGGATTGTGAGCACAACATCAATATGCAACATCATGACTAGTGTGTCCTTGCATCTCTCCTCCATCCTCCCATCTCCATCTCTCACAGCATCCCCTCTCTCTGCATCTCTCAGTGCTTCACTCATCTGATGGCACTGTCACTCTGGGCCAAGCCTGGGTGAACATTTGAATAGTAGGATGGAGGGATGGATGCAAGGGTGGAGGGTGATAGGAGAATGCTGGAATTCTCCCAAGACACTGAAGACAAGCAACAGGGCAAGGTGGCACTGATAAATGTCACCCAAGATAACCAGAGGATGTGTGTCCGTGTATCTGCGTGCAAACCCTCACACTCATGCTTCCACTCATGTCATCCACTCAGCCCTTGTAATTTCCCTTTCCTTCTCTGCTATCGGTGTCTCGCTCTATTATTGTGCTCTGCAAACACTTGTTGCTTTCTGTCATTCTCCATCATTTCATTTCCCCTCTTCAGATTCTCTTTAGAGAGTCGCTCTTTTCTTTTACGGTGACGTTACCAGGTGAAAAGACATTTAAACATCTAGGCCAACACCCTGCTAAATTTATTTGTGTGTGTGTGTGTGTGTGTGTGTGTGTGTGTGTGTAGAAGCCTACGTTACATTAAACTGAATATTTTTGAAAAAACCTGGTTCTGTCCAAACTTCAATTTTTTCATTTCAGTGCAACCATTACTATCAGCTATTATCACTAAAAGCACAACTGTAAATGGATAAGGAAATTAAGTCTCCCTCCTATTTGCATCAGTGACTCTATCCTAGCAAAATATATATATATATTATTATTAAACCCAATGCTTTTATTGTGTACCACCTGAAAAACAAGCAATTTTCTGTGCCCTATACTGTGATAAAAAAAACAAAAAACACGATAGCTGTAATACCAGTTAAGGTGCACAGTATTATGATTATGAGCCAGATGGTGATGCAGCTGGATAAGTGGTGCAGCAGTTAAAAGCAACTGAAGAACCACAATCAGAATAAACAAACGTGCACTCAGAAATGAGAAGTTCAACTTGACGGTTCTGACACTAAAAATAAGTAAGTTGAAGTTACTAAGCAACAAATGATTTCTAGAAGTTACAGAGTGAACTCCAACAAGTAAAACAAAATTATTGGAGGATTAAGAAGTTACAAACCACTAAACAATTGATTGTTTTGTGCGAATCTGTCTTCTTTGACCCTGTGGTTATAAATTATCCCTCTTGCACTGCCCTGCCTTGAGCCACAGAAGCAGTGTGACTTCCTTTGCTAGAGGGACACAGAGGAAAGAGTGATGGATATAGAGAGAAGGGGGAACAAAAGGATGGCATGGGGACACATGGACATCTTCAAGCTCCTGCTTTGATTTAGAAGAAATAACAAAAGAAAATCACCAAGTCTTCACATTCAAGAATCTGGAAGCAGTGAATATTTTGTCTTTTTGTATGAGAAAAGGCTTAACCGATTAATCAAATATGTAAATTCATTTTTGGTTAACAGACTTAATGCTTAATTACCTAACAGGAGTATTTTTAGCATTGTTTAAATTCATAAGCAGTACAGGTCTAATGAATAAGACATGAGGCAGTACGTAAGAGATGTAAAAGGAACCAGAAGCTCAGAGGCAGAAGTGTATGACACTAACTTGACCTACAATAAGACAAATGGGCAGAGTGAGCGTCTCGTGAATAAAAGGAAAAGGTGCTCGAGAACATTATCAATTTGCAAGGACCTAAGATCCAACTTTGAAAAAAATTATATTTCTGAAGTAAGAAAGAGAGAGAAGGGAGGTCTGTGTGTTATGTGCGAGAGCTGAAACCACTGTATGCTCACTCATTAGAGCTCCACCTCTCTGCACCTCTCAAGCCCCTGTCATGACAACTCTACAGCTCAAACCTGTAGTTTTCTGCTCTTAAGGAGAAAGAGAGCATTCTCGCAACTGTTAACGCTGATGGTAATTACTTTACCCTTTTACGCCCCCTTTCTCTCTGTTTTTTAGTTTGCAGAGATACTGTCATCCCACCCTCTAATGTCAGAGGCCAGGTCATCTGTGAGGGGAGTAATGGACTGACCTCAGTTGATTGTTTCTATGCGTACGTTCGCCACGGACTCAGTGGAAAAATAAAAGAAAAAAAGACTCCATTATTCATATGTACCTCGAGAGTGCTCACAGAGATCATCAAAGGCTGGACCAAAGTCCAAGAGAAACACTCGGGTCATTTCTCCTTATTTGTTTTCTTCCTGCCATTTACTTTTTTGAAGACTCTTTAGACCTTTTCTAGCTCTATCATTTCATAGCTTCCTCAGTGGAAGTCTTAAAAGCATGAAATATCTTAAAGTAAACAACAGGCAGTCATATGCTCCTATTTTCTTAAAAAATAAATAAATAAATAAATAAATAAATAACACCCCACCACCTTCCCTTCAGCCTTTCTGGCCCTGCAGCATTTACCAGCACTGTTGAAGCCACAGCCCAGGAAGAAACCTCTGACTTCAGGTGCTTCACCCATCAGAGGCTTATGGTCTGCTGTGAACGATTCTGAAAACACACAGAGAGCACCTTTGGAGATTATAATGAATATGCATTTCAGAGACAACCTCATCACAGAGGCGACAATAATACCAACCTTGTGACTGACTTCTACATCTGTACTTATGCTATCTCTTTAAATCACTACATTCTCTCATTTCCTTCCTTTCTGTCTTCCATCAGTGAATATGAGTCTACATTTCCTTATTTTCCACTGTCACTTGTTTCATCTCTCAAAAATCACAGCGACTCTCCAAACAGCTACATCACACTATGATGATGAAAAATCCAATTCCACACTGAAACTCATCAGGCTGCTGGTTGAGTGAAGCAGATATTACAGAGGGAAAAAAGAAAAAAATGAGGAGTGAGCCAATCAAATTCTCTCCTCTGCAAACATGACACATACCCTGCTAATTTAGGTATTCATGAGCATGCGCAGTATGAGACTGACGAATAAGATATTTCACAGATGAATAAATTTCCCAATTTAAATTAGAATTTGTCCAGTTTAAGAAGTGGCATGAACGTGGCTTGTTCCCTGCTGTAATGAATAACATAAGAAATGTAGCAGCAGCCAAGCAGGAATTTCAAAAAAAGCTGAGGTTTCTGTGGAACTGGTGTGTGTGTGTGTGTGTGTGTGTGTGTGTGTGTGTGTGTGTGTGTGTGTGTGTGTGTGTGTATATATATATATATATATATATATATATATATATATATATATATATATATATATATATATATATATATATATATATATATATATATATATATATATATATATATATATATATATGTGTGTGTGTGTGTGTGTGTGTGTGCGCATGTGTATGGTATTACTCATGTTGTGTGGATTTACATCTGTTCACACACTTACACTGTGGGGACAAAACACTGGTCCTTACCATGGAAATCATTTTTAGGTTTGGTACATAGTGGTTATGGTTAAGCTTTGGGCAAGTCTCCAGGAAATAAAAGCAAGTCCGTGTAAAGTCCCAACAAGCAATCAGTGTGTCAGTGAGAGAGATAAGCTACCTGGTCCACACACAGTGGACTTGATGCCAATCTGCTCCAGAACAGGAACTCTGTTGATTGCACCCTCAATATGTTGCATGAACACATCCCAGTCCAGGTCAAATAAGCTGAAGGCAAACTTATCAGATACCTAAGAAAGAAAAGACAAACTCGTCTTATTTCCTAATTTTTACTTTTTCAGCTTTGTTTTTGGTTTCTACCAACTCCTGAGGGAAACATCTGGCAGCAGATTCAGGTAATACTTCCCTAAATTCTTCACGTTGTCGCCTTGGTTTCAAAACACTGTTTTGAATAAAAATATTGACTATAACTGAACAAAAGAGACAGACCTGGGCATTTCTGTTTGTTAAACAGATTTTCCTCACTACTGCAGTGATTTGGTGGATGGACAGTGTGTGTGCACCACCGAAAAGCCAATGTCATTAGCGTCAGGGACCGAATTGCTTTTTTTCCTATTTCTTTCTCATCACTGTTGATAAGAACTGTGACTTCAGTCCAAGTCACCACATGAGGCTGTAAACAGCCAACTGTGTGAGGGAAACACATTGCAGCCACAGCACATCCTGTAACATCTGTTGAATTGATCATTTCTCAACAGGGAATCTGCATATGTCAAATCAGACCCATTTTCTCAGTTCCTTGCCCAGGATTTAATATGCTCCCATCTGGGTTACTGTGCTCCCTTCCTTGTCAGCTGGGCCAAAACGCATCTTTAGCTCTTATAACTCATGTTGAGCAGACCACCTCGCCTTTAAAATTCCCCTGTCCTACCCAAATCTGGCTGACCCAGGGTGCTTAAAATTGTAAAATTCAAAAACAGCTTCTGCTCTGTGCAGTGATTTTAATCAAACTCGTCCTATATCCTGGCACTGCTGACTGCTGGTCACTGCTCCTCTCAAACTTGACTCTTCTCCATCCTGTCTCCCCAGTGTTGAAATGCAGTTCCCCACTTCCTAAAAGAGGAGTCATTTTGCTGATTACTTTTTTTTTTTTTTTTTTTGAGTCAGTGCATTTACAGGATTAACTTACCACAAAATGTTAAATAGGAGTGTTTAAGTCCGATGTCTTCAGCTAGGCACAAGAGCGAAGGGCACACAAAACAAATTCTTGTGGCAATACAATCAGCATCAGCGGTGACATTTCTAATTTCGATTAAGAATTGAATGTCACATGGATGTGTGAGCTGACGCAAACTGCTTTTCAGGCGAACAAAGAATTCTGCGATATTTCCGAGCGCTGACACTCGGCTGGAGTGTCTGATTAGCAGAGCTCTTTGTCCTACACACCACACTTCTCCCAAGCCATTGATCCTTCTCATCTTCACTCACCAGGCATTTTCCCTGTTTTTCTACTAATGCTTCTTTCTGTATCTCCTCTTTCTACCTCCGTCCGCCTCAAGACATCAAAGCAACACTCAGCTGCAGAATGAGGACAAAAGAAGCAGCTTCTGCACAAAGAAAAGCTCTAAAATGAAAAACAGTCTTTAGACAGGCAGGAAGCCAGATGGAAGAGAGACAAAGTCATGATGTCACTGACAGAGAAGAAGATATTATCAGTGCCCCACAAAATGTGTGTGTCACGGATTACAATGCACCGTAAGAGAGCAAAGTTAAAAGAATAAATGGAATAAATCAAACAAGAACGCATGATACATCCCTGAGAGAAAGAACACTTCCCTTAAGACCAAGACCGTCTTGTCGAATCAAAGGTTTTTTGTTTTGTTTTTTTCCAAAGATCCATCTGCAAAGTCAGCCGTCCCTTTAAAGAGTTGGTCTGGGAATAAAAGAATTCCCTGTACGATAAGCATTTACATAATTTCTCAGCCTTTTTGAATTTCAGTCATTTGATTTTAATGTTCCAATAAAAACAATTACACAAGCTAAAAGAAAAGAAGTTTGCCAAACAGTCATGGGGGTCATTAAAATAAATGGTATTTAATCTGGTCATCAATCTATCATATTAGGCTGCTAACTGTCATTTTTACATGGCTTTAGGGCTTATTACCAAAAATACGTAACATGGTAATCCTCACAGATCCTGGCAGAACTGCAGCCAAAGCCAAGCTAGATGTTTCCTCTTATTTCCAATCTTTGTGCCAAATTAGACTAACTGTCTCCTGGCTACAGACATACCAAAATTCCCTTCCAGCCCTGGGTAAGGAAGGATAGATTTGAACACACGACTTTAACTTGATTTGATTTAACTTGATTTCAGTTTGACCTCCAAGCTAATAGGGTGGCAAGTAATGAAAACAAGGGGAAAGAAAAGCAGACAGAATCAGAGATGAGGCCAAACTGACAGAGGAAGAGATGTATATGAAGAGGATTAAGGTTTATTCAGTTACTCAACTCTATTTGATTATGTCAACTTATTATTATGTCAAACAAAAGCGACATTGTACAGTCCAGCACAAAAAAATGAGGTGAGGTTCAAAAAAAAAAAAAAACCTCTTCTACTCAGTGCGACTGCCAGAGACTGAGCTGGTTAATCATTAGATAACTTTTAAACTTACCTCTTCCCAGAAGATGGGATTGTGTTCATAACCACCCACAGAGAGGGCATCACCTTGGAGGCGCAGGTACACCGATGCATCATGGTCCCTGACATTTGGCATGTTCTGCAAAGAGTGAAGATTAAAGTGGAAAGATAAAAGGCTATACCACCAAATAATAACTTAAATTGTTCATTTTATCTCAATCAGCTGAAACAAAAATGTTCTGTATTAAAAAGGTCATTTTCCTTTAAGTCCCCTCAGATTCTCACATGGTATTCACTGTTGATTTGGCACGTTACTCAGTGGCAGTGTATAGAAGTGGGCATACAGTACAATGTGAGACGCAGCAACCATAAAAATCCTTAAAGCACTAGTGGCACATACTATGACATACCTTAACAAACCATAGCGGTTTTTTTTCTGCATCATATGGCAGCAGGAGACAAACCATGAAATCATCTTTCAAAACACGCCAAAGGGAAGCATCCATCCCTGTGTGTCCCAGTAAATGTTCTTTCAAGTATCTAATGTATAGTTAGACTTCAACGTTGCATCCTTTGTATTCATTCTGTCATTCATTCTCTGGGTACAAAACCCAAACCACAGCTAAACAAGCTGACATTTGGAAAGCAGCTCTATTCAAACCGTTCTTTTTTTTTTTTTTTCCCCCACTCTCTGCTGAGCACATTAATTCTGTTAACTCCATGAGATCAATGCAGAGCACTGCAACACACTCCATCCTTCATGTTCTCACACAGATGAAAACAAACGCTGCTAAAAATCAGCAGGTCTGGTATCTTTTCATTTAAACCCACCACAGCCTTCCAGGACAAAAACACATTTTTTCACACCTAGCAATCAGCATGAGATGTTTGACCTGACAAGTCACACATCCTGGTGGGAACAGATTTCCTGATGCCATCCAAACGTGTGACTGTATCATTGTGTGTGCGTGTGCGTGTGTGTGTGTGTGTGTGTGTGTGTGTGTGTGTGTGTGTGCGTGTGTGTGTGTGCGTGTGTGTGTGTGTGTGTGGGCTAAATTATGTGTACATGATATAGCAGTTACTTAAGCTGCTCTTAAACTGCACAACACTAAGAAGCTCTAACAGCCAGTCCATCCTCTAGAGGATGAGCAGAGTTAAGCAAGTGTACACTAACTAAACCTAACACACACACACAACACTCACAATCTCAGTTATGGTGGCTCCTGTACACAAGCCATGTAATGCATGTGGGATATCTGCATCTACAGGTCTGCAACGTCCCTCAAAAATACACATTAATTATATTAATGCATACAAAAAGAAACAATATTCCTCTTCTCCGCATACATGCACACAGCCTCAGTCCAACACACCCTAACAGACTGGACTAACAGAGGCTGAATCTGTGTGGTCACAGTGCCCCCTGTTGCTCACATAAACTTTATACCGACAGATGAAGGAATTTTTGAATGGCAAATTACATGAACAGTATAATTTAAATTACAGTAATAGAGTTTATGAGGGCGCCATTAAAATTATGCAAATTAGCCATCGTAATGAAATATAACTTCAACAGTTGTCACAAGGTAATACTGGCATTGTACATTACACGCACAGCTGAACATCTGAAATGCTATACACTAATGAAAACACCACGCTGCTTAATGCATTCATAATTATAAAAAATAATGTTTAGTCAGGTCTCATTTTGAAAAAAAAATAGCATTATTAATATAATACAAGCTCTAAGATTATAATGCAAACTTAGAAGAAGTTCAAGGTATAGCTTTGCAGCACATGGTTGGATGTATTTTTAGTATAATGCTGCATATCTGTAAACACATCCATGCTGTTCAGATATGACAGATGGAATTTGTACCTGTATGCCTTCAATTCTCTGTGTCACCACATAGGCATGATGCATAGCGATGAGAGGAACCTTGACTCCAGCCATTTCTCCAAGCTTGGGGGCCCAAACACCTGCACAGAACAGAGAACATAGTCATGAACCTGAATTCTGGACAAAAGCTATTTGGACAAAGAGCTGAACTTGTCTGAATTTCACCTGCACAGTTCACCACACAGGGTGTCTCAATGGTCCCATGAGGGGTCTTGACTGCCTTCACCCTCTTCACCCCGAGATCATCTGTCTGCACTTTAATACCAGTCACAGGGCAGTTCTCGATCACCTGTTATACATGTAAACATTAATTATTGATTCAGGTGTTGAATTTACACTGTACTGTGTTATGGCAAAAAATTCAATATGCTAGGACTTTCAGAGTGTAATCCATCTTTATCTGGTTAGCTAGACTGAAAATACAAACATATACATTCCCTACAACAAATGATGTATATTGACGGTCTAGTAAGAATTCAAGCCTTTAGCAGTACTGCACACATTACCACGGCTCCCCTGGCGGAGGCAGCTCTGGTCAGAGTAGTACAGGTGCCTGCTGGATCCATGGTGCCATCTTTTGGTACATACAGAGTTCCATACAGGTCATCAATATTCATCAGAGGATACAGGTCCTTGGTCTCCGCGGGCGACAGGACGTGGGACTCAATACCGTAAACTTTACCCAGCTAGAATAAAAGGATTATGACATGTTTTAGTGGTTGTGAACAGGGCAAGGTGGCATCATTTCCAACATGAACATCTGCTGCAGCGCTTTAGAGTCAAACCTTTGAAGCTAATAAAATCATTTTTTTCTGTTCTGGTTTTGAAGGTTTGTTGTTCTAAGCATTTTCACTGCTTTTTTGTGAGTGAAAAACAGTTTTACATAGTGAATTGGTTGATTGAAAAGTATTTCATACCTCACATAATCAAGCAAACTGTCTTTTCACCTCATGTGCCAAATCCTCGCCTTGAGCAATTAGAAACCCAAACATCAACTTCACAACATTAGTTGAAAATCTGTTTCTCTCCATCAACATGCAGTTACTAAAAACCTGTTACTTTACTCTCCAAGGGAGCCTGTGATTGGCACACACATTCAAATACTGTACTTTCTTAATTGTGATAACAGAAATCATCAATATGTTTACATGTACACACATAAAAAAGCATGTTTGAAAATGCAAAGCAGTAACCTAACATTAAAATTGTGTTTAGGTCAGTAATCAGATTTATGTCGTTGGAATCATGGCTCTTTGTGGAGCATTTGGAGTTACAGCGAACAGGTTACAGCTTTTGTGGAAACACACTTATTTAGATTTCTAGAAACAAAATGTTTTTAATATTAAACATTTTTAGTACAGATCTTTCCTTTCATGCCACCTAACTGATGTAACCATAATACTTTCTCTGACTGAAGTCTTTGATGTTGTTGGAAAAAAAAAAAAAAAATCATGTTTCAAGTGCACCTGTTGGCGTTTGCAGCCACCTACACTTCAGTGGATGCAGTGACACATGTTGCTATGGAAACCATTTAAAGCCTGAATCTTACACCAGTGATTTACATATTTAAATATCGTTTGCTCAATGCAAGAGCAGCGTTTCATCATATTGAAAAAAAAAAAAAAACTGGACTAACAGTGACTGGTACCAGTTTACTAGCACTAAGAAAATTTTGAGCCCGATGATAATCCTTCACCTAACCATGCATCGCTCCTTTCCTCATCTCTATTCTTACCGACATAAGGCGCTTGTACTCATCCAGTCTCTGCTTGTTGGAGGCAATGAAGAGTCCTCCATTCTGGATCCAGCCTGTGTGGAGACCCGTCTCCTCTTCCAGGTCTTTGCTGATCACATTCCTGGTATGGGCCAACAGCTCCACCTCGACATCACTGGGGCGCAGCTGCCACAGTAGCCCTGGAGGACAGACAGATGCTGTCAGCAGATGTACAAGTGAAAGTAGAGCACATGTGTATGTGAACACACAACACACAATTAGAAGGTTTTTAGCTACAGAAACCTCAAGCTGCAGCCCAGGCATGTTTTATGTGGGCTATTAATGTAGAATAAAAACAAATTACATTTAAAATAGTAAGAACATTTGTTGGTCAATATTACAGCATCAGTCACACTGCTACTTATACCTACACATGTAGGACAAACAAAGTAACCTTTAGCATTGGTTGCACTGGGGTGCCTAACTTGTTTTATTTAAGTGCACCAGCACAACATTTAAGTGCACCTCAAGTTTTTTCGCAGCTCCCTTAACATCACAGTTATACATTACCCATTGTTATGTAAATCATTGCAAACAGAAGTAATGGTGCATAAACATAAACAGCATAAACATGAAACTGAAAAATAGAAATTAGTTTAAAACTAAACTTAAAGTGAAGAAGTGCCAATATTTAAAGTGCTTGACGAAATGAAAATGATCACACGCTCCTCCATGGTAATGTGCTCCCATTAATCATAAATGCCATGTATGAGTCATTGACGACTTCAACAGATGTCTTGTTTTGCGGTGTCTGCAGTCACCCCAACGATTTGATGCAGAGCTGCTTTTTTGCATATTGCATAGAAAATTGAATTTAATTGTCATCTCTGCCTTCTTACTACTGCTGTTTGCTGCTGCCTGGTGCAGAAATGCTGTGAGAAGAGGAGCTGAGGTGTCCACACAATTATCAGGACATAAGACTTCGTTGACATGTTGAATTTTTTTAGTGTCTCACTGTGGACTGTCAATGTGCCGACAGCAAACAGTGTTTCCAGCAAACCTGGCCACATTCTTTACAGTATATGTGATGCATTGCATTGCTGATTTTGCCGTACCTCAACCGAGTTAACTGTGTGAATCCTACTTTGTTCCTCCTGAGCTAAGTTTTGAAGAAGCTAAGTCTCGATTTCGAACTCACATTTGTTTTATCGAAACGTAGCGATCAGAGCCAATTAAAGATGAAGACCAGCCCCTACTGTGGTTGATTTGCTCTGACTTGCTCTGCTCTGTGAAGTGTTAGGTGTACCAGTGTGACCAAGCAAAACAAATTAGTAGCATGCAACAGGTTTTTGGTTGCATTTGTTACCTGCAGTGTGCCAGGTGGTGCCAGCAGTCAGTCTGTCTCTCTCCAGCAGAACTACATTGGTCAGCCCCATTTTAGCCAGGTGGTAGATGGTCTGACAGCCCAGACTGCCACCTCCGATCACCACCACATCTGCTGACCTGAGACAGGCAGCAGATAATGACAGGTGAGCGGAGGAAATGACTTTTAAATGGGGATAACGACAACAGCAATTAAAACTTGTATCAGTGGTCAAATCTAAAAGAAAAACACAAAGAACACATGATGCACTCAACACTCTCCCTCATCCATTAAACCAACCTGGGTAAAGGCTTAGTGGGTCCAGTGGAGGCTCCATCATCCTGTTTGAGGGTCTTCTCATAAGGAACACTTTTTTCCTTGGTGGGCTCTGAGCTGTAGGACCGAGCATAGGTCCGGCACAAGGGAGAGAGAGGTGGCCGCACTGCTGACACCACCCGCCGAAAAGCGCTCCCTAGAAAGGCCATGGCCCCTGGGGACAGTCACATGACACACAGGGATGTGGGAAGGTCAAATACAATGCAACTAGTTTCAAAACTAATTACAAAAACATTTTTCTAAATGACATGACACATTTCCTGACTTTCCTTTTGAGGATTAATAAAATGATCTCATGTGTATGTTATGTGAGAAGACAGGTATCACTGATATCCAAAATGTGTGAACCACTATGGTAAAACAGAGGATTTACTATACAAGTCATGTATGTAAAAACTTGCCTCAAGTAGGATCCTACAACCAAATCTGCAGCTGGCTGCAAAAACGGAAGTGAAGGCAAAGATCGTCTATACAGACCGAGGTTCGGAGTGTTATCACTAAAAGGATGAGTCGACAGCTCTAAAATCACACAGATCAATGAAAGGATATGAGACGTGATACTGACAGTCACAGTCGTGGCTGCAGGAGCTGAACAACAGCACTGGACTTTAAACCTCTACGCTCAGTCGCTCATTGTTGTTTGGCCCTGTTGTTCAAACAAATGTGTCCGTGTGTACTTTGCGACCACTGGGTTTTCGTTTGGAAATGAGAAAAACGTACTGACTGTACACGCGCCAGGTAACGTGCCAAAAAAGTAAAGTACGACTTCCGGGTCGCAACAAAAACTCAAAATAGCAAAACTGCGGCCGAAATTAAATTCTGTAATTCCATTTACATCATCAAAACAAACAAACATAAAAAACGACAAACGACAACAACAAACTTCACATGCCGTTACATGCGACGGCTGTCGCCACACGTCGCCTGGCCGTGCGCGTCCTCGCTGAAAGTTTTCATGGCGTGTTTGCAAACGGGCTTTCCCTTGTAAAGAAAACAGCACAATAACATCCGTGGCGTGGACGGAAAGGCAAAACAAAACAGCCCGAGAAGCTTTTCACACTAACGTGGCAAAGACAGGTGCCTCCCCCAGCGTCGTACGCAAGAGCAGCGTTTTCACACGCTCACACTGGACCACAGCAGTTCGCCTCCCACGTGCACACTTACGCACCGTCCCACGCACACTCGATGCAAGATCTCAAAACAGTTTGCAGGAAGAAGAGATCGGCTTTCACGGGAAATCTGCCGACTGGATCTATGACCAGAAAACGGTCTAAGCAGAACCAGTTCTGCGGCTGTGGTCGCTGCTTTAATCCCTCCCCATCCAGTCCGGTCGGTCTCCAAAGGTTGATACGGAGAGGGTGGACCTACCCTGGAATTAGGCCAGTGAAGTTCAACTGCAAATTACAAAACCCGTCAAACCTTTAACACGTTTGTGTCTCTGTCTTCTAATTTATTAAACTCTGCAGAAAACAACTAAAACCAATAACACAATAAGGTGTAAGCACTGAACGATGACAGAAACAGTGCATGCTGCTTGAGCTGCATTAGTTCAGTTATAGATTTGCTGCATGTGGCTGTCACATTGATTCTGTCAGCGTGGTGATTTTATACAGTGAGAAAACGTTTTTAAAAATACTACTAAGTAACTCAAAATGTTTAAACATTATGCTCTGTAAGCAGTTTGTCTAGATACCAAGTGTATCTCATGAATCCACACCTCCAAAAAAGCAGCCAATAAGGTGCTGAGTCTGGATTCCTCCTCTGTCAGGCTCTTTCCAGCTCACACAGCTTAGAGCAGGTCAGGAGCTGCAGCTAAATCACACTTTTATGTATCTGTGTTCTGCTGTACATCTGGCAGAGTGATCTACAGTGCTGTGCTTATACAGAATCACAAGCCCCTCACTTCAAAAGTGAATGACGTTAAATGTCAATGTTTTAACTTTAAAGTCTTATTGATCGTGCAGTGAAATATTGGCACAGTGACGTTCCAAACTGCACACACCGTGTTCACTCAGCAGTTTTTTAAATGCATAAACCACTTCCTCTGTAAGAATATTAACTCCATCGCACTGCCAGCATGAAAATATAAAGGGCTGTGGTCTTTTGACCTTTGATATTTCAGCTGGTCGTCAAACTGCCACTGGCACATACAGTGACTGAATGAGATAACATGATGACCAATGGGCTAACTTATACATGTTAGAAATAACAGCAGCATCACACATCCATCATCTCAACATTTTATGATCTTATCTATATTATTTTTAATCAGGAACTATTTTACTTAAGCCATTGTTGATCATATATCAGTGGTTATGGCACAATAACCCTAATCACAAGACTTTTTGACTAATAACTTATGAAACACGAGGTGTGAAGCAGCAGCAGTAGATCCCAGCACTCACACATTTTCTTCAGGAATTACAGATTTGTCTGGTCAGTTTATATTATGTAACCACTCTAATACCTGTTTGCTGGATATGTGCTCACTTTGAGCCTTGAGTGTGCATCAAGAGTGTATTAAAGATGAGACCAAACTGAGTCAACATGCACTATTTGTCAAAATCGCCTGTTCTGGGATATAAATATAAATACAGGTGGAAAACCTCCAGGTTTGGGAGCCACTGCTCAGAAAATAAGGGCAAATATAAGGTAAAATGATGGACACTAGTATTTGCGCTGAAGCTAGCTCGCTCTGCCACACCCACTTCTTTGGGCTTTAGAAGATGGTGGCTATTCCACGCAAAATGATTATATCCCTTGTGTCTGTGCAACATCTGGTAACAGTTATTCCTCTCTGCAATGATGCAGAAAAGACACAACACACATACAAAGGGTGAAAACAATGTAAAAACATTTTTATTTTATTATCATTTCAAACGTTTTCTTTACAACTATCCTAACATCTTGTTTTATAACACCTGCATATAAATTTATTGCATTTAGAGAGAGACTGGGGACATTAAAGTCACTGCACGATCTCGTGTTTTGCGTCTCATCTCTCAACCACATCAAGAAAGGTTCAACAAATAAATTATGACATACGCAACACAATGGCAATAGAAAGATGAAAGGAAAATCAGACCATCAAAAAATGCTTATGAAAACAGATTGTCATATTGGTATAGCATTACATCAGCTACATTCATTGCAACTCTATTTTTAAAAAGTGTTAACACCTTACTAGAATAAAAAAAAATTAAGCCCAGTGATGCTACAAAAACGTTACTGAAGGCTGTGTTTTCATGTTACCTTATTAATATTTCCACAACATGTGTGGTCTTTATGCTTCTTTTAAACACAAGATGTAACACAGATCGTTATTTGGCACTCTACTAAAAAGTAGCAGCACAGAAAACTGAAGTTTAACACCCGATGAAGCCAAATCCCAGTTAGTGCCAACATGTGGCGCTCATATCTCGACGAGCAAATACTTGGCTAAATACACTTGACAAAGTTTGTTTGATCATTTCAGTGAATAATGGTCCAAATGGTACACATATGTGACAGACTGACAAAACATTAGCACTTTCCACTGACTTGTTGAATTACAGTGCATCATAATGCCAAGACGGTGTGCTGTCAGTTCAAGCAGCCTGAAACCTCATACAGGCATTTTGTTTCCAATTAGTGTTGATCAGTTTTTCATAACATGAAAGCTTTTTAAGGGTTTGACAAAGTTAAGCAGAATATACTTTACAGTAATGTCAGGTTTATCTTTGGTATATTATGGTCTTAATTGGAATATAATGGCATCCACATTTTAATTGTTCTCATTTAAAAGAATATTAAAACACAGCCACAAAAACAGAAGTTGCCCCAATGTTACATCCATCTATCAATGAATTAATATTAAAAAGAAAATGAAACTTGATTTGCTCAGAAGGAAACATTCAATGTGTTAGATTCAGTAAGAAAAACTTCCTAAATATATAACCTGGTAGCAAATAAACAGTCCTTAATAAACATGAAGATCAACTGTGAAACTGCAGCCAAGAGAAAAATAGGGTTTCTGTCATAGTTTCATAATGTAACAGTTCTGATGCACAAATGGAGAAACGTGTAGATAAATGGAGCAGTTCTGAAGAGAAATAATGGCAATCACAGTATCAGACATTTGTCTAGATTTGCCAAGAGTTGTGAGCAGTGCAGCTACTGGAGCCTCAGTTTGTGATTAACGGATTAACAAAAGTCCCTGTAAAGCCTCCTCTCCAGTTTCCCCTTGGCATCATAAACATGGAATCAAACCACACACCCTCACAAGCATACATTCAAACAAAAATGATCTCGGCATCAACCACACAAACTCTATGGAATCATAATATTAGAAATGTCTGAATAAAAGTATAAAAAAATGTTAAGACTTGATTGTCGAGCAAGTTGAAGCACCTGAACTGCTGAATGTGCACAAGTATGAAAGCACCCATGGTTTCACGTCTTTACAAACAGCCTTTTCAAACATGCTTTGAAAAACAAAATGACACTGAGCACGTCAGCGGTGTGACACTGCGTGGACTGAAATGAAGTCTGAGAGCACTTCTCATCTTAGCATCTGTCTCTTTCACCTTGTGGCCTTTTTACCTGCAGGTTGTCCACAGTTATGTCTGCTCAGCACTAAAGTTCATCCCTGTAGGCAGCTGACAGCATCTCGGGCGGCGGCGCTGCCCCTTTCAGGGTCTTGTGGGAACCCCTCCAATCGGTGCGTACCGAGTCATTGTCCCACAGAGTGGAAATCTCTGTGTCACTCACCCACTGGGGATCGCCGGCGTAATGACACGGCTGGACCAGGAGGGGGTGTGCACTGAAGGCTTGTAGGTTTCTGTTGGGGAAATGGGACTTGTATTCCTCACTGCAGAGAAAAAAACAGTAGATTTTATAGATTTTATTCATTTCAGACTTTTAAACATATTTAGTATGTCACAGTAAAAGAAAGTAACTCCTAAAATTAGTGTGCTACTACAGCTTTCGTGCAATTCTGCATTCATTATTAATACCACTCATTATTTTTGATTTTTTGATTTTTTTTTTGGTAATACACTGATCTGCCAGGAGATGGAGACAGAGGCTGATTTTCCAAAGACAGCTACTCTAAGCATGACCAGTATGTGGTGTGCAGTCACTGTGCGTTCTTAGCGGAGCAGTCAAGCATATCGAATCAGAATCACAGAGGTGAGAGAGCAACAGAGGGAGAACAGACAGAGTGGGCTGGCTTTAAGCCAGGTTTCCACACATAACAGACACTGCCAAGCAGTCTGGTCCATTTCATCTCTTACAGACAGCACTTCATATGTGTCTCATTTATGCAACTACATCATCACTGTGGAATGACGAGAAAAGTTGGCTGGTTAGGGCCAATGTCAGGAATATTATGGTTCGAAATGAAGCCAGGGTTACAAACACACTCAACAGGTAGAGCAACCACACTAGCAGTTGTAGTTATAGATATAAGGTTTAAGTTATAGATACACTTAAGATAATAACGTCACAAAATTAAATGTTAATTTTAACCAAAGTGATTAAAATTCAGCTTGAACATGAATATGCATACTAAATTTCATGCCAATCCATACAATAGTTTTTGTTTTCATAAAGAAAGCAAACCCCACGGTGGCGTCATAGGCACAGATAAAAACTAGCTCATTACAAATGAACTCCCTCAGGCTTTTTAAGTCTACGTGGCAAAAAAAAAAAAAAAGTGGCACTCCACTGGCATATCCCAGAAAAACATGCTGCCATAAAACCTGTACCTTATAAATAGAAACAGAATGATTACACATCTATTTTGAAACTCAGCTTGAGATGCACTGACCAAACTGACCACACATGTCACTATTGCTCTTTAATCTATAACTCCAGAAATATATATATATATATATTATATATATAGCACCTATAAATTTAGGCAACTATAGGGAAAATGTTTTCAGCAATTATGAGGTTTGCTTTAGTTTTGTACTTTTAGGAGCAGAGGGAGGTTGTGGAGTGTTGAAAGAGGAGCTTTATCACAGAATCAGTGAAGATGAATATGATGGTAAGAAACAACTATGAGTGAGTTGGCGTGATACGTACTTGGGATGTTTGTCATACATGATGGGGAGGAATTCATCAACAGGTAGCATCTTGGAGATTGGCTCAGCGTTGAGCAGTTTTTGAGCTCCTTGCAGGGAGATGGCATAGGACAGAGTCCAATACGAGTAGTCGGCCACCACCAAGTTACGAACGTTCTCCACTGGCTCCTCGTTCCCCGGATTCACCTGCTTCCTTCCTAAGTATCTGTAGCACCATATGCCAGAGTGGAAAAGGGGGTCAGATGAGGACAAAAACAAGAATGCAGAAGAAAATAAGCAAAAACATCTGAGTTCTGAAGTCTGCTGCACTTTTACTGTTCTTCGCTGCCAAACATGCTGGAAACGGTTTTTGCAGCATTTGTTCTGCATTTTGTGTTAAAGCATTTTTAGTGATGGAAACAACAACACACATTACAATAGGATGGCACTAATCTCATCTTCCTGCTGATAGATGCATTTGAAATTCTTTCACGTTGTGCCTCATAGTTTGTCTGCTCTTCTTTACAAGATTTCAATTAAAACCACATGCTTCAAAACATGAATCTGACATACAAATACACATCTGCATTTGTATACAGACAAGCAGGAAGGAATATTTCCCCCCCGAGACCAGTCAGTGCTGTTTAAATACGCTATTAGTGAAATGGGCTGCTTTCCTGGATGTATGTCTCTCATCAGATTCTTGCACTGATTCCTACATACCTTATCTTAAACTAGCTGCACTAACTCTCACCCTTAGCCTAACCCAATTAAAACAGAAGCCACAGGGGGAAGAAAAAAGTCTTTACATCATGTCCCAATCCAGCTGCATCTGCTCCACCTCCTCCATCAGTCTGAGGACTCGTCGTTTGAAGTTGGCCTGGAAACGGACGTCATCTTCAAAGATCAGCGCTTTGTCCAACTGCATGTCCACCATCTGAGGAAGAGAGGGAAAAGCTTTTGATTCAGAATGAGTAAAACTAAGCTGAACAAAATAATCACAGACTCTCCTGGCAATAAAGACCTTGATGTACAGTTAACTTTGCGTGTGTCCTCTCACCTCCTTCCAGATGTAGTAGTGGCTGAGGAAGCAGCCCACCTCTCCTTTTGTCAAGGTGCGTCCAGAGAAGGGGTCATAGTAGCCTGGCAGCAGGTCGACACCCAGGATCTTAATGTCACTACTGTTCAATGCACTGCACACACATACACAGGGATCATTATCCATATTTCCATAGACAACACACTGTCCTTGTTTCACAAAAAGACATTAGTGAGAGCTTTGTCTATCATTAGACTATCCTCCTCCATGTCAAACAGCAAAGTGAATCCCTCCAGTTGGATTCATTAATTGTGGTAAAAACAAGAATCATGAATTGATTTCTTTTTTTTCCTTCTCATCAGCTATTCTCTAATCTACATTTCTTCTCAGGAGCCACAATTTCTCTCTCTTTCTCAGGGAAACACTCAAAACACATCCGAGCGACTGTGAACACTGCACTTACTTTCCATCCACGGCGTCCACCACCTTGACGTCAATCTCCAGCTCATTCAGAGAGAACAACATCCGGTCTCGCCGGTCTGGACGGCGTCGCAGATTTATCAAATATATCTGAGAAGATATATCTGTCATTAATTTAACTTTTATTTCTTAAATGTCACAGTTGCCATGTATATAATTAACTCCCATCTGGTATTTACACAGCATTTTAATATATCTGATGACTGTGTCCCTAAAACACACTGCAGTGTCTCTCACCTCATCAAAGCCCATGAGGTCTCTCTGTTTGGGGAACATGTGGATGAAGCGAGATGGGTACATGGGAGGACCATCAACTTTTTGACAAACAGGGGACAAGGTAGAGATAAACACAAATTTAACCTACAGCAAAACAAACTAATGAAGATGCAGCTGCTGGGATGAGCATTAACAAAGGGATGCTGCTTGTTTCTTTCCATATATTTTTTAGTCTGTGTATCAGTTTGATATTTTACTCAGTTCATTGCATGGTATTAAGGATGAGTGAATCCAGTCTGTTCTTACTCATGGACTCAAGGTGCACGTGGACAAAGTTGAGGCGATCATCTTCCAAGGTGTGCTGAGGCTTGGCTGGGACGTTTAGGTAGCCGTAGCGCTCCTTGTTACACACGTACATCTGTATCTCTGAGCAGCCACAGGGATGAATCAGACAACAAATGAACAACTCTATAGGAAATGACTAATTAAGACACACATTCATTTACAGCAAAGAAATACCACCTTCTTACTTGTCTTTAAGTAAATGTGATTAAAAGGTCATAACTACAGACAAGCAGTACTCAACCTGAGGCCCGGCAGGAGAAAGCAAACACAATGATGTCATCATAGGGCCATGAGTACTCTTTGTGAGGAGGGTAGAAAGCCAGTTTCTTCATGCCCTTCTTCCTCAAATCCAGCAGCATGGTGGAGTGGACCATAGGCACCGGAAAGCAGCCCAGTCTGTGACGGTGACGAGTAGGGAAATACTCCGCTGTCCGACGATAATATCCCTAAAGAGGTGCACAGACAGATTTTCCTCACCCCTACCTTGCAGCAGATGACTGACCATCACCTAGTTTACACTCTGAAGTGTCGCTCACCTGCGGAGTGATACCGCACCAGTAGTTGGAGTAGGCTCCCTGAGAGTCCAGCATGGGAGCGATGACTGACTTGTTCTCTGCTATCAGCAGGTTGAGAGTGTCTGGATTGGTGAGGATATTGTCTGAATCGGCATACTGAAACAGAGACACAGAGGAGACAAAGGAAGAAGAGAAAACATCAGAGTGGTTGAATGTAGCATCTCACTGGAATGACTGCTGCTAAAACACCTTCTTGGTGGATATAACAACAGCAAAGTAGGAAAAGAAGGAACAATTGCCTCAGACAGGTCAAGGAAGCTACTGATTGGACTCACAAGAAAGATCATTTCACGACTTACCAGGATGTAGTCGGCCCAGCGTTTCCTGGCGAAGTTCAGCGCTGCCTGCTTCAGCTTCATCACATACTCATATCTGATGTTGGTCCAGTGCTTAGGACCAAGCTCTCCTGCATAGGACCTAAGACGGACACAGACAGCACAGATTATACTGGTATATTGTTGTAGTGCGTCACCCTTTTCTTAAATCCTTTAATTTACAACAAAAGGCTTTTTAAATGAATTTTTAATGCAGACTAAGAAATAAATACCAAGATACCAATAATTTAGGTAAATCTGTTTGGGAGGCTTCCTGAAATAAACTCTATAATCTAAAGACTGTTTATGTCTATCCACAGCTTAAAGTACACCAGGACTGTCACGTTAAAAAAAAAAAATCAGTGACTGTGAGCACATTAGTAGCATTCAGACTGTATAATTAACATTGGCACAAATAATTTCCACTAATGACATCGTCAGCTCAGACAGATGTCCACACAGAGAAATGGGTATGGACAGGCAGAGGCGTGCCACATCATTCCCAATTATGAAAAGCGAAAATGATTGCCATCTACAACTCTACCATGACTAATGGGCGAATTACAGACTTATAAAGGTGTGTTAATAAACTTCCTGGCTCACTCCAGTCTTCTCCAACATATCACAGCACATGAAGACGTGTCCTGGGTAAGATCTGCTTGGATTTTTACCTGGGCTACACAAACAGGAATCAATTTCTTTCAAGAGCACTATAGTGACAAAGTTAAGTACATTAATACTCTATTTGGACTTACGTGGGCTGGTCCATTGGTCTCCACTCAACATAATGGTAAAATTTCTGCATGACGGTAAGCCACTCTTTCAGTATGGCTGTGGTGTTATCTGAGTTGTGATCCGTGGCAGCCCTGAAGAGAAAAAAAAAAAAATCAGATGATGAATACAGATTTCCCAGACTCATAAAGATCAGTCAGGATGAACTGGCTTTGACTGCTGGTTATCTACATGGTTAATAGTGGAGAAATAACAGAACTCCACCAAATCTTTATGAGAAGCACAAATAATTACTACTCTTACCTCTGAGTGAGTGAGCAGCATGTTTCTTGTACAGTTTATCTTTAAACAGACTGATATGCTGCAGTTACCAGGTTATATTCTTCTGCTCTGCTTCTCTTTTGCCCTTTTTAGGCATTTTTGAAAAGACAAGTTGGCCATTAGTTAGTGAGGTGTGAAACCTCGTCACTCAGGATGGTAGTTTTCCATTTGAATCTCACTTCTACAGTCACATTTTACTTGGTGGAATGAAGGGGAACACAAAGATATAAACCCTAAGACAATAGTGTTTATAGCATGATTGATGCCTTCAACGTCTCCAGGTGTCACATAGAGACAAACAACCAGTCACAGTCACACCCAGTGGGAATTTAGAGTCACTGATTATTAGTATATGGGAAAAAAACCCACAGTTGGACCAGGGTTCAAACCCAGCAGCTTCCTACCCAGTAGGGGTAGCTGCTCGCTGTTTTTTGTTTTATTGAGGCCAGTTCTAAGAAAGTGTACAGAGCTGATCAGGATGTGGCAGTGAAAGGCAGCCTGCACTGGGAAAAACAGGGGAGGGGACGACGCTGCCGCTGCTGCTTTCACAAACTAATTTAAATGCCACTGACCTTTTCAACGGCTTCTATAGTCTGATAGAAAAGCAGAGCCCTGTACAGAACAGGCTACAGCCCAGCAGCGCATGCAGTCCACAGAGTCCATGCAGGAAACCCACCACACAGAGATGCGATCTTTGGGGTAGTCGAGTCTCTCCAGAGCTCCGAGGTAGTAGGGCAGGGAGTGAGCGGTGTTTCTGGCGATGATAGCGATAACCACAGTAGGAGACTGCATTTTGGACTCCTCTGGGTACTTTTCCTCCGCAAAGTAACCCTCTGCCTGGAAGACCACGGCCCCTAGAAGTAAAAAGCCCAGTAACATGGTGGAGGCTCCGGGTTAATCCAGCAGCACAGCACGTCGCCGCTGTACGCGTCAGCAGTCCAAGAAAAAAAAGGACTTTCCCAACTTTCCGACCCCCCTACTTAGTGTACGACCTGGCTAGTCTTTTTCCTAGAACAAATCCGGATCACACACAGCACAGCCCGCAGAGGGTTTCATTACAACTTCCGCTTTGACAGCGTAAACCAAAGACGAAGGCGTGATTGTCTGAAGACGGAGCCACAAATTAGGACGTTCAGCTGTCGGCATCCAGTGGAGAAACTCTGTCAGGGTTTGGGGGTCGTTAAAGTTACAGTTTCATAATAAATGGAAACTAAAACTGTAAAACAAAACAAAACAAAACTGTAAACATTTAAATCGCTTTGGGATCCACGTTAAGCCATTTGATTAGTTACAGCTATGACTCTGTGAAACATCCACATCCAGTGTTTTGTCTGGCAGCAGTTTGACAGATTCACCAGCAGAGGGAGGGTTTGGTCCAGGAGAAGGATCATATGAGCAGCTATGACTGAGGCCCCGGATCATAAGGAGGAAAACATAAAGGCCTTCCTGCACCTGCTTCAGAGAGGTTTTCACTTACTCTCACTTTTACTTTGAAAAGGTTCAATGCAACTTCTCAGTCCCTGCTTCTTAACATGCTGGATCAACCACCTGGAATATGAACATGCACGTAGTTAAATCTTCAGTCTTACTCTGGATGGAGAAAGAAACCTCTACAGAGAACAGAAAAAAGTAATATTGGGGGGAAAAACACATTTAAATACTATCTTTAAGGGAAATGATTTTTTATTAATGTCTAATGCTCAATTTGCTCAGCGCTCAAGTGAAAATCTAAAAGCTGAAGTGGGGGGTCGACAGGACAGGCTCTAAAAAAAGCAAAATACAAGAGTGGTGGGAACAGGAGGACGTGAATGGTGAAGAAAGAAGAAAAGAGCAGAGGCATAAATATGGGTGGAAAATAATAAGCAAAGTGGTATATAATGAATTTTGACTCTTTCGGCGGGCTCAGTGAATAAACGAAAGCAGTCATCGCTAACAATAGCAGCCCTGGGTTAAAGGCGTCATTTGTGTGGACAGGTCAGGGGGTTGAGGGTCAAATCTCTCCTATTCATGACACCCCAAGTGTTGCCACGCTCACACACAAACGCACACTCGGGCATACACAGATAGTGTATGTCAGGGGCACTTTCCCAGCGCTTGTGCCTGTGGCAGATCTGGGAGAGTTCAACCTCGGGTGCACTAACTTTTCACTGTGAGGTCAAGGGTGGAGATGGTGTTTGGGGTGGGGGGTGACAGACAGACGGAAAAGGTAGGAGAGAGAAAGGATAGAGAGGGGGGAGAGAGGAAGACAAAAAGAAAATCTTTATTGTTTTGAACTGCACTTACATGAGGATCATTTATGCATAGTTTGCCTCAACTAAAGGGTCAGTTCACCCACATTGCAAAAATAAAGCAAAGAAAAATATTTTCTCACTTGTCTTTAGTAGGATCTAGTCAATATGTTTTGAGAGGACAGACTGAGATCCATCAGACAAACCACAGAAACCCTGTTCCTGTTACTCTGAACAATCCACAGACCTCAGTGTAATTACTTTTCATTAGAACTACTGTATACTGATAAAAGGCTCTGTTTAAACTGGTGACAATGTGCTCTGTGGATGATCTCGAGTCACAGGCACATAGATTCTGCAAGAAGAGGTTCCAGTTTTTTTGTATGTTCTTTTCTGCTATTTTTGATTCACCACTATTGTACTAAAGAATCAGCGTTCTCTAGAGGTTGAGTTGGCAACTGGACTTCTAGTTTTTAGGTCGAAACGTTTCACTACTCATCCGAGTAGCTTCATCAGTCTGAGAGAAAGCCGGTATGGTATGGACACTTTCTCTCAGACTGATGAAGCTACTCGGATGAGTAGCGAAGCATTTCGACCTAAAAACTAGAAGTCCAGTTGCCATGACTTAACCTCTAGATAACTTCACCTGGGCGACTGAGAATCTCCACAGACAAAGAAACAGTGGAGATGTCAGGGAGAGATTTCCAAATTCTAGCACACAAAACCAAAAGCCTCTATATGGCTGGAAAACATTCCAAATACTATATGCATTTTTGGGATTTAGGTGAACTGTCCCATCAAAGCATAGTGGGCTCTGCCAGGACTCCACTGCTCACCCATGCTCACACACACACACACACACACACACACACACACACACACATGCACCTCGTAGCCCACCAGGCAGTTGCTATGCCACCGATTTCTCTTTCATCTTTTCTTTGCCCGTCAGAGAGCTTAAGTTAGTGTGAGAGAATGAGTGGCTGCAAGTTGGGATGTGTCAGAGTGAAAGTGTCACTGTCTTTGTGATCATGTGTTGGGACTGGGGCTGGTAGGCAGCAGAGAGTCGTGACATTCTCACAAGCTTCCGGGACCTTTATTGCTGCGGCAATAATCAATAGCTTTCCCACAGAGACGTCTTTTGGCTGGGCGGGTCAATACCTGTCACTCAGGGTCTGAGCCGTGGCACATACCCTCTTACTCAGCAGCTACAGCAGCCTCAATCTGTCTGCTCCCCTCCTCCCATGCCATCTTATATGAGAAGTTGTGTTTCATCTATTGCTTTTGATTAATCAATATGCTCTATACCAAGTGATATTCATTTTACAATGCTATAAAGCAGAGAAAAGCAGTGAGAAGCAGAAGCAGATGCTGGGACCATCAAATGTTTTTTTTTTTTTTTTTTTTTTTAAATCTTTGCTTGACAGACTGTTAAAAGTCACAGTCATCTAAAATGTTATCAATCCACGAATCAGTAAGACGAGGAATGTTTCCATTTTGCATGTTTTCGTGTTTTATTATAAACAGCAATTACACATTCATCACAAAAGTCCACAAGAAACTCTTTTAAAACTTTCACAGCTTTTCTAGGCTGTTGCACAATTGTTCAGTGAGTACATGGCTGCATTTTTCTCTGTGAAACTCTACATTCAAAGTTGCCTTGGAAATAAATTAGATGTGATGAAAGCTGTAATTAGTGTGATAATTTGAAAGACAGTGGTATAATTTTAGACGTTGCATATCGGCAATATATTTCATACAGTTGTAACGGAGTATATTTTGGTGCGGGGAAGATTGTTCAGCTGGAAAAAGAGAAAAATGTATGAATTTCGGTGTAATTTCTTTTCCCCCTCAGCTTAGTAAGATGTATTTTGTAACAGTTTTTTGCACATTAGATGTCAGCGAGAAGTCAATTTTCATTTGTCTCTTTGTAATAAACTGACTGTAAAACCAAATACTCAACCTTACAGATGCAACATTGTAATGGCCCCAGTGGACAGTGTGAAGACGGGGTATTGGAGAGCCCACAGCAGTATATAGATAAATTGACTGCCTGGCCAGTGGGCTGGGTGTTTTTTTTTTAACCCCAGGTGGCCAGTGCTGCTGTTTGACGCAAGCACTTAAACAGAATTGCTTCAGTAAAAAAACAAAACAAAAAAAAAACCGACCTGTGTACGTCAAATCCAGTCTTTACACAACAACACTTAGTCAGCACAAAAGAGCTGACGCTCACACCCAACGCCTTGGTAATGCCTGAAGTAACGCGATTATGAGGTCAGTGATACAGGTGTGATTGCATTATGTGTTCTCATGAATATAAAACAGATCATCATAAAAACATTTAAAAGGTTTATTTTCTGATTTGAATTTTTTTAATATATATTGAGTTAAAATGTTGCAAATAATATTACTGCTCAGTGAATTACTTTTAAAATAGATGACGGTTGTTACAAAGACAATGAGCCTCACAGTCTTGTGTAGTGTGAGACAGATGTCTTGCACAGGGGAAGTTTACTGATAATGACCTATTTAGAACATCTTAATAGCTCATTATCAGAAAACTTTCCCTCTAAATAACAAGCTAAAGAGCTTGTTATTTTCACCTTTATGCTGAGGCAAGTTATAATTAGTTTAGTGATTCCAGTGGAAGAGGCGTGTTGCAGGAAAACCACTTTTTTTTCCCACTTTTAAATACTCTGATAGAAATAGCAATTTCAAACAGTGCATTTATTCAATGGTTTATTTGCTTTTGCATCTTTTCGTCTTGTGAACATCTATTACAACAATTACAGGATATTTGTGAATGCCCTTGTGGCCCATGATCTCTACAAAGTAATGGTGAGATTAGTGTGGACGTTTCTGCTTCTCATCCTCTCTGCTACTCCCTGGATGGCGCTGTCCGTCGCCTCGTTGCCAAGCAACAGTGCAGCCACTGTCAAAGAATTCTGGGGGATGTTTAGGCAGCGGCATGCCTTGGGGGAAGAAGTGTGTGTGTGTGTGGGTGTGTGGGTGTGGGTGTGGGTGTGTGTGTGTGTGTGGTGGCAGCAGAAGAGAAGTAGGAGTGTGTATTGGTCTGAGCAGGGAGCAGCAGGACACACTCACTTGTGCATTTATATGAGAATTTTCTTTTAATCTTTTAATCTCAGCCATTATGCCAATTGGTGATTCTTCAAGATTTGTTTTACTTTCATCAGTGTCACACAGTACACCCGTAATCTCTGATTAGTCAACTTCTCTCAGTGCAAAGAAAACTTGCTCTTCACACTCACACAAATGTATGTTTGGGCTGTTTGCTGTGGTTTAGCCTGGTCACAGGGTCAGTTCCTTGACTCCCAACAGCAAGCAAAGCAATCTCCTCTCACTTTAAGTGCAAAATAAAATAACCAATTACATGAAATTTCATAAACAACACATACAAGAAGCAAACGAATATGCAAAAAAAGCAGAAATACATATTCAACACTGTGTAGGAAACAATGATAATGATAAACAATAAAATGAAAGCTATGTTGTGTGTCATGGCTTAATGACTTGTACAGCCCTTCTATGACTCTGTAGCTGGTTTGCTTAAATAGCCCAGGTTGTGGACATCATATTTCCTGCCTATCTCTAACACTGTCTCCTTTAAATATTGCAAGCAGCCTGTACAGATGAATCAGTATTACTGTTTGCATGCTTGCACTGCTGCTCCTTAACAGCTCTCCATGGATGGAGCAGCCCTGTGTGTCTACTGAACCCATTCAGAAAAATCTCCTCCTAGTATACATTTGTCTGTTTGACTCCATGTCCAGGTTTTGCCTAAGCGCTCTTCCCACTATAAATTCCAATGACATTCTCTGCCACTGTGTTGCCTCTCTCTCTAACCTCTCTCTGCTCTGCTCCCCATCCTCTGCAGCCGTGCCCTAGCAGCAGGGAGGAGATGCCTTCACCAGAGGAGGTTTATTTTAAGGATTCCCCTGTTCCCTTTGTCTTCTCTCTCCTCTCAAGCCCTCGACAGGATGGTTTCATAGCCCACCCTGCAGACTGGGCCTCCCTCTCCCCTGCCAGGCCTTTTAGCCAGCGGGTTAAACATTGATTTGTGAATGGAGGGAAGCACAGTGGCCCCTGCGTAGAGTGCGGTGGTTCCCCACTGTTTCTGTGTGTACACACACACACCCCTACTATACACCACCAAGACTAACAGCCAACATGAAAGCTACTGAGCTAAAAAGCCCTAATTCAACAACTGCAGCTAGTCGATACTGTTTCAGGGTTTTAATTTGTGTGTGTGTACGTTTTGCTATTTAGACTTTAACACTTTTGATTCGATTTTTTTTTTCAAATTGCAAAGGCAGACGATTCTTACATTCACAGCTAGATGTTCCCACTAACTGAAGCCAATTACATAGAATTTAAAGAAAGAAGCTAAAGGAACTAAAGGCCTAAAGGAGCATTATTTTGAAGGGACAAACATATTTCTTATTCTTGGCCTTAAAACCTCTTATAACCTAAAAAGACTAATGTATCTAGCTATATTAATGTAATTTGCAGTGAACTAATACACTTCTTGCCCATGTTTACTGCAATAGAGAGCCACAGATCATTTGTTGGACTGTCTTTTTTTTTTTTTTTGCAATATATAAACAACAGTTTTCAATCAAATAACAAACTCCTGTGTAAATATGTTTGTATTGTTGTGTATTTCCACAATTTAACCTAAGAGTGTCAAGACACTTTCCACCCATTACCGTGAGCACCATAAGTGGGAAAAGTGGATGTCAAGGTGAGAGTGAAAGTTGACCCTCTTGACTTCTTACTGGGTTTCCAGCCTCCAGAAGAGTCAGGGCATGAAAAGGCTGAGAGAGAGGGAGGGAAAGAGGGTGAGAGGTTTTGCTGTTCACCTCTCAAAAAAAAAAAAAAAAAAAAAAAAAGAGCAATGAATGAGTGACTGGTTGAATGAATGAGAGGCGGGCTGGGACTGAGAGGGGCTCCGGCCCCGTGGATCAGCAGAGGTTAACTCGGTTTCTTCAGAGGGATGAAAAGGGAAAAAACGGATTGGGCTTTAGAGAGGAGGACCCCCTGCGCCCGGGGCGGGATCAGTCAGGATGATTTATGAGAGACAGAGACAGTGAGACAGAGAGAGAGAGAGAGCGAGGAGGTGGCGTTTGTAAGCATCAAAAAGCTGCAGCGCAAACGCAGCATTCAAAAGTGCTGATATGCACGACATGAGGATGGGTTTGATTCAGATTCCTTATTCCAGAGAGAGAGAGAGAGAGAGAGAGAGAGAGAGTGAAAGAGAGAGGGGCCTTCTCATGAATCTCTCCTCTTGCATTATGGCCACATTTTGGAGCACTTACACAAAATCGGTTTTACGCGTGAACATAAAAGTGTGCCCACTCTCTTGATAGGATTATAGGATTTTTTTTTTCATTAACTAATATTGAGTTACAGAGCAACATAAATAGAAACGCTCAGAAAAAACTTTCATTTGGTTCTGCATTCTTTCCACCTCTCTTTTAATGCTTGTAAAAATACTTAAACCGATCACATTAGTCACAGTGTCCATTATTTAACCAGGTGAGCCTGCGGGCTAAAAGGTTTAACCTTGACATTTAAAAAAAATTTTTAAACAACTGCACAAGTGCAACATTTACCACGTTTATGTCCACTGCAGCCGAATGGATCGCTGCAGTTTTGCACTCTCTTTGACTTTTATTGCATATTTTGTGCATGAAATCTGCTGCACAAAGGTTTGTCATTACCCAAAGACAACACGGCCTCTGTCGTGCCATCAATCGTTTGTCACATGCGCGTCATATAATCCTCTCATTTTCTGTCACTTTGGACAACGCTTGCCAAAGAGGCCTACAGTAGGCTGCCCTTTCTGCAGCAGAATGGCTGCACATGGCGCTGAAGGCACCGCTTTATGTCCAAGTGCCTGGTTACAGCGTTGCACTAGTTTGCTCACACAAGAGAGGGGGGACAAGAGAAACACTAAACGTCATGCAGTGCGGTCAGAGAGTAAACACTGTCGGGATTGTAATCTCTTTTTGGTTAGAAAATAGGGCTGTTGTGTCTTTAAGAGGGGCTGCTGGTCCCTCATCGCAGCTGCTGGCGTGTGTGTGTGCGTGCGTGTGTGTGTGTGTGACATAGAGGACAGCGGAGATTCATTACTTAAGCAGTACAATGGACATTTATCACCCCATGGTGTTATTCAAATTCAGTACCAAGCGAGGACCTTCTCCACTCCTCACTCCGCCTTGTGTCGCGGCAGCATGCGTTTATTGTTGGAGCAGCGTAAAGAAAAAGCCAGGAGGGCAGAGAGACATCCATCCAGTCAGCCAGTCAGTCAGTCCGAGAGACTCGTAAAGGAAGGATGGAAGGCAGGCAGGAGCGTCTGTCCGGAGTGTACGAAGCCCGTTGCTCTTACTGCTCCTCGGTCTCTTTTTGTCACCACCCGAGCTGCTCACTGGGGGCCATTTGAACAGAGCAGAGATCCGAGAGAACGCACGACGTGGGAACTGAACCAAGGACGCACCAACGGGAACTAAGGGGTTTCCTTTTTCTAATATTCGATTTCATCACCAGCTATAAAACAGCAGAGGAAAGAACATAAACGCTCCAAGTGTCTTTCTCCAAACAGAAGAGGACCTCTTTTTTTTTTTGTTTAACATCCGTGGAAAGCCATTGTGCATCTTGAGGCACCAGAACTGAACCGTCTTTCCCTAAATCGATGACACTACACAGGTGCAGAAATGGCGTTTTCCAGCCGTTTAAACCTCGGACTTTTAAATGAACCGAAGTCCGGTCAAGCCTTTTGATTCCTGTGTTTTCCGACCGTATTCAGACAGTTTAAGAGTAGGACTCTCGGTTGAACCAAAGGGGATGACATTTTACTTAAAGATGCAATGGCCATTCAGCCATCTTAAGGGCCCAGAGGTCTGAACAGACTTGGGGTTAACTTTACAACTAGCAACCAGTGTAAGGATGTGCAGTGATTAACGTTTGCAGGAAGAGAAAGTAGGCAATAAGACGCGTGCAGGAGAAAAAGTCTGATTGCAACGACCCTTCATTAGCATTATCAATTAGTATATGATGGGCTTTCTTTTAATGTCAAAAAGAAGGGATCGGTTTGTAGCTGACATTTGTGAAGTGTGTTCAGGGATTTGGGATGTAGTTCGGAGGAAAGTTACACAACAGGCTGTGTCTGAATCTTTTAAATCTCAACATTAACACTGGGTTTTACTGCAACATCTCAGAAAGCCGATTTTATTGAAGGGAAAGAGAAAATGTAAGAGAAAACGCTGAGCAGTGACCGTCAAAAATAATACACGGCACTGAAACTGACCATGTTGTAGAAAAAAAAAGAGAAAGAAAAACAGTTTTTGGTGTCAAACGCAGCCAACACTGTCAAAGGGCATATAGGCAACCGCAGCAGGTGCACCCAGAGGCCTGTGCAATAAGCGCCAGTGCACATTTGTGATTTAAATAATCAAATGCTTAATTTCTTTTTTTTTTTTTTTCATCTTGGCAGAGGATATACAGAGTCTTTAGCGACTGATTGTCCAAACGCAATTCTTGAGTAAACTCATATTCAACCCCAAGAATTGTGTATGGACATCTGTTGCTGCAGGCTCACATTCATCACTGCTGTCTTTGGCCAAGCGCCACATCAAGGACGCAGACCCCCCACAAAACCACAAAAGAAGGCTACAGGAAGGCCTTTAGTCTAGTTGTATTTTTAGAACTGTCTCATTTCAGGTAAGACACAAATAACACTTTGCATGTTATGGAGGAAAAAGACGCGGGACTGGGCCAATAAAGTGGAGGAAATCTTACTTTGCCTCATGTAATGTGTTTTTCGTTGTGTGCGTCCTGGATGGCCCGATTGGTATTTACATTTTGTCGAAGATCTAATCAACGGTGTTTGTTTTAAATGGCACGTATCGAGTGGAAGCATTGATGTATCGACTGTGTTTGGCAAATAGTAGAAAGCAGTAAGTTGAGTGCTCACGGTGAGGCCTGCATGCAGCACAGACGCACGTTGTGCATGAGCTAAAAACTGGGCCGTCACATAAACACGAGAGCCAAGAACCTGGAGAATAAAAACCAACGAAGGGGCCAGAAAATATTTTCGACAAAAAGGTTCATTTGGCTGGAAAATAGTTTTTTTTTATATTAAATTCCTAATCATTTATTAATATTCCGAGAGCACACTTAGAGCCCATTAAGGCTAAGCTTAAAGCATATGTTGTAGCAGGGCAATTAACCACAGATATATTGGTTCGTAAAGACGCACGAAATCGCATTTATTGCTCCTGAGACCAAATCAGAGGCAGATTGCTAAATGTTCAGGTGCTGCAGTATTAAAAATAGAAGCAAAGCAAAAAGAAGAGGCCTGAGAAATTATGCTACCAAACACTCATCAATCACGTGGGTCAGTCTTTGGCCCATTAGGTGTTTTTAGATTTTTATTTTTATTTTTAACTCTATTAAAATAATTTCACTACTATTTAAATATTTTTTTCTGTGGAAAAAAACTATTTTAACTGAGATTATTAAATATTGAAGATAATGTAAATATAATAATAAAAACTAATGATTATTTGCAAATTTGTTGGTCTAAAAGATGTTTTTTTCATTTTGTTTCATTTTTTGGCTCTGTAGTTGTAGTCAACAGTGTGTGTGTTGTTGCTGAACATTAAAGGTAACCTTTGTTAATTCCAGGGGATTAGTGTATCATGTTTGTTCTTGCAGAAACGCATGGAGACAAGTGATTTCTAGTGCTGGTCTTAGAGGGATTTTTTCCAAATAAAAATGTATTTATTTATGTATTTGACAGAAAACTGGTGCTCTCTAAAATCCTATATGGTTTTAATATTTCAAGCTTTTGCGTGGTTTGCGCACGCGTTTTCCCAGTGTTGAGCAGAAACAGCTGCATAACAGTGTCTTCAATGTCCAGAAGGAAGCTCCCTATTAATAATAATAATCAAAGATGCCTCTCATTGGTTTGTTCAGCTTTCTAGCTTCGTTCACACACAACGAACCATGCCCTGAGTCTCAGGACTGGACTCGCTGCAGGGAACTATGGGAGCCTCTGGGTGTAAAAACACGACATAGAGCGAATCAGTCCATAGCTGCTTTAAAGGCTTCATTTAGTAAATAATCACAGATTGAATGAGGACACGCACAAAACGTTGATGTTAATATCGGTGCAGGTTTTCTCAGCACAATGGAAATATTAGGTTGAGATGTTTTCTGTGTAATTCAGGGCTGCAGTGTTGCTGTTTTTCATTCCTTATAGATAATGCAGTTTTATAAAGCGATCATTCTGTCAGTGATAGTTTCAAAAAAACTAAATCGATGCTATTATGTACAATCATAGTGTAGTAGTTTATTTTTATTGGCCGGTGTTTACTTTATGGCTGTTTACCAGAGTGGAGATCACTGCCACGTTTTATACTCACTGTTGTAGCCTCAGCAGTTCGGAGCTCTGGTACACGTGTGATGGGGAGGCCAGCACAGGATAAGCTCTGCAGGCCCAGGTAATAAACCGAGCCCTGCAGGACTCTGCTGCACAGGCTCAAGGTTTTCCCACTCTGGGAAAGGGAATCATGTGTGCAAACCCGGATTTGCCCACATATTGCACAGTCTCGTGCAGCATAATGCACCCGGTAACAAATGAAAAGATGTAAATCTGCCCACATAAACTTTGATGTTCGTAATATAATGTCAGAAAGGAAGCATCGTTTAAAATTATTAGAAGCATGCAACCTTTAGGTTTCTGATCACTTCCTCCCTCTAAAAGTCTGTCTCTCTCTCTCTCTCTCTCTCACACACACACACACACACACACACACACACACACACACAGTAGCTGCCAGAGGCCTGCACTAGCTGACACACAGTGCTGCGTTTTCTCCTGTCTAAGCCCCTTACAGCCTCATTAGCATTTCCTTTCTACCGGCCATTATCGGCCGGTTTCCCGTTGCAAATCGGACTCTACAACCGAGAAAAGGTTTTAGGTCGCCCCGGGCGTTCAGGGGAGGGCAGCCCAGAGGCTACACCTCGACCTCCCGCGGTGGTTCTGTTCACACCCCACCCACCATCATCACCACCAACCCGCACACACACATGCACACACACACACATATACACACATACACACACACACACACACACAGACCCTCCACCAGCCTCTTATGAATATTCCAGCTGAGTAGGGCTACTGGACGGTAATATCTCCCTGAGTCTCGACTAATCAGCCTAAAACTGCAGTGTGATCACAGAGCTGGGCTTACATCGATCAGATAGAGGCTATCACCAGGAATTATCGAAGCGTGATGTAAAATCCTAATTGGGAAAAGCGTTTGGATACAGGCCTCTGTGTGCGGCACAGGAAGGTATGGACCCTGGCACCTGAAACTGGACACACTGTTCAGTGAGGTTAAAGCAGAAACACAGGAAAGTGTTACACAACATTCTTCACATTAGAAAACAAATTCATAACTGGCTATATTTAATTTTTGCATATAAGAATGACATTTTTCTAAATGATACCTTTACTTTGAGATTTCTGGGCTAAGTTTATAACAAATATTCCTTATAGTCAGAAATTTTAGGTAAAATGAAAAAAGAAAACTTACATTTAACGTTTTAAAATACCCATAAATAATTAAAAGTGTAATACCAGGAATTATAATTGTGAAATTATGGAAATATGTTTTTAAAAATAAAAAAAATATAGCAAACTGTAATTACAATAAAAAGATTTTTTTTTCCAATCACAGAAAAAAGCTCTGTAACAGCTTTATAACACACCACAATGGAGGTCTCAGCAGATTTAAGGGCATTTTTTAGGTGTTTATGTTTTTCGTCAACTCCATCTTGGTTTGTGTATCATCCACAACCAGTTGCTGGTATGTAAACACATCATGGGACAGCACCATGACACAGGTGTAATCATTTGAAATATTTTTGTAAATTTTTTTTTATTGTAAATATTTTAAAAAATATTTAAATATTACTTTATAATTGTTGTAACTGACATCAACTACCACTGAATACACACTGATATCTAAGTACAATTATTAGCCAATTTCATTTGTTATAAAGACTTTTTTACATATGCAAAGTAGATTTTTCCCCTTTCTTTTAAATTCTCGTGAGTGGAAAATCATTTTATATCTGAGGTTAAGGTTGTCTTTTACAGTCAAACTAAAAGAAAGATGCCAGGGACATGAAAAAACACATGCCTACCACCATACCTGTTAGTTGACCAGCACAGCAAGAGCTTTATGTAAACGCCCCTCGAAAAAAAACAAAACAAACAAACAAAACCCCCCACAAATGTCAGTATTTACAGACATGTTCATGCATTTTCTTTCCTACAGTTTCCACATTTTCATCTCTGAGTTTCCATTCATTCCCGCAGACCACCATTAATCACCCCAGTCCTCATGGTACAGGTTGACACGATCACATTGTCCAATGGGGTGACATGTTGTTGGGATGTGGTGGAAAGAGCAAAGGGTTGGAAAGGATGTGGAGAACAGGCTATTACACAAACAGGGAAGTCTTTCCTCGTTCATTTCCTATCCTCCATGAAGAGTAGAAATAAACACAACGTTGTCTTGTTCTTGTAGCTGGTAATCCAGCTCCCCCTGAGGTTTAGAAAACACACACAAACATTCAATATTCAAACGTGCGTAAAACTCAAAGGAGAAATATCTGTGTTCATCAATACAAATATGTTTATTACTCCTGGATCCCCATTGGGGTCCAATCAATGACAAACTTTTCATTTCATTTACATTGCGTGTTGCATCCTGTAATTGAATCAGTAGATTCAACTTGAAGCTTTTACGCTGTGTGTGCATGTAAATATGTGTTCACATATGAGGCCCCAAGGACAAACTTGTCTTGCAGCTTCCACATTATATGAAACATTAACTGACTCGGAAAAAAACAACAATCTCTGTATCAGTGAGCACACGGGCTAACCTTCACACACAGCCTTCCTCTTACTGATTTAAACTCATTAAATCAATTGATATAGTTATGGGGATCTATGTATGTAGGCTGAATGCTGCTGTAGGCATGCTGTGGAATCACAATGCTGTAATAGTGCACTCTGAAAACGGACAAAAGAAGTTAATGTAAAATAATAGGTGTGCACCAGAAACGCACTCGCACACTCTACACCACCTGACCATGCTCACCATTAGCTCCCAGTCCGCATCGTTGATAAGCACCAGAATTCCAGGTCTCCTGTGGGGAAACACATCATTTTCAGATAGAAGCATTTTCCAAAGGTAACATAGACAGACACACACACACACACACGTTGGAGCACATGTATGTAAATGACAGGTGCAGCCACAAACAGTTCACATGGATCACAAACAATACCTTTGTATGCATTAAGGGAAGAAAGCGATACACAGCCTCTGGCAGATATAGAAATAAATATATATAATCAAATTGCTTTGAAAAACTCAAGTAAAATTAATTAAAGAGGTGCTATAAAAAATTAAAACATTCAGTAAAAGAAAAATTAAAAAAATAACATTTTACAAGCTCTGTAATTTTTTGCTCTGAACATAAGTCAAATTAAACCATATTTTGAGGGAAAAAAATCAATTATTACTAATTCAACTCTTACAAATCTGAGAAGTTTTTGAGGCAGATGGTTGTGACATAGATCTTTTGTTCGCTGGTATTAACTTAGTAACAATTAATGTAGTTAATATTAAAAAAAAAAGCATAAGTGATGAAAGAATTTATAGTAAACTGAAGGCCAGAGAAAACTGTAAATCAAATTTTGAAAATGTACAAAATGCAAACACAAGCAGGACTGTATTAAAAAAAAATCTCTGGTATAATTACGTTAATAAACCGTGTTAGTGTAAATGACTACATGTGTGTGTCTCATCTATGCTCCAACAAGTATAGGATCATAAATGCCCGCTTATGTTATGTAATGTGGAGTAAATTGCTCCAACCTTAAATATGCACAAAGCACTTGTAACAAGGGCCGAAAGTAATGAGGTTTTTCAAAATAAAAGCTGTGGATGTAAAAGACTAGTGAGAAAATGGGAGAAATACAAATTGTCACTAGAAATTAATAGCATCCAAAAATACACAGTAAATAATAATAATAAAAAAGAAACATCACTACCCTTTTAAAACAGTATAATGAGATCATGGGGGAAGGTAACAGCAGGCACCTTTGGGTGAATTTTTTTCTATGTGGTAACAGTTTTGTTATTGTGGAAGGCGAGATAACGCCTGAGACAGATACTGATGCTTCTCATATTGTACAAACAAGCTTCCATCCAACTTGCTGATGTTCTGTGACGTCAGTGAGAAAGGGCAATGTGAGAGGGACCTGAGAGAACAAACATGGGAACAAACACACACACACACACACACACACACACACACACACACAGACAGACAGACAGAGGGCTGCACTGAGGAAGAACAAAAGAATAGAACAGGGTAAAAGATAGATTGTAAACTAATCACAACCCATAGATCTTTTCAAAAGATAATGAAGAAAAACCTTGATGATGGCTTGTTCAAAAAACTGTGTGTGCTGCCAACACAAAGTATACACAAACACACACATCTAATCCATAAGGTTTATAGGCATAGCCAGCCCAGCCTTTTCTCCATTCATTGGTTAGGTTGTGCTGTAAATAGTCTTGCACAAAAGCAGCAGTAAAAGTCTGGCAGTCCTATAGAAATGCTGTGAGCCCTGGACACAAACCTTCACACATTTACACCCATGTGCATACAAGCACACAAACATACACACACTTGCACACAGGTAATCATCTTAGTGAAACCTATAACCCGAAGGCTAGATGGATATTTCTGAAAAATGCTTCAGAAAGACTCACAATATAGCTCAGAATTGTGTTTAAAGGTTTAACACACTGACAGTCGTTTTTATACAGCCATTTTGATCAAATACTACTACCATATTCTGAAATTTTAGATTTTGTTCCAGCAGTGTGATGCATTACATGTTATTGTTACTGTGCACAGATCAAGTGTGTGTCAAGTGCACACACACTCACACAGAGTCTCCCTGGACAAAGAGTTCAGGCCTTTCCTTCAGCAGGTTCTGTTGGATCCAGACCAGCAGCTGCTTCATGTCCCCTAGAAATCACTCACACACACACACACACACACACACACACACACACACACACACACACACACACACACACACACACACACACACACACACACACAATCACAAAGCCCATACACAGGCAGACAACAGAGGTCACAGTTTAGAGGTTAAAGGTCAAGGTGCATGGTTCCAGCCCCCTGGTCGATGTGACGCGACAGAAGCACCAGGCGGGACGAGGCTGCGTATGTGTGTGTCTGCGTGCATGTATATTTATGAGTATATGTATATGTTTTGGGGGGAAGGAGAGGACACTGGAAATGGGGGAAGGGATGATTGATGCCAATGGTCGACAGTGACATTGTTCACCTTGGTTAGAAAGAAGTAAAACTGATGATTTGTATGTACAAATCTAAAAACGAATGAACAGATCGGAAAGCAAGACCCATCAACACCTGGACATGTAATTTTAGTTTAAAATGGAAAAAAAAAAAAAAAACAAAAAAAAAAAAAAAAAGCCCCAGTGATCTCAAATACATACACATAAATGCAATTATATTTCAATCTAGCTTCATACCTGTGGTGAAATGTTTTATTTCTAACCAATAAACTGCAAATTCCAATTTCAGAATAGTCACTTTCTATAGTAGTCGCACATTAAATGCACTGCTTTTCACAGCTGAGCTGGAATATCACCCACGCTTGAATTTTCTGAGTCTGACCTCTTGAACAATCAGACTGACCTTGTCTGAACAATAGGTTGAGCCTCACTCAAACCGACTCAAAGCCTCAAAGGCAACAGCGATGAAAGGTTTTCGGATAAATCCCCTCTGAACAACTAACAATGAATATATTATAGTTATGAGTATTATAAGCATTATGATTCAAGGTGCTTTAAGAGCCTTTGACTGTTAGTGCTGATTTCATATAAAATATAGATTTTCTAATATAAATAGATAAGTATTAGTGTGATGAAGACCAACAAATCTGATTAAAGCAAGAAAAACAAAATACTCACATGTAATACTTTCTCATAACTGTTTCCTAGTTGTGTGGACATATGATCACAGCTGTGAGTGTATGATCACAGCTGTCTACTTACATGTACGTGTGTGTGATGACTTGCGATAACACTTGAGAGCAGGACTATAATAGCTGGTAGCAATATCACACACACAGGCAAACACCCACATCGCCAAAATTAACAGCATCGGCCTCCTTAGCCCCATTTACACAAGAACAAAAAGCCAGGAGACACAAGGTACAGCAGAGAGTAAATAAACAGGAGAGGAAGAGGAAATACAGGAGCGCAAAAGAAACCGAGAGCAGCAGCAGCAGCAGCAGATGGAGCAGATACGAGGGTAGGACGACGACGGCGAGTCAGCCCGAGCCAGGTGTAAGAAGAGCGGTGAAGCCGTGGCAGGTAGGCGTTGAATCACTCAGGGATTCAGGGGTTCAGCTGGATCAAAGACAGTGTTAATATAATAATAATAATAATAATAATAATAATAATATTACAATAAAATAAAGACATCCGTTTTGACCTGGAATATATTCAGAAAATTGTAGGGAAAAAACGTTGCAATTTGTAGTGAAGCCAAATTTTGCTTTTGCTTTTCTTTTGAATTAATTATCTGGGTCCATACAGTATACATTTACAGGCTTTTGCTTTGTCTAAATTCAAAATTAGAGGCTTTCTGGTGTGTGAAATCTTCAAAAATTTCACCCAAACCTCAGCCGTTTCTGGGGTTTTAGATTAGGAAAATATTTTGAGAGGGGTGAATTAAATTTCAAACCTGGGTCCTCATATATGACAAAAACATTTGATTTTGTTTTACTTTGGAAGAGTCGTCTCCCAGAGCTCAGGGCTGAATTATTCATCCATAAAAACACAGAAATTACAGTGCTCTGATCCCAATCAACCAGTGCTGATTAGAAAACATAAAATACACATACCCTCAAGATAAAAGTGAAATAAAAGCTGAACTAAGAAGGCATAAAGAAACATTCCCAAAGTTATAAAATAAATGTAAAAAAAAAAAAAGCCTATTTGCCACATTTCGCTAATGACAATAAAAGATTTATGGAACAAGGGATTTCTGGAGGCACCTGTCTGTTCCATGCAGCGTCTATGAGGGCAGCAGACTGTGGGGATCATATGTGATGTGTAAGGTGTGAGAGGGAGTGAGCGTGTGCGTTTCCACATGTAGTTGCAAGCCTTGTGTGCGTGGTGTTCAGGTTAATTGCACTGCTGTTGGCCAGCTCAGTAGGATAATGGTGGTAGTTTTCTATGGTTCCAGATCTTCATAAAAAAAAAGACAAATACCTCACTTTGCAACACACACACACACACACACACACACACACACACACACACACACACACACACACACACACACACACACACACACACACACACACACACACACACACACACACACACACAAGTAGGCAGTGAATATTGACCTGCACCTCTGCAGGGCTAAAAACAGAACTAATCACTACAGCAGTCATAACTCCTTCTTTGTGGTGACTCCTTTCTTTGCTCTCTCTCTCTGCCTTTGACTATTGGTATTTTTCTCCACCATTACCCCTTGTTCGCACTTTCACCCTCTCACCCATTTACTTTTTCATTTGCTCTCTCTCTCCATCACACACAACCTCTCTCGTAAAACCTGCTCTCATCCCCACTTTCCATCTCTCCCCTTTCTTTTTATTTTTTATTCTCCTCTCTAAACACACATACACACACAAGCAAACATGTTAAAAGATGAAGACAGAAAATAAACAGGCTGTCTGAGCCCAATGCACAGGTTGGTGATAAGTCAAACTCGCATCACTTAAGCTTTTTACTACAGAAACAGTCACTAGGTGCTATTCTATTAATGGCTTTCTTGTAAAAGGTTACGCTGCTCTACAAATTTAAATCATTCTCAGCCTGAAGCGAAGACACAGGCTTCTGTCAATGAAGTGTATACCAGGTGAAAGACAATTTAAGAAATAAGGAGTTAGAGAGATGATGGGGGGTAAGAACGATAACATTATGAACAGACTTGGAGGTGAAGGTTCTTGATAGCGCTTTGTGGTCAAGGTAGACGGGAAGGGAAAATGAGGGAAGAAACAGACGAGGCAAAGAGGGAAAATGCGTCACAGGCTCCTAATGCATCTTGGGATAGCAGCGTTGTACGGGTGGAAAAGCAGACATGTAGGGAGGGAAGCGAAAAGGCGCCATTTTGACTCTGATTCAAAAACTGTGTCTGTTTTTCTTTTGTGTGTGCAGTTTTTCCCCCTATCCTTCTTTTTTTGTTTTGTTGCTTTTCAGTCTTCGTGCGATCATGACAGTCATTGGGGGGGGGGCATGCTATCCATCTTTAGGCTGATGTAAGGGGGCAAAAACTGTGTGATCCTTAGACCACAGGGGGTTTTGTTGTGTGTGTGTGTGTGTGCGTGTGCGTGTGTGTGTGTATATATGTGTGTGTATCAGAGACAGAGAGAGCTAGATAGAAAAAGAGAGAGAGTGGATGGAAAGAGGGAGTGGGGGAAGGGTCTGTCAGTCGAGGGTCATCAATCACTGGCTGGGGTCAAAGAGAAATACGAAGGATTCAGAAGCAATTATATCTGCCTTCACTGCCCCCCCCCCCCCGACTCACACACTGATGTGTAAGGCAAAAATACTTGGGATCAGCAAACGAGACTTAAGATCACAATAAGCAAATATATTGAGGAAATGTTATTTCAAAGCGCCTGCGCTGCCGTTAAAATTATGAACGCCGTGGACTATATGGCAAAAACCACAGCTTTTCTTTTGTTGCACGCAGACACACAGAGGTCGCCCGGTCCAGCGAGGTCATAACTGGGTGAGATTCCCTGTTCTGGTCAACTTTTGTCTTTTTGTTGGCGTGGTAACACCAGCACCATGTTCGAACACCCTTTGTTTAGACCAATACTGAAGACATACATTGCTCACATTTGTTCTCTCGCTCTGTAACGCGCACACAAGCATATATACCATCACGTGACACTAGGCAGCTGCCGGTTTCTCAACGACCCAGGTCCTGAGCTGGGTTTGGGAAATAAAATCAGGCTGCAGGCAGGTTTTCTCTCCTCCATGCTAAGTTAGTGACCCATAGTGGAAGGAACCTGAAGGCCTTAGAAAAATAAAATCTAATCAGTCTGGATCCTCAAGTAGAAAACCTTTTATGAATTGAGAAAGGAGCACACACCTGATTCAGCTGGGAAAAAAAAAAAAAAAAGACGAGCTCTATCACCATATCGCTCTTTGTGGTCCACAGAAGCAACATCCCCTCCTCTCACTCACACACACAGTTTACAGGTATGTGTTATGTTAAAATTAATTTATAAATTGGTTATATTTAAAATTATTAGTTTCTGTCAGGTTTTACTTTGAATTGTGTCGGAATAACAGACAAATATATTCAGAACTAACACGTGTATTCCCATTGCATGCTGTTGCAAATATACCTGATAGTAGTTTCACAGTATTATTTGATATTATCCAAAGCCCTTCATTTTTTGCACACTTGTTGGTTTCACTTTAAATAGGTACAATTGATGGTGCTCTCAACAATAACCATTATGCTATAGTGAAAACATGGTTTTGATTTTTATTTATTAAAAATCAAAAAGTGAAATCTCTGATTTGCAATAGTTTTCAGACTCTCAGTGGTGACATTCCAGACCGTGGTCATCTACTCTACTGTGCAGATGTTTTAGGCACTTTAGATGTTTTAGATTCTTATCACCCAACACCATCAGATATTTCATTTGTCCTAGGTACACTGTGCAGCACTGTGTCCAGGACAGTAAGCCCATAAAGAACCCACTAGAGTTCATGAAAAACTATTTTCAGAGGCAAGAAGAACCAGGAGTCCTGTAGCAGATGGTCTGACACCCACAGAGCCCTGATCTCAGCACTGTGGAGTCAGTCTGGGATCACATGAGAAGACAGAAGAGACTGGGACAGCCTGAATCTACAGGAGAAACTGCTGCAGGTCAAACCAAAGAGAACTGCTGCAAATACTGATTAGATTTAGCTGTTTTTCCCTTTGCTGCACTTTGTATTAAGTGTGTTGATAAATTAAAAACTATTCATGGCCTTGTACTTTGCACTGTACAGTAAGTCCTGATTGTTTTAATTTAGAACTGTGGAGAGACCTAGAGGCACAGATGCTTACAGATACTTTCCATCCACTATGATGGTGCCTGAGAGGATCTGTCAGGGTGAATGAGATTAACCGTCCAAATCCAGGAGTGCGTAGAGTATAGAGACTTTCCCTAACTCAGAAACAAACTGCAAATTCTGCAACCACCCTCTTTACCTAAGTCCCAACTTCACTGAATTTTCTATTGTTTGTATTGTCATTATTTATTGCCAGAGACCTACAAGTAAAATGTGCAGCCATTAAATATATGTACATATAAAAAAACATTATTTGCACATCTGCAATTTTTAGATAACAGTCACATACACTCATAGTTGACTTACCTCTGGCTAAAACGAATACAGTCTAATACAATAGTCCTGTAATGAATCCTCATTTCAGTTGAACTGTACGGCCTGATACAGAGACGTGTTGCTGTTGTTTAGGATGGATAAAAAAATGTGTCTGTATAGCACTGTATAATATCCATCTGTGTGATTTATAGTACATGCACTAAAGGCTGTAGAAACCCTGAAATTGCTTTCATTGTTCTCATTAGGATCGTTTCTCATCTCCAGATGCCCTGAGACGCAGTTCTCTGACATCATGTCTGACCCTCTAAACACAGCATTTCTTTTTAAGAACAGATTTCTTGAGAACATCAATTGCTTTTTCTCTGTTTATGTTATTACCAAGCTGGAAAATTAGCCAAATAGAATAATGCTCTAATTATGGCATAATGAGACAGGTGATACTCACAAGGTTCTGATTGGCTTGGAAGAGTCACATGATGCTCCTTGACGCCATTAAAAAGCAGCTCTGCTCCTCCTCTAGACAAATAAAACGTCAGACTGATAAAGTGTGTGGATTTGTGAGACATTCAGAGTCATACAGAAAAACTGAATGGCCTCCTATACTGTTCCAATTAACTTCTTTCAATAAACAGTCTTTTTAAAAAAATAAAAAATAAAAAAAATAATAAAACAGGATCAAAGACATGCTACAGACAAGTCTAGTTGCTGTTTTAATATCGGCATTAAGTAACCAAAATCAAGCAGAAACAAAAAGATGTCAGAAATACACCGGACAGCATTTAACAACACATACATTTAGGTAACCTAAATAGGTTGTAGGATTAAATATATAAAATCTATATACCCCTGGTTTCTGTTATTCTGAATCTGAGCCTATTGTAGATACTGTCAGATGATAAAATTTTTTGTCCACTGAGATTTATACAAGTGTGTCTATCATTTTATTATCTCTCTATCGTAATATTTAAGCTATTGCAGATAATGTGGCAAATCAGTGAGCAGGGCAGCTTTATGACAACACTGCGTTTTCTTTTTTTTGGACCAACTTAATGAACAGTTTTGATTTATCAGGTTCACTGATTCACTGATTTAGTTTAAAAGTGACATTCTTGCCTGACAAATTTAGTTCATTCATTAACACTTTAGCCAGAAAAGTGATTGGATAGTCATAAAAAAAAAAAAAAAAATCAATATCAGGATTTAAAATTACATATATAAAGTACTTTACATTGTCCACCGCTGTATAGACATGTTACACAATCAAAACTAGAGACTTGATGTTTTTGCTTTCAGCCTCAAATCAAACAGTGTTTTTTGACGGAGTTAGTGACACAAAGAAAACTGTTGTACTTTTACTATGAAGCGAACTGCTCATGATAAATGTGAGAGATTCTCTGTGCTGGCACCTTGACTGTAAACTCCAATTTAGGATCATGCCACTGGATGCAGGCAGAACTTGCACATCTGGCTTGGGTCTTTAGGGGGAACCAGGAGACGTGACCACTCCCAACCTGGATATATTAAGAGTCCTCCTGACTTTGCTCTGGCTCCTCAGAGAGGCGGTCTTTGAGGTTATTGCACACATTGCAGTCTACAGGCCAGATTTTAGACCCAATTTTAGGGGTGCTCAACATGTTAACTTGTTTTGTAATCTGCCCTGCATGTAAAAACTATTTAAAAGAAGAAGAAGGATGCACTTTATTATTTTAGCACTGCAATTATTCTCCATTAACAAATGAAAGAAAACTCTATTGTATGGTTTACAATAGACATAAGGGGGGTAACTTTGCTTTGGTGAGAATGTGAGGTCAAAATGATGATGAGCAACCAACTGTTCTATTCGAATAATGTTATAAATCAATATGGATCAATTCACGCTGCTTATTAGATTATTGGATGGACAGGAGGACAGTGATAGAAACAAGGTGAGGGAGCAGGGTTAGTTCTCAGATAGACCCTAAGCATATGATCCTGTATAAATGCACATCCTCCTTCGGGGCTGAGCCCCCCTAAAAGTCTGGTACTAGGATCGCCTCTAGTTCAGGCTCCACAGGGCGACAACATGAGAAGATGTTAAAAGTCGAGTTGTCAGAACTGTTTCTCCTTTTCATAGGCTAAATCTGTAAAGCTGTCACATAATGTCGCTCTGCTTTTCTCAGTGTAGAGAAAAGAAGCAGTAACGCGATGAAGGATATTTCATAAACAAACAGTTTTTACACCGACTCCAGGTCTTTAGATAAACCATACATAAATAAACTACTACAGCGGACATGTGTTATTTTGTCTGAGCCTAAATGCTACCGGGACGTTTAAACAGGCACAACCAACCACCAGAAAAGCTTTTAAATTCACCTACCCAAACTCCAGCTGAATCGCTAAAGGCGCTGCCATGTTGTAATCACATGCAGGAAGTAGTGGAGCGATAGTCGGAAGTGACGTATTTGTGACGGCACATGACAGGTTTATTTTTAAATAAAATCTTTTTTTAGACAATATATTATTATTTAACTAGTCATTTTATTTATCTAAATTTGTAATTGCACTGTAATGTAAAGGAACTTGGAAAAATTATTATATTTAAGCCAAACCTGAAATGGCATTTTTGTTTTTCCATGCTTTTATATTGAAAATCTAAAACCTTTGCTGACCAGGGTAGAGTTATCTGACATGTAGGTTCCTGCCTCATGAAGGTTCCTGCCTCTTCTCTACTCTGCCTTATGGTGTTGCCTCTATCTATTATCTGATATTTCCTTGAACTTTATTTAAGGAAATCATCATATAGGAAGATTATTATTAGTAGGCCTACAGCTACATACTCTCTCTCTTGTTCACACACACACACACACACACACACACACACACACACACACACACACACACACACACACACACACACTCTATGCATATGCCTGAGTACATTAAAGTGTGCAGATACATAGCATGAGTGTGTGAATGCACATCTGTCTGCCTCTCTCCCTCTTTACATACATCCTCAATCATACTGGTGACAGTTCCAGTCGCAGTATACAGGACTGGGAGGCTGAGGTGGGGGTCGGATAGGGGGTTGGTCAGAGGTTTGAATTGCAAATCTGCTGCCTTCTGTTAGTGTCCAAGGTTTTGCAGGCCCATCCCTGTCTTCATTCATGTGTTAATGAGGAGTCAGTGCAGGGGCAGATAGACAGATCGACCACAGGCCTGGCGGGGCTGACACAAATGTGAAGCATGGATAGGAAGGCAGGCGGGAAAACGTTGCGGTCCTCTGATGGTGGAGGCAGCTGTGAAAGTTACTGCTGTACACTGTTACTGCTTGCAGTATTAAACCCCAGTCAGGATGAGTTATATCCTCGCAAGTGGAAACAGTCATGGGTGAGCCCAGAGGGAGACAAAGAGGAAGAAGTTGGGATGTGGTTGGTATTTTAATGGGTATAATTTACATGGCTGTGACGTGAGTTATCCAGGAATGATCATGCCATCACTGGGTGTCACATCACGTTTGCTAAGCTGCCTTGAGGTTCATGCATTTCTCTTAAAGATGGTGCACCATACTTATTTTTTACTCTGATAGATTTGTTTTCACACCTAGAGTACATGTAGAAAACAAACAGTCTTTTACATAAATTTGATCTACACAAGCAGTTGCAATGATATCATTATCATTTTAACTTCTTTACAGGTGCAAATACACAAATTCAATTTTGAAGCAAGATGCTTTTGAGAAATTTTACCCTTTTAAAATAAATATCCAGTCAAAGATGATGCGAAATAGCTGTGTGGGAAAAGCTCAATGCCCATTACTATGGTGCCAGTGTTACTATTTGAAACATTTAGAAATAGAAATTACAGCTTCTTCAGTTTGCTCCCTCTCAATATGGGGCCCTTAATTAGATAATATTATATTCTATGCACAAGTTTTGGTGATTCTGACATGACAATCAAGGCTATTTCTCTACTTAGACACACTGCTGTTCCTAAGCTAATATATGTCTTAACCAAAATTCAATCTTAATTATTATAGACACTTTTTGATTTTAATAAATCTTCCAAATCAAGCAAATCCACAGCCAGACTTCCACAAGTTAAGTTTTCACCTCACTACAAATATCTGCCTGTAGCTGGATGTCAGAAGTCAACGGTACAGTGCCAGGCACCAGCTATAGCATAGCCAGGGTCACACATGATCAGATGACAATGACCCACACAATGGATTAACTATAAAAGAACTGGGGGGAGAGATTAGGGGTGAATTGATGACGGTTGGCTGGCTGGCTGGCTGGCTGGCTGGATGGCTGGCTGGCAGGTCTGGGAGATCTTGGGACTGTTTCAATAAGGAAAATAAAGACCTGAAATTAACATGTACCATGATACCAAGCAGAGAGAATCCTCTTAGAGATTACATCCATAACATGTTACGCCTATGGAACTGTATGGAAAGGGGAGACAAAGAGCAGAGCGAATGATAATTTTCTATTGTGGCAGATCATGTGCCGATCTGTTCAGTTCTTTTCCATTTGTATTGTTCCTTTCTGTTGTACACCACAGGTTTTGTAATTTCATAAATGAATTCATTCTTCCACTTTCTATTTTTACATGACATGTTTCACCTGCACCCAGAACCCCCACCCCCCCCCCCCATACGCCCACACCCCCACCCACCCCCACCCAACCACCAACACCACCATCAAAAGCCACAGCAGTGTTCCTGCAACATCTGTGCTGTGGCACACGTACACACACATGTTGACAAGCACACACTGATACACAAACACATGTACGGTCACATGCAAACACACACTTAAAGTTAATGGATACTCACTCACACACACACACACACACACACACACACACACACACAGAGTCCATCTGTCTTTGTCTCCCTCCCACTGTCATCGCCATGGACCTGTCTGCAAAACAATGCGTGACGCCTCGCACCACACGCCTGCTCAGTCCACATTTTCAGTGACACTGAAGATCGTGCAGATTTTCATTTATAACAAACATTAAAAAAAAAACATTAAGAGAGTAGCTAAAGTGCCCATGGTCCAAGAAATGTGGAATTGCAAGGATGAATCAAAAACCTGCATGAGAATGGTCATCTGATGGTGAAATGCTGTCCCCTGCTGGCTACGTGTGTGCATTGTAAGAGAATGGCTCCTTCAGGACTATTTAACTGTTTACACTGATTCAGTTCTAAAACAGCTTTTTAGGAGTTGGAGCAGCAATGTAATAGTAGAAATGTACTTTTCTTAGCAAAGTTAAAGTGAAAACTATTCAAACAGTGTATCACATGCACATCACATTATGTCCCAACAAAGAATAAAACTCACTGACACAAGCAATTATTTTATTTGAAAAAAAGTGAATTTCTATGTACAGTACGTAAAAAAAACATGAGATCAGTCCCAAGTCATTTGTCTTTTTGCTTTTCAAGTTCATCTCATAAAGTCCTATTAACATCGAACAGGAGAATCCACACACAGAGCATCCCTGTACAGCATCCAAAAGAGCACAAACAAAAACTTATTCCATCATCGCTCTTTCAGTTAGCAGATCTCAAACCTAAACCAGCAGGCATCCTCTTCATTTCAAAACACACACAAATGTTTTTCATGTGTCTGTCTTCCTGTTGCATTGCATTACAATTCATGATTCAGTGTTTTTCACTGACTAAAGATCGCCCCCTGTTGCACAACAGTGGGAACTGGTCTATACAGCTGATCTGTACAGAAATGTGGCTTAGGATAGTGGGACAATCAAACAACCATTTTTTTTGAATAATTTGACCGATATCTGATATGACTTTCATTTTTTCATCTGTTTGAATAACAAAATGTTAGGAAGAACATAGGATAAAGAGTTTTTAAAAAAAAACAACATGTAAGACTTTTTAAAACATTCTGAATGTGGGTCTGCTCTTCAGGGGTCTCAGACTTGGTTCCAGTCCTCTCAGGCTCTCATACTGCAAATTTAACACTCTTATTTAACACTGAACTAAAATGCGATCCCAGTGAAATAAAATGATACAGATTGGTTAAGCTCTATCTACCTCAACACAAATTCAAAACCATACAACCCAAAACATTCTCTGTAGGTTCATGCCATTAATTGATTCAGATTTTTAAACTGCAAAAAGATGAGCAATGTAAGATTGTTTTCATCTGTCAAGTGTCCTGAAGGTTTATCCACAGACAGGAAATACATTCATTGAAGCATCATGTATATTTCTCAAGTTTGACAAATCTTTCTGTTCCAGTTAGTTTAAAGCAACATTTTACTTTGTAGAACATTTAAAGCTGCATGCCATTTGCATTGTTTCTGTAAATTGATAAACTACAGATCCACATGGCTGAAGCATGTTCATAAATGTCTCTATACTAAGTGAAACATTGCTTTAAAAAGCGAATGTCCAAATTTTCCGCTGTCTCATAGCGTTTATTTTAATATTAAACTCCTGTCAAACAGCTACAACAGTGGGAGATTTGCTTTGTCTTCAACGTTTTTAACAACTCACAAAGCCCTCACACTGAAGTTACATTACTTCTGCAAATGTTTCATTCTGATACATTTATTAATGCCTGCCTGATACATTTTTAATTGGATTCAATGGGACTGCTTGATACATATTTAATGAAGTTTTACAAATATGGTTCCGTCAGAATGAGCACTGGCTGATTCTCATGGGTTTGGTGAAGCAACGTCCGTAATGTTCTGATAACCTTTGATCATAATGAATAAATAAGACAAAAACACATGAAACATTAATGAGACACAAAATTAAGGAATGTAAACATACGCACGCATACAGACACACACACTCACACAGACAAAACATCTCTATATGAGCTATGTAAGTTATTGTTGTCATTTCTGCTACAGTATGTGACAGCAGTTGTTTGAAACAACAGAGTGTCTGTGTTTTACTAGAGCAAAGCCAAACTGTGTGGCTTTGTTTGGCCCTTGGGGGATACCGTACACACGTTACTGTTCGTACCAAGCGGAGAAGATGGTCACCCGTCTCCCCCATCTTGTTTTCCATTTAGCTCGTCTCTTCTCTGTTGCCATTTAAATATTTTAGCGCTAATAGAGGAAGTCGACAAGGACGAACAGAAGCAACTCCACGCCATACCCAGAGTCCTCAGTGAGTGCAATTCATGTTATAAGTGAGTAAACCTGTCTTCTGTAGTCCTAGTGCTCACCGCACATGCTCTTTTAGCTGCCTCTTCATTCACTCTCACCCCCCCCAGTGTTCACGCTGGACTCTTCCACATCCTCTTCCATGATGAAAAAGACCATACCACGATGAGTGGTGAGCGCAGATGGGGTGGTTTCCCAATGGCGAGTGTTGGGGCTGGTGCTATAGCTCGCTGTGGCGCACGAGAGGCTCTAGCTTATGTGACAGGGCCGTGAGGACCTTGTCAAACTTCTCGTAACGCTCTGATTGGCTGCCCTCAGAGCCACGGCTGCCCCACAGGAGACGCATCTGAAACTCCGTTTGGAAGATCTGGTAAATTTCTGCTCGTTCCTGGAAACCTGAGGGGGCGAGTAGAAGAGGTTACTCGGTGTGGAAAAGTCATAATCACTAATCATGGTGAAATAAAGGTTAAATAGAAGTTATCTGATTGTATCCAAAACCTTCACAGTCTCAAAAAACACAATACAGTTGTTTAAACAGCTAGATCTGTCCTTGACACCCTGTTCCCAAGTTTAAGAGCAAACCTAGATAGTTACATATAACCTTAATGTTGTTCATTGGAATAACACTACAGAGAATTGACCATGTCTGCTTCTACATACATTCCTTCCCATGGTTTTATTACATAATTCATAAATCTGAAACATTTTCAACCAAATGTAACCACTGTATGAAGTAAGCATCTTCACATTGCTTTAGAGAACTGTTGATGGAAGGAGCAGACTGAGGTCAGGATGATCAATAGAGATATAGCAGAAAACAGATGTGAACTGATAGCTATTGACAGACTGTTCAATAAAGCAGTAATAGCCTAAAACTGAGAACTAATGAGTAAGTATTAGGGATCAATACAATTAACAAAGGAACCACAGATGCATGATCATTATCAAACTAATGATGTCATGACAGTAGCACATTGTAACAGAACAGCAAAACAAAGGGATGTGGTGAGAACATTTCCTCCCTTGGCCTTACCCTGTAGTTTGGTGTCAGCGTTGGTTCTGTAGATCCCACCGTGATGTGCGATGGTACGAGCTGCCTCCAGGTGGTACATGACCACATCAACTCCTGTCTCTGAACTCTCCCACGGCTCCAGGGCCTCCCCGAGAGCCACCCCTCGCTCCAGTAACGACAGGACGGGAATGATGTGCGGGAAGGAGATGTTGGACAGGACACTAGACTCTGTAGGCAAATATTGATTTGTAAATAAATACAGAAACTCACATATGTACAAGATACATGCACAACAACACAAAACCAGCAGTTTTCACTTAAACTAGAATCTCACCTTTGCCTTCGTTCATATTTTTCATGAAAGGCTTGAGTTTCTTCTCATATAGAATAGCGCCCTCTGTGTGTCTCTGCCGCAATGTCATCCACGTCTGCTCCAGGCGGGAAATCTGAAGTAATGAGTGATAAAACAACAAAATGTAAAAGTGCATTTGAGACAAAATTTCAATTTAAAAAAAAAACTGAAGTTTTTATGCTAATGAATGTGATATTTATCTGTATCTGTCTTACCTGTGGCAGCTCCAGGGCTCTCATCACAGCAGCAAAGCCGAACATGTTGCCCAGGCTGTTTTTCAACTCTGCTGCTAATTGGATGGTCTTATGGAGCAGGGCTGCCCTCTCTTCTGTGCTTCCTGTACAACCTAACAGGTCCACTGCCATCATGATAGACATAGTGTAGAACCTGAGGAAATATAACCAAACAACAGTTCGGACCACACTCACTCTCATGTCAGCACTCAGCTACTTAGCACTAACAAAAATGTCAAACTTTTAGATTTTTAAATGAGGGAGTTACTTGTCAGTGGGGGAAAGAAAATGCATATTTGCACCTTTCTAATAGGTCAAGTCTCAGCTGGTGTCCATGTGGAAGTGTCAGTAACTCCAGCCCTGAGGATACTCCCATCATCCTTTGCATTTCTGGGGTCACGCCCAATATTCTAGCAACCTGCACAAGAGTCAAAAAAGAGGGTTATTTGCAGATACAGGTGGAGTGTATGTGTGTGTGTGTGTGTGTGTGTGTGTGTGTGTGGAGGTTTTTCTTCTCTGTGAATATGCTCACATGCTCACATTAACATTTTCCTGCCTGCCTGCCTATTGTTGTTTGTATATTTGCTTAGCTGTTGTTAATGTATATTGAACTGTCCCTGTATGCACAGGTATGTGTGTGCTTGGTATGTACCTTGCAGTCCACGATAGTGATGTGTTTAGCTGTGGTCCTTGCATCCACCTCAGCCAGCAGCTCTTTGACTCTCTTCAGCACCGACATCTCCAGAGGCTTATTCTCAGCTGGCATAAGGCAAGACTCATACCTGGATTAGACCACATTAGAAAATACTGAATCACAACACAACATTAGCACTGGCAAAGACATCTATCTATCTATCTATCTATCTATCTATCTATCTATCTATCTATCTATCTATCTATCTATCTATCTATCTATCCATCCATCCAGATAAATACGTGTTATATATAGCTGCCAGTTTTTCCTAGTCCTGTTAACAGTATGTCACAGGGGACACTTGGATGTCCAAAGACGCAGCCTGCTCCATCGCTGCAGCTGCTGCCCACTCATTGTACCTGGCCATTTTTACAAGCGTTTACAAGCCTCATGTGCTGTTTCCTCCCATGGCACCGTAAACCAATAAAATACAGCACGGCATCTGCTGGGTCTCTGACCACAGAACAAAGTCTTCCCTCAGGCTATTTCCCACCGGATTATCAGCTGCTTAGTCAAGTCTATTTTCCTGTCCCTGCTCAGTCATAGGTGTGCTATAGTTCATATGTATCCTGCGTGACAAAAAGTCAGCATGTGTGTTGAACTTTAAACAAACCAAACTTAACTGCTGAGAAAAATACTTCACTGTAAAGAAAGCAGAGCCACAGCTGGGGGGACCAGTATGGTACTTTAGGAAAACACTAACATGTAAATTATAGATTTAAATAGTCAACTTTGGTTTGCTTGGACTTTTTAGATCTCATTACAGCTGAGCCACCAATCTGACACACTGCAGAAAGTCTGCCCACGAAGTAACTTGATATACAGCCAAGGCAGGTTCGGTATTATCATAATCCATAGTTGTTTGTATACTGTGGTTTTTGATGTGCAAGGGAAAATTTGGCATCTCTGGGACCACCCAGAATCCAAACTGTCAACTATATGCTTGACAATGTAACAACGCATGTTAATGCATTTAAAGTATTGAACTAGCTCATGAATTCCTCTCTTGTCACTGACCTCCTCAGCGGTAACCCAAATCTATCTTGTGTTGTGAGTCCTTTTCATAAAGTACTCCGGATAAGGTAAAAAAAAACACACAAAAAAAAACATTACAAACGCCATAAAATGCAAGTTTGGAAGTCTAGTCTTGGGCCTGTATGTGTCCTTTACCTGGATGGCTTGAATGAGGATGTGGTCTCCACCTGTGGGGCAGTAAACATTCCCTCTCCTTCCTCCTTTTGTCCCTCCTCCCTCCCTTCTTCCACTCGCAATCGCTCCACATAGCTCTTAGTCGGAGGTTTGGGGGGCCCAGCAGGACAAGGTCTGAGGTCACAGTAGCTTCCTACAGTTTCTGAGGAATGTGATTGGTAGCTGGGATGATGGGCGGGCGAGGAATGTGCTGAATGAGAGCTATGCGCAGGATGCTCTGGGGGGTTGTTACTGGCTGAGGGACTGAGCTGAGGGTCACTGGAACGACGCATACCAGGGGAGGGTGAGACGACAGCCAGGACCCGCCCACCTGAGTGAGTTCTCTGTCTGGAAACTTAAAAAAAAAAAATAAAAGAGAGAAGAGTCGTAAATTCTTTGTGTTTGTAAACATAAGAGAGAGTGCATTAATTATTTGTGTGCCTGAGTTTGTGTGCTGGCACTTACTACCACTATACGGAGGAGTCGGAGTTTCCCCAACAGGTGACAAGGGGCAGCGATACTCCTGAATCTGGTCCATGCTCATTGCACAGTTCCGCATTGCGTCTTTATGATGGTGTATTGTCGACGGGCTGCAAACACAGCAATTTTAGGGTGTTAAAACCTTGGATCTGGATAGGTTTTAAAAGTCTGCGTGGTACTGAAAGGAAGCTCACAAAGCAGTGCAACTCAGGATGTCAGATGACAGGAATGGTGTGGTTAAGGGTGTAAATGCTAATGATTTCTGGGTGAGAGAAGGGGAAGATATTTTAGAAGGTGTGACCATGTAAAATACTTACTTTACTTCATTATTATTTATGAATTAAAATAATATCTAGGGCTTTAAAACAGGAGCAGAAAAATATAGTGAAGGGAAAAATAAAATGAAGTGATTTTTAAAGAAGATAATCATAATTTTAATGCAAACAGCTCTGGTAGCTGTTTGTACCAGTCATGCCCATATATTTAGACATCTTTGCCATCTACAGCCCAGTGTGTCATTGACAATGACTCTGTCTCATCCTTTAAAGGCTTTCTCAACTATCCATACTTCTAGTTTAATTCCACTGTACATGACATATTTGTCTGCTCCTTTGTAGATTCAAGTTTCAAAACACTTTGTACTATTTGAAACTTGCATAATCCAGTGCAGAAGTGAACAAGTCAACTTCACTCTGGAAAGACTGATTCATTATTTGGGGATATGTGAATGGTGTCTGTGAATGTGGGGAGCTAAGTGCATTAGTTTAGTGCTCAGAAATTACACTAGTGTCACAGACACAAACACACACAACCTGCAGCTGGGCACAGGTTCCGGGTCTGGTTCTGGTGGTGCCTTTGGTGTCTCAACTGGACTGGGACTGTCTGAGTCACTGATCATGTGTACAACATAAAGTAAGAATGAAACAATGACTATTAATATGAAGACTGCAAAAAAAAAGTCATTATTGACTGCTCAGCTATTGTGTTTTGGGACAGAACTCAATTTCCACCCCTCAAACACTCAAACACTCCACTCCTGTTTCTCCCGGCTCACCTGTGAGGTATCATTTTCTCGGTCGTCAGCCCATCGGTCATGGTGACACTCCTTCTCTTGATGTACGCTCCTCTCTGACTGGACGGTGAGTAAGCGGAGCCTTGCTTGCTGTTGGACAGTGCAAAGGTGGCCTCCAAGTAGCGCAAGGGCAGAGTCCTGCTGACTGGACAGTAGATGTGAACACCACTGGACTGGGAGACTGGTTTGCGCTGGCCTACATAGAACCGCACAAGCTCCTGGACTGAGTCAAAACTGTCAGACTCCAACATATACTGCACCTGAGGATGATGAGAGAACAAAATTAAATTTTTTTTTTTTTGCATAACTGCTGTAATTCTGTAATTAGCTTGCAGCATCAACATTTTGTAGTGAGGAAAAGTAAAGTATGTATGTTCACTCTAGAGCAGGAGCCTACCCTTGAGGTTTTGTAACCACAGCAGTTACAAATTTCTTAGAATGAGGAACACAAAAAACTGCTGTTCCTCCTAAATTCTTTTATTTCCACACCATTTTCAATGGATTTTAGTAAGTAATACTCTAATAACTGCATAAAATCTACAATTAAATGAAACAGAAATCAGCAAGCAGGAAGACTAATGTGGTCAGGAGGCTGAGACAGACAACAGACACACAACTGGTCAATGAAACACACCCACTCCAAAATTAGCCTCCACATATAACTCTGTCACCAGGGACAATAAGGGAAAACAGGCATGGAGGATGGATCCTGAATTGCACACAAGACAAGTTTAAATAGTAATGTAAAAATATGTCCAGTCAAGTATGGTGCTGAGCTGAAGTGAAATGAAAAGTGAACACTACACAATATACAATATATAGTCCAGTGACGTCCAGAGGGAATCCAGATTCAGTGTGAACACAAATGTGACTAATAATGTTAAGAGGATAGACAACAAAACAATAAAATATTCTCTAGACCTACAGATATTGGAATATAATGCAAATGCAAAGCACGACATGATTTAATTTAAAATTACAGAATAAAAAGATGAGAGTACATTGAACAGGAAGGTAAAATACATCACATATAAGTAGATCAGATAATAGCGGCATAGTACTGATGAAACAGATGGTCAGTAAAACCTGAATACCTTGGTCTCATTGGATTTGACCAGGACTTTGCTGATCTTGAAATGCAACACCTCGTTATCCCATCGACAGGTCAGTATGAAGTCACTGGTCAGGGAATCACGCACAAGGAAATCTCCATTACGCAAAACCAGAGTCTCTGACACCTAGACAAAAAAAAAAAAAAAAAAAAAAAACGCAAATGGATTAAAGTTAGTAAAAACAGACAAAAAAAGCTCAAATACTAAAAGAGCAAACATGAATCACTGAGCTACAGCATGTGTGTGAACATTTTGTTTGTGACACTATGACTGCTGAATAATTGAATTTAGAGAATCATGATTATACCTTAGGGCAGTTTGTGTTGCTGAACCAACTATCTCTCTCACTGCCAAGCTGCCTCTGCCATGCACAGACATTGATTTGGCAATGACGGATAAAATGCCAGTGACGATAGCCGGAATGGCTTTCTGAGGATACGTTTTATTGAGTTCAACACAATTGTAAAATTGAAACTCATTTTGAATTTATTGACAAAACAAATAATCCAGAAAAGCAATCTCCTATTCATGCTCAATAGAACAGCTTCAGGCTGTACATCGTGTTGATTCCAAACACTGCAGATGTGCCTCTTGTTTTACTGGGAAGAGATCACAAATATTGATTTAGAAGCCATGTAGTAAAAGAGAAACATATTTCAAACTGAGCAGTATTCCCTTTAAAAGTACATGAAAGGAGACTGCTGAGGTGGAAAGTTTTAAATCTGCTCAGTCCAGGAAACAAGGCCTAAAATTTTCAAGGCAGCCTGAAGTGCCACCAACCAGCAGGAGGCAGTATATACACAGCTCAAATCTCAAACCAGGTGCAGGACCCTCTTATCTCATCCATTAATAAACATATTCCTGTTGTGGTGACTTTCTGTAGCTGTGTTTTTTTTTTTAATCTGACAGTTTGAAACAGAATTTATGATCAGTGTTATTTATAGGACAGACACAGTGGTCCACAGTGCAAAAACTGCAAGTGTTTACTGCACAGGATGAAGAAAATGAGCTGGAGGGAAGGATGGGATTTCCGGGTGCTTATGTATAATACGTGACCACAAGAGAGTGTGACGGAGGTGTAATCACTAAGTACTGTTTTGGTTACTGGGGGGTTCAGGGTTTCCCAAAGCATAGACAGGGACAAATCTATGAATAATTAACTATTTTATGTAAATTAAAAGAGGAAAGACTCACAGATGGCTGATTTGAATCTGTGTCTGTTGTGTGCGCATGTGTGTGAGAAGCAGAGGTTGATCGAGAGGCAGAGGTTGTGTCTATGAACAAGTACCCTCCATGTGCGTTTGTGGATGCACGGTCTGTTGTGTGTGTCTGAGTCTTAGTCACCAGCTGTGAAATTCAATTGCGGACATCAGCAACACACGCAGCTGTCTGTTTGGCAGAGTTTCCCTCCTTCTGAACGCTAAAGCAATTTCTACTGAGCTGTGACAGATGATGGGATTCATTAATCAGTGTCATTCTGTGTGTAAAGCATTTAAACTGTGCTTTCAAAGCCAGAGACTTTGGCCAAGCAATCGCTCAACTAACACTTTCGGTTGACAACCACATCAACCCACACACAAATACTATTATGCTTCTACTTTTATATCATTTAATTCAGGTTTTTTTTTTTAATGGATTATGAAACGCTGGGGATTGAAATATAAACCACAGCAGCAACACATTGTTTTTTTCTTTTGCTGCTAATGAAAGTTCGGTGTGTAGCAATGATTCAGTTTAATCCAAACAGCCTTAAACTGGGGGCTGCGACTGATGATTATTTCAGATCAGTTTGACTCTTGTAGATTTTTTTCCAGGTATTCAGGTATAGCAAGTATGCATTTTACAATGACATAAACCTACAAAAAGCAGCATATGCTTATGCGAAAATGAACCAAGCAGACTTTAGGCACTAGTGTTTTATAAATTTATCAATTTATCAATTCTAATTAATATTTTTAAAGGGCCACTTGAGTGTGTGTGCTGGGACATAATATACACAGGCAGTGTGCTTTGGAAAGTATGTGTGCATCCTGTGTCTTGACTAATATAATGTATTCTGCTGTGCATGTATGTAGGATGTACATTGTATTATACAGTATGTGTACGTGTGTGTACCTCTCTGGGTATGTGTCCATGGTACCAGCCATGGCTCCTGATGTCAGCAGGGCTCAGTTTCAGCTCCTCCTCCAGCTCCTTACGAAGCTTCTCAGGGGGAGACTCCAGCAGGTACTTCTCCTTAGAGAACTGCACAAAGCGCAAGCAAGCAGAGAAAAACATGACATCATTTGGAGACTCATCACATTTACTGTAGCTTATACAGTGCATTCACATGGAAACAGACTCGATGCACTGCATGTCTATTTAATTTTCATTTAGTCAGGTTAATCACACAGAAATTTGATAGAAATAAATAAACATATTTGTAAGTACATTATATAGACTCTACAATACAAAAGTAGTATAATAATAGTAGTATAATAATCAATAATAATCTAAGATACAGATCAGAGCCACTCATGCAAAAAACAAAAGATATGGACATGCAAAAATATATACCTATGTCACAGAAGGCAGCACTTCAGGGAAGCACCACTGTGTGCTTACACACACACACACACACACACACACACACACACACGCACACACGCACGCACGCACGCACACACGCACATAAAACAATCCAATCGACCCTGACCTGATTACCAAGAGGCAGAAACCATCATGAGAAAGCTCTTATTGTTCTCATACTGTGCTTTAGCTTTTGAGTGTGGTCACTCTGGAGGAAGGCTTGTAATAATGTCTAATGCACAAACACACACATTCATATACTGTCTACACAAACAAAACATATTTTAGATTTCAAAGCTTCACATTTCTGTTTGCACAAAGAAGAACACCTGAGGGAAATCTGGGCTGTAAAACATGGAAATAAATCTCACTGAACATTTGCATGGTTCGTTTACACACTGTACTCAACAGCTGGCTGTGGGTGAGATAATGATTACAATCACGTTTCTTAGGTCATATTGACACCCCGATTGTTTGAATCCATGATTTGAGAGGCTAGAAGAATGTGGATGATACACAATAAAGTCTAAAATGCTTAATTTAGCTTTTATTTATCCACATAACTTTCATTATGCAGTCTACATTTTAACTGCTGGAAATAGTCTGTGCTCACATATGAGATCTACTGAACTGCTATTTGTTTAGGCAAAGGAGGAAAAACAGGAACTCCCACACTGGGACCTTGATGCTATGTGAAGACACCATAACAACTGGTGATTGTGGAAAGACTGAGTGCAGATAGATGATTGTAGATGAGGTAAACAGAGGACACACATACACAAATACAAGTGTGCACAAAACACAGAAATCCACACAGGAATAAACAGCGAAAGGAAATGATCTCGACTCCGCCAATATGAAGAGAAATGAGACTGGAGACTAAAATAAACAGTAAACAGCCTTGTCGCTAAGGCTAGCCTGTCGTTCCTCCTAATATTTCCCTTCAATCTTTCTCTCTCTGTCTCACTGACTAGTTTTTCTCTCAGTCACGTGCTTTTCCCTTTTGCCCACAGTTCACCTTCCTCTCTTTTCATCATCCCTCACAATCATAAAGTTTCAGTAAATTGTTGTTGAACTGATAGTTGATAGTTGTTGAATGTGTGAACAGACTCAAAGTGGTAGGACGGATGGTGAACTGATGATCTGGGTGAGCAGCGTGTTGCCACCTGGCTACATGTGTGTGTGATATGAAGAGACTACAAGAGCTGAACAATCGATCATATCATCTCTGGGTCACAGCAAGACAAAATTATTAACTTCCCCCTCGCCTCTCCTGCATCTCTTCTCCAATCCTCAGGGGATGATGGAGGAATATCGCCATGGACGGCCACTCTTCCAGATTAGATTTGAGATGTGTGAGTGTGTGTGTTTGTGTGTGAAGGGGAGAAGAGGCCAATAAAAGAGCAGAAGGGTCAAGTGTGCAGTTATTGCTTTTCCTTGTCTCCGTGGAAACCTATAGGAGGCCTGCCACTGAACTGATGTTCAACAATGAACTTGGTGTGTGTGTGTGTGAGAGAGAGAGTGTGTGTGTGTACTTATAGGGCAAATTGAAATGTCAGTGGGGCTCTATTTATGATATGGTTCATGGAATAGGTTGACATCAGAGGGGCACATTGACAGAGACAGAAAAATAGACATACAATAAAAAATGATTTGACAAAGGCAGACAAACATAGAGAAGATGATCTTTATCATTTTCTGACATATTAAGGAAATAGTATATGTCAAATATACAATAGCCTAGTATCCATCTATCTGAATCAATACTATGTTCATTTTGAAGTGAAATTCCTCTCAGGGGATCTTTGTACACTTTATACAATATGTTCTGAATGCCTATTTTAGTAGGAAACATCTTCCCCTAATGACTTTAACACAACTACACAGTCTGTGTGTGCAAAACTGGCAGACACACTCTCCTGTTACAGGGAGAGGGAAACAGAGACGAAGGACAGATAAGAGCTCCGAAAAGGTGAAAATAACTATGACATTACTAGTACTGCTACAATGACTAGATGTATGCTACTCTTGTACCCCCACTACGCTGAGTCCTTGGTTGCCTTAGTAACATCTCATCCTTATTTTGGCCTGTTGATGTGGAAAGTAAAGTCTTTCATCTTCATCATCAACTACACAAGCAGTAACTCCATTTAAAGAGTACTACAACTACTGCTAGTAACAGTAAAAGGTCATTTTCAGTACTGCTAATTGGCCTACTTATAGTACCACTACTGGTGTAATTCAAAAACCTCATTAGATTTACTTTTATTAGAGACAATTAAAAGATTTTTACACACTTACTGTAGATGACTGCACTTCGACTGCTGTTGCTATGATCAGTAATACAAATATCAGTATGCGTCATTTTCTACAAATATGACTGATGTGACTTTTAGCATTACAACCACTATTACTACAGTACTATAATATATTCCTACTATTAATATTGTTACAAATACCACTTGTACTGTTAGTACTACTATACTACCACTACCTGCAATACTACAATAACACTTATACAACTTGTCTTCCATTCAATAACTACTATTACCCCAGTTACTACAGCTACTGTTATTATCAGTATGAATACTGCTACAAATACTTTTACTACAGCTTGTAATCATGCTTTTGATGATTTTGCAAATGTTGTTTTTTCACTCTCTTCTCTCTTCCTCTGTTAGTTACATTTATTGATATAATACTTCCAAAGGTGCTACATATATGCCATTTACTACAAGCTATACAGTATTTCTGCAGTACTTTTTCTGATAGTAGAAAACCATTGTGGTACTTCTGCTACCGCTATAATTCGTATTTCTGGTATTTACTGCTCTTACTACTCTTTCTAGTAAAACTATTTGTGATATTGCTACTGTACCTTTAACTAGTACTTTCGCTATTCTTGCTATGGTTCATATATATCAGCCAAGAGCTGTGGCAGGGAAAATACTGAAATAGAACTAGAATGTGGCAGGTCCCTTATTTACTTTGTTGTGTATTTCCTGTGGGTTTAATAGCAACATAGCACAACATAATCATATTACATTTGAAAGTATATATTGAAAGCCTGGGTCCATCAAGACAGCAATAATATGGAATAGCAAAACAAAGACACCATCAGGTTTATGAATCTGTCGGCAGACCTTGGGAGAGGAACAGAAGCAGACAGGCGGCAGAAGTAGTCAGAGACAGAACCAGTATAAATAAACACATCAGACATTCAGGAAGGCACAGACACAGACAGACAGACAGACAACAAAAACTCATTAATGTAGACAGCACGGCAGACGTGCAGGAAGACAGGTAGCCCATTAGCAGATGAGAGTTTAGGCAATTTAGCAGCTGATGCAGGACTTTGTTTCCCCAGGGGGGCGAAGAGAGGAAACGTGATTTTTGTGTGTCTGTCTGTGTGCACATGCGGGATGGTTGTTCACGTACATTCATCCATGTAGCGCATATGTGTGAGCTCTGCATGAGTGGGACCATTAATGGATGGGGCCCTATTTTGGGAGAGAGATGAGTTGGAGAGAAAGTCATGCCAGATTACCAGAGATATGATCACTGTTAGCATAAAGGAAGGCTTAGATGTAATTATAATGGGGGTCTACTGTACACTTTGCTTTGGTGGAGGGGAGTCAGGAAATAGGCTATAGGGGCTAGGGGTGTGTGTGCACGTGTGAATATGTGTGATCACTTAATTTACACCAGCATAGACTTAAGCCGCTTTTCTCCCTACAGTGGCCATATTAGATTACATCAGCACACTGTCCCCAAGTTAAAACTCACACAGCTATCTCTCACCATCAGATGGAGAAAAAATGGACCACCTAAAAGGAAAATAAATGAAAGAGATGATAATGGGGAGAAAATCGAAATATATGCACATATTTATACATATATTATGCACACACACCCATTTTTTTTAGCACGCTCTCGACTGTGTGTGTGTGTGTGTGTGTGGGGTTCATGCTTTTGCTTTGTAGTCTATTCTGTGCTGAATTGGTTATTTTCTATTTTTATTAGTTTGTCCAGCTGGCCAAACTTGCAGTATTCTTTTCACTGTGTCTGTGCACAGTTTACAGATGTAAAATACAGGTAATGACTTTAATACAGACACTGTACTCAGTTTTCAGTCATGTTAAGAGTTAGCTGAACATAATCACTTCACAACAGAAAACAACCGCACCATTGCATGTGGAAGAGCCACAGGTATTTACGATAAACATTACAGTGGGGCGGAGTGTTAATTCTGGCAAAAATCAGCATGTTGCAGTTTGTTTGCTAATTCTAGTGGAAGATGCACAAAGCTGAGTGCTCTGAGCGATTTCAAGGGACGTAGCTAAAAACAAACGACTCAAGAGCAAAAGGCATGAATGAGAAATGGAATGAACGATAATTGCTGACAAGTATAAAAACCTACAGGGAAAAAATTAAGTCTCATGGCATTTACCAGCATGGATGCAAAGTGAAAAAAGAGGAACACATTCCAGCAGAAAAAACAACAACAAAAGAGAGGAATGCATTTTAAACAGACTGAGGCCCTTAGATCTAAGCTTATGTGAGAATGCACCTTCTTTCTTTTTCAGCTAGTGGGCTAGCCTCTAACCCCGTCGTCATGGCAATGGTAGAGGGGGTAGAAATGGGTTTGGGGCGCGGTGAGGGAACCCAGCTCTCACACAGACACACACACACCACGCTACATCAAGGTCAGGGGTCTAATTCTTGAAAAACTCTTATGTCTATTCTCTTTTGGAGAGATAGAGGCCTGGATTACTGCATAAAAACCCTTGAGTCTTACTATCTCCTATTACGAACCCACACACACACACTCAGGCATGCACACATTATTGGGTTTATGTATACATATGTGGCCAATATCACCCCTCTCCAGACTGCTGTAATCCATCTGTGCCCTCCAGCCTGATTTCCACTGTTAAATCTACACTGGTTCACACGGGTATAATAGTCATTAACGCATGAATGGAAAAAAAAAAAAAAAAAAAAGTGATATAAGCATTACAGGGAGTGCTGGTAACATTAGACACATACTCTTTACTCTTTCATTTTTCTCAGCAAGGTGAGAATGGCTCTGAATGAAAGATAATGAAACTGCTTTTGCAATGATGCAATGAAAAAGCTTAAAAGCTGATGTGACATTTGGCATTTTTCATTTGTTGCATACCAAAGAATATCCATGGAGAACATTATGCTGCATACTGTGGAGTGGAGGGGGCTGCAAATAAACTCAAAGGTATATTGAAGTGAATTTTTTTAAAAACAGACCCACCCTCAAGCAAAACGTCAAAGACACAAGGGATCAAAGAGCAACTGCACTTCTGCTCATGTCCAGACAAAATTGCCCCTTATGTGAAACTACCTGGATTTAGCCTGAACTCCCCTGCAGTATTTAAAAATACTGTTAAAGTCCCTCACAAGGTATTTTACACTAAGCAACACTTCACAACACTCATCTACCTGTAATTACAATTCACCTCTCTTTCACACACACCCCACACTGATCACGAGGAACTCAGCTATCGACATTAAACTCAGAATTCAAAAAGGAACACACAAGGTAAATCTCCAAAAGGTTTGTTGTCGCCATAATTGATGCTGCAGAGAAATCAGTTGGCACAAATGGTTTATTGGATGTTACTCCACAGCTCAACTTGCTCCAGATGGTGCTTCATTGTAAAACTGCTTCCATCCTTTTGGTCTTTTGAAGTAACCTTGAGTTTAGTACTGAAGGTGAAGAAAGCTTTTACTGATTACACCCATTTCACTGATTAGAGCTGTATGTGCAGCAGACGCAGACTTTAATGATGTCATGTGTACCTCATGAACAAAATTAATAAAACTAAAACCTGTGCATGGGAATGAAAGGAAATTAGATACAGAAGTGTTGAAGACTTGTTGAGCCCAAACTAAAAAAAATAAAAAAATCAAAGCTTTGAATGTAAGGAAGTACACTATAGTCACAAACCCAGACACAGATCCTGAGATAAAAAGCTATCTATATTTTGATTCCACTGTGCCTTGTGTGGCAGTGTGCACACGCAGTTTTCACAGCAGGCACTCCAAAAAAAAAATAAAACCATACATAAAAATAACTGTGCTGATGTCTCATTTGATCCGAGTCCCTTTAGACAGACAGAGTGATGACTGGCACAGAGAGAGAGGCAATATGAGACTGATAACAATGACCTTCTACTGCCATTAGGAATGAATGTCTGACAAAGATAAACATGCACACATGCACAAAAACACACAGGCCAATTCACCCCTTCAAGCAGCTGGATGCTGATATATTTCCTACTAAAGAAATATACATACACACATAAAGAGACACACATAGTGTACTGATGTGAGCTGTCAGTCATTATGGTGTCAGGGAAGCTGAATTGTGGATTGAGTGACAGCTGGTGGACAGGATATGATATACACCTACACTCCCACAGAGACTGCAGGAAGCACAGTGTCGCTGCGCACTGCGTGGCTCCCCCACTCTCTACACTGACTAGGTTTTCCCAGGATATATTTTCCCTTCTCTCTTATCTGTCCTGTCGGTTAACTCAGTTTTCAAAAGCTGTTGCAGAAACGATGAGACAGAAAAAGCAAATAATTAACAGCACACACAACAATATGTTTTTTCCCTTAAAGTCACAATGAAAAATGAAAGAAAGAAATAATAAAATCCAATCTGCTCATGTGTAAAATGTATACTGTCTTATATTTTCTGACTGTTACAATGCACAGAACTGGAATAGTGCTGATAGCTGTGACAAGTCAAATGGTCAAAATGGTTGTCTAAGAAAATTCTTTAAAAAAAAAAACAAACAATAAAAACACATTTATGTTTTTACTGCAACATTCACAGGACAAGGTGGTTTTTGCCTCTATGGATGTATCTCGGTTTACTTATTTTGCCGCTCCTCGCTTCTCGGTCAACTCAAAAGTCATTCTAGTCCACCATAATGAAGGATGTATAATGGAAGGATGTTTCTGCTCTGAGGACTGAGGACCAAGAAGCGAAGAGGGCTGTCTGGAGGGTATAACCAAGGATACGTGAATGCATTCTTCATGGAAGTCTGTTACAGACTGACATGCCCTCTTTATCGGAAACCAGTCTGTGATTGAATGCTTCACATTAAGGATCGAAAGAAAGGACATCTCATGTCTCTCAAAACATGTTTCCCAGCTCCTCTGTCCTTGCTTCTTTTCCTTGCACCTGATGTAGACAAGACTAAGACGCGAGGAAAAGACTCAAGTGAGGGAAACATGGGTACAAGTGGTGAAATTGGGATTCACCACAAGAAGTCTGAGAGAAACCGCCCCTGGGGAAAAGAAATCTCTCTCCTCTGCTCATAAAGCTGTGAGAAATGAAAACGACCTTCATGAGCATATAATTTTGATCAGCTCCTCTCCCCTCTCATCTGAGCTATGGGGGCTGGACAGAAAGAAAAATCTGTTTACAGAGATTTTATTGACTGAAACCACTGATTGGGGACATGTCTCTCACTCTCTTGTGTGGAAGTAAAAATAATAGTCACTGAAATATCTGTAAGATCACCTTTTGCAAGGTAGTGCTGTGTGTGCCACAGCTCCTGGTACATTAGGTCAAACAAGGTTGAAACAATAAATAGATGTGCAGAATCAGTTTAGGTAACGACCTTTATAGTTCCCTCCACTCCAGGCTAAAATAAAAAGCCTGAACTGTGGACTTTAATGTATAAAACACATCTGACCATTTGTGATGCTTCATCCACTAAAGCCATGACTTCTCTCTATGCATCACGAGTGAAGTCAGTGAGTAAAACCTTCTCTGAATTGATATGAATGATGACCACAACTATGAAAACAAAACACAGGTGGTTGTCTGTATCTGATGCTCCATTCATATTTTAATGTCTCTTCCTCTGTGATTCACTTCTTTTCCTGCTTTTTGTTGCTGGCTCCATTCCTATCTCCCTCTCTCTAATCAACCTGGTGAACAACATCTATCAGCACTTTGATGAGACGACAATTACTCAGAGTGAAACATGCATGTGTGTATATGTGTGTGTATATGTGTGTGTGTGTGCCATCGTGCCGCAAGATATATGCTGACAATCAGCTGCCTGAAGGGGTGAACGTCCCCTCCCTCGTGACTGTGCTGCATGTGTGACTGTGGTTTCGTGTATTATTATCATCATGTATCTATCTGCAATACTGATACTGAATTGTATCTTTCTGAGCTCATTTATTGTTTCATCTTTTAAAATCTGTTTTCACATGACAGCCCTGTCACTGTCAAGTAGAAAAACACAAAATAAAGTAAGCTTAACATCACAGAAAAACAAAAAACATGGCACTGTCATAAACATGAACCGCCAGAGATGCACATACACACACAATGGATACACACACACACACACACACACACACACACACACACACACACACACACACACACACACACAAAGGAGCAGAGAAGATTTTAATGATGTTTGACTGTTAAGTACGACTCCTGACTGCATGCTTCTCCCTTGCCTCCTAACCTGTGATTTCTCAGCTAAACAGGCCTATAGGCTACACACACCGCCTCTGTCTCACTCTCTCACACACACACACAAACACAAACACTCTCAGAAGAGCAGAGGGAGCAGACATCATTTCCCACAAATCAACACACACACAACAAACAGACGCAGCATGCATACAAACACCACACAGGAATACACACAAATACACATGCATATGTACACACGCTGTTAAGATTCAAGTGCACACAGGAAAAATTGAGATGACAACATTACATTTTGCTAAGTGTACTGATAATGTGCTTAGTTATTAAGCGTGTTGATGTCACCCAGAGTTCGATACAGATAGATCAGAGATTACACAGATTCAATTAATCATTTCTGTGAATGAAATTAGATAGCTTACTAGAGCCTAATTCAATTCAATTTAATACTTCTGCTAATGACACAGCAATGCAGCCACACACATTGCACTGTAATTACATACAGACAAATAACAGTTCTGACGGGGGTATGTTTTGTTTGAGTTGATTAGTTTAAAAGCTTTAAAAATTCATCAATTTTCTTTGATTTTAAGGAGCGTGTCACTGTCCTGCAAAGACTACGTATCTCCAAAATGCCAACTTTTGAAAACAGAAATCAGTTTTGTGAGCATAAAAGAATATGTGATAGCAAATTTTCAAAACATGGCTTCTACTGGACATAAAATCAAATGCATATTAAGCAGGAGGCAGCAATGCAATGCCAGGTTTATGAGGGGTGGCTCTTTCTTTGATTTCAGCAACAAATATTCACATACTGCTGCATAGAAATGGAGCAGAGAGACAAAGGCAGTATGTTAATACAGGACTTGATCGTAGATTTCTGTTATCTGTCTATCTGGCATATGGAATATATTGTACTGAAGTAATGAAGGGATGGGCCGATGTCCACAAAACAAAGTTATTATGCAGAATCCAACACTGTCGCACATAAAATCAGACACACATATTCACACCTTACTCCCTTTCTGTCGACTCAGCAGTGCCACACCTATAGATGCTGTTGCCATGGTAACTCCATACTCTGCAGGCCCCAGCTGGTGTTTTCCTTAGGAAAAAATATATGGGTGTGTGGAGTGTGTGTGTGGGACAGAGAGAGGTTAATGTGCCCCATGTGTGCATTGCTCTGTCATGTGCAGTGGGGTGTAATGAAGAGGAAAACATGGCTGGTTGGGAGCAGTTATCATGGCATCCCATTGTGTGCATGACTGTGTGCATATGTGATCTGATTCCTATAGTTTCCCTATAATATTAGAGTAATTAGTTCTCTCTGTGGGCAAATTAGTTGGTCGGATTGTTCACCCTTGACCGAAGACCGCAGGGCTCCTGACAAATCCAGATTTGGGTTTTATTTCAAGACCGTATTAAAAATAGGCAAAACAATGACTCAAGATAAAATGCCACACAACCCTTTAGGTCCACTTTACTGCCAGGAACTTAAGCCAAAGTCTGAACTCAATCCAATTTAATTAAAGTCAGATTGTAAAACCACAACAATTGCTGGAAAGTCATGAAGCCGCACCAGAGTAAACAAATACCTCATCAGCCCACTCCATCACACTGCCTCTTGCTATTTTCTTACAATGACTCATGCTTTAAATTTACACACATTACCTGTTTCTGCCAACGTGGCTGAGGATTGTCGACACTTTTGTTGTCTGTAGCATCACTCCACACAGGAACTTGCACAGGGAACGTTAACTCAACACAAAATAAAGGATTTAGCAACAGCATGACATGAACATGACATAACAGCTAATTTAGAATTGTGAGATTATGTTGTATTGTGTAGCTGTCTTTTTTGTGCTGAATAACAGTCTGATAGGAGGGCACTGCAAACTGCTGTGAACTAATCGGCCGCATCAGATGTAAGTACGAATTTAGAGAAGAATACATTTCCAAAATAGAAACTAACTTGACTGAGCAAACCGTGGCTAAACATCTCACTTTGCTACTGTGAGGTCAAAGTGTACTCCAGGTTGTGTCAGTACACTGACAGTTTGGTTTTATATCTACATTTAGTACGAGCCCTGTTGTTGTTTGACAGCTTGCTCATCACCTGAACTGGAGGCTTTCTGATCAATAAGCCTTATACACTATAATACATTAGACATCCTATGTGCATCACACACTACCAGTGCACACTTATCTGTAATATATAATAATTGACTAACACTGAATGATATTCTGGCTCATGAACAAAGTGTTTCAGAACAGCTTCTCTTTCAAGATGGTTATTAACCCTGACTGGCACCGCTGAATTGACCCTGCCCATCATTCCAGGCTGGCCAAAGCTCAGAGTAATCATCAAAAGCTTTGCTGCATTTCCCTTTGCTCCATGCCTCTCAAACTTCTCTCTCACTGTGGTGCAATTTATAGATGGCCCAGACGTACATAGACACACAAGTCTGATTTATCATATATCTTTCCTTCACTTCCCTGCTTTATTTTTCAGTTTTCACTAGGTTTCACTTTCTCCTTCCTGCTGTGCTTTAGGCAAACACTGCAGCCTCTCTCTACACTTCGTCACTTTTTTCTTGACATGTTTGGTCTTTATTTGAATATTTATCTTTTTCTGAACTTGTCTTGTTCTTTGTTTTTCTCATACGCCTCCTCATCACATCTACCTGTTTCCCAGACAGAGCTGGGAAGGATAGAGATAAGAAAATAAGTAGAAGGAGGGTTGTCTCATTTCCTCTTTTTAAACCAGCATCACAGCTGATCAGTCTGTCTCAGATCTTACTCTTTCTGCCGTAATATATTACCCTGCCAACTCAATCCATTACCTTCTCTCTTTTTCCTCCTCCATCTCTTTATCTCTTCTCTTTTTAGGTTAATATTGTCTGTCTCTTTTTCTTCCTATTCTCTTCCAGTTTATCTCTCGCTCCATACCTCCTCCTCATGTAACCTGCCATCTCTCAAACACCTATCATATCACTCTCTTCTCTTTCCTGCACTTTCGCTCAACGATCCAGTCAGCCACTTTGCCGGTGTGTAGTTGTTTGTGTGTGTTGATCAGCAGCATCACCTTGTTCCATCAGCAAAACAGAGAGAAAGAGAAAGAGAGAGAGAGAGAGAGCGAGACAGAGAGAGAGACTGAAGCAATGCATTAGGAGGCAGAGGAAAGGAAATAAAAGTGCTCTATAAAAAATTAAGTTACATAATATAGCACTACAGAGAATTTAAAACATATTGCAGTGGGCATTCAATAAACGTGGTTAAAATTCTGCTGTTATTTTATTATTCGTGTTTAAAAAAAAAAAAGTATTGCACACTCTCTAAAATTGCAATGTACACATTTAACTGAGAAGAGTTCAAAGAAACACAGCTTTATGCAGGTGACAGGTAAAATGGTTTGTATGCAGCAAATGTGGCTTCCAACAGTATAATTAGCAATTTTAAAGAATATCTTTTTTGCCTTAAGTGGAAGCCTAATGTCCTGCTCTCATCAGTCCAAAATCTGGTCCATACAAAATCTTAACAGTCTCAGATTTCTTGGATTTTCTTCAAATGTAGCATCATTTCACTCAGTAAAGAATCTCCATATTGTCTTTAATTGAAAGAGGGGCTGTGTGTGATAGCCATGACAGGCTGAGACAGCTGGGAGATGCTCTGGGCATTATTTTTTTCACTCAGCTGGAAATAGATACCTAACCTTCTATTTTGGCAGCTCAGACAAGAGCTTGTGTTGGAGCAGAGGGTTGGAAGAATCATGATTGTTTCTAATTATGGCCTCAACATAAATATTTTTATTATGGCACATTTAATCAGTGTCCACTCACAACAATTAACACCTTTGCCCAGTTTGGTGACAATATTTCCTCAATAAGACAAAACGCAACCACTCACATTTGAACACACACTGACACACACAGACAATCTCCCCCAGGGCTGTGCCACTCAATGTCAGCCTCTCTTTCATAGACTGTGCCATTATTGGCTAATTTGCAGGCTTTTGGGGGTAAAAGGTCATCACACTGATGGATGGAAGGTCTAAGGACACATCAATAGTAACCCTCCGGTAACACACACGAATTCACAGAATGAAATATATAATACATGTATACAAACACATCTCAGTGCAGTCGTTTATGAAATTGAAGATACAGTATATTGCAACCAATCAGATGTATACAGCAATATACACACACATACTTGCCATTTACCCACAGGCCAGTGACATTACCATCCATAGTACCACCATTTATCATGATAGTGACAGATGTGACAGGAAAACCGCACACCCACAATGCATTTCTCCCACACAGTTCAACAGGAAAGGGACAAAAAGTGATGAAGCAGCAGCTGAAGTACAGGCAGCAGAGGAAAATGTGGGCTTGTGATTTATTTTAAGAGGAAAGCAATTAATATACCCATCAGCCTCTTCATATATTTGGCCAAGGGATGGACAGCACAGAGGGTAATTGTTTTGGCGCTAACAAAATAAAAGTCTAAGCTGTGGCATTTTATAGTTCTACCTTAAATTAGTAATGTGACATTATGGACATCTATTCATATTTTCCTTAAATATTACACAATCAATATTAATTTGATTACTGTTTACCTTTCATAAAGACTGTGGCCTAAGCTGTGGCCATGTTACCATAGATACAAGCATATGGTGACACAGCATCTAATTAATGAATAATTGAGTGACAGAAGAGAATTAATCAGTTTTGGTGGTTGAAACGCTGCCCAGAAATAGAATTTAATACAAAAATGGATTCTTAAATAAACACCACCACAACTTTTGTTTTTCATTATCCTATACAAATATGTATGTGAGTTATAACTTATGATTAAAATACTGAAAAACCATAACCCTTAAATGTTAAGGGACTTTACACAGAATTCAAATGGGGTCAAACTGGGAGAAAGGAGAACTCTCTCTGCATCTGCTTGCCTTCTTAAAGCCTTAAAGTCTTTGTACAAAGTTATTATGACTCCATTACTTTTATTAGACCAGTGCCTGTCAGTCATTTTCACGTTGATTTTCCAGATTTATATTTTAGAATGTTTTTATCCGTGTATTCTTTCACTCCATAGGAATAACTTAATATTTGATAAATATGTGTATCTTGCTTTCTTTCCAAGTGTTAGAAAATTTATGCCATGCCTGTAAGCACTCGCTCTAGATAGAAGGTCACAGTGCAGAAGTGTATCATGAACCCGTTTATCTGCAGCTTGGTCACGATGACATCCTTCTCCCTGCAGTGTCAGTACACACGCGCATAAATTTTGCCTAGTCACGATACAAACAATAAACCACTGACTGGCCTTGACACACAAACGCATCACATGCACAGGAAGAGATGCCAAAAAAAAGAGAGAGGACAGAGGAAGGGAAGGAAGAAAAGAAAGTGGTGGCCATACATGATGAGATGGAAATGAGGAACAGTTTGATCCCATAGTTAGACCACAGATGCATATAAATCAGTTTTATCCCCCTATTGTAAGCAAATACACACCCTTCCCCATCAACCCTGATCATGCACACTGGCAGAAAGAAGCACGCCCTAGAGCTGTGACGCCATTGGCCAATAATGATGTCATCTCTTCCTGGTGGTTGAGAAGCAAGCTGCACTATTGGCTGGCTAAAGCAGACAGCAGGAGAGTGCCACTGTATCAATTCCATTCATACAGAGGCAGCAATGTAGCGTGCATGTGCATATGTGCACGTGTGACCACTCCCCATGGGAGGCATAGAGAAAGCTATTTAGGCCACGTCCATCTTTCAGTACCTGCTGGGATGCTCCCTAATGGACACATGCACACATGCACGCACGTACGTACACACACACACTGAAACTGTCCTTAAATGCACATTATATGCAAGTAATTAAGCATGCACAGACACACAGTCGCATACACACAGCTGATGGGGTTTTGGGATGGGTAGGATGGGTGTTGTCTCCTTAGTGTTACCGGGCCGTTGTCATGGTGATGCAGATAGATTTCACTGCTAGCCGGGGCCCTCCCTTTGCCATACACCACACACACGCACCGGCACACACTCACGCCTCTTTCCATTGATGCTTGCACGAGCACACCTTTTCAGAGCAGCCTTGCCCTCGAAACACTTTCAAAATAGGAGAATTAAAGGGACTCGCTTTGTGTGTGTGTGTGTGTGTATGATGGTTTGTGTGTATGAATGCGAAGGTGTGAGTATAAACCTCCCATGAAAGACACTAGACACATTTCTCTAAGAGATGCTCATGGGAAATTAGCCTGTGATAGCCTGTTACAAAGTGCTGCATGTTCACTCTCCTTCTTCTCTTCCTCTCTTTCCTCCTTACATGTTTTACACTCCCCTCCTCCTCTTCCCACATACACCTCCCACTCCTCTCACACCCCTTTTTAGAGTATGATGTCACTCACGGGCTTGTAATTGCCAGCGGAGCTGTTGGGGTTTCTTCCAAGACTTCACGTGTGAACACAAGATGCAAAGCAGTCCTGAATTTCAGGAACATACTGCGGCTGCAATTTAAAAAAAAAAGTCTAATATATACACTATAGAGACAAACAAATCCTGATACTATACACTGAAAGCCATTTCACCAAACCTGATAATGCCATTTGAGATGTCCTGATGGGGGGGGGGGGGGGCATATGTATTATTCTTCCATATCTTGACACTTTTATTGCTTACTTATTACACAAGGAAACATAATAAATGTTATCTGCACTATCGACACAGTCTCTTTATCTGTGTCTCTCTGCTTAAACTAATCACATTTACTAAAACCCAATGCTTATGTGTATGCATGAATTACATGCGTTCCAGCGCACGATCTGTGCATCTGCAGTGCATGAATCTCATTAGCAGAAGTGTTAATCTGATTTGACTTTAACTACATTCAAAAAAGATATCAAATTTCAGTCAATTAGATCTGCTTCATCTCTAATCAGTATCTGTATCTAGCTCACATTAACACCCTTCTGCTTCATTAATAACTAATAAATGTTACCATCCCCTCTGAAAAATTGGTACTCTATGTACTCTGAGTCGTCTTCAGTTGTGCATAATTTTTTAAATTATTTGATGACATTTTTGATAAGCGGTTAATAATTTAAGTCATTAAAAAAGTTCAAATTGACGAAACAATTCACCAATTGGAAATCAACTTAGTTGCAGCCCTAATATGTAGAACCATGATTGCATATGTGAAGGAATGTACATGCATACATGAAGCTCTGTGTGTGTGTGTAGGAGAGAGAGCAAGTGTGTTCGTTGCCATTCTTAGCTGCTCTCTGCAAATCACCCAGAGACATTTTAACAGCTCTGGGTCTTTTCATAAAGGAAAATGACACATTAAAAACTCCACAGAGGTCCAGGGCCTTCTGTAATTCAAACACCCAGTGGGATTTATTAGGGATTACAAAGAAAAGCAACACAGGCATGGATAGCTGGAATCTAACTGAAACAGTCACACAATCATCCTAACAAACTGGATTCTGCTCTGCATATTCAGCCTAGACAAAATAATGGATTGTTTCAAAATAACAGTATAGAGCAGGACAGGGTGATACGGTGGAAAACAATCCTACAATGTTAGTAAGGATCCAATCATCTTGCAATATTGATATACTATTTTGTATAATTACACTGATGCTCAAAGGACTGGACTGTGCTAATGTGGTACAACGTGAGCCCAAATAGTTCATATGTGTACAACAAAAACTAAGTTAAACAGCTTCCCCTGAGTCACTCATGGAAAAACACACTCTACTGAAACACAATAAGATTATTTCAACACAATATGATCCAACTGAAGGTAGAGCAACGATTTTTACATAAAATTAATTGAATTAACACTAACCTCAGGGCCATATTGATGCATCAGAATGTGTTATTGTCCAGATTGAATTCACTGTGCATCATTTTAACTAGAGGGCCCTACTTTTAATATGAAACCAAGGGCTTTCAAGACATGAGAGCACAGCTACCGGTGCAGCTATCTGTGCCATTCAGGAGTACTGAACCTTTAAGGCAGCAGCCAAACCAATACCCTCGACGTTCTCCGAGGTCAGAAGAGGTCAAAGATGAAGAGAGCAAACAATTGCCAACCTCCTGCTCCAAATCCCTTCACTATGCCACACTCCCTCTCAGCTGTGTCTTACCCAGCATATGTGAGCATAGTGTGAGTATGTGTGGATCCACAGGCATGTGTGATTTCTTCAGCCAGAGACTGGTGGAGAGACTTCAGAGGATGGATTCTCTCTCTCTCTCTCTCTCTCTCTCACACACACACACACACACACAGAGAGGTTGCAGCTAACAGACCCTTGACTTTATTCATCTTAAAAGACAGAGTTTGTGAATGAATGAAGATTCAGAGTGAAGAGTGAGAGGTGGGAGAATATTATTGGTACCCTGAAACAAATGGTGAACAGAAAGGTTGTAATTGATAAACTGAACTCATTTCAATGTAAAAACCCCTTTACATTGACAGCTGTAAAGAGTTCTTTCAGATTTAAAGTAGCATTTACGCTTTTCAGCATCCATTTCTCCATTCATGCCGCGGTGAAATTAGCAGCCAACTTTAGCAGCTTAACCCAGAAGTAAATATTCACCAAATTGCCCTACAACCTGAACCTTAAATATTGAGCCAGAAGATAATTATAATAACCGGTTGAAGGGCATTTGCATCTCTAACCTGGAGGCAGGTATTCCTTAGAATAATCTCTCCTCCAGTAGCCTCTGTTTATAGAGTCTAGACTGTGATTAAATGCACAGCAGTATTCGCCATAGGTTTATGTTCTCATGTTATTCTATTTTAAAGCTTTCCTCTATCATGTCAAGAGAGAGAGCAAGTGATTACATGACGCACTGAGCTGGAAAGCTCTGTGATCCCGGCCTGCAGCTATAAGTCATGATATGAAGAGACCATTTCGTTTCTGCATTTTCAGTTGTCTGAACGATGCAAATGCTATGCACTTTGGTTTGGTGCCTCAGGACGCGTTTCTGCTAGACAGCCTGTACTCACTACATTTGTTTATATTATAGTATTTATAACTCCTTTACTAATGCCATCACCCAGTTCTTCTTAGGTCTAAAGAATCAGCTCATTTAAAGCTTTTAATGTTATAATTATTAACGTTAACATAACATTACTTGGTAAGATGCTCACTGAAACATACGTCAACACATGTTAAGCCACATTTTATCTTCTTAGGAATCAAAGAACTCTTTCTACCTATTAGAGTAACCTGCCTAATAGTGATCCACAGCTCAAGGACCACTTAAGTGTTTTCTTTGACATCCTAAGTCAAGATGAAGATTAAAGGAGAGCCTGAGTACAATGTATCAGAAGGACACGGTGCTTCAGAAGAATGAGAAAGTAGTGGACTCTAGTATGCTGTTAAAGCATACTCAATACTTATAGTTGCTTCACAGTAAAAATCTTCAGTGGAAGATGATATAAGCCTCATGTGTCTGTCTGCTGTGAGGCAGCAGCTAATCAATGTACGTTTTGGTTAGTTTCTGCAGGTTAGCTCTTACATGTTAGAAACAGCACTAGCGATCCGGTTACACCCTTCATGTGGTTTAGGCAGACCACTGACATTGTGCATGTATGAGCTGATTGATGACTGATGAGCGCACAACCATGAAAACCAAAGTCCTCAGACCTTATTTCATCTAACACCTCCAGCCTCCTCCTGAAATTTCTGATTTAAGGATATAGCTTTGGCACTGGCAACTTTGCTTTTTTCTCCCATCTCAACCAAACTCCTGCAGAAATCTCACAATAATTCCCTGGCAAGTCATTTCCAAAATGTAATCAAATATGGCACATGAGAAAACACACATCCAGTGATTTGATGAATACCTGGTGGGTACAATCGAGATATTAAACACCAAAGATAAGCTGAGACCAGAGAAATATGAATGAACAACAAATTCACAGAATGGGCCGAAGCGCTGCACACAGTCGAATGTGAAACACACACAATAAGACCGCGCGGACATACACACAGGTGTGCTCGTTCCTCATTACCGCCAAAAACATCACAGTGCTCTAATGAGGATATGGACTCTGAAACAAGGCAATTTAAGCACACACTCACACAAATTCACAGCTGCCCTTCACACTATGAGCCTGCAGGGTGTGACAGGCAGGCAAGCCAAAAGAGGATTTGTGGTGAAAAGCTTTGGGGAGGAGGGCAAGAGGGAGAGAGAGATAGGAGGCGCAGAGAAGAGGGGATTACATGGTGAATATTTCAATACTAAAACATACCAATTGGCTTGGACTCCCTCTGTGGCTTGGACAGACAGATACACACAAACACACACAGGAGCATTTGCAGAGGCATATCTTTTACAGCTAGCTTAGCACTGACTAGATAGAGTGTGGGGTGATGGGTAAAGCCAACACAAAACCAAAGGGACCCCTGGGGATCTGAATGACAAGCTGATTGCTGGTTAACCTGCTGTGACTGACTGAGTGGACCAAAACCAAGCAAGCTCTTCCTGTTTTTCTAAGATCATGTCATCCCTCTTGAAGCAGTGAAAAAAAATGAAAGAAGATCCAACAACCTAAAACATAGCAGGATTTGTGAAAGTTTTTTTGTTACTTTAAAACTAATAACATAAAAGTATAGATGACATCAAAGTATAGATATGAACTGAAGTGACATAATGCCTGTTATTAAACTGTGTCCTGCTCTGTGGTATAGTGAAGGTGTAGATGAGACATACAGAAAGGACAAGAATGCAATAAAGCTGGGCACTTTAACGTGTGTGATCTATTTATTGCAGAATTTGTTGGGTGCACAGTGGCAGGGGACGGTGAAGTAAAAATCTCCTTTTTTTCCTATTTCCCTGTAAAAATCTCCATGAACAAAAACTATTCTCTGTACTTAACCTTATGTTATCCCAATACGTGTAATCAAATCAAATCAAAGAGAATTAGAATGGACAAAAAGCAATGCTATGGGAGATTTGTTTTATAGTGCCTTTCCTAAATTTTTATCCAAAAAATACCAGGTGGTGCTATAACCTCTATGAGAACCTGTTTCCATACAGTAACTTAGTTAACAGTGCATGGGAATGGCTGGCAGAGAGGTGCCATGTTGTAAGGTTGGAGGTCAACAGCAATGTTCCAGATACAGTCTGGACAAGGAAATGCTAAAGGACAGAGGGACTGGCTGCTAGCTGGCATGACGGCTGCCTAATGCTGGTCGGGTCAGCGGGGAATTGGGCTGCAGAGTCACACGGGGGAGAGTGATGGGGAGACGGGGGGAGAGAGAAAGCAAAAGAGCAAGAGGCCGTAGAAGAGAGGTAAGGTGGCAGGCAGAAATAAAAGGTTAACTTAACAATCATAGTGTAGCGAAGGGGACATCTTTCTGCTTATTCTTCCATCCATACATGTTTATGGATTGTATGTGTATGTGTGTGTGTGTGTGTGTGTGTGTGTGTGTGTGTGTGTGTGACTGTGCTTCGACAAGAAAAAGACAGGCGTTTTTTTTTTTCCTCTCTTCACTCATCCACATACACAATCACACACAACACAAACACCTATACACGCTGTTGTTGGCTCAAAGGTAACCCAACAACTATGTTTCTTGAAAGTTTGAAACCCTCTAAATATTCAGGAGAAGGAAACACCGAATGGTCGAGCTTTATTTAAATAAAAATCCTATGACGTTCAATGATGTTACAGAGGCAGGGAATACCGAATGACAGGAAAAGATTAACAAACAATACAAGCAGGATAGAATTTAAAAAGCAAACAAAAAACAGTAAAACTAAATTTAAAAAAGAAAGATAAAAATGATGAAACATACTGTCAAAAGCAGTGCTATAATTAGAGACAAAGACGAGATGCAGCTTGTCAGATCCGTTTTATATAATGTTGCGAAGTATTTGTATAGTTTTGTCTTTTGTCTCTGTTCTACCACTGTGATGTTGATGCAGTGCCAAGATTACCTCTGGAGTTTCTGAAATAAACAAGATTGTATCTGTAGTGCAGTGACGTGTATGTAAACAATACTTGGGTTTGTGCCTTATCCTAAGCAGTCTGTCCCTGACTCTCCACCTCTTTGTCTTTCTGTGTAGTAAAAAAGATGGGGTGAGACAGGTGTCCGACTCCTGTCCTGACCCAGGAGACCCAGAAAATGGAAAGGACCATGGCAACGATTTCAGGTACACATTGCAGTCATTTTCCTGCTTTTCTATATGTCTGACTCCTTCACTTGCCTTGGTATGTGTGTGTTAGTGTGTGCTTGCAGTTCAGTTGTTCCTAAGAGCAGTAAAACTATCAGATACCAACGAGAGGCTCAGAAATAGTTCTCCTCATGCATCTGAACAAGCATACAGTACAAATTACTCACAAGTGGGGAGACTGTAATCACAGATGTCAAAGAAAGAAATCAGCCAGGCAGAGCAGTTCATGTACACTGCCTGGAAGTTTTGTAAATGGTTTGTAAAGCAAGAGAAAATCTAACCTTCTTTCACATCAGCTCATTAGACTGACATAGTTTAAACTGCACTTCATTTCTAAGAAATCACAGCCTGTGTGTTTGTGGCATCTGACAGGAGTTTTACCATTATGTGAGCAGGTACATTGTCCCAGTTACTGAGACACGCTGGAGGCACTGGCTATAATGCAGACACAATAGTTAAGCTGCGTGTCTGTATGTGCGTGTCTGTATGTGTGTGTGTGTGTGTGTATGTGTGTGTGTGTGTGTGTGTGTTCATCGTTAGCACACTGCAGTCTAGACCAGGGGATCAAGTGTAATCTCTCTCCAGTGATACAACTGATGAGCAGAGGTCACACACCACTATCGCTGTATCAACACCACCTCCGCATGTCATTTGTATCACAACAAAGTGTTTCCAATTCAAAAATCACTTTTAAAAACCATATGTGTTACAGTATTTTACTTTTTGTGGCTGCAATTATGGTTTTAAAACTCATCCGAAGTATCATGACCACAGTGTATATAGTGTCTATATAGGATACATCAGGATTATTATCTTACCCTATTACAGAAAGTCAAATCTATATAGAAACTATCAGGTAACTGTGATCAAAAGTTATCACAGTTCAAATGAGATGATAGTAGTGACTTTCATTTTAATCCAGTAAACATTGTGTTTTTAAGGGGGCTTAGCTATTGACAAGGTCAGATATAAAAATGAATTACTAGCTGCCCTGAGTGCTCACAGTTTCATGCACCAGCGACCGTCAGGAATCCCTGTTTTTTCAGAAAAAAGATTAAAAGAGTTAACTGGGGATGTTTAAGTCCATGAGCAGTGCAAATATTATAACTAACAATTACCCCCCTGGAGGCTAAGAAAAAGCATCAATATGAGACTGAAAGTGCAGAACAAGCAGTGATTAAAGTGTTATTATCTGGGCAGAACACAGTGGGTTACAGTATTGGCCTTGACAGGCTATGTTTAATTAGAACGGATTGGGGAATAAATATTGGTATACAGACAAAAATCACACTGTTTGTAAACAAACCCAAGTTGCACAGAACTGAGTAATTATTTTTTTTTACAATGTAAAAGCTCCCACTTAACTCCACTCATTCAGTGACTGCTAATTAATTTACCCCCTGCTCACATATTCCTACCACAACCACCACTACACAGGAACCCCCATAACAGATTTCATTAAAACAACTTTCATTACACTGCGCTTTCAAACACTTGACTCTAAGCAAAAGCAGATGCCTCCAAAACCTAGAAAGAACTGAGCCAAGAAAGCCTCTCCCCATGCCTTTTCTCCAGGACACCCGTTTGATTTTAGAACATCAAAACAACCAAAGTAATCCAGCATGAAGACACAGACCGTCTCAGCTCGTTGTCACACTGATGAAATATCCTGCTGCCAGAGACGAGATGGGATACGCCAACACCTAAGATAGGGATTACTGCCCTGAAACGCAGCTAAACCACGCAGACAACTCTGTGGCTTCCCTGTTTAAAGTAAAGCCATAATTACAACAACACAGTCAGCTGCAAACAACGTGGCATGGCCAAGAGAAGAAAACAGGACCGATACTTGTACATCTGCTACTACAGCCACTTCAGTCCAACACAGTCTTATAACCACAGGCAATAATGTGTTCCTCATAGTCTATTTTCTATTATCTCATTCGTTCACCAATGGTTTTTCTTCTCATATCGCCTTCGTCATGTAAAATCTCCCACACAGCTACTGAAAGATACTATATACACGAGTATACACAGAAAAACATGCCATAGGTGTATATTTGGCCCAGCAATAAGGTCAGATATTGGGTTTCCAACACAAACCCAGAATTAGACTGAAGTAAAACTGATACTGTAGGACACTGTACACCTCAGTCCACTGTAGCCTTCACACACTTTCTCTCCCTCATACACAAATCACAAACACATACACACCTTCTCAAACACACATAAAAAACTCTCTAAAAATCTCTCTTCTCCCTGACCATTTCCTTCTATCTCTCTCCACGCTGTGATTTCACACACTCCATCTGACACCCAAGTACTGTACAGCATCTATGATATCATCAGTCTGCCAGCTAGCAGGCAGGCTGACATTACCGGCTGCCGGGACAGGACAGGAGCCAGCAGTGAGCACACCTCCCGCGAACACAAGCTCAAACCTACAAACAAACACACACACACACACACACACACACACACACACACACACACACACACACACACACACACTCACACACAACACACACACACACACACACACACACACGTGCATCCACAAATGCATGGAACAGAAAAAAAACTTGGACAGTTTATGAAATGGGAACATGCATATGCCTGGTAGTGGCATATCATGTGCTGAGTGCACTTTGTTACATACCAGGCTCTCTGTTTCTCTATCACAACACATGCAAACAAACAAAAACAAGAACGCACACAGAGATGCTCACTCACCTGCACCTGCATGAAGGAGCCCCGGTAGAAGCAGCACGCTGCGGCCGAGAGGGCACTCCAGAGACTACACCTCTCCGTCATGGTGGGTACACACCTTCCCCTGCTACCTTTCCTTAGACCTTTCCCTTCGCTTCTTTCTCTTTTCCCTCTACTTCACCTCTCTCTCTTGCTCTTCTCCCTGTCTCCTGACCTGTCCCGTCTCTCTGCTCCACCCAGGATTGTTCAATCCAAACCCCAGCCCTTGGACTAAGCCTGTCCCACCCCTGCCAGCCTCTTTGCTTGCCTGCCTCCCTCCCTCTCTGCCTGGCTACCAGCCTCTCAACATAGTGCCACCACTACAAAAACCAGGCTACAAGCTAAACAGCTAACACTACAGCCACAGCTTGAGAGCAGCTGCTTGTAACCACATCAGCTATTACTAGTGAGCTGCTAACAGCTGGTACTGATAGCAGTCAGTGATTTTACAGCTCCTGACATCTCCGCTGCTTCTGCCCTGCACCGGCTTCTGTCGCTTCTGCTCTCGCTTGTCTCCCTCTCACTGCACTTGCTGCACTTCACGCGGCTGCTAGGGATTACCTCATTGCTTGCTGATGAAAGGAGTGTGGGTGGGGGGAGGGTGGACCAGAGGGAGAGAAGGTGGGAGGGATGGATGGATGGAGGGAGGGATGGGGGAGTGAATGCAAGCAGGCACAAGCGGAGAGGAGTGTTGTCGAATTGCAGGCAGAAACCCCACCCACCACCCACCCAACAACCCCCGCTTCAGTGCTGAGACAATACTGACACAGGGTGGAGGGGAAGAGGGGATGGTGGAGGGATTACAGGACAGAGAGAAAGTCAGGAAAAGATGGGAGAAAGGAAAGAAAAAAGTATAATGCAAAGAAATCATTAAATGAGATGATGAATGAGAAGATGTGGGTAAAGGAAGAGAAAGGAGGAAGAGAAGTGCAGGCTCCCAGAGGAATGTAACCTTTCTTGTGCCCTGAAAGGAACCCAACACGGGTGGCCCCTGGTACACACAACTACACACAGATACACACACACACTTTCACACCTTTTATTCCACCTACATGTCAACATATCCACATCACTATATATTACTAGTGATAGCAAGAGCCACAGAGAGCTTGGTGCCTGTGTTAAAATGCTGTTAACTGTGTGTGAGTTAGTGTGTGTGTGCGTGTCACAGAGAAAGGGAGAGAGGGAGAGAGAGAGAGAGAGAGAGAATATAATGATGTGTCTCTAAAAAGCAATGCAGACTGCAGCTAGACAGCTCATTAGAAGCTGAAACACACGGGCAGGTGTTTCTAGGATAACACGGTGTGATTTTCACCGGCCCATTTCACACATATAGACACACACACACACGCACACACACGCGCACACACACACACTGGCAGGGGGGGGGTGGGGCCTCGATTCCAGAGGTCTGAGTGAGTGACATCACTGAGGACGCCTCACCATGGAAACACTGTGAGAGCCTTGACAGCATCCAAAATTCTGACACTGCATTTAGTTGGGTCTGCACCACTGCGGGGAAGCATAATGCAAGACAGAGCCATAGCCAGAGAAAGAGAGCCAGCACACCAGGTCACAATAAAATAACACGCATTGCTTCTTTTTTGTTTTCTCTTCTTTTCTTGGTTCATCTTTAAGGTCTTGTCTGTACCGCACAAACACACAACAACATCAGATGATGATCAGTAATCACTTCGCTAATCTGCCTCTTGAATGCACACTAGTGGGTCAGAAAAGGCCGATAGATAAGGAGCTACAAGACAGAGGACGGATTCATTAACCACAGCGTCTCCCCTTAAAGTAATCTCAAACCATCCAGTCCTGGATTAGACAGATTACACAGTGGGGGGACCCAAATAATCTCATAAGAGCAGCCCTGTGCTTTCCTTCCCTCAATCCTCTGTAATACCATGCCAAAACAATCCCAACATACAGAATGTTACATCTGGCTGCTGTGCCACACACACACACACACACACACACACACCCACACGCACACACACACACACACACACACACACAATTTAAAATGCATGCTGTGGCAAAAACACACACTGGTATGATGTGTGCAGGGTTTAAAACACAGGTGGTGTACTCCGGCTGTGAACCTGGCATAAAAATTGGCAATGTTAGCAGTGTAATTTCCATTCAGACAGGTTATAATGAAAATGTATTGCAGTGTTAGGTGCAATAGCTAGAAGCCACTCCATAAAATGACAATTTTAAAAGCCATGCTACACTTATTATATTACACATACATTTAGATAAGCATCCTGCCAACAGGATATTTTCTCAAAGGTTTGATGTAGCTTATATTCACAAAGTTCTTTCTTGTGCCTTTGCCATGACTGAGCCCACAGCCTGCTGTACAGATTCTCTAATGGCCATACTTTGAAAAGATAAACATCTTATATCTGAATCAGCACACGATATTAAAGATCACACACAATATTCACAGCAGTTATTGTTACATGTTTCATTATGAAGATAAATGTGACATTTCATCGTAATATAGTGTTCTATAGACCAGATCATCCAGCCTCACTGTTCCACATCATTTAAGATCCTTTAATATAATAGACTGAACTCTCCACAGGCACAGGTTGAAAGAAAAATGGTTGTAAATTTGCCCAATTTTGTGCCTTTGGGAAGACGAAAGAAAGTCTCACTCTTACTTTAGTGTCTTGTACACTTCATTACCCTGAACTGTCTTTCTTCTTTTTCTTTCCTTGACTCATCCTTCCACCGTTGCTTCCCTTTAAATCTTTTTATCTGTCTCTTTTATTCTCTGTATTTAGTACAAGTGCCTTTGTCAGAAAATGTGTGTACTTGTACTCGTCCCTCAATTTTCTTTCCTACCAGCATTTTCCCCCCATTATGTTTACAGTTATTCATATATTTAGCCTATCCCTTCTCTTTTGAGCACTCCTATATCCCTGAACTCCATCTTACTATGCTCTATCAAAGCCAACCTTTCTCGCACCCGCATTTCACCATGCTCCTCCGCACATCTCTCCCTTTTCCTTATCCCGGCCTCTCATCACTAGGCGAACCCGCTGCTTCCAGCCATCTCTTCTCTCCTCTGTCCTTTCCTTCTCCTCTACCCCCTCCCTCCAGTCCTCTATCTGTGCATCTCCTCCCCTGCTTCAAGGCGGTCTTCAGATAAATATTAATTAGTGAGTCCCATCCCGTAGGCTGATAGGGAGCACAATAGAGAATCCCTGCATGTGCCTGCAAGCTTCTCACTAATGAAAGTAGTGTGCGTGTAAGTGCGTGTGCATATGTGTATGGGTGTGTATGTGTGGTAAGAGAGAGAAACACCCCAAGATAGTAGAAAGAGAATATGGACAGTGAGGGAGAGCATGTAAGAGTGAAAAATGTGTGTATGAGAATGTGTGTGAGAGATGAAAGGAGACACAGTGAGGGCAGATCAAGATTAAATGTCCATATACATCATTATACGTGTCTGTATGTGCACACGTGCGTGTCTAAATACAAAAGCCGGGCTCTGCTGGGGGTTAGGAGCATTCAACAAATGACCTGTGTATGTGTCTGATTGTCATCAGTGTGTTTTCACAGGGCTGACCCTAATCCGTATTGAACCCCGAGATACGCGTTTCAAAAATCCGTTTGAAACATCGGATATGGAGAGAGAGAGACCTGTGTCCGCACATATGTGTAGAAAAACAAATAATAAATTCAGGTGTGAAATAGCACCATTAAAACTCAACTGTCCTGTTTTTTCCAGAATTAAAATAAACAATACTAAATGTGTTGCTGTAGCAACTAGACACATCTTGAGCGTCAAAGCGGTGTGTAATACTGTCTTAGAGAGATCAATGTGCCATTACTCTTTGTCTTGTGCATTGCTTGGTGGCATGGACATGCTGACCTTGAAGAAGGGGAACAAAATAACAGAAACACCTGACAATATAAAGGCCCTACAATAAATATCAGAGCTTATTCATGAGACTCTGAGGTCGTAGATTCATATTCTCTTTACAGTATCACATTTCAGAGACGCCAGTAGTTCAGACAAGAGCCACTGAACTATAAATCATAATTACAAAGGCTGCAAGACTATGAGCCATTTTAATTTGGAAACCAATTTGCAAAGTGTCCTTGCTGACAGTCTGTATCTGCAGTGATGGTCAGTTTGTCCACCACCACCCCACACTAAAACATCTCTACGCAGGTTGAAGGTTTCGCTTTTCAAGCAAAGCCACATCTACTTAGTCAATTCCCACAAAATCTGGTGTGGACATTCATGATCCCCAGAGGATGAAGCCTGCTGACTTAGCTGATCCCCTGACTAGTGTCCACATTTAGCATAAACTGCTGCCTAAATTCCTGGTGTGTCAGTTGCAAATACTGCAAATTTATATGTACCAAACTCTGAATATTGTGCCCTTTACCAAACTGACTGAGTGCATGGTTATGTATTACATTACATTATAAGTTGTTCCTGCTGTTTTGTTATATCCTGAACATCAAATATGAGTTCTACAGATCATTGCGTACCATAAAAAGTGGGATAAATACAGTGGATATCTGGGATATTTTCCATTTTCTGACCTAAATAAAATGATTCATGAAATGATGTTCACATGAGATGTTAACACACTTTCAGTAAACACAGAGTAGAGTGTATCTTTTGTATGTGTGTCTGTCTGCTTGGTGAGGCAAAATAACTGAACTCTTTCCAGGGGCGTGTTACAGGGGGCCAGCCATGCCAGTTTACACCCCCTCTCATTTACAGAGGCGCCACATTTATTCAATCTACTGTAATAGTTTCACATACACATATGCGCACACGTGTGCACGCACGCACACACACACACACACACACACACGTAGCTGCACCCACAGGGCACTGCCTTAATTTAATCAGGCAGCACACAGACATACAGTTTTTGGAAATTCAAACCATTTGCATAATCAAACATGAGGTACGGCACAGATACACAGCTGAGTCCCTTCAAACACACACACACACACACACACACGCAAACACACACACTTAAAAATCTTTTTAGAGCACCAGTGTGCGTCTCCTGCCAGACATATTAATAAACCTCATATGAACCGACCCATTCCACCTCCTGCCCCTCCCATCAATCTAGCATCAAACCACTAAAGAGGACAGGAGACAAAGCAGGGCTGGGCTGCAGGCAAAAACAAACCTATGCAATCGTAGCACAACTAGCAACACACACACACACACACACACACACACACACACACACATTATACACCCCAGACAAAAATAATATTTTATATTCTAAATGATTTTGATTTCTTATCTAATGATATAGTATGGTCAGAAATTTGAAATCCAAAATTTGTTTTTAAGAGGCTTTTTACATCTTTCACTAAAAGTCAATAAAATAAAAACAGTAAAAACTGCTTGAACAGTGTCTCCATGAAACTTAAAAAATCAAAAGATCATCTGAATGTTTTGAGGCTTTTCTTACTCATCGCTTATTTTCTTTGAGCATAATCAGATCAGATCAGTTTCCCTGTCTCTCTCCCTCTGTCCCACTTTGTCTCATTGTCATTTAGTATTTTCTTATATCTTGTGTGTGTGCGTAACTATGCGTACATGTGTGTGAGCACGCACATGTGACAAACATCATTGCCCATTATAACAGGGAACACTCAGGCCAGCTCCTGATTTAAACATCAGCTGTCATAAATGTTTCAGTGAAATGGAAGGAGCTTTCAGGGAGTGGGTGCAGTGCTGGGATGGACTGTTGTGTGAAAGCAATAAAGGAGAGAGGAAATATTGGGTGACAAAACCTGCATGAAGATTTGAAATAAAAATAAAAAAATAGGTGAATTCAGGTTAAAAATTTTAAAAAGTGGATTTTGTGTCTCAGCCTTTCAAAGTCTGAATGATGTGCTCGGGAGTGTGATCGTCCAGTGTCACATGCAAGAAATATGCTGACAATTCATGCTAAGAGCACTCAGTCACACATATTTCGAGGATTACTGAAATCTGAAAAACCAAAAAATATCACACAGAAGTGCACATCACCACAAGCCATGCTAGGGGTCCAGAATTTATGGACATCCTTATTGTCCTCAAACATCCACTAGAAATTCCCTAAAAAGTCTCACCTGGTGAAATTCATCACATAAGAAAAGTTGTGCCACCATGTCATAAACAGAAATTAATCATTAACCCAAACGTTTTGATTGCATTAACAGATTGAAATTTGGATTTAGCTCCAGTCGATTTGTTGTGGCCAGGGAAAGTTGGATGTATTTGTTTTACAAATGGAGTGTGGGTCAGGGTCATAAGAGAAGGCTTTTACCACTTGCCTATTGTGTATAATCAATAATAAAAAAAAAGCACACACACATCCCAACAGCTCAACAGTTCCCTGCAGTCTTCCTTTGTCCTCTCTTATTTCTTGCTCCCTTTCTTTTTGACCGTTCTTCCTCCCACCTCTGATTTTTGCTGAGTATAAAGTCCAATATTTGGTTTCATGTGTGCTTGTAGTAAAAAGGCATGGATGACTCCAAGGTCATAAAAACAGCTTCACACACACTGCGCTTTACCAGACTTCACAAGCCTTGTATATGGCTCCATCTACTGGCTGCAACACAGATTACGTACTAACTGCACAGTGCTGACATTAACACTGCTTCATTCCAAATTCAATTAGCTAAATGGCAGAATGAATTAGGCTAAATGCAGAGTGAGCCTGCTGCAATGGGCATAACTGTTCAAGACTAAGACCTAATAATCAGCTGCAATTACATGTGAGTGCTCACATTAAAAAATCTAATTCAATAATACAGCAGGGAGGAGGAAATTCAAACTGAATGGCTCATTTAGGCTGAAAAATACAACTCATACAGTATCTACCAGTTTGTCAAGCATTAAATGTGAAATGATGAAATGAGTTTAAAGTCTATTATATTATGGGAAAGAAAAAGCTAAAAAGTTTCTGTTTTGTGTGATTCTAACAACACTGTCCTCACCTTCACTAACGTCACTACTGGATAGTGCACTACAGTGTTTTAGTCAAGCATAAAATACAATAACAAATATATGATGTGAGCGTCACCATATAACATTACACACTGCTGGATGGATAAAAAGACTGACTGTCAGTACATTAGACAGAGCTTGTTCCACTGAGCAAGAAAGAAGATATTACAGAATCATACCATGTATTTGAAGGCAGCCAGTAAACACTAAAAGAAGATGACAAAGACCCACATACGCACACACACACACACATACACACCTGGACAGGGAAGACTTACCTGAACATACTCAGCCTTGCTCTCTACTGACTCCATGAGGCTGCAGAGACAAAAAGCCAAGAAAAAAAAAAAGATTAAAAGGGGAAATATTAAACCAAGAGAAAATCCAATTACATATAGGCTAACATGTGGGTTGACACAAATACGTGCACACGCATAAGCTTTTGTGTTTGATCTGGTCTTGTAACAGGTGCAGTGCATATTACCACACACAAAAACATGCTTATATTCCCATGACCCACTTCTACAGTGGCCTCTTTGGCGAGTAAAATGTTGCAGTCCTGCTTCATTGAAAATGGTTAGATAACAAATCCCACCGAACATCTAAGGTTGCTGAACAGTGAGCGGGCCTCTCAAATCTCTCGGGCATCATAACTCACACATTTACATTCATGATGCAGCTGGATCATGTGTCAAAAACCCCTCTGTGCTGCAGCCTTTGGGAGCCATACTGTGGGTACTGCTGTGCAGCTTTGTGATACAGAGCAAGTGTGAGTAAAAGAGGCAATTACACTCCCAGACATGTTTTAAGATCAATCAGCGCAGTTCCCAAATGCATGATGGGTCTCACAGGGCCTGGAGCAAAGCCGTGTTACACATGACCACAGAGAGGACAGATCAAAGGGCCCCATCATGGCAGTGGGCTCGGGAATGTTAATGGCTCCCATGGCAGGGGAGCTCTACATTCTCATCATAAGCTGCTGCTGGGCTGGGGTTTGGTTAAAAAAAAAAAAAAGACTTTACAAATGTAAAATATTTGCCTACATCATTACATCTACTAATATTACACCAGATCTAGACATGAAGAAGGCAGCTAAGCACCACAGCAGAACTGCAGTCAGTGTCAAACATACTGTGGCAGCAGTGGTTCAAACAGTTTTCTTGGGAAATCAGATTAGGACAGTAAGAACTATTATTTTTATTATAGATCTATCCATGGATTATTTTATTGATTAATCAACACATCCTGGAGCAACCTCTTAAAGCCCAGAGTGTCATTTTCAACCTGTCAAACATATCAATTTACTATTCACTAAGCCACCATGACCAGTGAGGGGCTGGAGCTTGATCAATTTTGCCATTTTTGCTTGAAACCAACTTCAAAAATGAATCAGTTGTCATGCCAATCACCTTTCTGTCCGTCAGCTAATTGAAAAGTGGTCAAATCATTTTAGCTTAGTATTAATTGATATAGCATGATGTTAACATGGGAGGCAGCCCTTCTTCCTCTCCCTTTTTTAAATTAGTGCCAAATAAAGGAGCTGTCATGCTTTTCTCCATGAGGGAGAATGAGCTCAATAGACTGTGGAGGAGTTTGTGGGGGGAAACGCAGGTAAAGAAGTGAGGAGCTGCTCTTTGGATAGGGTAAGAATGAGAGAGGGACCTGTGATTTCGGGCTGAACAGACAGAGAGCTCTTTGATGAGTCCATACTGAAGTTGCTGCAGCACGTTACAGACTTATATTTCCCACGGTCCTGGGCTGAACTAATGGGCTGATGCCGCACGCTCACACATGCGAGCGAATGCGTGCCAGCACAACTACAGCCTGCAATTTGCGCACATGCAAACGCTGTGAAAATACCACTGAAACACGACACGCGCATTCTGCTGTCATGCGTGTCGGCGTGTCGTGGGAAAGCAGCGAGAAAACGCACCACTGAAGGGTCCCTGCACCCTGCACCCTGCACCCCCCCTCAAACTCTCCAAGAAACTTCAGATTTTGTCGATGGATCAACTCCAAAATTATGAAACCCCCACAATACGCGCACACGCACAAAGCTTATTTCTCTCGGTCTCCCCCGAGTGTCTGAACAAATCAATGCAAAATGAGAAAAACATTAAACCAGCAACAGAGTCGCAGCCTTCCAGCAGCATCTGATCAATAGAAGGAATCAATGTTACCTGCTGCCTTCAAAAGTGAAGTAATGACTCCTGTTATCTCCTCACATCACGCCTTTCGCGACTCAGAGTGGGAACAGACCGTGGGGTGTGAACTGTGCAACTTCGCCGGTTCAGTAGGTTAAACCTGCTGATCTGCGCCCTCTGACGCCTGCACCGAGCACGGCACAAAACCAGTATCTGCTCAAAACTGAAACAATTACTAGTGGCAGGAGAAGCACTTAGGTCCTTTAATTAAGTAAATGTTCCCGCAAAGCAGTGCGAAAGCCTTTAATTTCGAAGTAAAAGCATATTCCCAGCAACATCTATTCAAAGTGACACAAGTACTTGGGAGCTCTGAGAGGAAAATACGATTCTGTATCTCTCTAGAAGATGAATATGTGGAGCGAACCACCAGAGAGGTAGTCACAGAGCAGCTGGATTTATGAAGCAAAGACAGAATAGTAGTGTAGGAGAAAAAGTCAAATTTGTATCTGACCTTGTTAATAAAACACTGGTCTGTAAAACACATAGAAACCTGATGAATGGGCCTTTTTGTTTTTAGAAGAGATTACAACACAAAAAGTTTCAATGTCAACAATGAATTTTTTTTTTTTTAAAAGTCACATGTTCTTGAATGTAAAATCTATTAAAAACATGGAATAAATAAATGTAAAGTAACATAAAATGGACATGCTCAAATAAATGTACCCTTTAACAGAAGCCTAGTACTTGAATAAATGAATGTGTAAACTTATCACCTACCAGTAAATGCTGTCAGAGGTTTGCTTTTCTTCACCCACCCCTGCAGTCAGCTCTCTGCTCTCTGCTGCTTCCTCAGGTCCGGACTCTAACCCATCGGTCTCCAGAGTCTGAGCCCGATCGTTCCCGTGGCTGAATGGAGGGGATGAAGTTTCTTCAGGGTTCATGTCTGCACCTGCCTTGGCGATCCCTTGCTTGTCACATGTCTCTGGTTGGAGTGCGATGCTTGAGTCACCAGATGGCGACAGATCCTCACAAGCAGATGTGGGCTCAGATGCAGGGGTGGTCTGGGTCTTTGTGACATTGTTCTCTGCTGCATCTGCAGGTTTGGCTTTGGGATCACTTAGAGAGTCTTGACTGTGCACTGTGTCAGTTTTAAGTGCAGCTTCATCCCTAACCACTTTGGGTGAGATGGTTGTGAGCTTCAGGGCCCTTTTTTCTTGGTCCCCTGCAGGTCGCTGGCTTAGACTTCTGCTGATGCCGCTCTTGTCTTTGCTCTTTTTATTGCTCTCTAGAGATGTGAGGAGAGGGCATCATGAATAAACTTAAAAACAGAAGCAAGACGTGGGGAAAAAAAGATAATGAGAGAGGAGTCATGCTTCACTATTTGTAAAAGCAATTGCTGTGCCAAAGCATTCATCACTTAAATGTTTGCTGTTTTACCTTTGGTACTCTTGTCCCTCTTCCTCATCAGCAGCCGTGGCAGCGTGCCCACATGAGTGTAGCTGTCACTGGAGCGGACATAGCTGGCTGTGCGAGGACGAATGGCATCCATGTCATCCAGTGTTGTTTCACCAGCTGAAACCACAGCGTTTGAGGAGGCAGAGCCACAGTCATTGTCGTCAGCAGGTACAGCCCCAGACTTCAGCTGAGAGGACTTGGAGTCAGACTTTTCGGTAGAGCGGCGAAAAGAGAGATTGGTGAGGCTGCCCAACCACTTCAAACCTAGGGAGCAAAGCAGGAATAATTACTTTGAGCTGCAGAACATATTGGAACATCTAGTGAGCTGAAGGATTTTTTTTCTCAGACCAAAAATTAACCAAAAAGTTATAAGGAGAGTGAATACTGGGCTCAAGGGGATTTTTTTGTTTCTTTGTTTTGCATTTTGTAACCACCTATTTGACTTTGTGATAACCAAATATTTCTTCAAGTATTTTTGTCACTGTATATGTAAATCATATACAGTACTGAGAATAATTAATGTTACTTAGAAAGATAAAGATAAACTTTATGAATCCCACAAAGGGGAAGTTCAGCAGCACATAGGGGTCAAAGAAAAAGTTCAAAACTAGGAGAAAGGTGTAAGAGTAAAATAAGAATAAAGAAAATACAAAATAGTGAAAAATTAAAACACAAAAATGTTACAGATTAGCCCTTACATGCATGAGTAATTAAAGCTATAGTCTGAATTTTATTTCCTTTTTTATTACTCTTTATGCTTGAAAATAAAAATAAAAATCTTCACAAAACAGAGAGAAATATATATGTGAAAATTATGAAATAATATTTATAATGTTGTTACTTATGTGTTTATATATTCAAACAAATTCTAACACTGTTCAGCACAAAGCAAAATCCCTCCAAGTCCTAAGCTACTGAGGGTTTCTGGCTTTCCGTTGGCCAACTTTTGTCGCACTTACGATGAATGACCAGTGGGTCACAGAATACTGGATGACACACACACTGTGGCACACTGTGGTGGGTGATATGAAACTACACAATCTCAACCAATGCACATGCAAGAAAACACTTCCACTGTAATGACCACTATGCATGAAAGGGTTAAAATATGATTTATATACATACTGCACAGATATGATATAGCACACCTGCATGCAAATCCATTCATATAAAGGCAGTGGCTATGTAACAAAACAAACTTAAGAAAAGTCTCTAAAAGAGTAAGTGGAGTGTTGCATGTCATAATTAACGCCATGACATTACAGAGCTCACATGGCAGTGGCTGACAGGCAGCACTGGTTAACCCAACAGCTGTGTGTGTAAACATATGAACAAAGTTCAGCTGCTCTCCACAGAGAAACACACAAACACACATGGTACTCACTCAGTTTCCGTATGCTCATGTTGCGGTTGCAGTTTGGGTATAATATCAGCTGCAGGTGTGTGACAGATGGATCATCTGAGACAGTGTGCAGCAAGATAGAGGAAGAAAGTCAGAAACAGTTGAGGATGATTTGTGAAAAACAAGAAACCCTGGAACGAACCACAGTTCCTCACTCTGGGTGAGGTAGTGCATGCAGTTTGCATGTGTGTGTGACAAAAACCTGACAGATGAGTGGCAGCAGCAGAGGCAGGCCCAACCGTGACACTTCCTGTGTGAAGATGGGCGGACCAGTGGAAACAGGAAATGAAAAGACAAGATGAGATGACAAGGGTTGAAACGGTGAGATAAAAATATAAATATGTGAAGTATGAAGTTGCCTTCTGGTTAGGATGAAATCATGTTGATAGAAGTTAGTGATGTAAACTAGGAGGACTATAAAAAAAAAGCTGATTGTTAACTTATCTCCCATTGAAATAAAAAACAGATTAATAACTCATCAAGTGGTAATTTCTAACTACTACCTGTAACCTTTAAAGAAGAAATAAATGTAATCTGCTTGATTCAGTTATTTATTAATTAGGGCAAGTTTCAGTTTGCATTACAGTGTGTGCATCACTGCAGGATGTTGTGCAGGATACCCAGAATTTGAATGTGATTTCTGTGGGTGAAAGTTACACCACCTATTAATGCCTATTGTCTTTTTTTTTTTCTTTGTTCATTGACTTCGGGCACCATCGATGTGCATGTCATTTGCCCTTTCCACAGGATGGAAGTATTACAGTTTCAGCTGCTGTGGGTTTTATATACCAATCTGATAAAAAACCAAACACAAACATGGAGCCTTGGGTTTGAATATTTCACTAAGTGCCAACATACAGTACATACTGGTAGAGAATTTGTAATACGGTGCAAAAATAAGATGAGTTTTTTAATGCTACCTAATTGGAAAGCAAAAGATGACAAATTTGATTTATGTTTATTTATGTTCTGTACTTATTGGTTGTGTTGGGAGGGACTGAAAAGGGACCTATTTGGCTGTCTAGGAATAAAGACTTGTTTGGTTTTTCTATTATGTTCACATGACACACAGTCAGACCTCAGAAAGTTTTTACATAAGATAATTTTTTTAGGTGATTTAAGTATGAAAGTGTATAAAGTGTATTGTTTTCTACCAAACAATCAAGAATATTTTCCTGTGAATTCATTTAAAGAGCTTCTGTTGTTTCTTCTAATGTCATTTGTTGTTTACGGTTTTGTGCAGCATTAGTTAAGATGCTACTGTTTTATAAAATGAAATGATTAGAATACTGTGTTAGTATCAACCGTGTATTTTCACAGGTTTTCACTTCCTGTTGACTTATAGGCAGCAGGCTTTTGCTGAAACACCCTCTGTCTTCCTGTCAATGCCGTACCACATGAGAAAACATAGTTATGAAACTGTAAAACTGTGAACACATAGAACACTGTATAACACATTACATGGCAAAATGAAACAACTGCTCTATAAAATGCAACGGAAAGTGCTGGTAATATTAGCAGTACGATGTTATTATTGTGCAGTCATAAAGAATAGCATTTGGTGATCATTTTCTTCCAGGTTGCCCAGAAGACAGGCCACTTTATTGCTCAGTTTCATCGTGTCAACAAAACTGAAAAACATCTTCTTTATCCAAAGAACAAAAGTCTCTTTAAATGCACACACGTATTTGCAACCAAAAAGCTTTTCATCGTCCAAGTTGTTCAGTGAACATCTCAGCATACCAGAACTAGTCAGAGTTTATCCACACCAACACAGATCACAGTAGTTGTAAGCATGTTTGACCCACACAACTGCTGATTTATCATCCTAATGTTTTGATTGATGCCATCACAACTAAATCCCACATGCACAATCATCATTTTTGCGTTAACTGTTTATTAAGTAAATTAATAGCATTTACTTGTCACAGATCAGGAACCCTTAGTGAATAAAGTCAAAGGGGATTCCCAGAGTCCTTTTGGTGCAGCCTGTGGGTTGAACCAACTAAACACTACTGATGGTAACTGCTTTGTATGGCGATAAATGAAAAAAATGGAGTAAGTGACAAAAAAAAATGGAGTAAGTGACAAACATATACACACACGCATGCAAGCACACGAACACTCATTTTAGACTTTGTGTTCCATCCAGGTTTTCCACAGACGTAATTTGCTGGACTGCGTGTGTGTGTGTGTGTGTGTGTGTGTGTGTGTGTGTGTGTGTGTGTGTGCCTGCAAGTGCTGCTTTAATTTCACCTTGATGAAAAACAAGCTTTCAGTAATTCAGCTCTCCCACTCCTCTTGCGATGACAAATATCAGTCGCTTTGACCCAAGGCCACACTGATACACTCCACCCTGTAAGAGACACAGAGAGCTGAAACCTTGTTTATACAAAAATTGAATGACTGTCATTATGACTCAGGTCCCTCCTGCATGTTTTTTTTATTTTATTTTATTTCAGTACATTTTATTGTAATAAAGCATAAATATTGAGATTTGAATGATGATCCTTCTTTGTCTATCACACATTTTCATAACAGTCACTGAAACATCCAATATTACTTTATGTATTACTTACTCATTTAATGAAGTTTAGCTGTGTTCACTAGTATATTCTTTAACAGACTGCAGTAATAAATGTTGTTCATGCTTATTGGTTCTAATTATTCAGATAATATTGCTAAATACTGAAAGACCAGTGAATTTGAATAGACAATATAAAAGTCCTGCAATCAGGCTAGGAACATAAGAACTATGATTTTAGGATTATTTTTTCTTGCATACTTTATATTCCAAAATATGTCAACATTAATCGTGGTGAGGTGGTGTAACTATTTTGTCTGCTTGTATAATTTAGTTTGTAGTGAAAAACTTTGCAATGGTCTTTTGCCAAACCTTCTCCAGTTAAACCAAATTTGCAAATGTCTGCTCCAGTGTAGCACCCAAACAACACTCTGAACAAATTACCCAGAGCTGTTCACTCCTTTCCGGATGACTTCGCTAAGACATGATATCGCTGCTGTAGCTTAATGTGCAATACACCAGATGGGTCATACCACAATATGTTTATTGCACCAGACCAATGACAAGTGTTGTCACTGCAATTTACTGCGCACACTCTGAAGCCAGACAAAATATGGTTCTTGATGTATAAAAAGCTCTCATTATACAGATGAGTGTCTGCTTTGGGTTATGTTATCTTTTGATTATTATTATTAGTGATGCATTTTTGTTAATGGTGTAGCTAAAAATCCATCCATCCATCCATTTTCTATACCCACTTTTTCCTGAACCAGGGTCACAGGGATCTCCTGGAGCCTATCCCAGATCTCTTTGGGTGAAAGGCAGGGGTACACCCTGGACAGGTCACCAGTCCATCACAGGGCCACATAGAGACAAACAACCTCACACACTCACACTCACTCCTATGGGCAATTTAGAGTCACCAATCAACCTGACATACATGTTTTTGGACTGTGGGAGGAAACCAGAGTACCTGGAGAAAACCCGCACAAGCACAAGAGCATGCAAACTCTACACAGAAAGGCCGGGTTGCAAACCCACGACCTTCTTGCTGTGAGGCAACCGTGCTAACCACTCAGCCACCATGCTGCTCTTAGCTAAAAATTACAGTAATAATAGTGGTTAGTTGTGAGATTCAGTGAGATACATGAAAAACAAACACACAACAGAAAAGAAAAAGGATATGACCCGAGGATAAAAGCTACTATTTAACAGAACACTATATATATATAGTTTTTATTGTTGTGTTGTGCCAAGAGGCTGGAGATATATATATATATAAATGTGTGTGTTCTCTCCCTACAGGTCAAATCTCCAAATGCTGTTTATCTTTTTCTTTACTCTGGGCTCTCTGTTCTGTGTAATTGTAACTACGTCTATGTCTAACCGTAAAATGAAGAGAAGGTGGGAGAGGAAAAGGTCAAGACAGCAGTGTTTCAGGCTGCACTGTCATCAGGTTCTGGTATTGATGTGGCGTCTATTTGTCACAACATAAGGGAGGCTGAGAGCTGAATTATTGAAGCCTTGTTTGTCATTTCAAATTAAAACAGCACACACACATTCATGCTGGCATACACGGATACATCCTTTGCTGTGTTTGTGAGGACCTTGACTTGATGTGTCGCTACTGGATTACATGACATTTGGCATTTATTCTAAAATGGTTATGCCATCAAGACTGGCATTTTGTTCACCAATGGCATTTAAGTTTGTGAGGGCATGTAGTCATATTTTTTGTTAGTGCTGGATTTCTTCCACATCTTTGGTACTTGTTCCTAAATATAAAGATATTATGCACAATCAGTAGGTTTTAAACACTTCTCTGTGGTGTCTATTTGTACTATATTGGCAATGCACACCATGTAATAACTCTTAGTACTACATTTAAGATACAGCACATTTCTAGACACCATCTGCTACTGGAAGAAGGACAAATATTCCTTTTGACACTTGGCCTGTTTTTTATATTCCTTAAAACGTTTCTGCTTCCAGATACTTTAAAGCAGAAGGATCTGTTTAGCCAGGTCTGTCTCACTTCATACCAGACACTTTATTTTGAAGCTCTGATCTTGGATTCTACTGAACACGAGCACTGCATCAGCAAAAAGACCTGCAGTACGAGAGTCTTAACAGTTCTGAGGGGAGTGTGTGTATTTATATTTATACACTATATTTATGGCATTCTGTTAGAAAGCCAACCTGTTCCAGTAACAAGGTGTTAAAGATTGTGTACATTCTCTGTGAAGAGTATAATTGAGTGTGTTTGTCATGAGCTATAGTGAATTCAAACACAGTGTCATCATGTGCTTCAAACAGTAGGGGGCGCCAAAGACAGTTGGATTGCATGTAAAGGAGACAGATGCTGCCTCTATGAAAACAGCAGAAATGAATTAGAGCAAAAAGCTGCAGAACATTAAGAACTTTCATTTAAAGTGTCATTTTAAATTGGTTTATAACTGTGGCTACCGACAACCTTTGTTTTCACTGGCGTAATGAAAGACATCTGTTTCACCCGAATGTAAACCTAAATGTACTTTTACAGATTATTAGATCAAATGAGCCATTGGGGCATTAATTAGGCAAAAAAGCTGCTCATGAACAGCACTAATGGGATTACTGTTAGTGGTCAGAATAATGCACATGCATCTGTTTACCAACAGTACTATAGATCAAACTCAAAGCTCAGTTGTATTGGGGTACTGACTGTAGATTTGTGGTTTGGGTGAGGAAGACTAACAGAAGACGTGTGAATGACTGAATGACTGGCAATGACTGGTGTAGTCAGGGACACTGGAGCTTTGATGTTCATTGAAAGAGTATGTGCTGAAAAATACAAGAAGAGCTGAGAATGCTGTGGCTTACAGGAGCTGTGCCAGCTTTGATTTCTGTCAGCTTGTGTTTCCCTGTAGACCAGGAGGAGGAGAGTCAGCACTCTGAATCTGGATTCTTTAAAATATGGACAGTGGACATAGGAAGTTTTTAATGACGATGTTAAGAGTTTAATTGGACTATGGTGGTACGAGTAAGATACAGAGTGGTATTTTATGTCCACCATCAGTTATTTGAATAGAGCCAGTAAAAATCAGAATATCAATATCTCTTGGTGTTACTTTCTGTGTCATCCCCTTTGTGGTTTGGTAGGGAAGACAAAACGTTTAGATTAGTAATAAAAAATAGAAGGTTTTGTGTGTGCGTGCGTGCGTGCGCGTGTGTAAGTGTGTGTGTGTGAGTGTGCGTGTGTGTGTGTGTGTGACTAATGAATCCAGCAAGCTGAAGGTGACTCTGCTCCACTCTTACAGTAGCACTTTTCTCTGCTGGTCTTGAATCAGGAGGAGTAAACACTCAGTCTACACTGAGAACTGCAATTTATCTGATCATTTGCTGTGCGTCTGTTGGACTTTGTCCTTAGCTGGATATACTTTTGCTGTGCTTCTTATAGTGCTGTTACTACCCACCTACCAGTGCACTGTCAGGAATAGAGTTTTATTCAACTGCTTATATTCATTTTATTAATGTAGACTATAATTTCAGATGAGAAATTCTTGTCTGTCATATTTTGCAGGTCAGACAGAGTTACATAGATGCACTGACTCTGTCCTGGGTTATCTCGCTTCTACTTTTGGCCCCTGAGCAATTTCACTGGAGCAGTCGGGGATTAAGTACTTGAGGGCATTTCAGTGGGAGTTGTTGAACGATGGCGGTTATTCTATTTCACTTCGCTGTCTGATCTTTTTGGCCTGCCAGGCATTTAGGCCACAGGCATTCAATTTATATACTAAAATTGCTTTCCTTCAAATTTAGATTAAGGGAGACATGATCATAGGCCATCTGCTACAAGGAAAACAATATTTTAACTATATCAGTGTAACTCTGGTGTTTGTAATACTGAGGCAATAAAAAAGCTTTGGTACTGTTCCTGTAGTGCAATGTCAGCTCTTAACCACTAGAGGACTAGAAATAACTGAACAGATATATATATATATATATGGGAAAATATCATATAAATATTATATAAATTAAAAAGTATTATTATAAAGCTTGTGTCAGTAGCTTAACGTCATAGCAGAGCTATCAGATCAGATCATCATATTCATAACAACAGTGGGCAGTACAGGTAATCCTGTAATCTATAGTGAACAGACGCTGAAAGCTGGGGTCAGTGGAAAAAACAGCCACACCAAAATCTATCATGTGCAGGCATTATAGTATCTTGCTCCCAGCTCTTAGGATAGTAAACTGTAGCCATAGAATATGTTTTTGTTTCTCAAATGTCACCATAGGGGCTCCATAGAGAGTGGCCTCCCAAGTGAAAAGGTTTAAACAGATGGTACCCTGGCTGAGTAGCACCACAGGCAGGTCCTATGCCTTGCCCTTGTCTGATGACACTCTCACTAAACGAATGAGATAAGATTATCACATCACTCAAAACATTCAAGGAGGGAAGAATAATCTGGATCAAATTCTGGCCAAGTCACAGAGACATGCTGAGTGCTTCATTGTGGCTTAAATCCCCAACCCATCAGCTGAGGCAAAACAGACCAATTTGTATGGTTTTGGCCCAAACACAGAGATTTACTAAAGCAGAGACTGACCAGACCTCACAAAGCTGTTACAAAAATAGCAAAAAACAAATTGTGCTGCTTTTTCTTGCAGCAGGGACACGAAGGACAGGGGCAATCAGCACCATGGACAGTGATGCAGAGAGAAATGTTTGCAGGACTCTAAAAGCTGAGAAAAAACAAGCTACAGCTCACCACTTCCCAACACACTACAAAGCATCATTACTTCCCTAATGTAATATTTATGGAAAATTATTAACAGAATGTAATATTAGTGAGGAGAGAAAGAACAAAAGATAAGATTGTTTTCAAAATGCTACTGACATTTTTTTGGTGGTCATAACATTTAAATAAAAATGATCTTTCATAGGAAAAGTAGAAACTGAGCCAAGCTGCAGCTTTTGTGTAGCTGCTTCAGTGTCATTTTTGTGGTGAAATGGTTTTGCCAAATGCTGTTTCTGGTTTACAGGAAAGTGCTTTTAAAACAGCTCACCAGAATCACAATTTTATCCCATTTTTTACTCCTTTTGTTTTTTATTGTTATATAAATAAAATGTAATGGACTTTTTTCATGTTAGCACACACACTGTAATCACACCTAACACTTCAACTTGTCATAGGCATCAATGGTAAGGATAAATTAAGTCTTTTCTCTGTTGTGAAATTCATGAAACATGTCAGCAGCTCACAAAGCACATTTGCATATTCTGTATTAATCTTCTTCTAGCTGCATACTGGATGATGTGAGCAGACAACCATCACACTTGCGAATCTGTTGTGTGAATCTGGTCCAGGTAAAGACTTCTGAAGGAACGTAAACAGTGAATATTTGATAGTTAAATAGTTGAATAGTTGATAGTTGACAGTTTAAAAGTAAAAAAATATATATAGCATAGGTTTTGAAGCCAAAAAAACAAAACAAAACAAAACAATCCCCTACATGCTGGAATGAAACCAGGTTTATCAAAACTCACACACACACACTCACACACACACACACACACACACACACACACACACACACACACACATAAATGCACTTAGAAAATAATATTGTTCGACCTTGAGTGCCCTTCGCCGCAGCTGACTGAGGGGTGAGGCAGAGAAGGAAAGAATGAGAAAGTAGGCGGGGGGGGGGTATAAAATCATCAATTATTTATAGATCAAATCTAATAAGAGGCAGGAATTTAGATGGGCAGTAAGCATATTGACAGAGAGCTTGACAGATAGAGCCCTTGTGTGCTGCAACGTCACAGCATCATTATACAGAGAAATGAAAGGCAATATGAAATTCTGAATAAAAGATGTTTTATTTACATGCCAATAACATGCATGGAGCTTTAAGTTATTTGTTTTTGGATATTAGGCAGATTGCTGTATGTGACGCATCAGTCGGTTGTGCGTGCCTTTAAAAGAGCATTTGCATTTGATGCTGAAATACAGCAGTGTTAAAAAAAACATTAATTTGACATTTATTCTCTTCTCCTTAAAACCGTTATATATAAACTGCATTTTATATCAATCTTGTTTCTGCTCTTGTCAATTTAATGCCAAAATATGGTTAGGTTTTATTCCAGTTGAAGCTTGTGTGTCACCCTGCTACTGAAAAGTACAATTGATTCATGTTTCCTGGTTAACTTTCATCAGGAATGATTGTAATACTTGAAAAACACAAATTCACAAACACTGCATAACTCTGCACTGAAGCAAACAACACAAGGGAAAGACATTCTCAGTCTCTTGTTTGTACTCTGCTGCCCATATTTGCATACTTATTTGATTTATGGGGTGAGCTGAGCAGCTTTCCAGCTCCTCATTAAGAGAATTTTTATGTCTGCTCATGTGTGAATGTGCTGACAGCTCAAGTAGTGTTCATACAAAGCAAACTAAATGAATCCTCTTTTTTCTGAAGCACCAATAAATAGTCTTGTAATTGGCTCTTCAAAAGACAATTTCTCTGTTCTGTCGTCCTGTATCTGTGATTAGACATTCAATCTCAATTGTAACTAGGCTCACCCTTGTGATATGACAAGAATATATAGATCAAACTTTTAAACCTAAACCAATCAAGAGCCCTGGGAGACTACAACAACCATATAACGTCAGAATTCATTTCTGTTTTCTCTTGTTGAAAACATTTTGCAAAGTAAATTCATTTAATTTACAGTTGATTTGCTCAGTGTCTCAGCAAATAATATCTCAAAACCTCAGCAAATAAAACCAAAAATAGCTGTGCAGCCCCAGTACCACTGGGAAGAGAGTGAGAAGATATGAAAGCAGGGCTTCCTAAAGTTTAAAAAAAAAAACAGTGAACACACTCTATGTAGGCTACTTAATAGTTATACTGTGATTTGTTTGCTGCAATCTAAAAGATTTCTGACTTTCTTATATTTTTACGTAGGTATGTGTGAGGAGTTTTCCCCCACTGAATTAAGTTAAGTTCAAGCCCTGCAGTTCAAGGCCTTCAGGGATGTGCAATCACGCTGATGAATCTCTGCACTGAAGCTCATCCACGCTGTGAAAATACAGCCAGCAACAACATCCTCTCCTCAGTGGCATGCCCTTTCTCTTTATCTCTTCACAGTGTAATGCTCGAATGAATGTTAAGAAGAACTATAGTGTCAGGAGAGAAAATGCTGTGAATAAAGAAAGGGGTTATCCATGAGGCTGGTACTCTTTAGAAGTGGTTCTTCTGAAAGGTGATCTCAGTGAGCGCAAATTCTGCTGAGACATGAAAACCTGTGATATGACAAAAGCTCAAAGATGCATAAAAGATTTAGCCAATCTGTGTGTGTGTGTGTGTGTGTGTTGTAAGATTTCCTGAGTGCAGCTACATTTGACAGTGTCTGATTCCCATATATTATGGCAGATCAGTAAAATTCATATGTGACATGTTCCGTGAGGTCACAGCAGTGAGAATCACTGACCAGAGGCATACGTGAGAATCTCGAGTGCTCCTCTGGTTTGACTTCATGGTAGACGTGAAGTCTGGACGTGTCCAATTAGGTCACAGACATATCCTAGTGAAGCAAAGGCAAAAAGAAACTCATGGTAAAAAAAAAAAAAGTAGGGGGTGGTTGACAGACACAGGCTGAGAGAAGAAAATAGCTTTCTAAATACATGACCTCTGAACATGCCCTTGCCCTTGGCATAACCTCCCATCCTGATCTGCTAGAGAAAGCCTGTCCTTAAGCCCTTCCCACTTCAGCTTTCATGTCAGATCCATCCTGACAAGAGCAAAGAGCATCTGAAACACTGGTCATGGGCTGCTTCCTCTAATGATATCCCAGTTGTCTGCCTGCTAAACTGTGTGTGCAACCCTGACAAGTGATTTGATTCATTACTTGATCTTAGTATTCATGGAAAAGTGTGTTCATTTTATGCTTTTCTCATATGTGCTTTATTTAACTTACCACATTCAGTGTGCCTGCAGGATTTTGACTAATGTACACACCTTTGAATAATTATATTAACGTATTAGCAGTGGTGTACCCTACTGTCTGTATATGCAGATAGTATACTGTACCATACTGTACTGTAGTATACTATACTGTACAGAGTAGCGTACAGCATCTTTGTGTTCAAGTCTCATAATCTGACACACAGTCACAACAAACACACACGCCAGAATACATCAGGACTCCAATAAGATGAATCCTGCCAACCACACACAGGAGAGAAGCAGGCGTAGTGGGGCCTCAGGTACTTGGTTTCATAGAAGAGGCTGCTAATCCTGCTGATCCTTCCCTTCTCCTCTCCTTTTTCACACCCACACCCACCAGCCCTCCACACCCTGCACTTTTCTCTTCACTGCTCCATTTGTTAACTGGAGGCCATGTTGCTCCCACAACACACAATCTCATTTTCACATCTACACATTTTTTTTCCCTCCTAGTCTAATCACCTGTTTTGTTTTTTTTAAATTTGAACTTCAGCTACATTTCAAGCTCTTCCTTCATTATGAGAAACCTGAAGAATGCTCTGGACTGGATATGAACACAGTATAATCAAGTAAGGTTCTTCAGCACCTGAAGACACCCTTTTCATGCATGAGAGACTAATAGGTTCGAAGACAGATAAGATTAATAAAAATAAAAAATCAGTGTAGTAGTCTTGGGTTATTTGGAAGTAGTGATGTAGTGATGTTATATGTCGACTTGACCATATTTCACACTGTTCTGAAGTGTAAATAAAAAATGGGGTTTATTCTGCATCATTATACTCCATTAAACTTCCCAATGCCTCTCTGAATTATGTTTCTCACAATTTTGTAATCTTATACCCATCCTCCTTCCCTCTTGAGGAACATTAGAATGTGTTCACTCCCAAACAAAACAGCCGGCAGTATCTAATACTGGGTAATTTACTGACGCTCCCTCTTCCTTCTCACCAGCTCCTTTATGTCAATTATTGTTTATTGCACTGTGACACAAGAGTTTTACGAGACAAATGCTGGAAAGTTCTCACTGACTGATCGGCTGGTTCACATAAACCATTGAATGGGAAGTGGTCATGTTCAGGACCTTGAAATTTAGCTTGAAACCTAGAAATAGATAAGATAAGATGAGAGGAGAGGAGAGGAGAGGAGAGGAGAGGAGAGGAGAGGAGAGGAGAGGAGAGGAGAGGAGAGGAGAGGAGATGAGATGAGATGAGATGAGATGAGATGAGAGGAGATAAGATAAGATAAGATAAGATAAGAAAAGATAGGATAGGATAACATAACTCTTCATTTAAAAGGGAAATTTTCAAAAATCAGGTAAATATTAATTGTATTTAAGTAGTATTAAGTAATAAAATGCTATCACCCTGTGCATCCGAGTGGAAGTAAAGAAGGCTGAGAGAAAACCTTTGGGAAACACGTCTAACCGTAGTGCTTCTAAAATATTTTTTACACAGTTCATGCTTTGGTTTACTTGTTTCCATTGTTTTCTTCCAGCTTAGCAAAAACCACCTGAGGCATAATTTGTGTTTTCCTTCTCAAATATCAAGATTGTTTTATTATTCATAACATTTTCTAAACTATAATTACATTTAGATGTTATTATTTGGGATTGTTCCAGGTCTTCTACATTCAGTTTTAATTAAGGTGCCATCTAACTTCTTGGAGTAGTTGTAATGCAGAAGCATTACATGTACATTATATGTACATTTAATGGGTTCATGGATGGATTGATCTCAACATGTACTAAATTCTTGATAGAAATAGCCAACATTGATACCTCAGGCTTCTGCCCAGCACTCAGTATTGAGTGAGTGATTCTTTACCAACACTGCATAGCATAATCGATGGATTTACTTTCATTGTGCCCTTCTTTACATAATAAGCATCTCAGAGTGTAAATTTGTTGAATCAGCCTCATTTCCTCAAAGTTCAGCAGAAGTTAAGTGAAAGTTAGGGGTATATTGCTTCTATGCTCATATTAGATCAGTTTTTCAATTTCTTTCTAGACAGATGACCTCAAGCCTGACCATTCCTTTAGAGTTAAGCTCACCCTTCCATTGACTCCCAAACCCATTAGTGTGAGTGCATTGATTTTAGTCAATTACACTGTCTGTCCCTAAGGACTTCACATTCCTTTCTTTCAGCAAGAGATACAAAAAACAGTTACAGCCCTGTTATATCCCTTTTAAACCATTTATATATGTTATTTCTATTTTTACTCCAGAGTTTAACATCATTAAAACATATCAGTTTTCATGAATTATGGCATTAACCTTAGGGAAATAAGTGCCGATGTGCTATTTCACATATAGCACAGCTCTTTATTTGACAAGTGTGTCAGTTGTCACCGACTAACTGAATTATTACAAGACAATATGCATCAGGATCAGGGTGGCTTACCACCTCTGCTAAAAAATTTCCTTGAAAAGCCTCATTTTATTATTGTTATTATTGTTATCATTATTATTATCCTATTTTTTGTTGTTATAATGGAGTTTAAAGTAACAACTAGTGTTTTTTGTTACACGTACATTTAGAACACACTAGTACTTATTGTCTTTCATGGTGGACATACTTTAGTGTGCTGCTGCCAGGTTATATTTCCTCTTCTCTCTGACACAGAGCCACATGCTTACGTACATGGTGGTCTGTCTCAGTGGACAGTCACAGGAACAGGTGGGCGGGTTTTTAATTCCTTCACTGAGACTTTATAAATACTTTCATTGCAGTGTTATCATCACTATGTGTCTCATTATTATCATTGTTGCCAAGACCTATTTTATGCAGCAGAACATTTCAACCACAAAATAAAAAAAGAACTAAAGTGGTTTTTGTTCTGCTGCTTGCATATGATTTGTTTCATTATAATTATACTCACTAATGGGCAGATATAAGCCTACTTATGGTAAAAACACTCTCCTAAACTATTACTGTGTACTTGGTATCTTTTGTTTTGCTTGAGCACTTACTCCCTGAAAATATCTGCACACTGACATATGTGCAACAAAAACTGCTTAGCATGACAGACAAGCATCTTGACCTCATTGCGCAGATGTTTTTTTTTTTCCTCAGCTGAGCAACAACTGTCATCACTACAGTATCATGGTGTTGTTGACAAATAACTTCTCACCCCTTATGTGTGTGTGTGTGTGTGTGTGTGTGTGTGCTTGACTGTCTGCATGTGTGTAGATAAGAAAGCTAAGAAATCAGATCTCACTGTTGACTTTACAGTGCTGTTGGGTATTAATGAAAGTGCTGCACAAGCACAAATACCCTGGAAACCACACAGGAGGACGTTCTGTGCCAATGGTCTCACTTTTAAAATTCACTGATTTCATCTTTCATTTCTTGTTTTTCATAGGATTTACTTTGTAATATGTTGTGATAGCCTCTTAAGAGGTGTAATGTTTGCAGGGATCATGCACAGAATCAAATTCCGTAAAATAATGCAATGATAATCTAAGCACTACTGCCAGCATTGCTTCATGTCCCGATCTTGGCCTACCTAAATTATTTTCAGTGAACAAACACGTGGTAGCTGCTGCTAAGAGAAGTTTTCTGTACAGGTCACCAGTCCATCACAGGGCCACATAGAGACAAACAACCTCACACACTCACACTCACTCCTATGGGCAATTTAGAGTCACCAATCAACCTGACATACATGTTTTTGGACTGTGGGAGGAAACCAGAGTACCTGGAGAAAACCCACACAAGCACAGGGAGAACATGCAAACTCCACACAGAAAGGCCGGGTTGTGAACCCGTGACCTTCTCATCCACCGTGCTGCCCCTGAGTAATTGTGCATTTTTTAATATAACACAATTCTTTCTGCTTAGTACCATGCAGGACTTCGTGACCACACAACTCTCATTATTCTGAGATTGTATTAGAAGGAATAAAAAAAGGAGGAAAGGATATGGAGTCACAAGAGAGGTGAGTGTGAGGCTGAGAAAGGAAGGAGTAATGAGAAGAGGACTGTGTGAGAAGAGAGAGAGATCAAAAAGTATAAGAGGGTTATAAAAAGAGTAGGAGCGCATCTCTGTGGGAAAGGAATCTGTGCCCTGAAACCCAGTGCTGAAGTGAGAAATAAACTAATGTAAAAGTTGAAGAAAGAAAGCAGATGAAAGGCTGAGTTGAAAAAAGACAGTTTGAAATCTGACAGAGAGAGAGAGAAAAATGTGGAGGTGACAGATTTCTCAGTGTCTGGGAAAAAATCTTCTGCGGGTGTGAATCTAGTCTCAGTCTGCAGATCAGAAGCAAGTGACGAAACACACACACACACGCACACACACACACATAATATGCACATTGGCAATATCTTTTTTTCTGGCAAGCTGTTTTAATTTTCTCTTTCTCTCTTCCAGCCCTCTATATCTCTGTGTCTCAGGCAAATAAACACAGATTTATGAGTGAAACCATCTGAAGAAGGCTTTAAAATATGACTACATGCATCTATCGCTCCTTTTTGTGCTTTTCCTTTATTTCCACTTTTTGTAAATTAAAAATAATATTTCACTTTATTTGTAATCTGTGTTTCCCTCCAATCATAACACAGACACAAATTGATATGCTAATATCAAACTCATTTCTGTGGAAGACTATACAACTCAAATAACCTCAATTTAGACTATTTGATCATATTATTTTAATAAGGGCAAAAAATCTGATGATAATTAGAGTAAATATGAACCTATATCTTAAAATACTCGTTCAAGGTCAGAACAAGAAGTTTGAGTTTGTTATCAATCAATAAACAAATGTCAGAGTCAATATATGGAGAAAGGCAATGAGATGAAAACAGAAAGGGATACGTGACACACATAGAGACACATAATGAATATGACATGACATAAACGAACATGGCAACTTGTTTTTAATTATATTTTTTTAAACCAATACAACTCAGCCAGTAAAAGCTGCCTGTTTGCTGCCTCCTTTATAAAAACCAGGATAAAGAGGAGAATGGCATGATATACTGTAAAGACATGAGAATTAAAATCAATTTATGTTGGTTGATTGTAAGAGTGGATTTGTCAGCTACAATAACGGTAAACATTAGTTAAATGTTTCCATGCAAAGCTGCTGTTGTACAGTGCCAAGGATCCTTACACTTTTGTGGAATATCTTTGTTAAATGGAAAGACAAAACTGACAAAAACATTTATAATAAAGCAATTCTCCGAAGGAAATGAAATTCTTTTATCAGTGACAGGATAATGAAAAGCAGTAAGAACATTTCACTGGTATTTTTCAAGGTATTGAGTGCATTTGTGTACACATACTCTTGCATGAATAAAGTATATTCAAGAGGCAGCTCTATGCAAAAAAAGGCAAATATTTTGGTGCATAATTTCAGTTCAACATTTTCATGCATGAGCATTTAAGTTCTGATGAGGCCACCCGGCTAACACATGCACACACAACCCATGGTCTCTGAGGACTAGACAGCTGCCTCTCTAAAACTGAACTGTAATTAACACTTTCAAACCAAATATACCAGACTCATAAATAACAGAAGCTGATTAAGGGTTTGGGACACATCAAAAGTGGATTAGCCCCAAGATGTGAGTGTCATGCACTCATTTTCATCGTAGTACCCAGAATCCTGGTCTGAACCATCATTAGGGAACCAGGAGAGCTGAAGTGGATGTAAATATTTTTGAGTTACAGGCTATGAGACAGAGATAAAATGACTAAAAAAGTAAGATAAAATAGAATGAAAAAAGGGGATAGTAATAAATAAATATCAATCATGCAAAACTCATTTGGATCTGATGCCATTGGATTTACATTTCTTTTAATACCCTACTCTAAAATACACAAACATACACAAGCTAGTTATCACATTGAAAATGTGCACACATGCAATTAATATAATACTCAGCCAGAATCCTAACTAAGACCACTAAGTGTAGGAATAACAATGGGATCATAATGTATTATTTTTGTACTTCATTTGAGCAGCTGTGTAAACACAGTTGAAGCTCTACTTGTGGAGGTATTGCAAAGTGCTGTAGTAAAGGTTTTATGCAATGTGCAGTATCATGAGGCACAGAATACAGTAGCATATGAACTGGCCAATGATGGAAAAAGTAATCAGATGTTTTACTTAAGTAGCTTTATCATTTAGAAGAGTATTCATACCATTTGCTGTGCACTTCAAATTGTGGTTAGGTGGCTCCTGTTTAATTTATGTTCTCTTGAGATATGTCTGTGGTCCAACTGTGATAAACTGAGTTGATTGGATGAGGTTCCACAATTCACACTGAACGTCAGGACATAAAGAAGGTCATGAAGGAACTCTGTGTATATATAAGGTCAAGCGTATAAAGCTTGGAGAATCACAGTGGCCTAAATGATTGTCAAATAGAAGATGTTGGAAGTACCAGGACCACATGGCAGAGACAGGGAGACTGGTCAAAACTGGGGGAAAAATGAATGCAGTCAAATACGGAGAGGTCACTGAAAACAACCTGCTCTGGAATTAATATGACCTGAGGCGAGACTGAGGCAATAGATAACCTTTCAGAACAATAATGACCTGAAGCAATCAGCCAAGATAATGTTAGAGTGGCATCAACACAGGTCTCTGACTGTCCTTGAGTAACCTATTCAAAAAGCAGACTTAAACCCCATAAAACATCTGCGGAGAGACCTGAAGATGGTAAATCACAGATGCTTCCCATTCAATGTGCTGGAGCCTGAAAGGATCTGACAGGAAGAATGGGCTAAGAAAATCCATGGCAATGCATGCATTTTTTTAATATTGAACATTTCCATGGCCCCATCTAAGTGCTCAGGTGGCAGTAGCTTTGCGCTGAACTGTAGTGGATGAAGCCACATTAACATTTTAAAGTGTTGGCAAAGAGAGAGCAAAAGAATCACTCAACAAAATATTTGACTGGTGCACTGACTGTGCTGCCACTGATGGAAATTGGTGAACTGCTTGTTATTTTCTCTATTCGGCCTGGTCTAACGTGAGGTCTGTTATTGCTCAACAGATGGAAGGATTTAGGCAGACATTTGCTGTTTCTCTCACACACACATACACTCACACATGCAAGCACAGGCAAAACAGATGCAAGATTTTTGTTTGTCATCATGCCATTATGAATGTGATATGTCCAGATATCTAATTCTAACTGATATCTAGTATGAGGTAATAATCCCTTTCCCAGCTCCTGCTCCCTTAAAGAATTCTTGCAAATACCAATAGTCATTGTGCTCAGCTTTAGAATGTAATTATTCATTCATTTACTTAATTAAAGTACCCGATGTCATGCAACTCAATGGCCCCTTAGGTATGAGAGCTTCTATCTATGTTTCCATCTTTCTATTCCCTTGTGTCCACAGGAATGTGGATGCAGAGGTTTGGAGTGAATCTCAAGAGATGGAAAGGAAGGATGTAAAGATGGGAAAAGATGAAAGTACCAGCAGGATGGGGGAGGAGGAAATGGGCAGGTTGTTGGAAAGAAATGACTGAGCATTTAAGGTAGAGATTGAGCAGAATGGACTTATAACCCTTCACGGATCTAAAGTGACCAATATACAGCAGGGTTGACATCAGTGTTGCAGTCAGAGCTAAGCTACACACTATGTGTTGAGCTTTCTCTCCTCTGTGCGTCTCTGCCTGCCTAACTTCCTTTCTCTGTTGTTCTTTCTCCATCCTATGTCAAACACACACCAGGTATCAAAGTGTAAAGTCATCGTACTTTGATGGGATGCCACATGAGCAACACTTTGCACGGTCAAACTAAGATACTTTAAGGGCACTTCACACAAGTCTGACTGATTCAACCATGACTAAAGCATGAGCTACTATTTTCACTGCTTTGCATCATCTAGCCAACAGCCTGTTTCAGTCAAAGTCTGTTCACTCAGCTTCTGTGTTTCCACTTCTAAAGTCCTCACAGCCTCAGTGTTTTGGCAGGTGTGCAAGAGCAGGTATGTATTTATGCAAAAATGTATCTTTGCATGTGTCTTTTTTAACTTTTTGCTCCTTCAAGGAATTTACTGATGGTTTGGTAATAGTGTAAAAGCATATTTCTAGCTCTTTGCAGCATACTGAAGCATCACACTAAGATTACAAAGCAGGTTCTACACTATAGGCCAATGACAAGACTCAATTTGTGCCACTTAGAGTGACATGGTCCCTTCATGACAAGAATGTCAACACCCTGCATGTAGAAACTGGTCTTCTACTCTAAAAAGCTGCAATTCTATCACATTTTTATTGGAATAAGGGAAAATATCATCAACACTAAATTATACAAAATGAATGCAAATATATCATTTTGTGACATAAGCGACTCCAGTTTTGACATGTTGTTTGACATATGTTGTATCTTCACATGTTTTTGGAGGATTGACTCTTTAGATCCTGAATTATTAAGGCCAACACAAGAGAGAGTCAACGATCTTGGTGAGTGTGTATGTAATGCTGTTACTGATAATATACAGAGACATTAAGATCAAGCCTGACAGTCAAAGTTTTATGCTGCAGGTAGCATGTGGATAATGTGTGTGCCACTGTAGGTGGGTGCCTTTATTCATTATTTGTGTGAGGTTTTGGGTGGGGGGGAAACAGTGAGGTCTCACCTTACAATCACCTGTCACTGACAACAGATGTTCACAGGATTATTTACCCACCAACGACTCTGCTTGTAATTCTGCGGGTATGTGTTTGAGGGAAATGATTCAGAGTTACTGATCTAAAGCCCAGATATGAAGCAACCTTTCCAAAATGCATAAATACATGATCTGAGAACACATCCATCTCCTTCATACAACACCACAGTATCAGGGAGGTGTCATGTCATCAACTACTCATTCTATCTGATCCTAATTTAATGGCTCTTGTCCTCACCTTTTATGAGATGGAAAAGGATGTCATGAAAGTATGTCCTTCTTCAAAATGCCATTCCAAAACATCTTTTTCCATCAACTGCAGTAATGAAGGTACACAATGTGGGCAGGAAATTTTCCACCAGTCCATAGTCCACCTCTGTGCAGCATTTAAATCTCCCATCTCATCTATCACACTCCAACAATAGAGATGTCATCCACTACCAAAACAGCTGCTCAGCCACAGCCCCCTGAAAGTGTTCTTGTGTGCGTGTCCATGCATCTGCATGTAAACTTACGTGGATGTTTGTGTCACTGATTGAGTTAATGCCAACAAGGTATTTAAGAACTTATATCCATTTTCTGCAGTTTGAACCCTGGGTTCTGTTGTGTTGAAAAATGAAAAAAAGAAAACTAGATGGAGAAATCTTTACAAGGTTGATAGACAGATTAGTATTTTTTGAAAATTTTCCTGGCATCCCTGGCTATCTAACCACAGGCAGGGCAGCCTGTGTGCATCCATGTGTGTGACTCCACCTTGCTCTTATGCCCGTGCCACGCTGGCACCACCATCTGCTGCCTGTCGAAGTTCTGTCCGGCCCAGCAAGACTCATCCCTCACACACACATACACACACACACACACACAGGCCACACAACTCCCTGTGTCCTGTTTGCGTTTAGACAGCCAGGTGGCATCACACCAAATGGAATGATACAAACGCTGCGACCCGCAGCACACTATGGTCCACCAACAGAAAGTCACTCCTTGTCCTTCTGCTTCTCCCTCTTTCTTGATGTGCACATAAGCCTGATTAACGTGCAGAAAGGGTGTCTGTCTGTCTGTCCTTCCGTCTGTTTCTCTGTATGCCATTTGGCCCAGTTCTCTGCCTTGGATTGAGAACATAGCAGCTCACAGCCACCAAACAATGTTTGTGTGTGTGTGTGTGTCTGCGTGTGTCTGCGTGTGTGTGCGCTGATGCTATGTTTTAGAAGACAACTCTAAAAAAGAACTCCTTAGAGGGGTGTCAGATGGCAGGCGTTTGTGTTGGTGTGTGCATGGGGGATGGAGAGATGATGGGGGCGGTTGAAGGAAGGAATAGAAGGAAACAGGAGGAGGGGAAGATTGCTCTGTTCTCTGCAGCTTTTGTTCGCCTAGATAATATCTCTCCACCCCCAACTCCAAAAACCAAGGGAACCCCTCCAGTCTGGAAACAAGTAACATTCAAACTGATGCTGTGTTATGACAGCTAGTTATACCAACCTACATAAAAAAATGTGATATACATTAGGTTTTCAGTGCCCTGGATTTAATTGGTTTGAATATCTATATATAAGCTTGCAGGATGATTCACTGCAATATTTCTGCAGTTGGAACTGAAACTGTGTCAGATTCTTCATAGTCAATTATAAATGCTCTAAGTTGCCCCCCAAAAAAACCCAACGTGCTTTTAATTGAGGCCAAAATTGAGAAGGGGGAAAACATAGAGCCACATCACTGCCAGCAGCCTGGAGGCCACTTGAGTGTCTTGGTCTGATCTGCCAGGATCGACAACTAGAAGAAAAGTGAAATCTGAGAAGTGAATCGACACTAAATGTGGGAAGGCAAATGTACTGTAGATGTGGAAAATGAGATGAAGTCAAATGCATTGAACGTTAAAGTGAAAATACAGTTCTGTTTGCTGTGACCTGGTTGAGCAGAACAGCATCTGCAACCCACATGAAATCTAAAAATACTCACACACCATTGACTGCTACTATGCTGTGGCCTCAGTAGGTAGATGAATAACTGCTTGTGTATGGTATGCTTGTGTGCATGTGGGAATGGAGAACAGGCTTTGCCTGCCTCATTTACATGCCTCAACCACAAATAGGCCTACACTATCAACTTTTTCACATACACTGTAAAGTGTGTAAGTGCATGTGATACACAAACCAATGGGCTACAGAGATAACCAAGGGCTAAGCCGGTACATTAATGTATTTCTGCTCTAATTATACAACAATTATATTAAAATGTTTTCCACTATTAAATAAAATAAAATGCTTTGTAGTTTGAAAGGCTTTGAATTAGGCCATTTGTACTGTACATGGAAAGCTACTGAAAGCTGCATTTTACAGTGGACAATCACTGAATACACCGTAATTATCTTCCAGTAAGTGTTAGAGCAGGTGGGGACCAGCACTGACACCTTGGCTGGACTCAGATCTCTAGGGAGTGAACACTCAACATTGCACAGTTTGTCCATTGTGGCTCTAGGCTGCATTCACAGAGGAACCTTGCAGCAAGAAAACAAATGTGGTAATTATCATTAGTTGAAAAGCTGTATTATTGTATTGAAAAGTGCCTGCAAGGTTAAAAAAAAACATTAACAGTACCACACCTGACTAATTGCCCCCTGGGAGCAGGAAAAGGTGTTGTTCAGGCATGTTGAGCTATGTGCTGTGTTAATGTAGTATTTTTGTGCTCGCTTCTGTCTATGGCATAAGGATATGCTGGTGGTTGTTGTAAATTTAGTATATTATTCGTCAGTACGTCAGAGGGCCATGGAAATCCTTCTGTCATACAACTGAGAGATGTGAGCCAGATGTTGTTAATATTGTTATTGTTACAGCAGTCTGTTGCTTCATATGCAGATCCATCATTGCTATTACCATAAAGTCCAAGCACCAGCAACACTCAGACCAAGTGTCAGACCCAAACCAAGTGTCCACACAGCCAAATTTGAATGATTTTCATACCTTTTTCTTTAATATGCTACCTCAGTCACATCTTGTCCTATATTTAGAAATGCAGTTGAATGAAAGTCAAAAAAATGCATGTATCTGGTAGGTAATTCTCACATAGACTAGATGCAAAAATGTAATTAATATATTTTTTAATGAAGCTGAGAATTCAACCCACTAAGGAAAAATGCTGCAAACATTTTCCTTGTAAATGGTGTAATAATGTGCCATCATAGATGCTGATAAGATTATTACATAGAACAAAATAACCTATGATCTCACTGTTGTCCTTTAGTCTGTCAGAAGATACTCTCATCTGATTGTGTACATAATACTGTGACCTGCTGTATCAAAAATCCATATACAGTAGTATACTAGATTGCTCTAAACCTGCAGATAGTCTACTGATTTTCTTCTCCCTGACACACACACACAAACACAAACGACACAAACACACTCGCATGTATCCTGCACCAATCTGTTTTCTTCTGTCTTTCTCTCACTCTTCCTTCCCTCCTGCACCTGCTTCTCTCTCCGCACCTCTCTACCGTTCACCGTACAGGTGCGAGCCAGCAGCGGCTCCAGCCACCTCCGCCAATTACGAGCACCGAGCGTGACCACGTGAACAAATCCCGTTGTCTAAATTCCCGTTCAGCGGCGAGCAGCTCGGAGTGAGCTCTAGCGCTGAAAGCTTCATTGAGTGGGAAGTAATAACGGCGGGCTGAACACTGTGCAGGTAAATTGCTTTTTTTTTTTTTTTTTTTTTTTACTGGCTATACACTTTTTCTGCCTTGATTCCGCCCTGCCAGCTCTGTTAGGACATTATGCGGTTCAGATGCGGGGCTCTGCGACAGGATGTCTTGGATTAAATTTGTCGTGGCTTGATAGTGTTTCTGTACTCTCCTCCGGTCCGCGGACAGGACAAACAGCATCATCGGATGGTCGCTCTGCACCGTCTGCGCATTGAAACTCAGCCACCCCTCTCCCCCCACCCTCGCTCCTCTCTCCCTTGTCTCTCGCGGGCACATGAGGCTATTGATAGTTGACTGAAACCTCGTAATCCCTGCCTGACCTGACTGACCGCCCACAGTCATCTGTGAAACTAGACTGTTGATTGAACTTTATTTTGCTTCGAGATTTGTTTTAATTGGTAACGCCCGCATAGACCGAGGCCGTGCATGGAGAGAGAGAGGGGGGGGGGCTTCTTTTGGTGCTGCATGCAGCCAGGCAAGCAGAGGCAAGCTTTTATTGCTGAATTATTTATAAGACTGTCTGGGAGCGAGGGTATGCTTCTCTTGGATGGAGAGAGTGGTGGTAAAGCTGTATTTCTAGGCTCTTTTCAGTCGTGATTTCTCTACATTGAACTTAGACGTAGCCTATGCTGCATCATTTTTTACTGCTCTTTCTATTTACTTTGTTTAGTTTCATCTACACATGCGCTGGAAAGTAGGCTGGCTTTCTTTTTGTTTTGGTAGAAAAACTCAGTTGGTGTTGAAACTACAGTAAACGGCGAAAAATCGGCTTGTTGATAAACAGAACATTATAACTGAGTCATAGTGTTGTTGCCAATCCATTTGTTGTTAGTAATTAAGCATAACTCATCATCACAGTTATCAAGTAGGCTTATTATGAATTATACTAGATCGTTACATGAACGTCAAGTAGGGTAATTCCAAATAAACAAACTGAATACATGGGCATAGATATTTTGCCTATTTGCTGGCATATTACAGCGGCGTATTGATTTTACCTATTCATCGGAAAACGTGACGGGTAAATGTCACCTAGTCATTGGGCTACATGATGGTCCACCTGATAGATATAACAAGTATAATTAGGTGCTACCAATAATGAAATGTGACTAAGTAGTCTATCAAACACTGCGCTTAGATACAATTTTGAGGTATACCCTACTTGCATTTTACTTATTTTCTTATTAAAGGTGTATATTTTTTTATATTTTCATTTCATTATATTCATCACTGAAATATTGTACCTTTTCAAGCAGGCTGCATTTATTTATTTGTCTTGTTAATTTGTTGATTCGAGCCATTAATACAAACATAATCAACTAATAAGTACCCCTCCTTTCCCAACCAATGCACTGAGTGATGCTTTAGGCCTACACATTATCACTATTTAATTCAATAATGTAATATATCCTACACTATTCTGAAATAGGCACTGAGAAACTCTGTAAAGCGAGTTGAGTTTTGGTACTTTATGTAGGACACTTTTACTGTTTTCCTTTTTTGCGTTTGTGAAGTTTGTAATGCAATTTTTCCTTAAATGATCTGAGTAGGCTGGTTGCTATTAATTCACTTTTATAAAATGTATCTTTGTTTTGCCTTGTTTGTGTTATGCGCGTGTCTACAGGTATGTTTGTTCTAAAAACCCTCCTCAGTAAATAAACTAAAATAAACAAACAAATGTAGCGCTTTCGCCTTTTTACAGCCGTACTCAACCGGAATGGGTCGACCCCATGCGCGCCTGCGCACTCTCACCATTCATGTCTCGCTCTCTCTCTCTCTCTCTCTCTCTCTCTCTCTCTCTCTCTCTCTCTCTCTCTATGGTCTCGTGCGACAAGAAACCAACCAGCAGGCGGCTCCCGGCTCGCTCGTGCTCGGAGCCCCGGTTGTCAAGGCACTCAGTCAGTGACTTCTCCTCACTGCGGCTGAACGCTGACAGCTCGGACCGACTCAGTCATTTTTCGGATTTAGCTCGGATATTTGCCTGTTTGGATTTCCGTGTTTTGGCATTAGTGACGGACTCTAACCAGCATATTGCAAACACCGTAAGTTGGTTGATATTTTCTTTCTAGCACTGTCCCCCTTCGCCCCCCCTGTAGCCTTATTTTGTGGAGGCTTCACATGCATGCTCAGCGGCAGCAGGAATTTTAGCTGTTTATTTTTCTCTCCCTTGCTTGTTCTTGGTCGATAGAGGTTTCTAAGTGCAGCAAGTTCATCTCCTTTTCTTTTTCTTTAGTGTGTCGGTACGTTACAGTACGGTTTCTTTCGCTTTTTCGGTGCGAAGAACAAAAGAGGAACTTTACACGTGATGTAGTTAACGCTAACTTTCCTCATGCTGCGGGAGTACAGTGTTTTCAGTCAGTGTTTGCGGAAATGTTTGGGTAATAAACTGAGTTATCGTGCGAAGAGTAAAACGGGGAGACCAGAGGTGACGGTGGGGCTGTAGCTCATCTTTCATAGCAGGTGTCTGATAGACCACTTCCGCACTGTGCTGCAAGATATCAATTCTGTATATAAACCCAATGAGATCATGGTTGAGCCTAAATATTTCTCCAGATCATATTATTGAAGCCTCATAGTTTTGTTTACTATAAGTTGTATGTTTTTGTTGTCTCACAATGTTTTTTTTCTTTCACGTCAGTTTTTTTGTTTGTTTTTTGGGTTTGTTTTTTTTTTTTAGGGAATCGAGAGTTGAAGAGCTGTTTTTCAATGGGGTTTATTTTATTACTCAATATACCTTCGATGCTTTGTGCGCTTGTGTTAGTTTCTCTGTGTGTGTGTAATCAAGTGAAAAGAAAGAAATGCCAAACTGCTCTCTCTTTTCTTGCTGAACCAGCTTGTTGGCATACCTAAACCGGGGCAGTAATCGTAAAGTAGAACCTTATTTCTCAGCATAACACAACTGGAAAGATCATATTAAGTATATCAGCATGTGAGCATACAAGAGCATGCAAAACTATTCAAACAATTCCACCTGGTGTTGAAACAGTAGTGTTTCATATTTTGTAGTGTCTCTTTTGGCTAATTGAACTGTATTTGCCCTCTGCTGTGGTCCAGTGGTTCTCACTGATCTGTGCTGGTTTATCAGTTCTTTGTGCCTGGTGGTCTCCAGGCTTGATTAATGGCCTGTTACCTTTAGGTTGTTTTTTGTTTTCTCCACCCTGCTCTGTCTTCTTTCATATGCAGAAGTTGTTCTTACTAACATACACAACCACACCTAGACAGAAGTGTGGGGTGCCTTTGTATTAATGCCCAGCCTTTCCTTCGCTCGCGTAAACAGAATTGATTCATAGAGACTGTCAACACATGCTTATATAGTTGTTGGTTGCTGTAGCCCGTAATGTTCCTCTTGTGCTGTGTACAGTGGACTAAGTGAATGTGAAAGGTGCTTTTGGTGTTTGTGTGTTTGAGATTGTCAGTGATTTTGCATTCTTTTCATCTTTATTTGTGTGCATATTTATGACTAATTTCTTCAATGGAGTATAATGGACGAATATCCTCCAACTTCCTTACACAGTCAGCAGAGAGCCAGAGGTTGAGAATGTGTACCTGTACTCACTCTGCTGTACTGTGTGTGCTCTAGGACCCCATGAACACTTTTGCAGACTCTTTCTTGTAGACAAGAAAGTTCTATTGGAATTTGACAAGCTAACAGGATGAGAAAGAGGGAGAGGATGGTATTTTACAATCACTTCAAAATTTTTTTACCTCTTTGTATTTCGTTTTTCCTTTTTTTTTTTTTTTTTACTTCACATTTCTTTGGAAAATCATTTTGTATTGACGTTGCTGACATTGACTGATCTTGGTTTTGCTATTCCTTTTGGTGTACTCTTTTTCTTACACATTTCCATTATCGTTCCCTACTCTTGTCCTTTTTTAAATTGGGTGAGGTTTATTTTTTCTTGTTTCTTTTATCATTTTCGCATTTTTTTTGTTGAAGATTTTGGTCTTTCAGTTTATGGATTATTTAGTTTATTTGACATTCTAAAGAAGCAGACACTGATTTACATGGTATTATCAATGTAAGATTTATTTCCAATGAAACATTTTTGACTCATAAATGCCATGTAAAGTGTAATTAAATGATCTTTTCTAGATAAAGCAGCACTTTTTTTTTAAACCTTTTATCTTTAGCTTTTGGTGTTTGATTTTCCTTGTATCAAACAGGTGATTGAAGAGCTATCAGTGGATTCGGAGCGCTTCACTGGAATTGGGAATGTATTTAATTTCCACTAATGGAACTTACTTGGGCCCAGATATTCAGATTAGTCAGGTAAATGAACTTTGGTGGGTTTGGTTTTAGCTCCCTAGGACAGTATTCAACAGAATATAAGAAGGAACCTCCAGAAGAGTATCATTTCAAATTAAATTTATTTATATAGCACATTTAAAAACAACTGAATTGTTGACCAAAGCACTTAGCGATAATAATAATAATAAGTCAGACAAGACAGTAAATAAATAAAAAGTAAGAAAAGAACAAACAGTCCAGAAAAAATAAAATAAAAACATTGGAGAAGTATAAAAAGAAAGCCGAGGAACCTACCAAAGGCAGCAATAGGGCTCAAATTAAGGAGACCTATAAGGAGATAAAAAAAACAAGAGTTTTTAGTGAACAGGCTTGTAGAGGAAGAGATTTTTAAATCAACTGGAAATGAACTCCAGAGTTTCAGGGCTGCTACAGAGGAGGCTCGCTTATCCCTGCTAACCAGTCCAGAAGGGGGAAACTGATTTGCAGATCTAAGACATCTGGTGGTATTATAGGGCCAAAGGAGATCAACAGTGTATTGTGGAGATTCCCCTTTCAGAGCTTTAAACATACAAATTTAAAACTCAATACAGTGTTTACCTGGGAATTGATGACGCGGTTTTAGTACGAGTGTCATACTGTCACTCTTCTTTGTTCCAGTAACAAGTCTGGCTGTGGAGTTTTTACCACCAGTTGCAGCCTATACAGAGTCGATTGGGAAATGCTGAAATAGAGGGAGCTGCAATAATCGAGCCTCAGTGAAATAAAGATTGTATTTAAAAGATTACAGTGTCTTTGGCCTGCTGTAGAAAACAGGTTGAACTTAACCCTGAACTCTAACAAATTCACATTTATCTTAAAAACGCAGCAGCAGTTGAAGAGACTGAGTTGGAGAAAAGAGTCCATTAGTTAACACGGCTACAGTGTATTCAGTGTAGTCCACTAATTTATTACTATCTCAGACTTGAAATTTCTTTAATGGATGATGAAGTGCTTGAATTCTACTGCCTCCTACATTCATCTTTTTTAATATATGCATTCATCTGTAACCTGACAGGGACAAAGTGCTGCTGGCTGCACAAAATGAAATCAAATATGTTTGTTTATGGATCTATGATTGTAACCCCAGTAACAGTAGCCTATAATAACTTTGGTCACTTGCAGTTAAAAAAGTATCTAGGTTACAACAGAGTCTGAAAGTTTAGATATATACTGTATTTTAAATAAAAAAATCTTGGTCAACATCATTTAAAGACTGCATTTCAAATGTACTAGACATAATAACTATAATGCTGAAAGTTAAGTCTATATATTATGCAGCCTAAATTCAGAAACTCACTTGGAGCAATATGACCAACCACAAAATGCGAAATGATTAGTCCACAGACTGACTTGAGTGATCGAAGGAAGACATTGTATAGATTTCAGTCTGAACCGAGGATGAACCCACAGTGTGTTGAAATATTTTAGGACAGAGATTGCTGTCTCTGCTCTTATATTGATGACTGATAGATTGTAAAAGCTACGAGTAAAAATAGGCATCTGGTAACGAACTCACATCCAACCAGAATTTTGACCTTCTCCCAGTGTAAACTCCTGTGAATTAATTTGCGGATAATTTAATATGCACTTTAATAGCGACTGTATGAATGAGGAAATTTAAATAATATGGCAGCAGCTCCTGCAGCTTTGGAAAGCAAGCAAGCAGCTTAGCTTTACAGAGTAAGTTTGTCCTTTTGCCCTTCTATCTATCGTCTCTGTAGCCTGTTTGTTTTTCTGAAAATCCGTCGACGAGCGCGTGCAGTGTATGTTATGTATGCGTGAGAGTAGAATCATGATTTCTTGCCTGTTTGGTTTTTGGTTTGCTTTATGTTTTTCTGTAAAACATTTTAGAACCTGTACTCAGTAGGAGACAACGTACTGTACTATAGCACAGTGGGATGTTTCCTTCTCATGCTTCTGCCTCTGCAGCATATGTGTATTCTGGTACCCAGTACCTATCAGCGAAACAGGAGTCTGCCCACCAGTTCTCAGATTCTAGCATACAGCAGCACATTTAGGGTCTCGTCTGGCAAGGAAATGTAGCACTAATCCAATTGGCTGGAGCTTTAGTAAATGCTTTCCTAATTGGCTGATATGGCAGCTGGCTGCCAAGGTTCCAGTAAGCACAACAGGGAGTTGGGGAGAGTCCCAGTGGTGCTGTGGTGCAGTAGAGACTGAACAAAGGGCAGATAGGAGGAGAGTGCGCTACTGTTTTGAATATTCTTCCACATGGCAATAATAAAGGACCCATTTACACCGTGCTAACTCAGATCCATCCAACTAACCATATCTCATTTTCATCTGTGTTGTTGTCCATGCACATGTGCAAATACACACTCCCCCTGCATTCCATCCGCAGGGACAGAATGGCTTTCATCACAAAAACATGTTTGAGGAAATATCTCCCCAACTGGCTAAGGAACAAAGCTATCAACACAGGAATATTGACTCTGTGTGTGTGTGTGTGTGTGTGTGTGTGTGTGTGTGTGTGTGTGTGTGTGTGTGTGCGCGCGTGCGCACGTGCGCATTATTTGAGGAAGAGTGGTTCTTTGAGGAGAGAAAATACTGCTGCCAACAGCCACTGCAGCCGTTCCTGTTTCCTTTCACTGTGGAATCCAGGAATAGCACAGTATGACAGGGACAAGAGATGCGGGAGAGAGGAAGAGAGAGGGAGAGACAGGCGGCGAGACAGACAGAGGCAGAGAGTGTGCGGGATGGCCATGTAAGGTTTCTTGCGCCACTCCACACAAACACTGAACCTGCGATGAACTGTTCATGGTTTGGTTTCTCAAGTCACACTTAACTTAACTATTAACTTTGGCTTTGTGTGGCTGCTTTACAGTGACACAAGGAGAGTCTTAACCATAAGATGCGCTAGGGACCAGATAAAATAATTTCACCGAAAAAGAACTAATTTTATTCAAATATACAATAAGAGTGTCATTGCTTAATGTACTATATATGATAAATTAATTCCCCTAAGGGCAACAAATCCTTGTGCTTAAATTTAAATTATGAAGTTGTGAACAAGTTGTGGTTTTTAATTGTAGTCATTGTAGCTTGATGTTCTTTTTGGTTGGCCACTACATATTAACCTTTAACAGTGCTCATAATTACATTTCCTTTTTGTACCTGGTTACGCACATTTTTTAACATTATTTAAAAATAGGGCTATTATTTTTAGAATAAACAGGCAATGAAGTCTTATTTTGAGTCTCTACTAAGTAATCAGTGTTTTAGTAGTATCTGAAATTTGCTGACTTGAATTGTTGCAGCTGTTACACAGACGCACACATCAAGAGTCTCAGCACGCATCTGGCTTAATTTGAAAGGTCAATTAATTGTTGAAGCAGTTTCTACAAAGCTGTTATGATCTATCTCATTTTCATCTGTGTTATTGTCCATGCACATGTGCAAATACACAGTCCCCCTGCATTCTATCCATCTATCCACCTATCCATCTATCGTCAGGCCACTGAAAAATAAATGACGTGCAACATGTGTTCTATCATCTTTGCTCTGCGCAAAGAATAGAAAATCAAATATTGACATTTTTTATTAGAGGGAGAAATGGTCCAGATGGCATTATATAGCACTTTATGTGGGTTCAGTCAGAATCCCTGTTGCTCCCTGTAAATCCCTGTTCAAAGGGAAATGTACCTAAAATAACATAATTTAATTATACTGACAGTGATGGAAAAACATTAATCTTAACTGATTTGATTAATGTTACACAGTCTTGTATTCATAGCCATATACACACTAAAAAGTGCAGTTTACATAACATCTGAGGATAAAGTCTAAACTTTGACATCCTGAGCAACATCCCTTGACTTTTTGAGTGTTGCTGGAATCAAACTACAATTGAAACATTCATCCTTCTTGATTCACATTCAGTTTGCTTCTATTTTTGTATGGAAGCAATCATCTTTACCACATGCAAATAAGGTAAGAAATGTATCCAGAATGTGGCAGCACAGGTTAAATGTCCAGTGTGGTTTAGTAGGAGAGTAATGGAAATTTGAGGTTCCAATTGCTATCATCTGACATGTAAGGTGAAAAGGTGGAGTTTGCGATTATGGATCAGGGCTAAGTTTAGTTATTTGCCGTGTGACATGAAACCCTTTTTTTCTATTACCGCCAGATTTGCCTTCACTGATGCTAGATTTGGTTTTTTTGTTTTTTTTAAAAACACCTTTCATACTTTTCACTCTGAGACCTGAGTTGAAGTGTGCAAAATTGAAGCTGTAAAAAAGACAATAAAGTTGTTTGCATCTTAAAAAGTATTGCTATATTCTCAAAGTCAGTACAGAACCTGAGATTATATTACACTTTCCATAATCACAATATACATTACTCTGGCTTTAGTAAAAGTATGACATTCCTATACACGTGTGCATATACTGAAGGAGTTGGCGAAAAGACATGTTGGTGGTCTGTGTCTGTCTGTGGTTGACATAGGGAAATCTATGTCTTCAGTTTGACATGGTAGGGCCATCTGCTCTTTCACTCAGCCACTGTGGCTCTGAGTGTCACCTCCTTGTACTCTGCTGTGTACACAGTTTCTCTTCCACCCTCTCCTTCACACACACTCTCGCAGCAACATACACCATAACAGATATAGCATACATATGATGATAACCCATTTGCACACACCCCAGCTGAAATTTGAGTTTTCTTATCACTCTTGTCTCTTTCATTTTCTTTCTCACTCGCTCAAACATGCACATATTCATGCCTGCACACACACATACACATGCCCTCCTCTCCATGTCCCAGCTCTGCTTACTGTGTCAAAAAGAGCTTAGATCAGGGAAACCATAGCTTGCCCTCATTCAGACTTCCTGGAAGATCAGCTATTTATTCAAACTAAGCAGAACAGTGTGTGGACCGTGACTGGTAAGTTGCCAGTTTAAATCCCAGTATGGCTCAACAAATTTGGTTCAATCAAACTACCGTTGCAGTGCCACAGAGCCAGGCACTCACCTCCATTTGCTTCAATAGACTTGTAGTACTGCAAAGATGTGAAGACCAGAATATGTACTATTATTGTAAATTAATCCCATTGTAAATTAATCTGTTGAACATTTTGATCATTCAAGTACTCTACATATCTCTAAAATACAATGTAACAATACCAACCTCAGCTTCCTAGAGCTCAGGGTGACATCTCTCTCTCTCTCTCTCTCTCTCTCTCTCGGTTTATAAGTCTCATCTTTTACTAGGTCTCTTCATTCATATCTCTTATTAATACATCAGCTAGAGCAGATGATGAGTTCATTGCTAACAAACATGACAATTACTGCCAGCTCTTGCTGTAGGTTTGTGGTGTCCTCTTGTTGTAGTTATCAGTCCCTTGAAAAACGCGATCCAGTTCGATCTGCTTTAATCAACAACTGACAACAAACAGTGCAAGACATTGCATGGATCAACTTTTTACTTCAATTCAGAAAAGTGCTTGTTTCGATGATGTGCTGTAGATATGAAGTAAGCCTGCCGCCATATTTCCTTTGCCTGCTTCCCTTCGAGTCATAAAATATTATGGAAAGGAAGATGGCAGTCCAGTAACAAAGCAGAAGCAGAGCTGAGGATTATGAAAAGGAAAACAAAAATTGCCAGTAGAATTTTTCTTCATGTAACACAATCTCATGCAGTGTTTGTGTATTTGTGAAGCGGAGAAGTGCTGAATTATACCATACCTGTTCACTCATTAAACCTCAATAAAAAGAATAGATCCTGTAGGATCTTTCAGGATTATACCCTAGCACAGGATTTATCCGAAAAAAGCAGCGTGTTTCCATTACAGCACTAACTCACAGATACATTTGTGCTGCTTTGATATGAGCTCACAAGAAAAAGTCTTGGGATAAAATTTGAGTCCTTCATAGTTTCAGAACTGAAGTAACAGATGGTAATAAGCACAAAAAAGATCTAATTTCCTGGAGAAATGATTCTTCATTTAAAATCATTTAAAGTAACAGTTTCTTATGATAGTTTTGCTTAGTGGATGCATATGTGAGCCAGCCAGCAATAGTTTTTCTTCTCTCCTACTCTGATGACCCACTGACCAGTGTTAGCAGATTAATTGCTGCTTTCATGCTAAGCTGTGGCATATCACGCAATAATTGGTAATGGAGATTATCAGTGAGATTCTGTATGTGTGTGGGATTTCTTTATCTGATTAGGACGCTTATCTAATAAAGTAGGATTTATGGGATTCTCACGCCTCTACACACACACTAGACCTCACTGACACGCACGCTAGGATCACTAATAAAAACAGGCTGTTGAGCTGCATGTTATTGACAGAATCCTACTGCCTATTACAATGCCTTTGCACTTACAGTAGATAGAATACGAATTGGGACACACGTGGGCACAGTTGTCTCTACGCTTCTGCGTTTTCAGGAAAATGGTGAGGTGAAAAAACTTGCAAAACATACAAAAGCTACAGATTTGATCCCTAAAAATGGTAAAATATATTAAATACATTGTTGATCACAGTAAACAGATCAAATTAAGTGCTAGTGAGAAGTAAAACACATGGACACACACAATGGATTCAGTGTATCCAATCATGTTTTGTTGTGCTTGCTAGGAAGACGTGGATAAAAAGCAGAGAACGCAACAGAACAGCACACGCTTCCACACACATATTGTGCAGACACACAGCACTGTTGCAGGGAAGCATCACCATATTTCTCCTGAGATCTTTAGGAGCCACATCATCGTCTCACTCCAGCACACACATCAGTCTGACTTGTGTACGCACAGCCAACATTCAACCAAATACCTATGACTCTGTCTGTGTGTGTCTGTGTCTGTGTTTGTGTGTATGTAGAGCTGTAAAGGGGAAAATGAAGGATTGGAGAGCAATAGCCGTGTATATGTGCAAGCGTATGTGTATTTGCTTGAATCAATAAGCCATCTCACTGTCTGTTTGTTCTCTTCCACAAAATGTTTGGTATTAAACTCGAGCAGGAAGAACAGAGAAAGTAGAAGACTAACCATCCTTTGTTGGATGTTTATTAAAATCAAATTTATTTCTACACTTGATAATTTTATTGTATTTCATAATGTAAATGATAAATCTCCATTTCTGTTAGTTGTTTCAGTGCTATATAGTCATGAGGACATTTGGTGTAAGGTGTATGCTACAGTGCTGCTTTATAAGCAGAGAGATGTCAATTAAACTAAGTATTGACAAACTGCATGATGATGTCTGGTGGCTGGAAGTTTAAGGTGCATGCCACATAATTGCAACATTGCAACTCAGTTCAAGCCACTGGGTCCACTTTCCTGTCTGTTTGTCGGTCTCCGTAAGTGTGTATGTGTGTGTGTGTGTGCTTGTGCATGTGCGTGTGTGTGTACAGTATAGTAGAAAGTAGATAGAAATAGTGTAAATACAGTGTTTTGAGAAGGCTGTAAAGCATTTTCTATTGTGGGATGTATGTTAAATTGGGAATAAAGAAATGTTATGCTGGTCCAACTCACTGGCTTTTCATCCCTATCTCATTAGAGCTGTAGCCCCACAGCTCCTCCACAGCTCTCTCCAGACAGTCTGTCTTGTTAAAACACTGGAAAACAGTCGAAACCAGACATCATGCTGGCTCAAACATACAGGATGCACCTGTGATGGGAAACTGACGTAACTGAAGTCTAGCATTAGACTGAAAGTGAACGATATACTAGCTTACCATGTCAATGAACACAATAGCATACAAACATCAGGATCAGGCTCTAGGATACAGGCAGTCATGTTAACCGCTTGCAGTAGCTATTTTTGTTTTCATGCTGTGTGAATGTGGGCATGACACTGTGGTTATCAAGTGGGCATCTTCCTTCACAAATGACTCACCTAGTTAAACACACAAACTCAAGAAGAAGTTTCGAACTGCATCTCCCAGCATCCCTGCATCAGCCCCCTTCTGTTCCCAATCTTAACAGACCAATCCGCACTGATGTTGTGTTATGATCTTGGTAGCAAGAGCTGCTCCTGCAAGATGTTTCAAAGCCATAGAGCTTTGACAGTGAAGGCTCACTCACCTCTTCTCACCAGCTCAGTTTGTGGAATAAGCATCCGAGCTCTGCCAAGAGCACCAAACTGTGGGGGGAAAAAAGAGGTCTACTGTGGCACCAGGGGGGCTTTAGAATTATTGGTAAAATTAAATCTACAAAAGCAACCACTGTAAAGTGCCTTAACAGGGGTGATATGATTTGGTGCTACACTTTAAATGAGCTGAGAGTGGGGTACATAAAAATATGAAGATCACGATACAGTAGTGCCTCATGTCCTTTAATCAAAGAAAAATAAGTCTTGTATTGCTTTACAAACTGACTTACTGTTTTTCCCTCAAGTCATATAATATACGTTTCTTAGTTTACAGCAAAACATTGTTAGAAAATCAGTCATCTGAGCCTAAATATTGAGTCTGTGTGTGACTCTGTTAAGACACTTTTTCCAAAGAAAAGAAAATGATTTTTTCCCATGTGGTTTCCTCTGAGTACTTGTATCCCATGAGAACACAGAGGCTTTTTTTGGTCGACTGAGGTAATGACATATTGCCAGTTATAACATTTTTTGACACTCATGCTGAGAAATACTATCTGCAGCTATACAGTCTGCCATATAAATGGCATGTGTTATTTAGTTTAACAAGCCTTGACCTGATCTATTGAACAAAGAACTTTGCTGTTTATTATATTTTGTTGGGGACGTTTGCTCTCCATGGTGCTGAAATTCAGAGTTCTTTCATTGAAGTGGGTAATGATAGCCTGGGAAACATGATTTTTTTTTTGATTAAAGGTGGGTCATTATTGTTTGTAGTGTGTGAGTGTGTGTTGGTTAAATGTTGAATTTTAAAGTGACACTATCAGTGATGTATGTGGGCACTGCTTGTTGGTTTAAAAAACATCTTGTTTAAAAAGAATATGCAACAGATGGCAATATGTGGTTTGGGAAATATGCAGTATAGTAGAATTAATAGACAGGGCTGTTTTTTGCTGTTTGAGACATAAGGTTGTTGACCTTTCAGCGATGATCTGTCTTGAAAAATCTATGTGCAGCAATGCAGGGAGACAGACTAGGAAATTGGTAAGCCACGCCTGCGATAGGTCACTTAATGATCACGAGAAGATGAACCGGAAAGAGGGAAGCAGCAAACAACTTGCAGGACAGGTCATGAGGAAAAGCTAAATATTAAGTGTGGAAATGGGTTTTTGGGTGAGGCATACCGTTTTTTTTTGTTTTTTTTTAACCGACCAAAACTACCAGCAAACGTTAAATGGCGAGTTATTTCCTGGATGAAATGAAAAGTGTGCATGTAAAAGAGATCAGCTTAGACACAATGAAATAGCAAGTTCATGTTCCCATTTTGTTGTAAGCACCAACGGTTTAATATAAACCTCATATCAAACCATGTGGTCATTTCAGCACTGCAGAATGAACAGGGCTGTTATCAGACAGGACACAATAACATTTTCTCTGTGTGTGTAGTTCTAGTCAGACTTTATCTGTGTTTTATGTGTAGGTTGTATCCTTATCTGTGTCTATTCCTTAGTTACACACACGAGTCTGTAAGCACTGTGTGTATGTGAGAGCACAGTAGGTGATTCAGTCAGTTCAGAAGGAAGATTTTTTAGATTCACTATCCTCTTGGTCAGTCATAAAATGGTTTGATTGTTTTAATGCTTATGGACTTTAAACTTGTCAGTTAGGGGATTCTGAGTAAGCAGCACACAGCTTTGCTTTGTCAGAAACATGCAGTAGCAGTTAACTAAGTTGTTGCTTTAAACACTATGCGAGTATTGAAATGACATTGGCATATTTTGCAGTGGTTCGTGTGTGTTTTGTGGTGTGTTTTTGTACATATTTGTAGCTACTAAACTGGTATTTTCTTTAATATCACCAACTATATAATTTGAAGAAGTTCTTGAACTGTTTATCTGTAATGAGAATGAAAATGGTAAGTGACAGCCTTCAGTTTAAGCTAAGATGTGTCTCTTCTGTCCCACATAAATGCATTAATCCAAAGTTAATTATTTTCTAAATAGTTATGAAGCTCACTACATATTTATTTATACACCACAGCCAACATTTTTCTGTTTCTGATCACATGCACAGAAACACACAGTGGGCTTTCAGACACTTACTCTCTCACTGAAGCTATTTGCTGTCAAAGATCTTCTGTAGCAATACTGTAGTGCTTTGTTTCCTCAACTAAATGTCCCCACATGAGAAGAATAATATGATGTTTTATGTTGATCACGATGGACTAAAATTTTCTCTTTGGTCCCTTAGTATAGCACTGCGCCACTAAGATGTGTGGGAGTTAGTTATCCCAGCAGGTGGTTTAGATGCACAAACATGGAACCCTGGAGGATTGCTGCTGTGTATTACTGTACATATGTCGTAGTCAGCTCAGGCTATTTCTGTTGCCCCTTGTCAGTCAGCCAAGAAGAAGCTCTCTTCACCCTTGCAGGTTAAGTTTTGTTAATTAATCTGCTGTATGTTGACTTTCACCCTTAGATTATTTGCTCATTTCCCATAGTATTGCTTTTTTTTTTTTTTTTTTTGCAAAATACTTGAAATACTGTATGAAAGCTTCTGTATTTATTTCTCTTCTAAATGGCTCTGGGAAACAGACATAACAGCTAGTGAAATATGTACAACAGCCTGATATATAGTCTGTTAAATAGTTAGCATGCGTACAGCTTTCTTCATCAATAAAGATTTTAATTACTCCTCAGAATTGCTGACCAAAGCACATTATACGATTTATGGACAGAACTCATAGCTGCAGTGTTAGCTGTAAAAATGCAGAAAAACAGCACAACTATGATCTATGGGATTACACAGACTGAAAACTGTGGAAGAGAAACCAATATATTTTAAATATTGAGTATTGAGCATTTAAAGTGGTTGGTTTTGTCCAGTTATGTAAACGAATAATCCTTAATCCTTAGAACTTTAACCCACCGTTGCTGGTTTAACTCAAGGAAGAATAGCAGCTGAGAAAAGTGGGCACAAAGAAAAAGTTTAAAGATCATAAGCTCCATAGCTATGCTCCATTGTGTTATGGTCTTATATTACTGTGTACACACATGCAGGGGCTGACATAGAAGCAGCACAGATTTAATGGAATAGGAAAGGGGCAGAATGTGGACAAAAACTAAAGATGTACTAAACAATCAAAGAAAGTAAAAAAAATTGAAGATAAGACATAAACAATGAGATTCAATTAAAAGCTGGGGAAGTCCAAAGGAAAGAAGAGAAACCAAAAAAAAACATATAAAGAGAAAGTTGTGTAGAGTGTGACAAACACCATTAATAAAATAAGTAAATGCATTTCTCTAAATAGTTCTGTAAATGAACCAAATTAAAATCAAATTAAATCATATTTGTGGATGCCCAGTAAATCGACGCATAATGTTCTAAGAGCATAATTACATTAACCACGGAGTATTACAGAGCAAGTCTTTGAGGATTGGTTTTGTGTAACTGATAATAATACAGGCTGTAATATAATAACTAGTGTTAACATTCGTCTTGTTTCAGCAAGGCTGTCAGTCAGTTTCACTATCATTATCATTAGTTCAAGACATGTCACGTTGCTTTGATGCTGGGTAATTAGATGCTGTATTGTTAATAGATTGACTGGAATTGTATCACGCACTAAGTCTTATTCACCCATCTCACTGGGTGAGATGGGTGTTGGGAAAGTGTATGTACTGTATGGTGGGAGAAAAGAGACAATGAATTAGAAAAGGAGACAGATAGGGTTAATTGTAAGAGAGGAGCTCAGAGTGTGAGAGAGGGCACCAGGTGTATGTGATAAAGTCAAGGTTATGTTTATTAGAAGAAGAAAGAAAGAAGGAGGGTGTAAACAAAGGAGCTAAATATGGCAGAAAAGGAGAAATGAAACGATATGGGGGGCATGAATGGGTGGGTGGGGAGAACAGATGGATGGATAGATGATCAAATACATGCCGTGGATGTGCACAGATGCCTCTCAACCTTAGCAGCCTAAGGTGAAGCGAGACAGACTCCTGCTTCACACTGATACCACAGACTAAATCACAGACTCTCTCTCTCTCTCACTCTGTCTCTCTCACTGTGGGAATTCTCTGACCCAGTTAGCTCCTCTACCAGGCAGCAGCAGAGTTATTTTTACATATTAACAGGAGACAATAGTTTGTCCTCTGCTCGTCCTGCCCTCGTCCATATGCTTCCTTCTGCTCCTCTCTTCCTCCATCTTAGCTGCATCTCATCCTTTGCTCCCAATACCATCCTGAACTTCTTCTTCCCTCTTCTATATTTGTCTCTATTGGCCTTGTTTGTTGCTCCGTTAGGGAAGAGTCATCAACTCCTTGCCTTGTTTGGTACAGTAATCTGTCTTGATGATTCAATATTATGACTGTAATGATCATTCACAAAACCAAAAACAGACCATAAAAAGTATGATGACATGCCATGAATCATAACGTTAGGATGTCTGAACCCGGCTTTTGTTGTTGTGCCTGGTGCAGTGTAGCTAATGTTACCAAACCTTCTTCTCTGTGAAACTAGAGAAACAGCAGTGTCAAAATTCTCATTTCAATGGAAATACACATGCAGCAGTGTGATATAATAATATATAATAAGATGTATTTGTCAAAATGGCATAAAGCCCATTCAGCCTATTTATGTCCCCATGATGAGGGGCATAAACCATAAAATGTGAAACAGTAAACCTCAGTAAACCTGAATTTTTTTTTTTTTTTTTAATATCACTCATGCTGTGACCTAATAAACGCAGCATTCTCCAGGTAAATTCTTCAGGTAATATTTACCACACAAGACCCTCAAGAAAGTGATCAAATCTGTGTAAAACGTGACATTGTTCTGAAAGAAGAACAGCTTTAAAATTGTTTTATTGTTAATTCTAATACTTTTTGCATAAATAGAAGTAGTGTTTGACTTTAGGTCAATAAAATAAATTGACTATGCAGCTTCCTTGTATCTATTTAAGCTCAACTTTTCTTGAATGCCCAGAGCCTTAACTTTCTACATACTACTCCCTCCCCTCTCCTCTCCTCTCCTCTCCTCTCCTCTCCTCTCCTCTCCTCTCCTCTCCTCTCCTCTCCTCTCCTCTCCTCTCCTCTCCTCTCCTCTCTCTTGAGAGTAAAAGGACAGAGAGTGGTTGCAGGTGTAGACAGGTCATCCATTCACCTCCTAATGATGATGGATGGCAGGACTGCAGAGAACGAGAACAGAGAGAAAAGTGGAGCGATGCAGGGAGATAAAGAAATAGCAGCGTAAGAGATGACTGTGTTTATATTTGTCTGCTAGCGGGCAGATGGTGGGAGTTTTAGTGATATGTTGATCCTCAAGTGTTTATATCATTCTTGTCATCTACCTGATAGCAACCAAACACACACAAAAACCTGTGTGATGTGCTGGCACGGTGACATCTGATATAGTGCATTCTAAAGCACACATACCTTGACCATGGTCACCAACACACTCACACATTGTTTTACTGTCCCTTGACTCCTCATAGCTCTGAACAATGCTGTACTGTGTTGCTGTAATTTAGTGGCACAATGAATTCTCTATTTTTTTGCATAATCTCCCTGTACGTAACTCTGTTGATAATGTTTGTGTGATAAACAGTAGATCGCCATATCTCAGCCGATTATCATATTATCTTTTTGTAATGGAATTTATCCATGCATAGCAAATGTACACCTAAAGTGAATGCAGACCACTGACACACAAGTACAAAGGACTGATTATACACTATTTTTTTGTAGTACTATATGTGATAAGACTCCATTAAAACAGATTATATATTGATTAAGACAAACTCTCATCCTGCCCTACCCCAACAACTAAAGTCAGGTTGTCCTTCTGGATGTGGTTTCTGTACTGCAGGAACTGCAGGGGATGGTGAGTGTGGAGTCACAAGCAATCGAATCGACCACACCATATTTTCTTACAAAGCCCTTTCTCTCAACACAATTGGCCTCTCGGCTATCTCACACCTTCGTCCCAGACATCCAGTGGGGCTGTAAATGTAAAGTTGATAGATATGAAGTGGTAAGACCCCATCTGGTGGGGTTACCTCACAGTACAGATACAGATGCTCAGTTGGCAGTTTATTAGGTAACCAAGCTACAACTAATGAGGTTTAATTCAACAGTCCTGTAATAAATTCTCCCATGATGAATATTAAAATATCCTCTGATATTTTGTGAGGTAGTTGAACTGTACTACATTATACAGAGAGGTGTTTGTATCTTAGCATCATTGGTATAAATAGACTGGACAAAATAATTGAAAATTACATTACAAAGAAGCACTAAAAGCTGGATCTTCCAAACACCAACACCTCTCTATTGTAGGACGTTGTTAGACTGCATTAGTTGTAGCTTGGTGTACCTAATAAACTGCCAACTGTATGTGTACATACACATGCATGCACATAGACACAGTGGTAGAGTCTCACTCTTCCAAAAGTACTGACAAGGAGGCAGACTGTAGCTATGGCAACCTAGAGAGAAGGGAAATGATTGGGCAATCCTTGAATTTGTTAAGAGCTACTGTATGAAGCCTAGGGTGAGACTTAGTCAGTCTTTCTCATTTAGAGTTTGAGTGTGTATGTGTGTTGGTACAAGAAACGCATCGAGTCAGGACTTTGTTTCTTTATTCCCTTTTGTGTCTGTCTGCCCTTTCCATGTTCTGTTTGAGTGCTCTGCCACTAATGATAGATCTGGCTGAGTACAGCTCACTGTATGATCTGTAATGGGAATATTTACATTTCTAATTAAAACAAATTATAGAAGAAACAAAACTGTAGTATTTTGCATTAGTGTAAGAACGCCTTGTTTTCAGTGGATCTTATCTTGGTGTCATTGAGAGTTGTAATATACCCCTGTCCTCTTTCTTACTAATTATCTATCAGATAAAGGTCTGTCTTCTGATTTGTGTCTCCTTTCTGCACTTTGTTGCATATTTCATGAAATCTGTATCATGTTTTATATCATAGGCAAATACTTAGGCTGATCTACCAAGTAGATGTGGTGTAAATTGTACAAAATCTGGACTTTAAACATCTTTGCACAAGCTCCAACTAAGCACTCTGTAGCTAACCTTGATGCAAACTTGCTGTAGCCACTTTAAAGTCTGATTAGAAAATAAAATTAGACACTTTGACATTTTGATTTATAATGCCGTCTTTAACGATAAAGATATATTATTTATTCAGTATTTCTAAACTGATGCATTGAGGTAAAAATAAAGTCTCTGCAAGGTGCTAATCAAATGATAACATTAGGGCTCCAAGTTACAATTATTTTCATAACCAATTAATCTGAAGATTATTTTCTTGATTAATCATTTGAGTGATAAAATGTTAGAAAATGGTCGAAAAAAGCCCAAGGTGATGTCTTTAAATAGCTAAATGATGACTTTATTATCACATAGAATATTGAAGAACAAGTTCTTACTATCGAAAAGCTGGAATCAATGAATGTTTGATTTTTGCTAGAAAAAAAAGTCATGAAATAGTTTTCTGTCGATCAACCCATTAGCTAATAGTTTAAGCTCTAATGCACTGTACTTGATGAACTAAGCTGTACTAAGTGTGATTTCCACTCATATGAAACAACCTGACTCAAATAGTCACAACTTAGAAAAATAATTCTATTCAGTTTTTTCTGCATAGCACAGCCATGTTTACAGTGTGCTGTAAATTAAGATATTTCCACAACATCATGACATGAAGTGCACATTTTCAATACAGAACACATCAAAATATCTTTGCAGTGTCTTAGTTATACCTCCCACACTGCCTCACAGTCAAAGGTGCTGCACCATCTATAGGGTCCAATGTATATGTATAAGTGTGTTCTACTGCACAATGAGTTAGTGTTAGGCATTTCAGTCTCTGTGTCTAATTTGTGAGTGGTGATTTAAGGAACCTACGCCTAGAAACACAAGTGTGCCCACAAACCGAGCACCAGTTGCTGTATAGATAGAATAGAGTGGGTTTTTCATAGAAAGACAGAGGAACAGGGGTGTCTTTGTAGATGTCAGTTCACAACTGAGACTGTGTGTGTGTGTGTGTGTGTGTGTGTCTGTGTGTGTGTGTGTCTGTGTGTCTGTGTGTCTGTGTGTCTGTGTGTCTGTGTGTCTGTGTGTCTGTGTGTCTGTGTGTCTGTGTCTGTGTCTGTGTCTGTGTCTGTGTCTGTGTCTGTGTCTGTGTCTGTGTCTGTGTCTGTGTCTGGGTCTGGGTCTGGGTCTGGGTCTGGGTCTGGGTACACTTCACAGACACTGTGCATGAATCCATGCGCGTGAATTGGCATGTAGTTCAGTGTCACACCCAGCAGCTTTGCTTGAATAAACCAAGTAATTTATAATGGAATTGAGATGTACATTGCCTTAAGAAAAATTTTTACCAAAGCGAAAAGTTGTTGCACCACAGTTTTGCTTAGCAGAGATTCCATTATCTATGGTTTTGCTTCTTTTTTGCAGTATAAAATGGAGAGAAATCCTTTGATCAATAGTGGAAAGATACAATGCTGAAAAAGCATTGTATTGTCTTCCTTTCCAAATAGAAGTCATTCCTTTTTTTAATTTAGCTTGGGGCCTTCAGAGAATTTGTCTTGTTTCTATTCTCCAAACCCAATATAAAAGCTGAGTTTGTCCTTTTGTTTATGTCTGTGTTAACAGTAGTAGCTTTAAAAGAAATTCTTTGCAATATTTCTTCCGTTGGACCTGTAGTATAGTGTAATTGATTTAAGCCTGCTCATTTTTTTATTCATGGTAGAATAGCTAAGTAGTTTGATCACAAACACATTTGAACTGGTCACTAGATAATTACTTTTATAAGGAAAGGTTGGTGATCTGAACACTTGCTGCTGAGAATAAATAAATGCAGCTAGCAATAAATTGCCCTGCGATGGCTGCATCTGTGTAAGCTTAAATTGCTTTTATTGTTGAGTGGATGAAAGGTGAGCAAAGCTTCCTGACCAGCAAGAATGTAGAACGACAGGCTGAACCAGGAAATTCCCTGGCACCTTGCACTTTGTCTCCACTTTCCTTCGTACATGTTTGACACCTCGTTCACTGGATATTAATTTTTTATCAGCATCTTTAATGCTCACCCGCTTGTCATCCTGTTTCACTGTTGCATTCTGTGCCCTCTATGGCTTTGGAAGGAATGCAGACATGGATATAATCGCTTTAGTGTGCAAAACAGATCTTCCTGTCTTCACACCTATTCTTAATCCCTCCTTCTGATTCATATATTCATAGTCTCCACCCCCACATGCCATCCAGCTGTGAACCTTGTCTCACCCCTTCACTCTCTACTTGTTTCTTGATTGAAATTCCAAAGTCAAGGCTGAGTCAGTGGAGATCTATGGGCCACCTAGTCTAAAATGCTGAGGAAATATGGAAACAGAGAACCAATTCCAGGGCTTCCTCCACTGTGTGCCATGCAGGAGCATGTGTGTTTGCGTGTGTGTATGAGCACCAGTATAAAGGTGTGCAATGGGAGGTTAAGAGAACGCTCCTCTTAGGAAAGTGGTCTTCTGTGTGCTGCAGTCTTTTTCTGCGGCATGTGTGGTTATATGTCTGTGGATGCTTTTTTGCATTGCCTGGTTACCTGCATCTTAGGTGAGAAGATGCACAGAACACACACAGACACACAAACTCAATATCATCTCAAAAATTGTCCTGCATTTTTCTAAACTCATATTTTTATGCAAAAACATCACTGTAATGAAAATGATTTATAACGGAGATTATCTGGATTAGGATTACACGTAATATTTTTCAATTGAGAATGAGGTTAGGGATACTCTGTCACATCCTAATTGCTATTAGAGTGCATGAATAGTCAAGAGGGATTGTCATTTTAATTTTGTTTCACAGATTGAATAGTGAAACAAATTTAGATTTAAATGAAATGGTCTATTATATTTTTATGAACACACACTGGTGTTTCACACAGTGGGATCAACTAATGGACTTCCCATGACAATCTCACTTATTCTTAAAACTAAAGAAAATCTAGAAGACCATATTTTTCCTGGCTACAATAATGTCTTGATGAATTCCTATCAGCTTCTCTCAAATAAGGCCATAATAATAATAACAATCCAACAAAATGCAGTGATGGTTTAATAAGTAAATTCAACACATTGACGTAGTATCATCTTATCATAAAATAGCAGGGGATGTTGTTATTTGTTTACTCCAATGTGTTTTTATTATTACTGACAGTGGTGGGAAGTTTACAGTACTGTTTGGCCACTGTGCTTTGTTCATACTGTGATACAGTGTGATACATACAGTGTGTTATTATTGGCTGTAGTCTCCTAATACTTGTCTAGCTAATGGCTGCATCACCACACATTACACTGTAAAGGCTCAAACTGATGCAATAAGCCTTTGGATTAGGAACTCTCTGAATGATTCACGAGAGACAAAGGCAGTGCAAAGGAACCTGCACTCATCAGATTTCAAACGTAATACTCTGCAAATGGTGAAAGCTAGAAGGTCATAAAACGTACCCCATGAATTCAAGGGCTCCGCTGTCGTCATAAGCGCTGGGTAAGAATGTGCCTGTTAATGCATGTGTGTGGAAATGAATAGCTTAATGGTGGGGGTGACTCATACAGCTAGAGAGTGCTGCGCTTTATTCAAGGAGATAGAGAAATCTCTGCTCTGGTTTCATCATCAAGCAGGGGGTCTCATGCAGCATATGGACCAGAATGCACAACCTTGACCTTGCAGATGGAGACACAGAGAGAGTTACTGGACAGGCCGATCAATCTGTGTGTTTTTATGGGGGCATGTGACCTTGTGTGGCAATTCTTTGTAGATGTCCACATTGGCCTGTATATATATATATATTACAGTATATGTTCACAGATGTGTTTCTTTTTTTCTATTTCCCCATATTGCAATCACTGGCACCAGCAAACTGTGACTAACAAGCTAAATCTCTTCCAGGATATTAAATCAGGGTCTTCTACTGTATCATTTACACTCGCAGAAAATGATGTCTTATGCTCCCTGTGCTTCACTGCACCACTGCTTCTCAGTTTGACACCAGCTTTGTATTTCTTGCTATCAGTAATGGTTTACAAATGACATGGCTAATTAAATAATGCTTTCAACTGAAGGTTTATTTTTCTTTCTCATATGCACACTATTGAGCACGTGTCAGTCACTGGAGACCATTATCTGACAGTACAGTATATCTCCATTAACCCCTGAAGAAGTGCTCTTCTACAGAGAGGAGAAATGCAAATCTGTGGCTTGATGATTTTTTTATTGGCTCCATTTTTAAACTGATTCACCATGCCCATTAAAGCTGTGAAAAATGATTTACAGTCCTAATACGGGCTGTACTTTACCTCTGCATAATACATCTGTCAACAAGAGAGTGTCTTGTCTTTAGTGTGACACTGTAGAAGTTTATTTGTGATCTGAGTCCATGTTTTGCTTGAAATTGTGATTTTGGCATCTGCTCTCTGTCTGTTTTATTTTCTTTGTCATGATGGACTTGATTTTGTAGTACATGTTTTTTTTGGTTAGGAGTTTTTTCAGTAAACACTCAAGGTGTTTACTGAAAGCACAGACTACATGCTGTAATTAACTTTAAGCTGAGCTTTTCAGTGAACCAAGACACATTATGTAAACAAAGATAAGGTGAATATCACCACCATACAATCTGAATGATCACTGCACGACATGTGTGTCGTAACATGTTTGCCGACGGCTCAGCGGTTGTAATGAAACGAAGGGTGTTGTTTCATTACATTAGAGATTAATAATAAACACATTTGGAAAGATATAACAAATGCTGATGTGACCATGTTAAAGTTTTTGAAACAGTGAGCACAATATGCATACGCACAAAGAGACAGGATGTGTGTGTATTGTACTGCATAGTGCAGGTGTCACAGTTGAGAATAGACTGCTAATCAGCATGTGTCTGGAAACCAGTTTGTCCTGCAGGACCACATTCCACCAAATTACAGTACATCATTACACCCACCTTCAACTCTGTTATCCAAGGTGTGACCATTTCTCAAAGCAAGACAAAGCAAATACTTTTTTTTTAATTGTTGTGGTTTGATTTTCTTGTGTATTTGACAGTGTGCCATATTTGTGGGAGTGTGCACCACCTTCAGTTTGTTGCATCTGGACTATGTGATTACATATATCTCAGTGTTATACTGATTGTCTTATGGTCTGGTAGTGTGCGGTTGTCCTGATTCACTGAGTTTTAGATATAAATACTAAGCAAATCATATATTTTGATATTTCCTGGTAGTCCTTATTGATTTACAATGGTATGAATTAAATCCAACAAGATTATTTAATGACTTTGGCTGGTTTTAGCTAATAAAAAAAAAAAAAAGAGTATCATAGCTCAGCTAAAAATCACAACCCTGGGTGTAAATTATGAAGAAGTATAAGGCACAGCCAGCAGCTCAGTTTTTTTTAATGCCCCCAATTTCAGTCTTGTCCCATTTTCCACTATCTCTTGCTACCCTGTTAGACCACAGTTGCACTTCTAAGCACCTGCCACCTCAAGACAATTTATGTTATTTCATTCTGAAGTTGGGGGTGTGTGATATGTCCAGTCTTGAAATGACTGAAACGATCATGAATCACCTAAATCCTGAGATACGAAAATCCTGCGGATAAATCAGGGTTTCCTCTGAGCACAAAAACAAGACTGAATACATGCCCCAGAGTAAACATCGCTTCATGCTGTTAGTACAAACGCAACACTCACTCTAGCTTTGCTTCACATTTAGGACCTTGAGACAGCAACGAGTATAGGGATATGGATTTTATTATGAATAGCAGCACTGAGTCTCAAATGAGTATGACGAGGATTCTAGGAGTAAGGAGGTCTTGATTGAGATTAAAAGCAGTTGAAACCTACTTTAAAAAAAATATATAATATGAAATATGATAACCAAAATATCCAAAGTTTATACACAGTAGCTGGAAGGTAAAAAAAAAACTGCAGGGGCATATTGCAGTTTGGCTGTACATCAGACTTAATGTCACAGTGACTTAAAGTAAGCAGCTTTTTTGCCTCTGTCATGTTGGGAATATAAAAGAAGAATGGGTCAACAGTGCAGTTTACAGAAGCTTTGCAAAGTAGCTAAGGAAGTGAGAATTCAAGTGAATATGCGTATATGCAATGAATACGCAGCATTTCAGTGTAGAAATCTGCGATTCTCTGGTGTATGTTTCTGCATTTTTTTCTAGCTAATCACGTGTTGCCCACATATATTTATGTAGGGGCAAATAGTATGGGAGGGCCACGTCCTCTGCAGGGATGGTGGGTCAGTTTTCTGGTCAGTAAGCATATGACTCTTTTCCCTAAGCATAGCAGTCTTCAGTTTATGTCTGCACTCAGACTGAATTCAAACATCCAGAGACTGTCCCTTGTTAAAATCTCTTTTATTTTTCTCCACATTTTATTTAACACTTCTTTTTTTTTTTTTTTTAAATACTTGTTCCCACTTCCCTCGTCCCTTCTTCACTGCCCTCTCTGAAAATATTTGGAAGACATGAGTATGACATTGAGCATCTGTCATGAATCATAAGTGAATCAGTCATACTTGAATGCAAAATAATTAACCTTATCACATGAGATTAAAGATGAACTTCCCAGAGTGTCTAATGGAAGTTTTAGTCTTTCAACCTCTCATTTTTCAGTCTGTTCAGCTCTCTTGCCTCAAAAACAGTTTTCTTACAGGTAGCAATTTAAGTATGCATATCCAATAACTACACAAACATATTTTGATTTGCACCTCTTTTCCCCCCCCTCACCCCCTCTGATACCAACTGGTCAATGTGTGACTTAATGTCAAGTGGAATATGATCCTTAAGTGTTGTCATACTGATGTTAACCGACCTTTGACCTTGTGTCTTCTCAGGTACTGAAGCCTGCCTGCTCTGACACCGTGACTCCCGACAGACAGACTAGCTGACGGACAGTGGAAAGAAGTGGCCAGATAAACAGATAGGAGGACAGAAGGAGGTGAGGGAAATGCAATACGGAATCCATTCTTACCTCTCTTGTCCAAATGTCTTGTTGTACTGTGCAGTAACTGGCTCTCTGGCTTGTTCTGTATGGGAAAGGCTGCTACTGGGCTTGGTGGCTCATTGTTTACAGTGCTGCCCAACCATCTAGAAAACAAGAGAAAATCTGGAGTGCAGAGGTTGTTTCACACCTCTGTCGAGCATGTGAGTGAGCGTGCTTGTGTGCGTGCATGTGTTCACATTTTGTTTTCTGTCAGCCAGAATTCATGTGGAAACATCCAAGATCTCAGATTTATGTTGTTTACATATAGCAATGCACACAAGCAGTGCATCTTAGTGTTACTACCCACACACACATACACACAGTCTATAGTTATATATAGACTGTTATTGATTACTTGCTCACCTATTCTATAGTGATCTATGTGTCTGTACTATACCCGACCCATCTACAGTGTGTATCAGAATAAACAAAAGCCCCAAGCCCATCTTGTGGTCTAATCTTTACTATTATGGCTGCACACTGAGGATGCTTTCAGTTTAGACACAGTTTGTGATCATGCTTGGCCAGGGGGCTGTGGTCCTGGCGGTAGCCGAGTTCACCCACTGCTTTGCTAATCTGCCTGCTTAAGTATGTAAAATAGCTTTTACACAATTCACCCAGCCGCCTTCCCCACTATCATCTCAGTGGGAATGGTTTGGGGTTTGCTTGTGTTTATGTGTAAATAATTCACTGTAGAGGTTTTTAGCGAATCGCTCGCGAGACTGAACAAAAAGCTGCAGCGGTCTACTTCACAGTGTGCCCAACATAACATGACTAGAGCACCTAGTGCTGCACAGTGGGTTCTTTATGCTGTGCTGGGTGATGTGTTGATGCACTTTAGTTTCTCTATTAGTGCTGCTGAAAGGATTGGTTGATGAATGAAAGTTGATAAACTAGTAATCCTTAATATTATTGACCAAGTGAAAATACAAACTCATTAGATGGTTTCAACTTAATAAATGCGTGTGTGTGTATATTTCAAAATACAGAATTAAAGCAGTTAGTTAAAGTAATTGGGATGGGAATTTCAATTTCCTAACCTCTTGAAAGCTAGGTGATAAATTTATTACAGTAAAACTAATAACCAACACAGTGAAAAGTATATACAATTTCACTATATTGTGTTTAAAATGTTCAGTGTAACAGGTTAAACATGGTTTTCTGGTTAGTTCACTTATTGTAAGCCTTGTTGTGTTTCTCCATTTTCACTTTCACATAGAACCACATACTTTCATGACAGACTTGCATCCACATTTTAACACAGAAACTGTGGAAATGTTCCAGCATGTTCCATGCTCAGCATATCGTTCAACCCTTCATCTTTCCATCTCGCCCTCTCTTTTTCACACTTTTCTTGTCTGCTACCTCCTCCACTCATTTTTTTTTTCCCTGTTTTCTCTCCTTATTTCTTTGTCTTACTTGGCCTCCTATCAGTTGATGTCTCTATTTCTTTCTGTCTTATTGTTGCATTTTCTTCCTGTGTGTCATTCCTTTTCTCTTTCTTGCCCCTTAGCCGCAGTGTCCTTGAGAAAGCAGTGACTTTGCCGGTGAGCGCAGCAGAGTGCATCACTCTCTCTCTCTCTCTTCCTCACACACTCTCACTGACACTCACTCAACCCCCCGAACACGCACACACAGTACAGCAACACTGTCGTGCAGAACCAGCCCCTACAAGTCTCTTTCCTTTAGCCCTCATAAATAATTCATCACCAGTAACACTGACTATACTTCACACAAATATTGACAAACCTATTGCAGAGAAACACTGAGACAGCTTTTATATGTTGAGCACATTTTTTTTAACTTTTTTTTTTTCAGAAACTTAGTAATTCATCATCAAACTGTTGAAGCAAGCAAAATATTTAAAAGTCATATTATAGTAGAGGTTTCCCATGTCAGTTGATCAAAAGGAAAGCAAAGCAAGTTAGTTTATTAATATTGGTCTTTATTAATACCTTTTGAATGCTTTTTGGCATTCAGACCCCTAAGTAGTCCAACACAGAAGATGACAAAAAGTTCAGTTAAAGTAACTTAAATTCTTTAAGACATTTACTGGAAGAAATCAGGATCTAATGCTCAAGTTCAATTACTCTTCATAAACATTTCGTACCAACCTTTGGACAAATTGGCGTGTAGTTAACCTGCTAGCCTGGAAACACAATCCTCCTCGTGCCCTCCTGCTTATTAAAGGTGTCCTCCACCAATCTAGGATCATGAAAGCCCATTGTCACAGTTTCCGTAGCTTTTGAAATATAGATGGAGTCTGATTGTCTGGTTGTAAGATGAGATGTTATAGTCTCTTAATGCTGTTTGTTCTCATCAGGCTGTGTTTTCCATTAGGGATCATAGAGAGCGTATTGGGTCACTACTTTTTACTCCCACCTAAGGTGTTTTTTGTTGGAGATCAAGTATCTTGTGGTTAGTTAGTGTATATGCTATGCTATTTATGGCAGCTGTGTTTTTCTAATTGCATCCTGAATGTTTAGCTTTCAGCAGATGACAATTATATAGTACACTGGTATTCTGATATTGATGTTGTGATTTCTATTTTAATATTTTTCCTTTAAGTATCGTTTTATCTGCTATCTTTAACAACAACATATCTGCTCTATGTCTGTGCCGCCATCTTATCACTCTCACTTTTTCTTATGTTTGTCCCACGTTCAGCTGAAAAATGCTTCTGTAGCCATAGCGACCAACTCCAAAGGGAAAAGTTGAGGCTGAATCTGTTTCTCACTCTCTTTTCCCTTCTTTGTCTCATGTCTGGTTGCAGTCTAATGCTTTCCCCGCACACACTAGCACTAGCATGTCAGAATCTAAAAGCAGAGGAGATGGTGTTTGTGAGGCAGAACAATATTTAATTAGTGCTGATTTAAAGAAGTGCCTTAATTGCATGGAAACCCTAAACTTAAGATTGTTTCTCTCAGTTGGATCTTCCTCTGACAAAAATTGTGGCATGGAAAATCCAGGAACATAAATCACAGACTCAAAATAAATGAAATTTTCTTTTAATATTTAAATCTTAATCTGTGCTTTTAACTGAGTCGGCCTAGGGCAAGACACAGTCTAGAACCCTAACTGGAAATTTAAAAGTGCAGGAAGTATGATTTTGTAAATTTATATTAAAAAAATGATCTGTTTGTAATATTAATGACAAGACCTGTTCCTGTGGCTGATGTTAGTTTCAGAAATGTGTTTGTTTGTTGTAAAGCAGGACAGCTGTCTGTCTTCTTAATCACTCACCCCTATGCATATTATATAGCGTTTAAATCTTCCACACATAATGTAAGCCCTTTATGTCTCCCTTATATTGTTCATTTCTACTCTTTCCCTCCCTGTTTTGAACCGACTTACCCTGTTTTCTCTTCTGATGCCCCCCCCCATGAATGCTGCCCTTCCTCCCGTCTCCTCAGTTTCCTTCCTTCTCCCCCCCCCCATCTTCTGCTCTGAGTCAGCGAGACAGACAGGAAGGAAGTGTGTAATGAAATGGCCATATCGAGCACACTGCTGAAATTGACCTGAAATGAATGGAGTCACTGATCAGCTCCTGTTAAAGCAGTAGAGATGAAGAAGTCAGGGGGTTGGGGGAAAAAATGGAGCCAACCAATGTAGCACACTGTTAAAGAACACTACATCATACAGATGTCATAAACAATCAGGCTTATTTGGTCTAACTGTGGGTGAACATACACATATGTATGTGAGTTTAATTAAACCTTATTTCATTTGTCTGTGATCTTTATTTGTAAATGTAAATTACTATAAAAAATAACTTTTTTTTTCTGCTGTGTTTTGAAATCGAGCTGAAGAGGGAAACAGTCTGCATTAAAGAGATTTTCTTTGCTGTTTGAACAGAGAGGCAGACAGGAGAGGCAAAAGCTAATGTGAGTGAAAATTTGAAAAACAGTAACAGGAAGAGACAGGACACAATCTAAAGACAGCAAAGGTCTATGTTTATTAATGTCAAGAACACATGATTATATAAATCTGAGCCCATTCTGTGAAATTTATTTCTTACAAAATACTTGATCCTTCAATTTGATTTGGCTTTCGTAATACATATCACTAATCTGCTCATCTGGCACCACCCACCGCACTACTGCTTTTATTAATGAAAATGGACAGAGAGGAGGATACAGCACTGGGATACAAAGCAGTACCACTGTGTGTGCTTACAAGCCCGCCTTTGGTATTATGGAATAGAAGCCCATTAGGGAATTAGTACACATCTGGACAACCCTAGCTGTCCTCACAATTTATAATATACAGTAATAATTCTTTAATTGGGAGGGTTTTAACATTATATAGACATAATTTCTGATCTCAGTTGTGGAAGACCCATTTTGAATTTTCTGTCAATTGTCCCATTGTAACCATGAGTGTAATTCATAAGTGCGCACGTACAGTAGCACAATAATTGATTCAGCATGAATTTTATATTTTGATGTAACTTTGTTCTGAAAAATAAGAGGGAGCTGATAATTTGATAATTGTGTGTGTGGTGTGTCATCCTTTTCACTGATTTGTGTCTATTTATTAATTATTAGCTTTAATACAATATAGCAATTCCCCACATCCTTTTTTTTTTACTCAAATCTGACTGCTGGCATTTATATGAATATGTGTTTATAACCACTTAGATATGCACAAACCTGCTCGGACTCACAAGGGTGGGGGTGCGACAGCTTTGTGTGTTGGCAAACATGAGCTTAGCACTGAAGAGCCTTTCAAGCAGGATTAAACTGTTAAGCGTCAATGGGACAGGCAAGTAGGCCAGAGACCACTAGGATATCATTTACACTGCAACACCACTGACAGTGTGTATGTGCAATAGTATGTAAAATAGTTACAGTACAAGGAATTCTGCAGCAGTTTTTGTGGAAAAACAGAGAAGGAAATCAGCGGGACATGCACACACACACACAGACAGACGCACACAGTGTATGCACTTTCACAAGTCTTCTTACAGTCTATGGGTTGTGGAGCCTTGGTAGAGCCCTGGCAGGGCCATCTGTTACTGCTGAAATCAGCACAGCAGGAGCCTACCAGTGCGCACACACACACACACAGTTGCAGCATGCTTCAGTTCTGGCATGGTGATAGTCTATTTATTCCCCATACTGACGCAGGACAGTACGCAACTGTGTGTGTGTGTGTGTGTGTGTGTGTGTGTGTGTGTGTGTGTGTGTGTGTGTGTGTGTGTGTGTGTGTGTGTGTGTGTGTGTGTGTGTGTGTGTGTGTGTGTTTGCCAGTTAAGTTTGCAGTTAAGGCAACCCATGAAAATGACAGGTGTACCTGAGATGACTAATGCTAAGCTAAGTTTAAGGAGATGCTAATGCACAAACACATAATGTAAACGCAGATTGAATATGCTTAGTCAGAAATACATTCATAAATGCCCTTCTTACCTCTGACCCTAAGTCTCTTCAAAGTTACCCACCATCAGCAGGAACTGAACACACACAGAGCTTTCTCCATTTTAATAATCGACTGAAGGGAGTAACTCTGCCCTGTCAGTGTTATCTATTTCTCTCCCAGAAGCAGCATCAGCGTTTTCTCTGCTTTCTGCCATCTCATCAATACTCTGTTCTCTGACCTCTCCTGCAGTGTAACAGTTAAAAACATATGCAGGGTGACAGAGTGTTGCTTCAAGGCGAACTGTGAATAAACAGCTCTGTTGCTTACATTTCAGAGTTCTGAAATCTGATGACAGGATCACAGCAAAGCCTGTACCTACAAATATGAGAAGACAAACATGAAATTAATATGCTTCTCACTGGTCAGAGAAATGAATGAGTGGGATCAACAAAAGTTGACCTAACCCTTGTCCTGCTGATAATATAGATTCGAATTCCAATAGCAATCCATAAACTAAAGCATGGTCATTTCTCTTCCACCTGCATTTGTCCACTGTATCAGGCTGTATGCTCTGCAGTGCATATATACATTGTGCTGGGTAGCTATTCTTACTGTGGGTGTTGCTGACCCACTTCAGGCTCTCAAAAGTAACAAAGACATAATTAAAGGTATTACTGTAGCTGTTGGACTGAACTCTGTTATTATGTGCAGATATGGCCATCACACCAGCAGGACAATAGGGAGAGGATTAATAATCCATGCACCAAGGTATATTACGCACTTAGGAAAATAGCTCAATCTGGCCACCTGAATAGTTTTCTAGTGGTAAGAAGGCCAGAAAGTTTGATGCTCTTTTGTCTGGATTTTTTCTTTTTTTTTTTTTTTACAATTTGGTAAATAAAATAATAATCTTAGGGACTTATTTCAGCATATCATCTCAAAATAAACTTTGAATAAACACAAACGAAGATGACGAGCAAAAAGTGAATGACGTGCAAGGAGTTAAAATAGAATGAAAACGTAAGAGGCCTGCAATAAATTGGAACAAAGCAGGTGCATAAGTTGAGCTCAGTGGGGAAATCAGTGTGGTAGTCAGTAGGAGATGTAATTGCTTTCGTGCATGTGCGTTCTCTCTGTCCACTCTGGTATTGAGGAGAGCAATGTTAACGTATTGATTAAACAGATGTATCCATCAATATTTGACATTTTTGTTCAGCGTAAGTGATCATTAAAACTAGATTGTTTCTCAAAATATCACTAAATGTCTTGAGAGTTTAGTCTGCTACTGCATGAACATACAGGATAAACATGCTGTATACTATATTAACTGTAATGTTAATGTGTGTGGATACAGTTATGCAGTGATTTTAGTTGTCCTTAGGAGACAGTAGTTGATTCAGATGCAAGGATAATAGAAATGTTAATACACTGCTAAAAATATTTTCAGTAATAGTTGTGAATACATGTGAAATTCTGTGTTTTTCTGCAGCATTGCATCTCCAAATGACACATTAGTGGAATCTGAGGAAGTGATCCTACCTACGCACATCAGATGTGAAAGTAAATTATGGAAATTTCACCTGAACAACATGAAAATGATAAAATCCAAGAAAGTGTTTCAGATCTGAAAAGTTAAAAACTCAACAGTAGCACAAGTATCAGAAGCAGAATCTCACCTAAACATTTCATTAGAGTCCAGTCAAAAGCACAAAGAGCTTCTCTCATTCCTCAGTCTTTTTGGTTTTCTGTCCTATTTAGATTACACACTCTGGTGTAGAATGGTTCTTGATTATTCAGCAATGTATTGACAGTATGAAAACTGCAACTGTCAGTTGTCCCGCTGCTTCTTAAACCGGTCAATTATTCTGTCCCCAGTGCTCAACGTCAGTAGTGTTGCCGAAGATGGTACAGAGACAGCACAATTGAAGAAAATGCATGCATATTTCAGGGAGGAAGAAATTAGCAACTGAGACTGTAATGTCAGTGAGGAAAAAGTTATTGACTTAGTGTTTTTAGAGAGAAGTTAATGCGATTTGAATGGGAGTTGATTGGAGACATGATTTTTTTTTTTTTTTTTTTTTTTTTTTGGAGCCATCATCGAGCAGCCATGAGCAGTATTGCACTCTTAAGATGCTTCTGCATTGGCTCCAGCTTCCAGCTGGTTCTGATATTCATTCAGGAGGCCTTGAGCCTGCTGCATAGCCCTGCATTAATGAAACATAATGCAGATAATATCTACATCATGCGACTTCCTCCTCTCCATATCTCGACTATATAGACTGTATGTTAAAAAGAAGGACTGACAAGTGCTAGAAGTCAGATACTATTTAAAAGAACCATTCACTAGTCTACTATCTTCACTTTCTTGCAATCTGCTGGGTAGTTAGAATGGGTTGTTCAATTACTATTGCTGGTAACTTTATAATCCAAAAACTGGTTCTTCAAATCTAATCAATCTGAGATAGCCAGAGGCTTGTTTTCCACCTTTCGTTCCTGCAAACAATCAGGCATGAGCTCATCAATGCAGGTCCAGGTAATTGTGAATCATACATGAGTCAGTTTCTCAGCATCCTCAGCTTGAGAGAGCTAAACCAGTTTCTAAAAATGTTGCTCTTCCTGATACTGGTGCTTCCTGATGTTTTTATATCTTTCTTCGGGGGATTGGTTTGTTTTATATAGACTCATGATCTGTGGGTGCGTGCATGGCACTTTTGCATCTGTGGCCTAAGGTATCAGTTTAGGGTTGCTGTTCAGACCTCCCCTATTCTCACAAATCAGCATTTGCACAGTGTGGCCTGTCACTGCTCCTATATTTTAGGGACTGGCTTTATTTCTGTGATTCTGGAGCAGAGTCATGGGGAACTACAGCAAACGCATCCTTTGACAATGTGAATAAGAGTCTTGTCTGTGAACATTTCTCAATGCTGACTGCAACCTCCACAGTAGTGCCACCAGACCTACCCCCTCATCTTAATTCCACATAGAGACAACACAAGAACAGGAAGGCCAGAGGGTCCAGCCTTTGCCCTTATAAGTTAAGAAGAACAGAGTATGTTACCAAAGGCTTTTCCTTGGAAACGTCTATCTTCCCCTGTTTGTCTTAGACTTTTTCATACTGTGACCCAGTCAACAAAGCACTCAGTCCATCTGCTGGTATTCTGGCTGTTTTCACACCCTGGTTACTGTTTATGTCTTCTTATCTGTAAAGAAAATACTTCCTTTAATCTACAAAGGTATGTGAATGTAAAACTTTGTCTTATCTGGAAAGAAATGTAGGTTTTTATCTGACAAGAAAAGCATTGTTTATTTCGGCAGAGGAAACCGGCTCATTATGGGAAGGAAAAGCCCTCAAATCCTGAGGTTTTAAAACTGGACTGCATATCGCATTGTTAATGAGTTACGCTCATAGTTCATCAGGATCCTCAGTGTTTTTTTTATCTAAATGTAATCCATTCTTGACATATTTGCTTTGATAGAGTAAAATTATCACAAACCCTTTCAGTGGGCAGGTAGTATTTGCCGTTTTTTGTAAATGAGCAACTTGTATGTGTTGTAAGAGTCAAAGGTCATCAGCAACTCTTGTGACAAGATATGAATACGCTGACTATTACAACTTCTCTTCAAAAGATCTAAGAAATGAAGAAATACAGTGATGTGGGATATATAAAGACAGTACATGAGTTTGTAGAGAATCTTCATTTTAATCAAAATCCACACCTGGATTTTTACATTTTCAGGAAGACCAGAGATTGAAATCTCCTCTCGGCTAGCTCCTCTGCAGTCAAAAAATTATAATGCCTCAACCTCTATCTCCTTCCCTGCCTCTCCCTGTCTCAGTGTGCTTCTCACTGAATGTATTTCTAACCACTTGCATCTCCATCTGTCTCTGTCTCTTTCTCTCTGTCCTGCTGTCTGCCTCCAGTCGAGAACTTGCCGGGCAAACAGACATCTCAGTCATCTAGCACCTATTTAGCGAGCTTCTTCAGAGGTGGTTAGAGAGGGAGGTGTGGGAGCGTGATTCTGCATCCACTCCGTTTATTGTGTACCACCTGGTCCTGAGAGTTTCATTATTCGTGTGTGCTGGTGTCTGTATGTACCTGTTTGTCCAATATATTACCACACACTTTTGCAGATGTTTTCCCAGATGCAAACATTATGGCACCGACAATCCAGGAGCCATCCGCCCACAAGTACCGGTGCTAATATAACACACAGGCTGCTAAAACTCTCACACAGTCTTTCAGGTTTATAATGAATGTGATACTTCAGAAATAACGTTGGCGAGGAAGGCATTCATGAGACTAAAAATACCTTCACTAGGAATAGTTATGTGAGAGAAAAATCAACACTGTCTGAAATAACTTCAAAATAACACGCAGATTTCTCAGCCAGACATATCACCCATATTTATACCTGCACACATTTCACTGGAGCACACAGAGATGCCTGTACTGTTGTTGCTTAAGAAGATGAGTGAGAATGACAGAGCAACAGCAGGAGCTAACACACATATGGATTTGAGGCCATTACCTCATGAACGGTCCCCTTGTACCTTCTTTAACAGTAAATGAGATCTGTCTGGTCTTCATCCAACACTTTCTTGAAGTATCCAAAAATTGTGGGGCAGGCCCAGGAAAAGCTTGAAGTTCAAACCACAAGTTTTAAATGCCAGTCGTGCAAGTTCCTTCAATGCTGGAACAAAGAGTTGATTAATCAAATAGTTCATTGACAGGGAATTAATCACCAGGAATTTAGAGAATTAATTCATTGTGCTAGTCATTTATCAAACAGAAATGCAAACCATTTCCTGGTTCACATGTGAACACTTCTCAGTATACTTCAATGTACCTCCATGCGTAGTGTACATCAATGCATCTGTGTGTGTGTGTGTATATATATATATATATATATATATAATATAATATAATATAATATAATATAATATATGTCAGAGCCTCCACAAAATAGTAGATTTAAGTGATGAAATGCAGCAAAAAAGAAATAAAATCAAAACAATGACTAGAAAAATGAGAAGATTTCTTATGGCAGGAAGCGTTTTCAGAGGGTTGGCCCCTCAGCTTTCTTGGTTCTAACAATACAGATGGTTTTTATTGCAGATCATTAGTTTTTGAGTTTTTTATCTCCCCAAAATGAAAATAACACTAATTTGTGACAATAATGCAAAGTAGTGTTTAATTCATAATTATACATTGGCAGATTTTGTATATGGCTACAAAGTAACACTTCTCCTCAAGCTATTGTGGCATGTAAGCAACCATTGATCTGAGGTGAAATAATGACCTTGGGCCTACACTAGTGGTGTCCTGCTGGCAATGTGGCTGGTGAATAAACCAGTTCACTTCCAACTGGGCTCCATTCACTGACTATGACAGTATTTTTTTGGAGTTTCAGGGCAGAATGATCCAAAGACTTGATAATCTAAATTCAATATTACGCAGAAAATGAAAACTTTACAAGGGAATATGTTGTGAAAAGAAGCTCATCTAACACTAATTAGCACACTCTCTCTGGATTTGGTCAATCCTCTGTCTAACCTCACTCTGTCTCTTCCACTGCTCATCTTATTTGATGGTTATCAGATGAGAAAGGTGTGAATCGCTGCTCAGAGCCATCTCGGCAAATCCACAGCTCTGCTATTTCTCTTTATTTATCTTTTAATCAGTTCAGATCCCTCATTTCTTATCCCTCTGCCTGATTTCTCAACTCTGTCAGGAAAACAGGATGTAATCACCAAGTCTTGGCACAGGAAGGACATAGCACAGGTGTTTGTGTTTTCCTTTATGCATAAACTTCTGGGAGAAATATATTCAGTTACTATGGAATCAAATTGAGGTGAGGGTGATTACACACACACATACACAAATGGGTGTGTGCAAGTCTGTGTATGCGTGTGTGCACATGCTAATGTCCATGAACCACCGCCAGCGTTAATGAGGCAGGGCTTCTGCCGGTTTCCCCCCCTTTTCTCCTCTGCTTCTCGGGAGGAAAACACACAATCACACGTTAATGACCCACCAGGATGGTGTGAATGAGAGAGGAGAAGAAATATGGTGAATGGTTACTGGTTGGAGTCATGTACAAAGATACTGAGGGTGGCTGTAGAGAGAAATTTATTAATTGGTCAGTATTAGCCCAAGGAAGGCACCGCCACAGGAGGATTCATGCACAAACAGGCAGATACAGTTTGTACAGGCGACATGCCCCAGTGGGAGACAGAGGGGTGACAGGGGGGGCATGATGTGACCCACATGAAGTCCAGTGCTTCATTGAATCATCCAACAGCATTTCATTTAGGTTAATTACATTTAGAAGCCATAGCATATTCTGTATTCCTCCTTCTTGTACTTTTGATTTTAATTAAAGAAAAATGAGAAAGTGCCATGAGAGTGAAACAAAGGGAGGGAATTGGAGTTTTGTTGTTCATCACTGAATTGCTCAGATAATGAGAATCGAATGGGGGCTGGCACGTTGTTATGTTTCTTGGCAGGGTGTATCTGTTTGTGTGCATGAGCTATAATCATGTGCATACACTCCTAAGTGGCCCAGCCATGTTGGATGAGAGCGTACCTCCCTTTAGGAAAGAATGTTGGCTGTAAGGTAACTGGCAAAACACAAGTGTATAGACAGAGACACTGTTGCTGCCACGTGTGTTGAGGAGGTAATTGTCTACATGGCAGACTAGTGGCCAGTGGCTAAGAGAGGGAGCACTGGAGAGAAAATGAGGAGCAGCCTCTGGTGGTGTCTGTTTGCCCGAGGGGCCAGCTCAGTATCTGGCGTTCTTGTTTATCCGATTCCCCTCTGTCCCCTTGCACCACTTTGTATTCTGTTCCTATAGTTCCACTCTTTGTTTCTTTTGCCCCCTCCCTTGTTCCTGTTGATGCTCTTTTCCAATCTTCTCCATTTTTCTCTGTCTTTCCTCTAACTACTCACTACATCGCTCCCTCTCTTGTTCTTGTTCCCCCTGGATCCCACTGAGCTTTCACTGAGAGGCTGCAGCATCACCACAATTTAATCCCCCAGCAGGTCTGCTCCAGGAGAGACCAACAATCATGTGTGTTTATCTTCTGTGTCCACTGACAGCATCCAGATCGAAGCCTGGATGTATGGGTGACGAGATACTCTACACATAAGAAACATTAGTGTTTATCATAGTATAAATAAAAGGCAACTGCCAGTAATAGTTTGCAAGGTACAACAGTAGAGAGAGATAGACAGCCTGGTGTCTGCAATAGACTAATAGATCTATTGTTTCCCACATTTGTGCAGTGCTTACATCTAATTTCTCAGAGATTATGGGTTTTGTAGATAGAACTCAAATCAGTACAAAGGCGCTGACAATATAGTTTGTGTTTTGGAAGCTATTTTTTAGATTTATTGTAATATTAGTCCTGAGGCCAAAGGTCTGATTTACTGTTTATTAGATGACTCAAATCTAGGGAGACAGGGTGGCTTAGTGGTTAGTAATGTTGCCTCACAGCAATAAGATCCGTGATTTGAAACCCATCAGGGGCCTTTCTGTGTGGAGTTTGTGTGGGTTTTCTCCAGGTACTCTGGTTTCCTCCCACAGTCCAAAAACATGTATGTCAGGTTGATTGGTGACTCTAAATTGCCCATAGGAGTGAGTGTGAGTGTGTGAGGTTGTTTGTCTCTATGTGGCCCTGTGATGGACTGGTGACCTGTCCAGGGTGTACCCCTGCCTTTCACCCAGAGAGAGCTGGGATAGGCTCCAGCAGATCCCTGTGACCCTGGTTAGGAATAAGTCGGTATAGATGATGGGTGGATGGGTGGATGGATGGATAGTCAAATTTAGCTGATAGAAATTTCATCAACGAATTAGTCAACAAAAACATGAGCATTTTAGTTCTTTGGGAGTATGATGTAGTTACCACAAACTAAATTTACCATGTAGATCATAAGTAAATTCCATTCTTCTGCAGCATGACATTACAACTACTTCATTTTCTAACACCAGTTTCAAACATGCAACTCTTGAAGGTGGCAGAAATCTTTTGCGCTCTTTTGAGAACACATGCAGACATGCACAGCTCTGTAAATGTCATTGCTCTGGTTTGAGTGTGAGCAGATGTGTCTGTGTACTGTCAGTGGCGATAGTGTTGACATTTTATGTTGTGAATAGGAACGTTGTATATCTGTTCACCTCAGCTTGCTCCACACCAATAAAACTGGCCTGTGTTTTCATAGCAACGCCAGATGTTTAGTTTGCTCTATGGAACCATAAGAGTCACAAGTAACTTCAATTCTCTTTTTACAAAATCATAAACTTGTTATTGTTGGCATGGAAATCTGTAAACATTAGTTGATTCTACAGGCATTGAATATTTGTTGCTTTTGTTTTGTGTGATCTGAGTTTCTATAGAGCCTCTACATGTTTTATTAGGATTACTTTACAGTCACCTATTTTTTTTTTTTTTTTTTTTTGTTCACTCAAAGTAATAAAAGCCAGGACAAGATAAGGTTAGAGCCATTACTGTCACATATTGTAGTGGAAGGAGCACTCTGCAGCACAATGGTCCAGCTGTCACCAAGCACTAAACATTATCATTTTAGGTCCAGCTGAGTTTTTTCGGTACCTTTCCTCTTCCTTTTTTTTTTTCTCCTGTCTCCCACTCTATTGTTCATCCTGGGGTAAATCAGAAGTGCTGTGCCGTGAAAACAACATTGCCCTAGTTTTTTTTTTTTCCACACAATTTCATCACTGTACAAGTGGCTGGAAATGTCAGTGTGCATTCATGATTCTCAATATGTGGACTCACTTTGAGGACCAATGTTGTAGCACTCTGCTTTAAACTTGTGTCTGTATGTTATCATAAAGTATTCACTTTTTTAATGTTTAGGCTGTCAACTAGTTAGCATGTCCAGTCACACACAGTGTGTGTGTGTCTGTGTATCAGTGGAGAAGGGTGTGTGCAGTGTATGAACACAGATACATGTTTGTATTACATCCCTGCCAGCTCATAAATAAAATGAATGGGTGTGTGTGTGTGTGTGTGTGTGTGTGTGTGTGTGTGTGTGTGTGTGTGTGTGTGTGTGTGTGTGTGTGTGTGTGTGTGTGTGTGTGTGTGTGTGTGTGTCTCAGATGCAGGTTGAGCATGATGGAAGTTGATTGGGTACATGATAAGGATTTCAATCAGTTACTGTCTTTCTTGTATTTTCTTGTATGTTTTATTTTAGTTTTTAAAGTATATTGTTACTTTATTTATCTAGTCATATTCTAAATCCACAATTACTCCTTTGTGTGCTTCTTTTCTGGTGGAGCACTAGTTAACCTTTCACGTCTTTCTCCCCGTTCTCTGTCTTCTGTCTCCATTTTTTCCATTTCTTAGAAGTTCAACCTGTAGTAGAGTGGTGGCCACAGTGACAGAAGAGCACATGAGGATCAGAAACGGCATTACAGCAACATCCTGACCGGTAACCCTGCTTCTGCACCCCGTTACGCGCCCTGCAACTCCAGCAAGTGGGCGTCAGAAGGAAGGAAACAAGCGACCACTCCTCCTACAGGCATGGTAATGAACTCTCTGTCCATAGGTGGTGTGTGGATGCTTGTGTGCGACTGTGCACATTGATACTGGTGGATTACCGGTAATCACAATCAGAGTGAGGAGGCAGTGTGCAGACTGTGGAGTGTAAGAGTTCAATCTGATAAGTCATTTTAAACATGACAACAGAGTGTGCGTGAATGAGAGATAGGTAAATACTAGATAAGAGCTGGTGCAGACAGGGAGTGTGTAGCTCTATGTTTTTAGACAAAAGATCAGAACTACACATTAACACGGGGAGAAAGAGAAGGATGAAAGGAAACAGGAGATTGTCATGGAGCGTGATTGTGAAAAAGAGAGTGGTGATTAATGGAAAGAGAAAAAGGAACAGTCACTTTAATTACTGTTGGTCGTTCATGGGATTTTCTTTTTTTGTTTTTTTTTTTTTCAGATTTCTTTTTCTCCCTCACTTGAGCTAGTAACACTGAATTTGCTGTATGGCTTGTCCTTACACCAATGAGCCCAAAACATTATGAAAACACTTAGATAAATAACAATGGCACATATCAAGTCAAACAATCAATTCTCACAGTCAGTGTAATGCATGCTGGAGAAATGGGCAGGTGTAAAGACCTGTGTGACTTGAATGACTAACCGCCTAACTGTTCTGGCCAAAGAACCAGGATGGAGCATTTCCAAAACACCCAGGCTCATTATGTGCTCCCATTCAGCTGTTGTCGAGTACCTACTGACACTGATTTGGGAAATGACAAGCCACAAACAGGCGGCAGAGTGTTGGGGGGACATGCTGGAACAAATCTAAAACTCAGAACTTACAGGATTTAATCGACCTGCTGCTAATATCTTGGTACTGGACACCACAAGGGAGTCACCAGGTTGGAGGGTGGTCATAATGTCCTTTTGTAGGACAACCAATAATTATATATGGGATTATTGCTTTGCGTCCTGCCTGTGTTTATTTGTTACATGTGTTATATGTTAAATAAGACAGATAACTGACATATTTTTATTGGCCTAATCAATAATGTTGAAGGACCCCGAATGTAATAATATGAGTGGCATCTTAAAGGAGGGGATAGATGCAGTAAAAAGGAGGAGTCATTAGAAGGAAAGGGAGACAGTTCAAAATATTAAAGGGAGCATTGGAGGGAGAAACTAACAAGTGGGGTAGATAGGCCCATGAAAACATAAGCGGTAGATAGAAACACAAGAGATGAAAAGAAAAAAGAATATGGAAAACAGAAGTAAAGAGTGGCAAAGTGAAGGAGTAAAAGGAGGGTTAGGAGGTAGAGAGAGAGAGGAAGAGACGAGGGGTTGATTAATGGTCTTGGCCTGTGACAGTGGGAGCTTTTCCCCGAGGGGGGAGCACAGCAGAAGATGAATTATTAAAAACTAGAACAAGAAAAGGAATGAGGAGAAATGAGTACAAAAAGGGAGAGAACGGAAGAGTGGTTTGTGATGGGGGATGGAAGAGTGAAGGTGGAAGGAGAGAGGAAAGAGAAAGAGAAAGGAGGAGAAAAATGAATGATTGAGAGAGATTGAACAAGATGTTGCTGAAGGTGCTGAGGTTGGACATTGCAGAGGAGGACACATGGTTGAGGTCATAAATAACCAAGGGTAATGAGACTGTGTGCGTGTGTGTGTGTAGTTTGCAAACACAGTACTGCTATTAGTCTTGTAATATGGTGATGCAGCAAATAGTGTGGGTGACCTTGGCGAGGGTTTCAACATGTAAACCAAATAATACATGAAACTGCTTTTTTGTCAGTTTTCCTCTGCACATGTGATTGCACATAACCACAGTATTTATCTGCCTCTGCATTCCCTTCTTTTCTTTCACCTACACACACATACACAACACATTTTGGGATGATTATTGTATATCTGTTCATTAGTTCACACCTCCAGTTTTTGGAGGCTTTACTGCAGAAGTTGCCAAGTGGAAAGTTTTCAACAACTCTGCGGTTTCACTTTCGCTTTTCAGAATGTGTTAAATGTAAAATGTTACCTTTGCAGTGTCTTTGATGTACAATCACCAGAAGACATAACCTAATTGCCTGAGGTTTTAAAAGCCTTTTATCCTAACAGTTTCCTGCTCTTCTATATGGCATTGTCATTTCATGTTTTATTTATTGTATTCTGTATTTTTCTTCATATAGACATAACCATACTTAACACTGTAACAGTATGCCCGGAAACACTGCAATGTCAGCTTATCTGCTTTAGTAGTCGAGTCATAATATTTTATAGGCAGGTAATAAACCTTTTAAATCACGCTGCTGGGAACAAAGACACAGATTTAATAAAATTCCTTTCTTTAGTGCAAAGTAGGCTGGGTAGTGTTGTTTGGGAAGACTGATGAGGGAAGAATTTAGATGAATATCGTCTCTTTTGAAACAAGACGAGCTGGGTCGTAACAGCAGTTGAAAACCGGTGATGACTGTTCTACGTATTGCTTCATATCATATTTTTCTAGTTTTCCTTATACTCCGTTCCATTTTAATGCCATGTTTTTCCAGCTTGGCATGAACAGTCTGTTTGTGGCTTTGCTCTTAGATCATACATCCATGAGTGAGCTTTTGCTTAGATATTTTGATGCATGTGTGCCCTATTGTCGTTTCAATGCGTATGCAACGGTGCGCATGTAGTAATTTGACAGTGAGAAAGAGAGAGCACAATAAAAGAGGATAGTGGAGTGTGGTGGGCCAGCCTGCCAAGAAGAGTGCAGATAAATCACTGGATGAATTTTTAATGCAATCTCCCCTTGGCTGCTGGATGTTACAGAGAAGGCACTGAGTTGTTTTTTTTTTTTTTTCCCCTCAGTATTGCTTGTCCCTTCACTCCTCTCCTATTTTGTGATGGATTTTTGAAGTTTTTGAACTTTCTTTTCTCCCTCAGCGTTTCTCAGTTTCATGTTGGACTAAGAGGGTTTGACATTTTCTCAGACACCACTTCTGAAATTGTTTTGTCTGGTATTCATAGGTGATGATTTTTTTTTTCTTTGGGTTTTAATGTAAGTTCTACTATGACAGCCTCAATACAAACAATACTTTGTTTGCACTGAAGCTGCCTAAAAATATTAAACTCCATTTTTGCTTTATCTGCCTCCCTCTCCTCCATTGCTGCCCTCGTTTGTTTACTTTTGCATGCTTTCTTCACATCCTCCTCTTTCCCTCATCTCTCATTCCTTCTTCACTATCATCTAAGCACTCAGTACGCACTTTAGGCACATGACTTATTAAAACTAAGAGCACACAGACACCTCCTCCAGTGTACTGGCTAAACATACATTAAACACATATAGTTCACTGCTCTTACAAGGTACTCCAAATTGAATTGGTTTTCTGAAAAGACATGGGTATCCCTCCAATCCCAGCTGATATTGTTCCAGTGAGCCTTGTCCTAGGCATTGGGTCATGTAATTTGTAGCAGATGGCCACAGAGAGACGGAATGAGACAGGAAGAGCCCGAAAGAGACAGGCAGCAATGAAGAGGAAAGTCATTGGATTCTTCTGCTTCTAAAGTGAAGTAGCTGCCACTGACAAGGGTGCGTGTCTAACCACAGCACCTTCAACCGAAATGGTTATACCGCAGGGCATTACGGACAAAATGGGGGTGATGGATGGAAGTGATGGAGGCTGTGTGTGTGTGTGTGTGTGTGTGTGTGTGTAAGGGACTGTGTGTAATTGTTTTTTATGTTTTTTATGTGCATATGTCCTTCATAATGTTTGGATTTCCTGTGTATATTAATAACACACTTTTTGCATTTGACATTTGCTATGATATGTACAGGGTTTTCTTGTGTTGTGTTAGTTTTACTATGCAGAGTTGTAAATGCTGTGTAATACTGTTATGTAACATGGGCCTGCCAGCCGGCTGGCCTTGCTGGACCATGAAATGGAGAGTAATTGGTTAGTGTGTTGTCTAAAAGCACTATGCAACAATGGCATATGAAGGTATCTACTGTATACACACACATAGTGCATAATGTGTGTTGGTGGACCACAGAATCATTAAATATGTGCGTGCCTGTTTCTGAGTGTTTAGTAGGTAAAGCAAATTCAAGCATTGTGTTATTTTCCTACATTTGACAGTCATTCAACATTAATATCAAATTCACTAAGTCAGTTGTTTGCATTTGGGAAAGTGAGCAGTGAGACAAGTTAATTTGTGCATGATGTGTCGAACTTGGCGATACAAGACACCTGAAGTTAATTTTCCGTTCCAGAGGTCAGCTTTAGGTCAGTGTGCTAAAATTGGACACAGTTTTTTGTTTGACACTGGGGGCTATTACAGGCATCTGGATAGAGATCCACTGAGACATAACTATCATTTCACTCATATACTTACATGTGCACATTTGGAAAGGAGAACATATTGTGCAGCTGACCTCCAAGTTACGTGGTAGTTGGGGACGGACTCAAGGACGACCACAGCAGTCTATAACAGATCAAGTGTGCCTCTTTGATGGCATAGAGGATAAGAATGCATAGAGTTCATGAGTGTGACCTCAGGTGCTTCAACACAAAGTACCTGAGGAACTGATGCTGAGATGTTAAGCTGTTTTTTCAAGGGGAAAAAATGCTTTAACCAACCTGTCAATCACGGCTAAATAGGAAATACTGTAATACTTTCTAATTAAAAGAAAAACACAGGATGAATGTTACAGTGAACCTTTCAAATCGGTGTGAGACCATGAAATCTTCCATCAACCTCCTCTCTTAGCCACAGTAGCTTTCTTATCATGTGACTTGTCTAAATGTCTATAGCATTATCTGGGCACACGCTGGCCTAGGGGGTCGATTCCTGTCAGTGAGTCCTCCTTAACTGCCCTGATTTACATGGTGATCAGAGCAGCTGGGCAGCAACCCCCCCCCATAGTTGAGTAGTACAGAGGCATACACGTAGTAGACACTCTTCTCACATTGTGGTTTATGGCTGCAGAAGCTCCCATTAGCAACAGCTCATAAAATCTGCAACTGTTGGGTCTGTTAAACACTGCTCTGAGAAAGCACACAAATATAAAGATATACACTCCATTGTACACATACGCATACTGTAGGTATTCACGCATATTGGCATACAGTTGTCATGTTTTTGTACTTTGCGCTCAAATCAAAAGTCAAGTCAAAAGAGGTAAAACATCAACAGTGAAAAATCCTCATATTTTAGTTAGTTATGAATCTATCCATCTTGTTATTGATTTATTTTCTGCCAATCAACTAATCTTTTCTGCATTGGTGCTTTGGAAACTGTCTTGACGTGTTTTTTGTGCTCTTTCACACATTTAATCTGAAAGCCCAATATTAAGGTTATGTCAGATGCCTCACAAGACTAATGAAGATTTATTAAAACAGCATTTCAAGGGAGACCAAGGGACACAAAAGCCCCAAATTACATGCTGATGTAAAACATATTTAATAATACCTGCATATTTTGTCGGGGAATCTAAATTCACTCAGTGTCCCTCCAGTTTGTCTTGCGAAAGTGTTGGAGAAGCACAGTTTAGTCCCAGTGGGAATGGAGCATCTAACCCTGCCAAATGTTTGTGCCGCACTCTACATACTGAGCTACACAGGCTCTGAGGCTGCAGTTATTTTGCAGTGCTTGTTCCCCATTCTGTTAATGGCTTTATCTCACTTGCTATGGTGAAAGAGAATGTCATCAGTTCAATTAGGAGTGGGATGAAGTGTCTGTGTGTGTGTGTGTGTCTCTGTATGTCTGTGTGCGTGCGTGCATGCGTGGGGGGGTCGGTGGGTTTGAGCGTGCACACAGGTGGTCATTGGATTTCAGTGTAGCGCTCAAAATACACTATCCATATTTTTCCAAAAAGGTCATCTCTCCTTTAAGTGTGTGCATGTCTGTTGTTCTGGGTGAGTAGAGGTGTGTATGTGTGTAATGAATAAAAGGAAATCTGGGTCTCAGAGATAAGCAGGTCTACTTTGCAGCTTGTTGAGAAGAGCCTCCTCGTGTCAAACTGGGTTATGCACCTCCGGCTCCCCAGCACAGTGTGACAACATCTAATGATTAAAAATGAACCTTATTGTTTGGATTTAGGTTACCAAGTGATAATGTAAACAATAGCTTGTAATCTCTTATAATATCCTTTTTTCTCAGATATAATATGCAGATAAATTTTTTTATTTAAAAAAAAAAAAAAAAAAAAAAAAGATAGAACCAAAGGTGAAATGTCTGATAAAAGAAAACCAAACTACTAAGCAATCAAGGCATTGAAAAGAAAAGCTAAAGATCAGCAATATCAAAACCTCGGTGACTTCAAATTTCTAGATGATATCATTTATATGCACACACTGACACAAAAGATAGTGAAACAGAAAATTAACAGTGGAACAGAAGTGCTTTTGCTGCTAGCCATAAAAGCATTGTAGCATATTAATTATCTGTTGTTGGATATTTTTGTTAATTATTAATTATACAGTTGTCTCAGAGAATTTACATTATGTCTACTGGAGAAAATGTTATTCTTTAGTAATAGATTATAATGCATTATGCTTGCGAAGGGTTATCCCATCTATATATGTCCTAAGAAACATTAAAAGCAGGTGACACACATTTTTCAAAGATCTTTTCATATGAGTTGGCAAAGTACAAATCACAAAAATCTCAGTTACTGTGCCTCATCTCTTTCATCTCTGTAGTTTATGGAGTCATCAGCTTTGCTTTGTTCATTTTTAAAGATTCTGTGCTACGGTCCTTCTTCAGCTGGCTTCTGTTCTCTTCCATCTTGCCCTCTACTGCATGCACGCTCCAGATTGTCATTTACTTTCCTCTCTCCTACCCTTTTCTGATGCCTCCCACCTGATCTCCTCCTTATTCCTCACAGAGAGTAGCAAGGGGCAAATGAGAACGATGAAAAAGCTGACATGAATTCCCAGGACCACAGTGTCTGGTTAAATTAGGACAAGTGGCGAGGATATGGGGATGGTGGTCAGATGAATTTCACTTAGCGGCATGCACACGTGCATGTGTGCATGCCTGTCAGGGTCAACTCAATTAAATGGGAGCTGTCGCTGGGTTAAAATTTCATAAGAAAGATATGTCCTGTCTGCATGAAGGCAATACATTAAACAAAAAACACACATGGTGGGATGGTGCACGGCAGACTGATGCTTTATGTATTTCATTGTTAATATGTTTTTTTGTTATTCACTTATAATAGAAATGTGTGTGTTTTTATTTTGGGGATGTAATGGAGAAAGGTCTGTCCCCAGCAGGGAGACCAAATCTCAATTTGATGGATTAAACCTCAATGTATATTTGAAATTCCCTGTCCAAAAGTTTGTTTGTGAACATGTATTTGTGCATGCCCATATTTTACCATTTCCATAAACTTGATCAATTAGATTTGCTTATTTTTTTGTTTTTCATTCTCCTGTCCCTTACAGAGGTCCTTCCGTTCCTTTAGTAATGATGACCGCCACGTTATGGCAAAACACTCCACCATCTACCCCTCCTCTCAAGAGCTAGAGGCAGTTCAGACAATGGTGTCCACTGTTGAATGCGCCCTCAAACATGTCTCTGATTGGCTGGATCAGAGCAGCGATGATGTCCACGGCCAGATCGACAGCCAACCAGCAGACAGCACAGAGGAAGATGACCCTGGTGAAGATCCTGGGGATGAAACTGAGGACTCCAGTGACAGCTACAGGTGAGGGAGTAATGATGCATAGCAGAGCTGCAATTAAATATTCTCCATATCGCTTAATTCCTTGATGATATTTTTTTTTTTAATAAATGGATTCATTATTTAGTCTATAAAATGCCAGAAACATAAAAATGGTCAATAAAATAGTCAAAACCACAGGTTTCTGTGGTCAAAATCAAATAGTGTCAGAAAAATATGGTGAAATGTTAGAAAGAGCTTAAAAGTTTTCCTGCTGAGATTTAGACAAGAAGATTAATTCCACTCTCACATCTGTCCAAATGTAGCCACAGCATTTAAGCTGACTTATTAACATGCAAAATCTGGTTTGGTTAATCTTTACAAACACTGAGCTGTAGAACTTACAGGTTGTTGGTTTTAATAGGGGTTGTGATCAGACCTGTTATTAGATTGCTAGAAAACCAGTAGAAACTTGATCTAATTCTTAACAAGAGTGAGTAAGTGGCTGGTCTATACTCTGTATTTTTCACATATTCATTCTGAAAAATAGATGAGACAGAGTAGACAGGTGACAAAGTTCTGCATGGACTCGGTCCCAAACAGCAGTGGGTCAAATTAACCTGAAGGTCTATGGGTACAGACACCACAGTCGGCTATCTTCATGAACCTTTTTATTAAGGGTTCACTACATGTCTTGAATTGCCTTGTTGGGTCTTTTTTTTTTTCACTCTCTAAGCTTCACTTTGTATTTTAACGTTTTAATCACACAGCTACTTACTAAAGAGTATGTAAAATATTGGTTTATATTGAAATATGGCTTGTTGTGAAGTCTCCTGTTGAGCGGAACAAAACTCCTCCTGATTGGACATCCTGCCTGATGTGTAATTTTACATCTTAAATGTGTCAGTGTGTTGTAATTAGAATTGAGTGTGAAATAGGAGCAATAATAATGTGTCAAAATGTTTTATTCTTTAAATTCATACATCAATTAACAGAATAATTTTTCTATAACTATGCTATGCACATAAATGTGTATGCCCCCACAACTTCATATGTAAGGTGTGAATGTTACATATTGTTTATGTTATCTGTGCAAACAGGGAATCGGGCGTTGGTGGTGTGCTGTGTGGAGTGATGAGGATCGGCCTGGTGGCAAAAGGCCTCCTGATCAAAGGCGACATGGACCTGGAGCTGGTGCTGATGTGCAGAGACAAACCCACACAGACACTGCTGGACACTGTCTGTCACAATTTACCCCAACAGATAGAGGTTAGACACGCGCACACACACACACACACACACACACACACACACACACACACACACACACACATACAGACATATGATGCTGTTTCCCATTCTCTGTGTTGCTTGTAAAACATGCTGCTGACATCGTTCAGTGACACCAGGTTCTGCCAAATTTAGTCCAACAAAGTATTATTTTTGTTGCACAAATCTCCCCAGTGTCAGAAATTAAGCTAGAGTCCATATTTTATGAGTATTTCTGCTTGACTATTCCAAATCTCACTGCTGTGCATGGGTGTGTATAAGTTCATGTGTAAGTGCAGAAAGAAGAGTCTTGAGTGTTGGCATAAGTCAGAAGGAGACAGCAATACTGCCAAGTCAGAAGCTGAGAGGTGTTTTAGAATGTATGAGTCATGTGTGATTAATACTCTCATCACTACATTAGTGTCATGTTGCCTCATTAGCAAGTCACAGCACAGAAGTGAAGCTCCTGACATTCATACACAAACACGCTGACACCTGCAGTATACATAAAATGCAGACTTGTTTTTTTCATTGCTGTCTTTCACTGTTTGACTATTTATTTGCTGTGTCAAGTTAAAAGACTTTATTCTACTTTTTCAGATACTGATTAGAGTCATTGAAAATCCCATAAATAATTTGTTAGATATGCACGAATACAGCGTCAATATGATGTTTGCTTTCTCTAAAGCTCTGATAGGAGGGAAAGTGTTTAGAAATGACTTCTAATGTGATAAAAATGCCTCAACCAGACCGGCTAGTGCAGAAATTACTCAATGAATAAATTTTGCCACTGTGTTTCTTCCATGCTCATTCTTTTTAGCAGTTAAGTGATGTGAGAGGAGGAAAGCCAGGAAGGTGTGTGTCTGTGTGCGTGTGTGTGTCTGTCTGTGTGCGTGTGTGTCTGTGTGTGTGTGTGTGTGTGTGTGTTTGTGTGTGTGTGTGTGAGCAGTGAGGTAATCTCGTGTCTCAGCTCAGTGACCACAGATTCTGATTTTCTCATCAGTGCCAAATGGAATGTAGATGGGCCCTCTGCGACTCACTGTTCACTTAAGCTGTGCCGGAAACACACGCACAAACACACGCGCACTTTTTTTTTTGTCACTTAGGAGGATGTTGAGCTGACATATATTAATATCCTGGAAGCTTAATGCTAACCCTAAACATAAGTGTCACATACCTACTGTAACTCTAACCCAAAATACCTTGTGAGGGCCATTTCTTTTTCTCCTGCATGGGGTTCAGTGTCAAAGTGTGCACAAATTTATCTCCCAGCAATGTAAATAATGCAACTAAATATACAAACACAACAGCAGCATACACCAGCTATAGCAGACATTTTTGCAGGGCTACTTATGCTGTGTTTTAGTTCCTCCTGTGTGTGTTAATGTGTCAGATGTGCCTCGGTGGGAGAGAGTGTGGGTTGTTGCTATTGCATGAATGATGTAGTAATTGTTATCAGTCATTTTTGCACATAAACATTATATACACGTGTGTCAAGTCTCAAATGGGTTGCGTAGATTGACATGTGTTCATTATTATCAACATGTCTTAATTGTGACCACAGAGATCACCAGTAATCAAATGAGTGGTAAATAAAGCGTAGTGCACATGCTGATGGGCATTTTCATTAATGAATGTGTGATACTGAGAAATTATAGACGTAGACACACACACACACACGCAAGATCATTACAGCGTGACTAAAATTCTTATGAAGGGTTAGAGCTCTTATCCCCTTTCATATTCCAACTTATTTTTTTCCTTCCTTTCTCTTCGTCGTCTCACAGCGCCTTATAATTTGTTTATAGAGTGTTTATTTGATTATCTGGCAGTCATTATCTGTGTTGGCTTTGTGTTGTTGTATCTCATAAACCAGTCAATACAGGATCTGCAATCCTGTCGGCCTCTCTCGCTTTTTTTCCTCATGCATTTTTTCCACTTAATACTTCTCCTGTAATAACTACAGTAATGCAGCAGTGTCTGGGAGCAGCAGCAGGCTCATGTGTTTTGCTTCTCCTTCTTCTTTTCCATCTGTGCTGAGTCACGCTGTAACTATGGCCTTTGACCACCTAGTTATGTCTGTTTGACACACGACAGAAGCTGACAGAAGAGAAATATGAGGTCACCAGCTCCTTGCCCGAGGCGGCCATCTTGGTACGAGCTACAACAGAGCCCAAACTCACACTGAAGATTACCCTCACCTCACCAGCTGTGAGGGAAGATGATGAAGAAGAAGAAGAAGTAGAAGAAGAAGAAGAAGAGGAGGAGGAGGAGGAGGTGGAGAATGGGGAGGAAGCAGAGGAGGAGGAGGAAGCAGAGGAGGAAGAAAAAGAACAGGAGAAAAAGAATGGGCAAGGTAGGGACACAGCAATACAAAAAAGACACACTCCCCAACACACTCACATACACTAAATGTAATTTATTTATTGTATTTGTTACCATATAGAATTGTTTTTATTTCCCTTTTAAAAATTGACCTGATTTACTGATGCTGACACAAGACAAGACAGTCTTCCGTCACCAATCCCCTGTTTTCATGGGTAACAGGAACTGGTTATAATTGGTAGCAGGAGGTGGAACAGGGAAGCAAGGCCAGCAGGCCAGTGAAATCAATAACCAAGGAGTAGCAAGCTGCCCATCTATCCTGTGGCTCCTGTCCAACTAGACACTCAGGTCTCGGGGAAGAGATGAGAGATAGCGCAAAGGTTAGACATACATCATGCCACGTGCCGCAGATGGAGATGGAGACTGTTAGTATTTCCTCTCCTCAAAGGCCAAGAAGAGCACCAAGGCATGCAAACATTTTTTTTTTTTGTGACGGGCAAAGATACCTGTCACCTGCCAGATGTCTAATTGTTCAGATTTCATCAGGCACCAATGGAGGTTGAGGAATATTTTCTATTACTCCATTGCTTTACACATTACCACATGCATCTAGACACACAAATACTGGTACCTCTTGATTAGGACCCTAAAATCAAAAAAATAAACTGAAAGACACACAGACTCCTACATAAAAAAAATAGTACACTCATATAGGAATTATTATATTTATTTCAGCTTTCCATCTGTACAGATTTTTTCAGGAAACACTTTTTGAATGCTGAATGATCAATAATGCCTCCTGTTGTGACATCAGATTGTCAATATATTGATCTAAAATAGGGTTGCCATCAGTCACGAAATAACCTGTTTTTTGATTTATATATATATATATATATATATACGTACACTTCACAGGAGTACATTTTATTTAACATAGACAATATATCAGATGCATGTATCCAATGTTTGTGCCATCATAGAGGGAAGAACGAGGCTGTGAACAGCTCTGTGACAGTAAATTAGAGATACGATAGCAAAGAGATTTTTTTTAAATGAGACTGAGGCTAAGAACAGCATCCAGCTCCACAGGAGATAGTGATAAAAGTAGAGCGCTGAGTGAGGGAGCGGCCAGAGGAGCACTTGAGAGCACAGTGGGAGGACAAGCAAGAGGAGAAAGACTATAATGATCCACTAGCAGACCTTGAGATACACCATTATATATCAAGCACAAACACCCATACTGCATACATTAGATGGAGAAGGAGCTATACTGCAATCATGGCCAGATGAGTTCATGGATAATGTGAGATAGATGTTCTCATGCTGCTAAACATCAGACACATTTGGCATTTCAGTTTAATACCCCTTGAGGGAAGAATTTTCTCTACAGGCAAATGATTGGGAAAATATTTACCTAGCTGTGTTTCATATAGACCCAAAGGACACTTTAGTGTGTTTTATTTCTGTTACAGTAGGTCCCACACACAGTAAATCCTCATTGGAAACTCCACGTAACAGCTCTCATTCACCTACAGCTGTGTTTGATTCAGCTCGCCTTGCACATCATAGACTCTGCGCTGATTTTTAAGCTGTAGAGTGTAGTAACTCAACCAGTTCAGTGTGTTGGGTGGCATGAATCAAATGCTTAAATATAGAAGTTTAAGAATGCTCCTGTTTTACCAACCATGGTGCTCTGACTAAACCCTGCCTTGATCCCTCTTGTGTTCTGTTTGTCTCAGACTGGGTCAGTATCTTAGATTTTTTTTTTTCTTTTCAGTTCTACTTTAGGAGCGCTTGATTCTGTGTTTGCCCCATATTGAATTGCTTTCACTGCACCATTTCTTTATGAGCCTGTGAAATCAAGTGCACCTCAAGTAATTCAGATGAAAAACAATCTCCTATTTTGACTCCTGCCTCGTGCAGACTGGATCAAAATAAATGAAATCCTCTTCAAATACATAAAGGCACGATTGATTTACCATGCTGGGCACACGGGAAATGACCCGACAGATCTCAACGGTGCCCACACACAGTAAATCAAACACTCCTTAGGTATTTGTCTGGTGTGTGTCTGTGGGGACGCTCTCCATCCCACAAAGTTGTCTCTTCCCTTGTGAACCTGGTTGCTCTCCTTTTCACTGATTTATCGGTGACAGATGGGTGTTAAATATCCCTGCTGAATAGTGTGTGTGTAATTTTCAACACATTCATGTGTAAGAGGAATAGTGCATCCTGTATTACTATGTGCTGTCAACATAGGATGCAGTTAAGACCTGTTCGACTGATCAGTGTTGAAAATAACGCACCTTTTAAAGAGCGAAGGAGCTTTAGTGCGCATTCATTGCAGATCTGCAAACTATACAGAGTGAGCACTTTCCGCAAGGAGGGGAACAGCTTTATGGCATGAAAAGCACCTTGTATGTACCAAAATATCCATGCACGTGTGTGCGTATGTGTGCATTCACACGCAGTTTCAAGTGTGTCTGCATACATTCACACACGCAAAACTCAAAGACACACACACACACTCGGACAGTGACGTGTGTGTGTTTTATGTTCTCTATATTGGGTTGTTATTGTTTTGTGGCAGTGTTGGGTGCTGCTGCGCAGAGAGTGGAGGCTGAGGAGGAGGAGGGGGAGGTGCTGGATAGACACAGATGTCTGTTGGCCCTGGCAGCGCTGCGACACGCCAAGTGGTTCCAGGTCGGCACCCACTCACTTCCTGTCTTCCTGCCCGATGCTTATTGTAGCCTGACGAATCACCCAGAGGTGGTACACTCACTGTCAGTTGATACTGTGGTGCTTGTTATGCCCACTCACTTTTGAGTAATCAATAAGAGATGCAAGTGTGAAATACTTTAACATACACATTAACATAAATTTAAATGTATATGTTTGCATTATCACAAACCCTTAATTAAAAGCAATATGGATAATAATCATGTTTTCTATGCACTTTTCTATGCAGTTTAGTTTGCAGGATGTTGTTTTACAGTATCATTAGCAAAACATTCTTTAAAAATCTCCCAAAAAGTGTATTTTTACTATTTACTACTCATATATAATATTTCCCTTCAACCATCAAATTAGAAAAACGATGGATGTAAGAAGTGTCGTAAGGCTACAAAAGCAGTGGTTGATACTTGTTTTTGTTTTTGGCTATTATGTGAACCTGTCTGCTCTGTACAGTATGTCAGTGCTTCCCTTTGATACCCATCCCATGCCCTTACCCATCTGTCTCCCAACTCACTTACTTTACTGGGAAAAAAGAAAAAAAAAAAAACATACAAATTCAGATAGTAGATAAGAGACAAAAGTGAAATTAGGACATATATTGAAATAATTTTTAGAAAAAACAATTTTTTAGGACCTCAAACAACTCAGAATATTCTTTCAGTGCAGGGAGCTCTTGCAGAGTTTCAGATAGATACAGTTACTTATGAATGTGGCTTTGTGGCTGTTTATCTGCATGTGTTTGCACGTATACCACTACTCCTAAGCTCAATTCTCTTCCTTCTTTTTCCTGTTTAATCTTCCTTCTTGCCTCCTTCTGTCTTTACCTCTTCTATAACTTCTATCTCTCTCAGGCTCGAGTGAACGGTCTCAAGTCCTGCGTTATCGTTCTCAGGATACTAAGAGACATGTGTAATCAACACCCTGTCTGGGAACCTCTCAAGGGATGGGTGAGTCTTTCGCTGTCGTTACTTGTGTTTGAGTATTAAATGAAAAGAAAGTGTTCAGTTGCCTTGAACGTTTTTACATTTCATTGTACTATAAAGCTTTTTGTCAAAACATCTTCCTCCTCATAAGAGTAATTGAAGGGTCACAGTTTTATTGAAATGTGAACATTTATGTGTGTGCATGTGTTTTTGCAGCCCTTAGAGCTTATCTGCGAGAAGGCAATTGCAACCTGCAACAGACCTCTTGGGGCAGGCGAAGCCCTCCGTCGAGTGATGGAGTGTCTGGCCTCAGGCATACTGTTACCAGGTATGGAGCAGTGGTGTGTGTATGGATGTCCAACTGAGTTTGAGAATCAACAGAAGAACTTGTGTGTTATCGTATAAATTTCACGTCAGTACTGATGAGCATAGCCAGTGAACATGCCAAGTAAGGCTGAAGACATAGAAGTTCTGCTTGGCACATTTTTCAGCTGTTTTTGTTAGACAGGTTGAGTTATCAATGACACAGCAGAGCACAGCTGTCTGATGCAGGTCATCAATAGACGAGCAACTTAATTAGGACCAGCCAAAAGGTTTCTTTAAGAAATGTTGTACAGCCTTGGAGAAAAAAATCTATTTTTTTAAAAGTACATTTACACAAAATTTCATTTTTATTTAATATAATATTGTAGAATTGTATACTATTTCTAAGAGAAAAGTGTATGTGAACATTTAATTTGATCTGAAGTTTCATTTTTAAGGGAAAATCTGCCACACTGGCAAGAAAATATTCATTCATCCATATTACCTACAATATTCAATTTTAAGACCAGTGATGATGATTTTTACTTTTTTAAATTGAGGGACTGGTTTGAAAAGCGCACAGCAAGTTTGATTTTTCTGTTGCTGATTTTAATTGCTACGGTTTCCACTGTTGCTTATGTTGTGGCAGTGCAGGCTAATTAATTGTTGCTGAGTGAAAGTGTCACTACATGAAGTGAAAACAGCTGACTTGTGTGTCTGTGTCATCTTCCCCTCCTCCCCCTTACCCAGGTGGCCCAGGGTTACACGACCCATGTGAGAAAGAGCCAACAAACACACTAGCCAACATGACCGACCAGCAGGCTGAAGACATTACCTATAGTGCACAGGTACACACACACACACATACTGGACACACACTGCAGTTTAAAGACATTGTTGTTATCATCCAGCTGTTCACATCCTGAGCTGTCAGTGTTGGAATCAGTTAGCAACACACCTATTACCAGATCAAAAGACCCCATAACACCACCCCAACCACACAATCTGCATGCACACAAATACACAGCATACACTGTGCAAGTGTCAATGTGTGTCTCCAGAAAGAGCTGTGTGGTGCTGCATTTTAATGAATGGTGTGGGGAAACTATTGCCATTGCAAGCCATAAATCCATTTCTGACACCCTGAGGACAGTATTTGTGTGCGTGCACTTTTGTGCTTTGCGTGCTGTCATGTCCTTCTTCACACACACACTCGACTGAGCAGGGCAGCTTCTGAGCCGCATGGCTTAGTGAATCCTGCCGTCCATTTCCTTTGAAGGCAGCCTGAACGAGGCTGGAATGTCAATGGGGATAATTGTATTGGAACAGATACAAGAGCAGATAGGAGAGAGGGAGCTATTCTGTCAATGAGCTACACTGAGTCTCATGAATATCTGAGACACTCTAGCTCCCTAATGGATATATATTAGTAGAGCCACTGTGTGCACTTCAGGTTTTCTTTCTGATTGTTTGTGTAGATTGAAAATGATAAATGAACACTTGTGCATGTTGGCCAGAATATCTGACTTTTCAAACTTTTATCCAGACATTTATTAATGTACAGATTCTGGCTAAGATTTAGTGCTCCCGTACACATTTCCCCACATGCTTTTATATTTTGATAAGGTCAACTAGCATTTGTGAAGATAAGTATCTTTGCATAAGCCTGTTTTTTCAGGCTTATCTTCTTTACAAGTTCCTGTTCAGTCCTGCATTAGCACACCAGCCTAAATATAAGTTTACAGAAAACTGAATTTAAAACTGTTTTGATGATGTCTATACAGTCTGTGAGTTTGAATTCATTCTTTCAGCGTTCTCTCTTTCCCTATGTGTGTGTTTCACGTTCAACAGCATGCTCTCAGACTCATGGCATTTGGGCAGATCTACAAGGTGTTGGAGATGGAGCCTCTTCCCTCACATAAACCATCACAGAAATACCCTTGGGCTGATAAAGAAGGTGTGTACCCCTCCACCTGTCTGTCTGCACAGCCCTCATCTTTTGTCTTAGCCTGTGTGTGTCTCCATCTTTCATCCAATTCATCCCCCACATGTCAGCCTTTCAGCCTCTGTCTGCATGTGCCTGATTATGTGTCTATTCAGGCTTTCAGGCTGTGTGTATCCATCCTTCAATGTGTGTCTGCTAATCTTTCTGAAAGCCTGGCTGTCAGCCTGTGTGCCCCTTTCTCATATGGACACTACATACCTGAATTCACTTACAGTATCTGGGTCAGACTGAGGGCTTTTTAAATCATGTGACCTTTCTGGGCGTGTTATGGTATTTTGTACACATTACCTCCGACAACACCATCAGTAAGGCTTTGTTTTCATACGTGGTGGTTTTTTGTTTTTGTTTTTTTTTCTTTTTGTCTGTGACATGTGAATATCACACCAAAGACACAGTGCCCCAGGTGAAATCACATTAACTTGTTCATGCTCTATGCAGGAATGTTTCTGCTTTTGTTCGCATTAGAGAAATCAAATGAGATCAGACAAATCTCATGAGATCTTAAGTTGGCAAATGTCCAAAGAGACTTTCATGGAAAATCAGCTTGGCACTTTTTAGTACCTCATGACTGACTGACATGGAAAATTGCCAGAGCATTTACAGATTATGGCGCGTGTAGGAAAGAAGCTTATACTGTATGTCTCCCTCGTTGTTTGACTGTTTGGTTGGTCTGCCTGTCTGTTCTGTGAGTTTATCCATCTTTGATGCTCGTTCTCATACATTGTTTGTTCTTGCTACTTTACCTCTATGTCCTTCTGTCACACAAAAGTGCCTTTGTTTATAATCATATAAACATCAGCTGTAGTTAGTGACTAAATAGTAAATCTGTTTCTCTGGGTCTCTCTCTTGTAGGCTTAGGTCTGAAGAGACCATACGAGGATGGAGCGATGGACGACAAAGACCTTATTAAGAAGATGAAGAGGAATCTGAGGAAAGGTATGAGAAGGAAGGAAAGAAAATATAGGAAAGTTCCATTTCTTGTTTATGTGAATATGGTACATGTTTGTTTTTTAGCTCTTTATGGTCGTTCTATTTTAAAGCTGGAAAAAGGTATTGATTGACCTACAAGAATAGATATTAAAACACATTTTACCACTGCAAACAAAGTATCACTCTCAGTGGTGCAAGTAGTTACCGTAAATTCTATTCTCTTCAAACAAACCTTGCTTCTCTTCCCATTGTCTCTATTTTTTGTCCTTTCCCCTGTCTCTCTCCCTTCCATCCTCCTTCCATCCCTTAGAGGGAGATCAATAGCATTGATTGCTAGCATTTTAGTAGGCCACCCAACTATCCCCAGCTCTTTCTTCATATAAGGAGAAGATGAAGCATTACTAATGGAGGCAGAGAGGCATTTTTAGATATTGGCAAACAGGACGAAAGCCACTAAAAGAGAAAGAAAATATAGAGGCACCTTTATTATCACGAAAACACACAACAGAGCTCTGAAAACCTTTAGAAAATATTAAATTAATTTAATATTTAATATTTAATATTAAAATTTATTACATATATTTTCTCTGAATTGGCCCAGTCTGTCCCACTCCATCTGGATAACTGATATATACTATATATATATATATATATATAGTATATATATATAGTATATATATATATATATATATATATATATATATATATATATATATATATATATATATATATATATATATATATATATATATATATATATCCTTATTAAATCAGCCCTAATCTGCTCCACTTTTTCCTTCCATTTTTTTGCATCAGTCCTGGACAGTAAAGCCATAGACTCCAATCAGCCAATGAATGCCCTGATGCGGTTGAACCAGATCCGGCCGGGGCTGCAGTATCGTCTGCTGTCCCAGTCGGGCCCGGTTCACGCTCCAGTCTTCACCATGTCTGTGGATCTGGATGGAACCATTTATGAAGCATCAGGATCTTCCAAGAAGACCGCCAAGCTCCATGTCGCTGTCAAGGTAAGAAAACATATGCAGAAATGAAAGTAAATGTGCTATATGTGCACCTGAAGAAGAGTTTGTAATTTCACCTGCTAATGTCTGAATTTAATGTCTGAATTTCATCTGGACTAATTTTGCTTGTGCATATTTAGACATATCATAACAGACATGATAAAAAACCCACTATTAAAACAAAGACATGGTTCTTTTAGTGACTTGAATAACTTTGAAGTTTCAGTTACAGCCAATCCTGTATGTACCTATGAATATGATTTTTTCCCTCTGTATTCATATTGGTGTGTGTGTGTGTGTGTGTGTGTGTGTGTGTGTGTGTGTGTGTGTGTGTGTGTGTGTGTGTGTGTGTGTGTGTGTGTGTGTGTGTGTGTGTGTGAGAGGAAGGATGAAGGTGGGCAAATCCATGTAATCCCAAAGTGGTTGTGAACAAAGAGGCTCTCCAGAGCACAGAGCTGGGATAATCCGCTATTCGGTCCATTCCCATAAAAGGCTCTTTCTCCCCATCTCTCCCTTTTCTATTCTCTTTCTCTCTCACTTTCTTTCTCACCTTTTGATCTTTCTCTCCGTCAGCTTCCCTCTATCATCTGTTTTCTTTCACACATTGTCCCACTGTAGTGGCTGGTTCAGCAGCTGTAACAGAGTCACCTGTCTGGATCAAAAATTTGTCATTCCTCTTTTCATATTCACCTGCATATTATTCTGAATCACTTTGCTGCTGCAGGTGCTGTCGAGGACTTACACTACACTTATGTGACTTTGTGTCATGTATTGTAAAGGCTCTATTTTTATTGAAATAGAGTATCATCAACATGGTGGAGTGATATAAGACTCATTCATGAATCTTTTTCCACTCTAGGTTCTCCAGGCAATGGGTTACCCAACAGGTTTCGACTCAGACCTGGATCCCATGAGTTCAGATGAGAAGTCGGATGGTGAGGGGAAGAGCGAGACGTCCTCACACAATAGCAATAACCCAACACACTCCTCGGACAGTTCCAACACACTGGAGGTGGGAATTCATTTCAAATTATTCAAATGTAACAGGTAGTCAGTGTGTTTTAAGGCTGTAAAAGGATCTAAGCTTAGTCAAATACTGATCATAGTTGTGCTTCAAATCCCTGGCCAGTAATGTTTTTTTTTTTGTTTTTTTTTTTGTTTCGTTTTGTTTTTTTGTTTTTTTGCATTTTATCAAAACAATGAAATGCTTTTAAATTCAATTACGTTAATAACATCTTTACTCCCCAGGTGCGAACTCAGGGTCCCATACTGACGCCAAGTGGAAAAAATCCTGTCATGGAGCTGAATGAAAAGAGACGAGGCCTCAAATACGAGCTCATATCTGAAAGTGGAGGCAGCCACGACAAACGCTTTGTTATGGAGGTAAGAGTTTTATATACAGACAGACTGACACCGCTAAGTGATTATTAAGCATGTACACATGCACAAGAGTATGGAGCCATGAAATAGAACCATAAAAATATACTGTAGAATAAATATTTAGATTTCACAGGTGCACATGCATTTTACCAAGGCGGAAACATATACAGAGGCAAAGACACACACACACACTCACTCACTCTGAAACAGCCTGATCACCGTTAGAGTCAATCAGTCAATTCGGTTCCTAAAGCAGGGCTGTTCTCTGTGGGGTGTGTTGTTTTCCAACATGCCTGGCTGCTCCGTCGCTCTGCTGATTGATTAGAAGGCCTGCTTGACAGCAGGGCATCGCTAAACAAGCTGTCCTGTTCAGCCAGACTTGCTGACTGAGTTACTGATGGCTGATAAACTCATTTGGGCAACATTATTGTGTGATTGTGAATTTTGACAGATACGTAACATAAAAAGTGAGACACACAGCTAGAAAAGACTATAATTATAACTGACAAATTATGGCAGTAAAATGATAGCATGGCTCCAGAGCTCCCCTTTGTCCAACTAAGATCCCAAAGCTTTGATTAATATTTGATGCTCTGTGTGTGCCTTTGTGTGTACATGTCAGGTGGAGGTCGATGGGCAGAAGTTTCGTGGGGCAGGCCCCAACAAAAAGGTAGCAAAGGCTAGTGCTGCTCTAGCTGCACTGGAAAAACTCTTCTCTGGTCCTAATGCAGCTGCAAACAAGAAAAAGAAGATATTGTCTCAGGTAAGCAAGCGCACACACATGTATTAGATATAGCACATAACAGACACAGAGGGCACATCATGTGCGTTTACACACTGTGAATGACATAATACATAATCAGTTCATTCTCTCAATGTCTTCCCTGAGAGCCAACTGGTGAGTGCAGCTTTAAAGGTGCAAAGTGTAAAATGTGAAAGATTTATCAGCATATAGTGGTGAGATTGCAGAATGCAACCTTCTGAGTACCCCATCTCACCCCACCCCTATTTCCAGGTCCCATCACCTTTTAAAACAAAACACAATTCTTTGTTTTCTTTGTCCATTCTGGGCTACTGTAGAAACATGGCAGTGCAACATGGCTGCCTTCTTTAAAGGAGACCCGCTTCCTGTGTAGTTTCAAAAGTCTCATTCTAAGATTAATAAAATGCAACAGTTGGCATTTTACAGTGATTACACACTAATGACAGCATATTTATGTATACTATATTCCATTTCTGCTAATAGGTTGCTCTAAATATTACACATTGAAACATTTAAACCTCTGCACTGATCAATGTCACCCTTGTAGAGATGTGGGGAAATTTGTCTATCAATCAATCAATAACAGTGTTTAACAAGTGTCTAATCAAAGGTGCCTGGCAGCCATTAGATCACCACTCTTCCTTTTTTTCTATCAGTGAGTTTGTGTGCAGACTTGTTGTGTATCCTGTATTTGTTGTGTATCCTGTATTTATTTTGGCATCATGAATGTTTAAAACACATGGATGTATAATACGTATTGTGTCTCTACATTTAGACTAAAGGAGCCCTGGCGGCAGCAGCAGCAGCCTCAGCAGTAGCAGCTCAGGTAGCCAGAGGAAGAGGAAGAGCAGCCCTCGCAAGAGGAGCCTTCATCAGTGCAGCCGCACCTGGATATGTGACCCCAGGTACTGTAGTGAGAGGCTAGTTATGGGCTATGAGGCTATGTGTATTGTTATTATTGGGGTTTTTTTTGTTTTGGTTTGGTTTTTTTTACAGGCAATAAGCATGTTTTCAAAGGGTATTTTTTATTTACTTGAATTAGGTTTAATTTTGGCCTTTTGATAAAAAAATAATCACCAATTTGGTAACAGCTAATTTGTAATCCCACCTAATGTCTTCTGATTCATATTTGTTCTATATTGTAATTTTTGTCATATTAAACATGGTAGTCATTGGTAGTGTTGACATTTTCTTTTACTGTTGGTTTTACAGTATTGACATTTTCTTCTGCTTTAAGCTGCTTGCTCAGTTTTTTCTTGAATAAATATCCATTTTTCCTTCTAGCTGTGCAGGCTTTCAGAAATACCCTATAGAGACATATAAGGAGCAGTAGTTACATTAATGCATGCAATAATAAACAGTGTTTTCAGACAAGCCAGCAGCAAAACTGCACAATGATTATCTGATTTTTTTTTTTTTTTTTTAAAGCCTTATTTTGAGATTTATTTTTCATTTGTGCTCAATGTCCATAAACATATCTTGTTAGAAAGTAGTAATACTTTAACTTAGGCCTGTGCATCTCTCTGCTAGAATTCAGGGTGGCTAAAACACTCATCTAAACTTAATATTGAAAAGTGAAGCATGGATTTAAACAAGTGCATATTTGAATTAGACCCTGTACCCTCCCCCCCACAACAGGCTTTGGGACACCGTATGGCTACAGCCCTGCCGCAGCAGCTGCTCCTGCATACGGTACGTGCTTGTTTGTTTTCCTGTCCACACCTCATCATTTTGCCTTATTTCTGCCATCTACAACCTTCCTGCCTCTTTTCAGGCAATAACCTGCTAACCAATAGTGGTTAAATTCTTCAATAAGCTTATGATACAGCTCTAGTCTTCTTCTCCACTGCCTTTTTTGCTCTAGTTTCTCAAAATGACTTTAAAACTTTGATTCCATTTTAATCCAAGTTTTACTCTTTGGCACTGAATTTTGTTGTAGCTGATTAAAATTTTAACTGCTGGCTCCTCGTTGCGTGCTTCAGGCAAATCTTTCTGTGCTAGCTGTCTGCTCGCCACTTGTTTCTTAATCTGCTCATTGTCACTCACACCCTCATCTGTTATGGTTGGACCACTGCTCTGTCAGTGAGCTGCCGACTTCGAAATTCCCAGAAGCTGATCATGATTACAATGACACAGAAAGCTACACCTGCAGTCCTTTGCCTTCACAGATCAGTGAATACAGTTGGTCCTGGGATTATATTAACCCAGACAGGCTGCCTGTGCTGCCCATCATCCTCATTTCTACTTAGATTAGCAGAAGGCATAGTGTGAGTTCCTCATTTAAACCACTGTTATTTGCAACAAGGTGGCAGGGTCGTGTCACCACTGCAGCACTGCTCCTGCCAGGTTACTGGGCTCTCTCTCTCTTTCTCTCTCTCTCTCACACACACACACATACACACACATTTATGGGCTAAAATTTACACTATGCCCCTGACCTTAGGTACTCAGACAAAATTTACTGCATACATGTCTCTGTCCTGCTCCCTCTTTGATAGTTATCTCAACAGACTCAGGCTTGTGTATTGGTGTACACATGTGTACACTCTATCCATTGTACAGTTTGCAGCTTGAAAGGGGCTTATGTGCTGAGAGAAACTGGTCTGAGGCACCAGGTAGACGCTTAGTAACCCCCTGAGATCCCAGCAGCCCTCAAAATGAAGCATGCTTTAGTTTTCTGTTTATGATACCTTTAACTCTGCATTTCTTTGGGTTGTTTCTGTTCATCCCCTGGTGTCCACACATATTTCACATGTTAGTGTAACAGCCACTCTTACCAAATACCTAGAATTCATTGGTAGGTGTCACTTACACCAAACTTATAAATGTGAAAATGCATTCAGTAGGTTTCTTCATGGCTGGCCAACGAGAAGGCTTGGTAAATAAATAGGTGATTGGGTTTCCAGTAGCAGTATATGGGGATGGCTGAAGCATAAATCTTTGTTATGCATCAATACATGTCATGTTTGCTAGTGGGTGATCATAGAACGTTCAGCTGACCCTGACCTTTAACCTGAGCAGTAATCTCCCACAATGGAAGTTGAGTTCAATTCATTTCACAAAGAAAAGACAGGAAAACTAGAAATATACTAAGAGTTAGAGAATTAGGTTTTAGGATGAAATCAGCTTGGTGTGGTGGTTTTGTCTATGCTGGGCCTCCTGCTCATGGTTCCCAGTATGTCAATAGAGATCCTGTGAAAAATTCTGAGGTAAGACTCCAACACATGCAAAATATTCCATACAATTTCTGTTTGAGGTTTCTGTTTTTTCTTTTTAGACTCACATTGCATAAATAATAAAAAATTATTGTGAGGGAGTATCTTTTTTTAAATATTATATTCATTTTGACTTTTACTAGATAAAATGAGAGAGAGAAGTAACACCTGAAAACTTCAGGACCTCCACATTTATCATTTGGTTGCAAAACTTTCATCCAGCTCCTGCATTTTTGCTGCTCCTGTTTCTGCTTTAGGTTTTCTTGTTGGCAAACACTGGGCACACTCTAAAATGATCTAAAAAATATCACATAGAGCACAGAAAATTAAATCATAGAACACAGAACTTCACATCATAGAACAAAATATTTACCTCATGGAACATCATCATTATTATTCATTATCATTATTCCAAAAGCCTTTTGCGATGGACACATTACAGGACAGCAGAAACCATAGCTTATCTTCTTCTATTATCTCTTTTTTCACTTTATTACAATTTGGGCCCTAATTTAGCAGTTTTGTCTCAAATGTTTTCATTTGTGGTAATAACAACATTGTACTCACCGGGCTAATAGCTAAGACCTGGGAATATAAGGATATTGCTTAGAAGAACAAAAGTCCAAAGTTACAACTTTGATCTCCTGTACTTCCCTTAGTGCTGCCCACTGAGTATTTCTGCAATATTGAATTAGTGCACTTAAGCAAAGTGGTACATCATCTGGCTCAATCGTTGGCTTGTTTCCAGCGTTTCTGATCATCTGACCATTTATGTTTCCCAACTCATCTGACTTAGCTGTAGTGATGTAACATGTCATAACCAACCAAAAAGATAGATAAAACTACTAAAATAAGACCCAAGTTGTAAAAAATTACAAATACACGTTAATGTTATTTATTTTCTTCTCTTTAACTCTGAATCTCTTACCATCTCAGTTCCTCTAACCAGTGATAAAGGCTGCCACCTCGACTTACACGTTACACTCCCTCCCCCCGTTTGGGCGCTCTATATTTGTAGTGTGATGAGTGTTTGTTGGACGTACTTGTAGCGAAGTGTGTAGTGTAGTGAGCATAGAAACACTTGGTTATTTGTTGCCCTGGTCTCATGCAGAGCTGTGCTCTTCTCATGTCTCCCCTCTAGGTTTGCCCAAGAGAATGCTTCTGTTGCCTGTCATGAAAGTGCCCGCCTACCCCGTCCCCCACTACCACTTCTTTTAGCGCAGGAGACATACATACCAAACGCACCTTTTCACGCACCTTTTTTTTTTTTCTACAATATCATTGATGGGGAGAGGATTAAAGACTTGAGCTGAAGATTTGTAAAAGCGCTTTTTTGCTTTTTGTTTTGTTTTATTTTCTTACTGTTTCCAAGAATTTTTATGAATATGAAAAACATACTGCAGGTTTAAGTTCTTAAGAGATAAAAAAAAAACTTGAAGGATTTTTACTGTGAATTGTTACCTCATTCTTTGAGTCTAAATTATATATATCAGCCTTTTGTTATTGTGTTTATTTTTTTGTTTGGAAGAGGATAGCCTTTTCAATATGATACACACAACACACACATATTCTCTGTAAAAAAGAATAATGACGTGAGCCGTGTGAAGGTTGTACAGGAATAAATAAATAATGTTGGAAAATGAATAAAGTTTATCTCCTATAAAAGCTGAACACTGCCTGGTGTATATCTGATTTAAAGGCCTTCAGCTAATAGAGACCTGATTCAGTAGCACCTTTTTTGCTTTATTTGGTTTGTTTTGAATTAGATTTGGGATTTCTAGAGCAGTCACTCTGTTATCAGGAATGATTTAACCACTCTTTAAACCTTACTTTTGAACATCAAGCTTTAATATTCCACCCTCATACATTCGCACAGATTAAATTTCAATCTTTCCACGTACCCCGGCGTCTCTTGTTACATCCCTTCGACCCAGAGCTTATAGGTGTTCAGAGAGAAAGGCAAGAAGATAAAGGGTGAATTTAGAAAGCTCTTGTTAGATCCTGCATTTTGCATTCAGCTGCACGATCTCATTACCTCACGTGGTTTAATATTTGGCAGGTTATCACCTACATATATTATACCTTATCACATATTGCAAAATGAAGATTTTTTTTTTTTTGGATCACAGTATGTTGTTTAAGGCTTTAACTTCTATATAGAGTACATCTAAGTCTAAATGACTTGGATTTTTGTTAGAAGTCTGTACTATGAGCCTCTGATACTACAGGTCGAACATAAATTGTTGTGCATGTGGGAATTATCACATTAAAACAATCCATAATGTGACCCACATGCATTCAGATCTCACTCTCTCTCTGTGTTTTATGTTGCTATTGTTTCATTTCATCATTGCTGTTTTTTGCAGTTTTATGCATGTTCTTGCTCAGCCAGTAAGGACCAGCATCAACTGAGCCACTGAAACATGGACCCAAAACTATCACTTAAGATTTAAAGATTAACCAAAAACAACTGTCTAACATCAGCTTACACACAAAAAAAAGTTAACATAAAGGAGATACCAAAGGTCAAAGGTCATTCCCAGCCGAGTTATGCTGTCTACTACAGCTTGGGTCATCTACCAGCAAGAGATAACCCCATGACGACGTCTCCATGGTTACAGCTGTGAGGCGCAGCCATTGGATGAGTGGAACCCAATACAGTATCTTGTCCAATGGTTGGTTGAGCTCCACTGAATTGTTATAGAAACCTTTAAAGTGATAATGGTCTCACATCCCCGGAGATTTCCTTCAATCTCACATCACTGAAAAATCTCTCCAGCTGTTGTATTATGTGTCTTTTATTTATTTATTTATTTTATTTTTATATAATATAAATACATATTTATATTATATAATATATATAATTTTTATAATCATTTTTGTGCACAGCGCTAAAGCCACACAGAGAGTACTTAGTTTAAAAAAACTTCCTGACCTGTGTCTTAATTTTATTTTACTACCCACCACTGCAAAATGTGAATGTTTTGATTAGCTATTTCTAATTGGCCTTTTATTTATGCTCCTAATTTATCACATACAAGGAAAATGTTTTTCTGTCTTGTCAAATGTTAGATGAGAACATTGATACCATTCACGTGTCTGTGCACTAAATATGGTGCTGCAGTCGCTTAGTTTATCTTAGCGATAAAAGCAGGAGGAAACTATTCTGTCTAAAGCTGAATAATTAACACATTACATTCTAATTTGTTTAATAACTTCCAGTATTTGTCGGACACTAAGCTAGCCGGCTCCTTCTCCAGTGTCATATCTAACAGACAGGTATGAGAGGGGTTCGTGGGCATTATCTCTTTGTCAAAGACTAAAAAATGTTTTATGTGCAACAGCCTGTGTGCAATCTGAGTTTAAAGATTTCTAGATCTAATCATACAGTAATTACTTCTCTTTCTTTTTGTTTTGTTTTTTTTTTTCATCTCACTGCAGGTGGCCTTTTCATTGACAATCCCTTCTACCAGCCACGGACCATCGCTCCTTTTATCATTCATCTGGGCCCCCAGGATCTGTTCTCTGACTTCTAGAGGCAGCAGGTTGTTGGATATTCTCTTCATACTTACCCGGCTGCTCACATGCCCACCTGTTTTCCTGTCCATCAGAGTGGGCTGCTTTTCTATCCCACTTGACAGACTCACACATGGAAAACAGTTTTGGTTTGATCAGTTTTCTGGGGAAAAAAAAAAAACATCTTTCTGCCCAACAATAGCAAAAGGAGCTGTCTGACCTTCTGAGCTCGAAGCTCCTCTCTCTTTTTTTTTCTTCTCTCCGTGCAGATTATCACATCAGAGGAGAGTAACTTTACACTAAGCAATACTCTGATTTTACAAGAAATGTTCAGCTGCAACTGTGCAAGGCTGGGCTGAACTTTGGTCTTTCTTATAGCAATACATCTGAACTCCTCTCTTCGAGCTTACCTACTTGAGAAGATGTGAATGTCCAGTGGAGTTTGACCCAACACAGCATTGCAATAGCTCATTTTGATTGTATATTCATTGTATGTGTGTGTACATGTGGCTATAACATGACTATATACACATATATGTACGGTGTGTGTTTCTATAATGATGTGTTGACATTAATATTAATATATAATAATGTATTTATGTAAATATTCTATAAAATATAACTATTGTTGGTATAAATTATTTTAGAATTATAAAGTGAAATGTAACTGTAATATCACATTATAGCTTTCTTCCAATTTTATATACACTGAGCAATTGAAGCTAGTTCTAGGAGATGCAATATTATCTTTGGTATTCCTATTAACCTGTGCTGTTAGAATAATAATGCTTCCTTCTTTCCTTCCTTCCTTCCTCTCCTTCCTTCAAACTATTCCTCTGTCTTTGATGTCTTTCTGAGCCTTTCTGAGCACGCTCTCTGCTGCCCGAGGTTTGTTTACATGGCCCGGCCCAGAGGTGCTCACTACTGAACATAACGTGACGACACCTGTGCACATACACGCACATACATTAATATACTCTTTTCCTGTCAGAAAGCACATTTTCTATAGTCTCACTGCTGGCAGGGAAAACCGTTGTTACAAATATTTAACATGTAAACTATGTGTATATCCTGACGTGCGCACTCCTCCCTCCACCTTAACAGACTCACCCATCAACACAACGAACTATCGTCAGCTCTGTCCCGTTCGTCTTAGGGACCAAAAGCACAGCTCACTGACATACATTACTATTCTGATTCTTTCTGCAAACACAGATTCACACGCACACTCCTCTCAACCTTTCTATGGCTGTGGAGTTGCTGGTTGCAGAAACAACTCTAAAGGATTAGGAAGAGACACAGCACAAACAATCGGACGATTTAAAAATATAGCCGGGTTCTTCAAAAGTTGAATGTGCATTGGATTTATATGCTCTTTGCTTGTGCATCACTAGGATCACTAGCAAAAATCGATGTTCCCTGTTTTTAGAAAGGAGAACAACTGACACTTTATGGGAGTAGGTGCATTTTAGTGGATTGTAACATTAAATGAAAGGATGTTTTGAAATTTGGACTGGGGTGTTGTCACACAATGCCTTTAACTGGTCACTGATGCCAAAAGATTTGAGCAAAGGAGAAGATGCTAGACAGAGGAGGTTTCTGTAACTATGCTATGAGTTACGGGCTAATAAACAATCAAACACACCCCAAACCCCTCTGTAAGCCTTAAAAGAGCCCCATCATAAAGGGAATTTTTCTAACGTTAAATATTCTAACTAACCAACCAACAATCCAAGTTATAATTTATCCGTAGTGAGCGTCTAAGTTTGACAGATGATTGTGGCATTACTTGCTGGAAAAGGCTATTTGAGATTAAATTAGTGGAAGAGGTTATATGGTGCTTGAGGTTATGGAGTTTTCTTCTTTTTTTTTTTCTCAAACTTTGTTTATTTTTTATTAGTAGTTGACTGTGGAGTGATAGTGTTGTGAATTTAACCCCATACTGTAACTCATAGTGAATTTTTGCATATGTAGTAATTAGAGTGAGAGATGAGATATTCCATGAGATGTTAAAGTGCTTTATTCTAATAGTCTCTTACGTGTAATTTTGGGGGATTGTTGGAACTGAGCAGGTGTCACTTTACACAATGCATATACATAAGAGTAGCAGTATAGACATAGTGCTGTGTGATTTCTGCAAATTTCTGTGTTGCTTACGTCTTCTGAAAGCTCAGGATGCTTCATTAGTTTTTTTTTTTTTTTTGTAGCTTTTAATAGAGATGAGACGTCAGTCTGCAGAGGCAAAAATCAAACAGAACTTGCATCAAAAAGCTTTGATTCTGTTCGCACTCACCTTGATCTGGGCATCGGTTTGATCTCCCGTGTTTGCACCACTTTTGATTCAACAAAAAACAATGTCTGAGAAAGACACTATAGCCCCGAAGCCCTTTTTCAAGATAAGTCAAATTAGAGTTTTTGTGAAATTTTGCAACACCACTGAGCTCACATTACATTGAATCTGACAAGTTTAGTGTAGATGAAACACAATCGTGTTACTAAACTGTGATTGAGAGATTGGACGTAAACTAAAAGAAGAGCTTTGTCTTGGAGTGGTGACGTCAAGTACACAAGTTCTTGGTCATTTATGTTTGAACAACTTCAGTAACTGAGGTTTTCTGTCCAATGTGCTTTAGGACTGGCTATAGTCCATTTATTGTCCATGAGGTCCACTATCAACTGTCCTGCCCAGGACAAATTTGTCTATGAAGTCTAGATTAACCAGTCCACAAAAAAAACAAAACAAAACAATCTCACAAATGTAAAATTCGTAATGATCCTGAACTTGCCACTTTACTGTTGTGGAAACAAAAACTTTCATTGCTGAGATCCTCTTACTTCTCCGACCTGCAGCAACATTAAGGTTATCCTGGTGCCTTAGTGTCATCTAGAAACTCAATCATGGTCTTTAAAAAGAAGGATCTGCTGTTTACAGTAATGACATATTCTCCAGGTTTATTAACTGTGGAGCTTTGCACACTGTGTTTGCATTTTATCAAATGCAATCAAATGTCTGTGGACATTTTGTCTCTAAAAGTCTTGGACCGAGATGTTAGAGTATTTCTCTGCTGTGACTTTTCATCTCTGTGTGGAATTCATGTGCAGGTGAATAAGTTGGAGCTTGACAGAAACAGTCCTTCTCGATCAGCTAAGAATTCCTCCTAATTTCCCCTCTGCCCTCTCTCTCTCTCTCTCTCTCTCGTGATCTCTCTCTGCCCCTGTCCTCTCTCTCCAGATGGCCCACATTAACAAGGCAGACAGTCATACCTCAGTGAGCAACCTTTTCATTTCCCCTCAGACTGAACAGACACACACAAGGAGTCACCCTGACTACTGACCCTGTCCTCTTGGCCCGTTGGCTGGACGACCACATTCAGAGGAAGGGTGGCAGAGTGAGAGCTCAGGGAAACACGGTCAGTCTAAAACAGGCACAGGCGATCTGGTGGGACTGTGCAGGCTGGTCCACAGTCGTAGCGTTAATTCACTAGGAAGTTGTTGAGGCTCCACATTTCATCTCTCTTATTAAACATGAACATCTTCCGCTTTTTTTTTTTTACCACTATGTGAGTCTTGTGTTTCTTTTAAATGTAACAACGACGTTAGACAACAGGAGTCAGCCTGAGGTTTGATTAAACAATATATATATTTGTTGGTGGTGTAATATGGACATTTGTACAGGAAAATTAAAAAAAAAAAAACATGACATTTGTCTTTCTATTTCAAAATATATATTTAGTGATGATTTAGACAAAGCCTGTGAAATGAAGCTAGAAATTGTGACTAATGCTGCTCCTTTCACAATCTATTTCAAATCATTTTATTCAGTACATGGAGAAATAAAACACAGGGGAGGCTGAGGAGCATCTTCCAGCTGTGGTTCTCATACTGCAGCAGTAAGTGGAAGACGACGGTACCAGCCATTCTCGCAAAATAGAAAAATGTTGGCACTCCGCTCACAGTGGCGAGGATTGTGCCGGGCAGTAATGGATAACTTTTCTGGAATGTAATGATTGTTTGTGCTGGACTTGAGTCCCTGGTGAGATTTCTGATAGATGTTGCCACCAAATACACACACCTTCCTGCATCTACAGTCTTACAAAGCCCGCCTCTCACCGAGGTGTTCAATAACAACAACCTTAGTCTAAGAAGCACAAAACACACCGCGCAATACGCCCACACATCCTTCTCAGGGCTACCCGATGCACGTGTATGCAAATAGACACATGCACGCAAACTCATATGTAAATATGTCAACGTTCGCCTGCACAATGAGACAGCATGACACTCTTTGCTCTGTGGTTTGTATATTACACATATGATTGTACTGTATTTAGAGTCACACAAGTGGTTAGGCCTTGTCTGTACTGTAGGATTTGAGCCATGCATAGCCGAGACTACACACTCCCATCTACCCCATTTATTTTTTGGTGCTTTGTAATGGGCTCTCTGTAGCATTGTACATAATGGATTTTTTTTTGCTTTGAGTTTGCTTGTTTTTGTAGAAACAGCAGTTATCTGTGAACGACTCAAGCTTTGCTGACAGGGAGGAGTGCTGTATCAATAGATTTTTTTTGTTCTGGCACTAAATACAGGAGCTCTCCATGTTTAGGTGCTGGAGTAAAGAGTTCTGAGCGGTTTTCTTGTCAGGTCACTTCAGATTTTTGGACCTTCTGTCACATCCAGTTTCCCAAAAAGGCACTTCTTCATCTCCCTGCCAGGTCAAATGTCAGAGGGAAGGCAAACCATGCTGATGTTTTTTGGAAAGTTTCTGGTTCGTCCTGCAGGGTAGGATTTATCCAGAGCCTCTGTATGAAGCCTCTGTGGTATTAATCTGATCATCTCAGCATTCTTGGAAGTCAGAAACCATACAGAATGAAATCTGATATTCACCGTCTAGACAGTTCTGAAATGTCAGGTAAAAAAAAAAAGAAATCTGCTCTCCAGTGTGTAAATTCAGCCTCCAAAGGAAAACAGCCTTGATTGCTCTTATGTTAGGATACAAAGATGAGGTTAAGGTCTGGTAGTTGTGCTAAATGTATCAGGAAATGGAGGGAGGAGAGTTTTGCAAAAAGCTGGAAAGCCCATCAGTGAGTCACTCTGAACTCAGCAGAGCAGCAGAAATAGATCTCAGATCACGTTTCGACTGCTGAGGCAAAGCTAACCAGACTAGCTGCTGAACAGATCGTGTTCTCTGGGTGTGTGTGTGTGAGTGTGTGCATGTGTGTCAGGGAGAAAACATTTGTGTGCTCATCTGAAAATCGAAAATATGCGCGCACACACACACACACACACACACACAATAATACAGTCACTCATCCTGTTGCATACTTCCTGGTCACAGTCATCTGATTAAGTTTGTAAACGATCAACGTATTTTGGTTGGAAATGTACATTGTTGTCATAGTGATTGTAAAGTAGAATGTATTTACTCAAAGAAAGAGTAAACTTGCTTTTTTGTAGAGAATCATCTATACAGAATATATATATGATACATATATACAGTGTGTGTATATATATATATATATATATATATATATATATATATACACACACACACACACATCTATATATCTTTTGAAGTATTTGTGTGTGAAAGTTGTTTTGGGTGCATCCACCCTGTTAGGGTTCATACTGTACTTCTTTCCCCTGTTTTAATTTTTATTTAATGATGTTTTGACAAAAGTAACACTTTGAGTGATGAGCCTTTTTTTTTTTCTGTACATATGTATTTTTATTTTATTTTTGAAAAATAGGGGATTAAAACAAACTGTTTTATAATGCTGCTTATGAAATAAGTAAGTGATATGTGTCCACAGAATCTATTTGATCCTTTAAAAATTTTAGTGAAATGTAATGATGACAGGAGTGGGAGGTCGTGCTGAACAGAGACCGGTGACAATGAATGGGGTGGGGGGGTGTTTGAACTGGCTGTACCGATTGTTTTAATAAGTAGCAACATTTTAACAACAGTGATAACCTGTGGTTGTCATTGTTCCCGACGTAATCTATGCTTGATGAACTAGAAATAAAACTGAAACAGTGCTGAATCTCTATATGTGAGTATCTTTCTTTTTTTTTTAACCATTTCTGAAGACAAAGTGATGATAAACAGGCATGTTATTAATTATTATAAATGATAACATGGTGTTTCTGCTTTACAGTACAGCACATTACTAAAAAGTGGTTCATGCCAGAAAAACAAAAAAGCAAAAGAAAACAAGTAGAGTGAGGTTTAATACACATATGATGTATTAAATAAAAAAGCAATAGTTGGTGTCTTTAAAAAACATAGAAATAATACATTATATAGTTTAGACACAACAAGGTCTACAGCTATGCCGGACACATGGGTCATCATGGTGTGTGATACTCACAAGGTTAGTGTTGATATTTGGCAGGTTTGTCTAAAAAGAGTTTCAGCATGTGGGAATTTACCAATATGAGCTGTCAGTCACATTTTGAGCAGCTCTGCAGAAAGCTGAGTCAGAGTATCCAGTGACATCTCCAGCAGGCACCACCACCAGCACACAGCTGCCAAACATGCTGCAGAGAGAGAGAGAGAGAGAGAGAGAGACCTTGTGATTGTGCAAATGTGTGTTTTCAGACAAACATTTTTTTTTTTTATTTGATATTTGTCTAAAAGAAAGCAAATAAGACAGAGAGGATGGGGATTAAACCCTCCAGCTGACGACAGTAATCCTGACAAATGAATCCCCACTCAGCAGATATTATTGTGTCAAATGTGGCGGTTCAGTAATGGATGAATTCACTTTTTTATTGCATCAATGCATGGCTAAAGCTTTTCATAGTATCATTTTCCCTAGAAAGTGACAAACAATAGGGTGTTGTGAACAGAAGCGTCAGAAATCTGAATGTATTGCCGTGTTTCCATGCCAACTCCCATCAACATGATAAAAACCTAAAGACAACGAAACAAAAAATAAAGAGTTTGCAGGGCTAAGCTGTGGACGAGGATAATTGTTTCTTCTGCCTGTAGAAGTTTACACATGAGGAGAAACTGATTAGAGGCAGAAATATGAGATCGCAGTTTGATGATGAAACTTGGATGTGGGCCTGTTCTCACTGTCACATTCCCTCATCTTGCAGTTATGTACACACTAATCTGGAAAACCAATAAGACACAGTACACCAGAGGCAGCTGGATGCATGGTCCACATTGACGCACAGTAAAAATAAATGACCTTGCTCTGTTGATAATTTATTTGATGACCCGTATCACATTCCAACTGTGATATGCTCACAAATCAGATTAATTTGACAGGACTCATTCCTTTCCTGGTGACACCTAACATCAGCTCCTGTTTACAGACAACAACATGACAACAAGATAAACTAATGTCAGTATTAGTCTAGCTGCTGGAGCTTCGCTTTTTTTAAAAATTCACGATTTTTGTTACGTGCGAGTTGCCGTAGTTGTAGGACAGCTAACAACGAGGCTAGCTGTTAGCCAGCAGCTAACTACTCTAAAGCTTCCGACGAACGTGTGGATGTTTTGGAGAAAATATTAGTTTTTAAACTCCATTGTACGGCGAGCGGATAAGAGGAATATGTTGTAGTACTAGTTTGAATAGTTTGTTTAGTCATGTAGATATTTTTTTCAGCGTGAAACTTCGGCGCGGTTAGCTAACGCTAGCTAACATTTTCAAGCCGTCAGGCTGAGGTAAGTTAACTCATGTTGTGTTCAAGTTCAATGATAGAAAGATATAAAACTCCTGCTGTTTTATTTGGTTTATCTTCGTGGCATTGTTTATCGGTGGATTTAGGTTAAGTGACGTTAAATGTGAACGTGTTGAGGTTTAGAGTAACTTAATTTAGCGCTTGACCTATAGAGTTACCGTTAGCTGTGTGTTGAATCACGAAAATAAAGTTAAAATGTTAATACAAGTGTGTCAGTATTGTCAGAAAATGTGCAGAAATAATGGAAAAAATCACTTGTTTCATGACTGTAGATTTAAACCATAGCTACTGGTCAAATCCACCTAATGTAATGTTATATATAGCGTTATATAAAACATATTCCAGTGAAGCACATGGTCGTCATAACTGATCATTTGGATCATATCATAAATCTAATAACAGCTGAAAGACCACTGGTCTGAATTTAGTTACATGATTTGACTTCTCAAGTGGGGCAGCACGGTGGATTAGTGGTTAGCACTGTTCCCTCACAGCAAGACGTTTCCTGGTTTGAAACCCAGCAGGGACCTTTTTCTGGTGGGTGACCTTTCCATGGTCTCCCCGTGCTAGTGTGGGTTTTCTCCAGGTACTCTGGTTTCCTCCCACAGTCCAAAAACATGTATGTCAGGTTGATTGGTGACTCTAAATTGCCCATAGGAGTGAGTGTGAGTGTGTGAGGTTGTTTGTCTCTATGTGGCCCTGTGATGGACTGGTGACCTGTCCAGGGTGGACCCCTGCCTTTCACCCAGAGAGAGCTGGGATAGGCTCCAGCAGATCCCCATGACTCTGATTAAGGAATAAGCAGCTATAGATAATGGATGGGTGGATTTCACAAGTGTTGAAACTATGTGACCAAGACTTCTGTTTGTAAACCAGTAACAAAACGCCTGCTCTTTGTTTACCTGTAAATGTGATGCCTACCTGACTGATTTTAAACCATCAGTCTGCTCCCATCTGGCTCAGATTACTGCTCCCTCCCTTCATCCATCTGCTTTCTGACGTGTTTCCCCATATAAACAGTTAGCTGCTCATTCCTCAATAAAATATTGGGGAGGGAAAAGAAACAGCAAAAATATAATGTGTTTTTGCGTTGTTTTAAGTTCTACTGTCTCCAAAGTTAACTGACAGTTCTCACTATATTTATTAATGTAAAGTTTGAGCTCATGTGTTAGAAAATAGCAGGTTAAAAAGTTGTAGTGTCAGTGCGTTCGGGGATAATGTCCTTTTGATATCAAAACTCAAGACCTTCAGATGTTTTAGAGAGGAAGCATTTATGATTTTTCTCAACTCTCCACATCTAATCTGAAAACTATGATTATAGTAATTAATGTCATGGATTAGTACTGTTACCAATTGAGAAGATGATATGTTTCTTTCCCTGAAAATACCCTCAGATTAGTACATTTACTGATTATGAAAATTACAAGTTTCTTTCCTGGAGAATACCCTCTGGCCAGATTGTCCATTAAGAGGGAAAATGATAGCAAAGTTATGGGACACAGCAGAACACAGTGAATTTTTTACTTGTGTCTTTTCTGAACAGGGGGAGGCTCTGCTTTGTGCACACTCCTCACCTCAACAAATGAGATGACAGAGATGAGGCTAACAAGATTCAGCGCTGAGGATTTCACCTTTAAGGGCGGCTACAAAGATTCACACACAGTCTAGCCAAGTGAGTAAAAATAAAGGAAAAGGTAAGTCTGCGTAGATGACTGTACTCTGTGTAGTCTTAAAGTTACACAATAGTTTCAGCAGGATAACAGTAACTATAGTACATTTCATTGTGCAGTCAGGCTGTGCTTATCATTGAGATTTTGTAACAGGTACTATCAAATAGAGCTGAAACAACTGGTCCATTAAGTAATTGTTCAACATAAATCGAATCTGCAGCAGTGTTGATAATTGTTCACAAATTTCTTTGGTAGTAAGCTAATTCTATTGGACTGTTGGGCAGACAAAATAATACAGCTGAAAACATCACCTTGAGTTCTGGGAAATTATGACATATTGTTTACATATGCAAACATTTTCTAGACCTAATTATTTATTTGATAATAAAGAAAAGAACATGTAGATGAATTGGTCATGGACATGATTATCAGTTCAGCCTTGCAAATTAAAGGCACAGTAGTGGACCCACCACTGATCTATCAGTAATATAAAATGCACTAAAGGCACAATGAAAGCATCAGTATTTCTTCAGATAATGGAATGTGATGTGAAATTCAGCAGACTTTCTGCTAGCACAGCAGCATGAGTTAGTTGTGTGTTTGTAGTTAGGAGATCAGGCAGTTTAGAAGGTTGTTGGGAACCCCTATAACACATACTCCTACGCACATAAACAGGTTCATTGCAAACATCTGAGCTAAGCAGCAACTATAGACACCTACCCTAGCAGCATTCCACCTTTGCATTTTACGCTGTTGCTGCCTGCCAGTGGTATTTATAGCTCTGTCACGTAGGACAGAAAGCTGAAGCTGATATTGCCTAATGCTGATGTTTGTTACCTCCAGCCGCTGTAGGTAGTAGCCTTCCAACTTGTCGTGCCTGCTGCTTTGCAGCCTGCAGCCGCAGTGTCAGACACTGAACCAAAATCCCAACGGCTGTTATCAAGTAGGGTGATAATTTTATGAGCCTCCGCTAAGTTATAAACACTCTAAATGATATATGTAAGACCTCTAGCATAATGGGTGCAACTGTATATTTTATACACTGAGGCCAAGGCAGAAAATAGCTTGTCCCTGACACAGGTAACAGTGTAGCCATATGTAATGACGTATGTGTTCTTAGGGAGAAGACGAGAAGTGCAGCCAAATAAGTAAAAGCTATGAAGATGTTTCCATACAGCTCATGGGAAACAGCTTGTTCGAGTGGCTGACAGATAGAGACGCAATTAGCTAGAAAAAACAGCTTTTTCATGTTTAAAACTCTCTCAGATGTCCAGTGAAGTGTTCCCAGGGGGTAACTAAGAGGAGTCTCATCATAACAGCAGCGTGGGCCTCTTTTATCTCTTTCTCCTGTTCAGCTGCAATACGAGACGTTAGCAAGAGGACAGAGAGAAAGCGACAGGTTCGGCTAGATTTTTATAGAAACTGGCTTTGAACTCAGGAGACAGATAAAGATGCAAAACAAACAAATAACCTTATAAATACCTTAAGTTCTTAAGATTTCTGATGACATCTTAATATGTGAAGAGCCTCAGAAGTTTAATGCTGTTATTTTTGTTTAAAGTTTAAAAAAACAAGGGCAGGCGTGGATTTGGAATAGCAGGGTAAAAGCAGCATGGATGATGGTTTTGATATCCAGCAGATACTCTTGATGAAAATTCTCCCAATTTTTGTCAACATGGCATAATAATACATGAATTCAGCTGGAAACAAAAGATGAGAAATTGACAAGAGGTGAGATTTTTGTTTTTAAATGCAAATATTTAGATTTTGTAAGCATACTGTAAAATTTCACTTAACTAGGAGCAGTTTCTTGCTATTCGCTCGTGTGCCTTTGTATTCAAATACCTGAGGGTTTCTCAGATTTGCTTATGTTCTTTCGGCTGAGAGCAGATTTATAGAAACCAGACAGTCTCAGACAGTTTATTTTCCCACATCTTGTTTCTCTGTGTTCTTATAGAGCTGTCTTAAATAATCTTGAAGGTTAAACTTGTTTTTGCACAGATTTGAAGTTACCCTTTTTCTGTTACATCTGTTGACGGATCAGTTAAGTGGTTTAACTAAGGCTGAGTTGGTGCCAACAATAATTTGTGTTGAATAAATAAGGCTGCAGTTATTATGCTGCTGCTGTTGTCATTTTTTTGATAGTTGAATGAATGATTTCTTTTATTCTCAACCTACAGTTATGGTGAATAATGCCTGTCACAATTGATCAGCCTGAGATCTAAGAGATTTGATTTTGTCTGCCTAACAGTCAACGATACTAATAACAAGAGAGAGATCAAATTTTAGAAGCTGGATGTTTGATGTTTTTTGTGTTTTTCAGTAAAATCAAGTGCATATTAATTTTCCTGTTGATAAGCTAATCTCAGCAGTTGTTTCAGCTCCACTTACCAGGTAGACAACATTAGTATTAAACATGTATGTGTGATCAGTGGTTAACTGGATACAGTGAATCCATTCAACTTAACTTTTCTGTGTTTCGTCATCTACTTTAACAGCACTACTGACGGTAGCTCGTCTAGCTCAGCGAAGTTTGCAGTGTAAGTGATGTGTTGTCAAGTAAAGGGAGAAATTGTAAGAATAGTGCCCCCAGGATATTGCATCTTGTAACACCACTAGCAGGCTCCTTATCAGTCTTCATCAGCCGTGTACTCCTATGTTCCAAAGAGAAAACAGATTGAGACAGCAATAAAATAAGCCCAGTGGCCCGAGGATTGAGGTTTTCTTGATATGAGGCAAAAATGAGACAAAGATAATTGCGTGTTTATATCTTTATATTGAAATTCATAAAGTTTTACACAAGGCATTCTACACTATTACAATTTCCACACATTGATAATGTTTTTGTTGTTGGGTGATAAAGCTACGTTTTGGCATTTAACCAAACAGCAGTCTGACTGGGAAGCTTGGAGCAAAATAAACATTAAAAACAGAAAATATCATTGTGGATTAAACTGTAGCACAGCAGCAGGTAGCTAGGTACAAGTAGGCAACATTAGTTATAGTTACGGAGTAGAAAATCATAAACAAAAACTCAATTTTTTTATGCTTGTTATTTACAACCCAGTGCCCTTAGAAGAATGGCCCTTTTTATGTTTCAGACTAATCTGGATTTTTTTTCTCCGACATCACAATTATATTCCTGCCAATCAGATTCCACCTTCAAGTTAGATGCAATTTACAGTAACAGTTTAAAAGAAATGCAGCTTTTTTCAGTCTAATTATTATTTAAGCATAAACAGCAATTGGGATATTATTGAATCCTCTTTCTAAATATGAAAACACACACACACAGTTTAAAGACCCCACTCGCCTCACTACAATCATCAGATTGTTCAAGTCCATTTTGTGAGATGCCTTTCTGCACTCGTCTGTGTCCTTGTGTCCTCTGTGAAGATGACCATGTTCTTCTAGCACTGATAACCATAGTGTCTTTCACATCAGGAATTTTCACAAGAAATACCCAAACCTCTTGACCTTGTCTGTGTACTTGGCAGACAGATACAGTAGCTCCTTTAACAAGCAAGTGATCCAACGGAAGTGGCCACTGAGGATTTGTTGCATGTCCACCTTTATACCAAATTAACTGTTTATGTCATAATTCAGTGCGAGTCTATAGTGGTAAACAAGTTCCCAGATATCTCACTTGTGAAAACTAAAATTCACGTAGTTTGCCGCCCTGCTTAACAAACTCTGATCCTGCCAGTCTAGGTCAGACACCACAGCGCAGCTGACACTAGGAAAAAACACAGGTTTGTGAATCAGCAGGAACTTTGTGTGTGTGTGTTTTCCGTTGTAACGTTAGATTTCCCTAAGTGACGTTTAGGGTTTGCTACAATCATTGCACCACTCCGGGGTTCAACAATGTTCTAGTATATATATGCACATGTAGAAGTTTGCATAGTTTGGTACTTTTTTTGTGCTGGGAATCCAAACCAAGCAAAATTCAAGCATGTTTTACGCCTGGAATTTGATTTGAGGCAATTATACTGCTGGTTACAACAGCCTTTATACTTCTGCTTTTACTGTAAATTCCATATTCATATCTTAGTATCATTATCAACCTTCAGATCAAGGTCTTGTCAGCTAATGTCTCACTAGCATCATTCTTATACACATTTGAACAGTAAAGGAAACTGGACAACCTGGGAAAACACTTTTCCCTTGCATACATGCACACATCCACTTTAGTGCTCTTTCTTTCCCTTAGACTTATACATGTTCAATTTCTCTCTTATACACAGTTAATGTTATTTCAGTCTATTATCTACACATTCAAACATTTTCTTTTCAGTCTCACACACGTGTAACACATACAGTCAACACAAGACACATAGCATCCACACTTACACACACACACTCCCACACACATTGTCTTTACATAAGCACATTCATGTACATACTTAGAAAAAGAAAGGTATTGTTCAACGTAAATTAGAAAAAGCTCAGTGTTGAAAAGGCGTCTATTAGCTCTCGTACCTAAAACAAAAATATTACAGGGGCTGGTTGGTTTGTGCCAGTAGTTTAGAGGGGAGCCCACAGAAGAGTGAGGAAGGACGGAGTGTTTTCTTCTCTATCCTGTCAGGACAGTTAGAGTACAGATGTCCTATCTTCCTTCTGCAAGTCTTTAATATCAGCAGTACAAAGACAGAAATCAATAAAGCATTTCTCTTCTTTTTTTTTTTTTTTTTTTACACGCTTTTCTTTCTGTGCCTGGTGGAAGCGCATTGTAAAAGTGGTACCATTGTACTTCATGTTATGTTTTCCGACCCCTTCTCCTCAGCGCTGTTGGCTGTAGTCATTTGGGGTGGAGATGGGGTGATATGGCTGAGGGTGATTACATTAGGAGGGATGGGAAGAGGAGCAACATGAGGATTTTTTTTTTTTTTTATCAGAAACATGTAATAACACAGTCCTGGTAATAACACATGGTTATCCTGAAATTTAACGGTCAGTGTTCAAGTTAAGGTTATGACCCAGTGGGTTAAGTTTAGGGGTCCAAAGGTTTCGGTGTGGTGAGTCTCACTGCTGAGCACAGCTGGGCGATGGGATTATCAGGTTAGGTGGTCTCCTTGCCTTGGGTCCCAGTAACGGTTTTTATTGAGCTGAGTGTTCGGTTGAACCAGGTCTTCTTGGCAGCCTGGACCTCATTGAGGGCCAGACCCAGGTGGTGCTCCAGGTCCTGATTGTAGTAGAGAGAATAATTATCATTGTAGCATGAATAATGGGAGAAACACCAAGTTTTACAAAAAAGAACAGTTCATGTTTGGTGTAGTTCAGTTCTGCTTGCTACTCTCCTTCTAACAAACTCCAGTAATTTTCAGTAAGTTGAGCACACCAGTAATGTTAAGGCTTTATTTATTTTATTTTTTTGCTGTGCCTGGTTTATGGCAAATGTTCTGCAGTGATTTGTGGAGGCTGACTGCTACCCTGGCACTCCATTACTATGATACTCTTCAGGCCTGTTAGTCATGAGTGTAGATCTATCGCTGACAGCCCTTTTAATTATTATGCAGACAAACACATATAATCCAGTAGTCTGGATGTGCCAAATGTACCCCAGCTAAATCAGTGGACCATCTGAAAATATTTGAGCCTAAATTCTTGTCACAGACCTAATATATATTATATACTGTTGCATGTTCCCCCCACATTTATCCTGGGGGGCAGAACTATGTGACAGGGCAATCCCTAGTACATATAAAAGTATTAGTGTGTCTATGGCTGCAATCATGTTTGTGAATCTTAAACTCTGATTTGATATTATCTAGTTTGATCGGAGCCAAAACTGTGCAGTGTACCTGGATTTTGCACTCAGCCTCCACCAGCTGCAGTTTGGTCTGGGCTAGTTCCAGCTCCATCTCTCTCAATTGGTTCTTTAAACTCTCTTTCTCCTCATCCGTCTCCTCAGCCTCTCCAGCAGGAGCACTGGTCAAAGCGGCCCGCACACGACCCTCTTTGTTGAAAAGAGCACTGCACTTCTCACAGCCTTCCACTTTGGACTAGAAGAGGATATAACAGAGAGACGAAGGGAAAAGCAGAAAAGGTTTAGAGAATGAAATAAGGTAGGAACTGACATCTTTATACCAGTCACTGAGCTTACAAGCTTGTTTTTTATTTATTTATTTTTTTTCAAACTCTGCCTTCCCCTTTGAGCTGGAGATAAAACGTTAGATAAAAAATAAAGCCCAGTGCTGCCACGACAAAAGAATAACAGCTGGACGCTAGCTCTTGTTTGTGATGTAGAAATTAAGGAGATGCATGAGAAAGAAAGCACAGATTTGCTCTGTCAAAACTGTCAGTTTGCTCTCCTATATATAACTGCTTGCCGAAATGTCCTGTGCTCATTTTTAAGTCTTCCTTAGAAAAAAAGAGCAGTAGTTGTGCAAGTGCGAAGAGGACATAAGTGTAAGAATAAATCCCAATATGTATATCTTATTTTTTTTAAGTTTGAGAAGACAATGGCTTTGTCTGAAATCACTTAGTAGTTTACTCATTAAATGCAGATTCCAGACACTCATGTCCACAACACAGAAAAAGGGGCAGTGACTGCAGACAAAGTCACACTCTGTTTACTCACTGAAGCATGGTAGTTCATTACTGTAATATACAAACTAACTAGCTGTGCTTTCTGTCAGGGCTGCACTCCACCCAGCATCTTAGTTAAAGAGCTCTTTTTGTCCATTGTATGTGATGAGGTTTTAATGGGTGCAGAGAATTTGTGCTAAGAAAAGGGAAAAACTCACTGCTGACAAAGCCACACCGACTATGCTGCTAAACTTCGAATTTATTCGTTCAACTACTTAACTTGTAGCAAGAGCAGGACATTGGTTGGCTAGATGTTCAAAGATACATTTATTGTGTTTTAAGTTGAAAAGAAGTTCTCAGACTAATCTGAGATAATGCTACTAAAGCACTCTTCTAAGTTCAGCTCATGGCTACCAAACGTCCTTATGTTAATGCAGTTTGGGCAGAATCGCTTCAGTCCTGTACAGTACGCTGACTCTGTTAGACTCCTTGAACCTCCACCTTATTATCTTTACCACAGATCTGGGGCTAAATCCCTCTAGTTGGGCCTCCCAAGGCAAAGAGGTCCAAGGTGACGAGCCAGACTAAGAGCGGTTCAAAAAGCCTGTTATGGACAAAAGGATCATGATGCGGCATGACAGAGCTGGGGCCCCACCCTGAAGCCAGGCCTGGGGTCAGGGCTTATAGGTGAGTGCCTAATGGCCAGGACTCTCCACAGGGTCCTGGCCAGGCAAAGCCCAAAAGGATAACGTGGGGCTGCCTCCAGTGGACCCACCACCCGCAGCAGGAACTGTAAGGGGCCGGTGCATTGTGTATCAGGCGGGGGCCTCAGTGACCTGATCTCTGGAAGGTAAAACTGGCTCTAGGGACATAGAGTCACCTTGTTGGGGGATAAGGAGACTGAGCTTGTGTGGGGCATTGAGCGGTACTGACTAGAGACAGTCTGGGCTCTGGAACCCAACTCCTTGAGCGAAGGTGGCAGGTTAGTGTGGTCTTACTTATAGCTCTGCAGCTTAGCCACCATATGCTGGAGTTTCCCCTGATGAATGAGAGGGTCACTTCCCTGTGCCTTCAGGTTGGGGATAGATCTCTTACTGTTGTTTTGACCTATGGGCTAAGCAGCAGTACAGAGTACCTGGCCCTCTTGTCCCTTGGAGGGGTGCTGGAAGGTGCTCCAACTGGGAGAGAGGGGCTGAGCTGTCAATATATCACCACCTGGTGGTGAGTTGAATCCACTAGCGGAGGAGTAAACTGGACAGATTCAGCAGACCTAAAGTGAGGGTCTGTTGGGAACATTTGGAGAGCTTCAACCAGATCCTGAGGGAGGTTGTCCACCACCGAACCTGGCAGTGGACACTGGGAATAACGGGGGCTGTCAAGCTGAAGAAAGTCCCATCGAGCCTGACTGGCTTGTGGGACTCCTGAGGCAGCTGACAGGTACCGGCATGGCAAACGTACTGCAGCCTGGGCGGTTGCAGAGGCAACAACTCGGTTCTGGGAGGAGTTAGGTAAAGCCATTGAGGTGTACTGTCATCGGCCTTGAGGAAATTCTGGCAAAACGTTTGGTGCCTCAGCAGTGGGAAGCAGTGCTCTGCTAACACTGTTTACAGAGGAGGTGGGGAACTGTTGACCTTGACTGGGGACATTGTCGGGTGGTGGAAGGAATACTTTGAGGATCTCCTAAATCCCATGCACCTTCCATAGAGGAAGCAGAGGCTGAGGAGTCAGAGGCTGATCCATCCATCACCCAGATTGGCACAGAGGTAGTTCGGAAGCTCCTTGGAGGTAAGGCACCAGGGATGGATGAGACCTAAGTATCTTAAGTCTTTGGATGTTGTTGGGCTGTCTTGGCTGACACGCCTCTGCAACATCGTGTGGTGGTCGGGGACTGTACCTCTGGACAGGCACCGGACAGACCGGTGTGGTGGTCCCCCCTTTCAAGAAGGGGACCGGAAGGTGCGTTATACCCACAGACAGATCACACTCCTCAGCCTCCCTGGCAAAGTCTATGCCAAGGTACTGGAAAGGAGAGTCCGGCCAATAGTGGAACCTCAGATCCAGGAGGAACAATGCGGTTTTCGTCTTGGTACCCTCTGTAGGGAGTTTGCCCAACCAGTTCACATGTGCTTTCTGGACATGGAGAAGGCATTCGACTGTGGCCCTCGTGGCATCCTGCTCTGGGAGAATGGGGTCTGGGGCCCTCTGCTAAGGGCTATCCGGTCTCTGTACAATCAGAGACCGGGCTGCCCTTTGTCACCAGTTCTGTTTTTACGGACAGAATTTCTAGGTGCAGCCAGGGGCTGAAGGCAGTCCAATCCGGGGACCACAGGATTCCATCTCTGTTTTTTCCAGATGATGATGTCCTGTTGGCTCCATTGAGCCAGGACCTTCAGCATGCACTGGGGCTGTTTGCAACCAAGTGTGAAGCAGCTGGAATGAGAATCAGCACCTCCAAGACCAAGGCCATGGTACTCAAAGGAGACTTGCCTTCTCTGGGTTGAAGGAGAGATCCTGCCCCAGGTGGAGTATTTTGGGGTCTGGTTCAAAAGTGAGGGAAGGATGGAACGTGAGATTGACAGACAGATCGGTGCAGGAGCAATGCAATCGATGTACCGGTCTGAGCTGCGTTGAAAGGCCAAGCTCTCAATTTACTGGTCAATCTACGTTCCTACTCTCACCTTTGGTCATGAGCTTTGGGCCATGATCAAAAGGACAAGGTCTCAGATACAAGCGGCTGAAATGAGTTCCTCCACAGGGTGGCCAGGCTCTCCCTTAGAGATAGGGTGAGGAGCTTGATAACCTGGGAGGAGCCTCCACATTGTGAGGAGCCAGCTGAGGTGGCTTGGGCATCTTTTCTGGATGCCCCATGGACGCCTCCCTGGGGAGGTGTTCCAGGAATGTCACACCAGGAAGAGGCCGCTGGGAAGACCCAGGACATGCTGGAGGGACTATGTCTCTCAAGCTCTGAAGGAAGCATCCAGAGAGAAGGAAGTCTGGGCATCTCTGCTTAGTCCACTGCCCCAGTGACCCCGGATAAAGAAGAAGAAAATGGATGGATGTCTCTACACGGCTCATCACTGCAGTAGTGGATGAAAACATTAATAAAGCAGTAAAGTAAACTGAAATTGTGTCATGACTTTAAATATTAGTGAATAAACATTTCTATATATTCAAACATTCCTAATGAACATTGCTGTAATCTACAGTTATACTGTGTATTATCCACTGCACATCATTCTCACCCTACATCAGTTATAATTGCAGCTGCTGACAGTTTTATTGTATTTGTGCAACGTTGCAGAACCACCCTTGTTAGATAAGAACAGTTTTGAGCCTCATACTGGTTTAGGATGTAAAGTCATTTCTAAACTGACCATTGCCTCTCTTGGTTCCTGTAGATGGTAGTTAATGCCCGATACATAGATATCAATTTAAAATGCAAGTTATATGACAGAAAAATACATTTATTCTATGAGGATTGACAGATATCAGATCTCTAATATAAAAGGGAAAGAGCTGTAACCTATATCACCTAAAATCAATGTTGGTAGAATTAATGCACATAATAGTCAGTAATAATGTGACACTATTTCCTGCAGTCCTCCTTAGAAGTGTAGTTACATTATTAAATCTCCAATTAGCAACTGAGACACACATTCATATGCTTGACGTTTACACTACAGCCATGTAATTATGCTCCACTTCTAAATCTACACTATGTATGTGAGGGAATGCAACAGTTTTCTGAAGTGTGTATATGTTTGTGTGTACAACTCACTCGGATTTTATCCAGTTCTCCACGGGTGGCTGTCTGTTGTTTCTCTAGCCGTTCACTCAGCTGGGAGCAGATCTATAGGAACCAGGGAGACCGTCAGTTCAACTGCAGGCTTTCACAAGGCTGTCAATAAGTCACCCAAACTAAATGGCGTCTCTTACATCTCAGTCAATGCAACAAACTCAGTAGTCAGTGCAGCCATTACATCTAGAGTGCTGCACTGTTGAGGGAACTAACAACAATATGGAAGAATTTTACTGCTGATATACAGTCAGGTTGAAATATAGTGGAACAATGATACATTTTAGGGAATTTGGGCTTTGCACACGAAGTGAATTTGAAATGAAACAATATGTGAGCAAAGTGAAGACGTTCAGCTTTAAATCAAACACACACTCCCATTTTTGGTGGCTTATAAATGATGGGACAAAGCAGTCTCAGGTCCAGTTATGGCCTGTTCCCTCATTAGTCCAGGACAGATCAGCCAGATAAAAGTTCTGGAGCTGGGTACATTTGCATTTGGTAGCTGTTCACAGAAACATTCAACATAAGGTCCACAGAGTGAAAAGCAAACCCCTTTTTACAAGAGTGTTTACATCACTTCTTTTTTACTGTAGTACAGTCAGGAGGTAATTGGACAACGGAACTGAAATGTGTAATGTCAAAACTAATTTAAATCAAACTGATATCCATGTAGTTAAGTACAGATTGCAAGGACAGTAGTGTATTGTTCCACTGAGGAAGACTTTAAACAGTTTTTATAGTTTGTTAAGATTCTTCCTCTTTTCACTGAACATAATACAGCACTACCTAGTGTTTCCATTCCCAACTCTGTAGTTGTAGGTAAATTCGTCTGGGTGGAGGAGAAGTCGTCCTCTTACTCTTAAGTCCATTAGTGGTGTCATAAGGTCCTGTTTTTCCAGCAGGGCTCACAAGGTGTACATGCACAAGTATGCACATGCATCATCACACAGCCAAACGTATCTACCCAGCCTGTTTTTCTTGCCTCCTCCTATTATACCTCTAACCCTCAGCCACAAACATGCTGACAAACACGCATAACCACATGCTCTAGTTCATCGGTGAAAAGATCAATGTGACATGACTCATTCTAACGACTACATCGGCTCGCTCCACCTCTATCTGTTCCTGCTCTCTGCAGCACATACTGTATATCTCTTCATCCTCCTCCTCCAGAGATCAATCTATACATCTGTCTGTATATATAGCCAAGCAGATATCCATCTTCTCATCTACACAGCTTTTATTTTTTTTCTATCTTGCTCTCCCTTCCTTTTCTCTCAACTGCCAGTACTGTATCTATGTCTTTACCTTTCTTTCATCACTATCAATCTCTTATCCCTCTTGATCTTATGCCTCCCCCCATGCTTGTTTTCAACCACTGCTACTCCATGCCCTGCACATCTTTTTACTTTGTGAGGGTTTAACTTTCCCAACATGGGAAGGAGACATTTTACTTTTTGTATGGTCTCTATAATTAGAAGAAGAGTTGAGAGGCACAAGATAAGGAGGATGAGGTGTTCTGCTGGCAGTACAAGCCCATGTAAGATGGGGTACATGTCAGGCTACGGTCAGGAACACTTAACACCGTACTATTTTGCTCATTTCAATTTCAAAAGAACAGGGTAGTGGTTTCTTTAACCTTTTTGTTCACACTGATAATAGATTTTGTGCTTGTTTCTGTTTAGGCATAAGACCAATGGGCCATTTTTTGTTTTCATGTATTTTATATTCTGTTTTCCATAAACAATCTCAATCTCTAATTTATTTAAAATCTTTTGACTCAATAATTTATCCCATCCTGCTGTTACTTCACTGCCTAAGGTGATTGTTTTTTTTTGTTTTTTTTTAGTTTTTTGGTCAATAATGTAGTTAGACAGTGTACCTATGATGGTGATTATTGCAAGCACATGCAAATGCAATTATTTTATGCAATAACATTATATAGATAGTTTAGAACTCACAGCTAACAGGGTGCACAGCTGAACTCAGCCACTTCAACACATTTAGAATATTTTGGTGTCCAGGGTCAAATTATGCTAAAAGGTTTTATGCTAAAAGGACCTCAGGGACACAAGCCATGGCCACTGTTACTGTACCTGGCTAGCCTGGGAGTATCTACACAGGTTCCTACAAGAGGGACTACAACGCACAGCTCAACACCAGTAACAGACGCTTCTCTGTCCTTGTGGGCTGGAAGTGGCAAATGGCACACAAAGCTTTTTTGGCTGTAATCCCACAAAACAAAACTTGGCATTCACAGCCACTGAAATGGGGAAATGCTGTTTGAAGAATAATTCAGGCTATCTGGGCTGGGAAAACAATGCAGGCTATTTTGGGGCATCCTTCAACTTGTCAATCCCAGAGGACTGAATGCTGCTATCCTCCCTCTGCTCTCTCCTTCACAGCCCTCTGTTCATTTTCTCTCTCTCTCTCTCTATCTATCATCCCCTTCCTCCCTGTCACAAAAAAGAACTATTTTTGACGTAGCCCCATTTTCGCACTTGGCTCAGCACAGCTCTCAGCAGCATGGTAGCAATCTGAAGGCTGCTTTTAACCATAACACTCACACAAATACACAACCATCCTTTCTCTTCCAGCATAACTTCTGTCACCAGTTTTTGGATCTACTGCCAATTCTAATCTGCTGCCAATATTTTTAGACATAGGTGAAGTTAAGGTCTGTTTCTAATTTAGTCCTCTTGCTATTTCTATCTGCCCGCACAGGGAGTGATAGGGCATGGACTGTTGCATAATGCCTCTGTGCTGATGGTAACAGTACTTGATCTGGATAGGTTTATATTTAAGTATTAAGTGACACGATGAGCTCTGAAAGGATGAAAATCAGCGGAAGAGCAAGTCAGAGAGACAGGAATCCAAAATATGCTCAGTCATCAAACAGACTCTGTCATCAAAGGGTCTGGGTTCAGCTCGGGGACAGTTTGTAAAATTAGACATTTATGCTTCATAAAGTAGATGAATGAATGAAAACAGGCCACTCATGTTATTTTTAAATATTTATGGCTAGTCTTGCCACAATAATGACTTGATCAGAGCTTAGATATGAAAAGACAAGCTGAATAAGGAGTGATAAGTGGAGAAGTAGTGCTCAAAGGCTCACTTCTCAAAGATCCCGAGTTGGGGATGTTATTACTTTTGGGTCATGGTGCGTCATCAATTGATCAACCTTTCAAATGTCACTACATTTTAAAAAATCCAACTGGGCAAACTCAAAAATGGACCTACAGAGTTAATGGATGTTTACATGTGAGCACTGATTACAAGCTACTAGCAGTGTCTTACAGTTTGGTGAGCACTTGCATCTTTAATTAGCAAAGCTCATCTGGGTCCTGAGCTTCTTCCACGTGAATGAGCAGCTTTGTGTTCACTACTTTAGTTTTTATATCTTGTAAAATTAAATCTAAGCTATAGATCAGAATAAATTCTTAAACTTTTGAAATAATTAATAACTTTAGCAGCTGTACAGAAGTCAGATGCCAGTCTTTTATACCAGAACTAAGAGGTGTGACCCATTAACATCTGTTTTTGTTTCTTTATACTGGTGCTTCTCTTACATTTTTAATTCATTTTACATATATATGTACTCTTGACAGGACTGGTCAGGGCTTGACTGGTGGGAGGTAAAGGGCAGTGTAAAAAGGGATTCTGATGTTGGACCTAATTGACAAAGCATTGAAGAAAAGGTGATGGGAAACTGCAACGGTACAGTCTCACTTCTCTAAAATGTACTCATACAGAAAGAAAAACCATCACAAAATCAACACAGTGTTTTAGTCTTGATTCATTTAAGTGATTTTTGTACACAAATTCTACAGTACAAAGTTGAGACATACCTGCTTATATTCACCAATAATGGAGCCGTTCTTCTTAATCTCCGATTCAGACTTATCGAGCTCTCGTCTGCACATCTCCTTCAGCTGCGAATATGCACACACACACACACACACACACAAACATGCAGAGGTATACTGTTAGGCTGCTGCAGGGCAGAGACCAAGGACAGAAGCAGAGTCAGGGGCCCTAGAGACCATGTGACTGCCATGAAATGTAAAGAAGACAGAGAAAGGTATTGGCAGATGTGAAGCTCAGGGCAAAGTCACGCCCTTCACAACAACCTGTGTACAAGCACATAAATCACTCACAGCTACACCAACACACTCAAAGAGACAGGAGACATTTGAAGGACAGCACTAAACACATATGGGATCCTGGGGCTGCAGGTCTGTCCTCCATCTCTTAGAGATTCTTTACTTACAAAGAAAGATGAATTGACATACGTATGTTGAACACTACACCTTGGAATGTATGTGCCATGACACAGACACAGAACAAGCCCATAAAATGCAATATAGTCTTTTCCACTAACTCCAGTATATTACATGGATAGAGCCAGTAAGTGGGAGCACATGATGTGAACAATTAGAAGAAAGTAATGCAGACAGACACATTGAGAGACAGACATATAGGAGAATACACAGAGAAACTGAACAATAGACAAGCAGAAAACCAGACAAGCACAAACATGTTTCTGCTTGTACATTATGTCTAAAGGGAATCTAATGTTGAAAGGTTTGACTGTTTTGTTTACATTTAGTTTCCTGCAGAGACGTCCTTAGTATCATTGTGGTCAGGTTTATTATTACCTGAGAAAAATATAAATTACAGCCCTGTTTTTAAAGAGAAGTGTAATCAATCAAAAGATATGTAACCAACCAAACACCACAGCAGGTGAAATACACACAGTGATGAACACACTTTCATCCTCAGAAGGAGATTTCACTTGTAAAGCCAATATTAATATTACATAGTAATACCTTAATACTGTACACTTAACTACTAGTCTCCTTCCTGACCCCAGGATAGGAGGTGTACACTTCTTCTCACAATAAAATAATTAATTCACCTGGGATTGTGTATCGCAATAGTGCTGACGCTTTCCTACTATCTATAACCCCCTGTGCCCCATGAGATTTAAAGACAAACATGTATTTTAGACATCAGCGGGGCTCAAGGAGAGGATCTGCTGCACACATGCTCACTTCGGATCTAAATCCATTGTTGCCTCTAACCTGTGCAGATTCTTCCTCCAGTCGTCTCTTCTCATCCTCAGACTCCACCAGTTTCTGTTTGGTCAGCAGCAGCTCTTTATTCAGGGCGTCTGCCTTCTCCTCAGCCTGACACACACATACACACACATACAAAAAAATAAGACGATGTGGATGAGGTCACTGAAAGTTTGAGTCACCCTACTTTCTACTTTGTTCTCTCCACTGTGTTTTCAGCCTGCCATCTGTCTTTTCAAGGTAAGTCAAACTGTGGTACAGACAAATGTGCATGCCCTGCCTTACACACTCTTATGCTTTCACTCTTGTTGTAGTTCTTGCACAACTGTTGCCACATAAACCGTGCACTTGCCTCTGTCAGGTGACATTACTGAAGCGATGAGTCAGGTTTTCTAAAACATGTACACACTCACCCAACACAATTATACAAATATAGTCTTTCTCTTTGGCTTACGTTGTCGAGGTCTTTGCGCAGCGCTATCTTACTGCTAACTAGTTCATGTGCCAGGTCGTCGTTCTCCTGCTCCAAACGCATGTTGGCCTCTTGCAAACGGCGGTTCTCCCGCTGCCACAGAAAGAGGGAGGGAGGAGAGCGAAAGGAGGAAGAGAGCAAGAGAGAGCAAAATTAGGAGTGAGACAAATTAATAAAAATGTTTAAAAATGTATAAGAGAACACAGGGAAAAGAGCAAAACAGAGGAGCATATGACCAGAGTGATGTGAAGGGACATGAAAGAGGAAGGAAAGTGAGAGAGAGAGTGAGAGAGAGAGAGAGAGAGCAGGTTAAAGGAGTTAATAATGAAGAGTTTTGAATGAATGTGAAAGCATCTCTTCCTGGATTAGTACTTTCCAGAGTAATGCAACAACATAGAGAATGAGACTGAGTGAGTGTAAAACTTAACTGACTTCAAGTGAAAGCATAACTACGCATTTAGAGATGTCTGTAATGTTTAACTGGTCGTAACTTGCTTGTATATTATTAAGAGCAACAGGCAGCTGCATTAAAAACTGACGTATAAAATCTTGTCCCTGACATGACAGGCACAGGAGTTAAAGAGGATAAAATATAGATCTCTATACACCGACTGGCCCTCTTGAAAAAAGCAATACTACAAACATCTCAATACTCTTCCTCTGACATACAATAAATGGCATTTTCTTGTCAGAAGCATTTTTAAGAGTAAATATAAAAGTAGTTCAGTCAGTATAATTGATGATCTTGTACTCTGTACAACCAGCCTGTTACCCTTGAGGTGACATATGTACAATTAATGGGTTTTTAGTGCCGTGTAGTTTTTCTTTCTTGAACAAGGACAGTGATGTCTACAGAAAATTATTTATTCTGTTCAGTGGAAAATCTTACTAACTTGCCTGTTACTGCACATATTTTTTTATTTAACACTGTAATGAAGAGGTAATGTTCTGGATACTATTGGTGTCTGTAAATGAACAGTTGCTATCTATCTAACTTTATTTCAAATTGTAGTGAAATAAATAACTTTTATTTTTAAATTTATAATAACTTGGTATGTTAAAACCCTTTCCTGTGTAATATATGGTGGTATCCTGTTACACATGTTGACGCACAATTATAGGTTTTCTACTGTATCTTTAATGTTGACTAAAACATTAAAAAAGTAAACTGCTTGAGTCCTCCCAACTCTTCCTCTCCCTCCTTACTGCTTGAGTCCTCCCAACTCTTCCTCTCCCTCCTTACTGCTTGAGTCCTCCCAACTCTTCCTCTCCCTCCTTACTGCTTGAGTCCTCCCAACTCTTCCTCTCCCTCCTTACTGCTTGAGTCCTCCCAACTCTTCCTCTCCCTCCTTACTTACACTCCACCCAGACTGTCACCTACATCCACGGTGTGTTTACTGTCTCAGTTAGTGCAGCGGTAGGACAAAGGCCTTTATTAAGAAACATTCAGCAGTATTCTTAACTAACTAATATCAGAAAAAAGGCTCAGCTTTAATTTCATGTAGCCATCACAGATTATTATTATTTGTGCGCGTGTTGTTATTTTGTGTTTATGTGTACCTCGTATCGCTCGATCGGAGCCTCCTGCTGCTCCTGCTGCTCCCTCATAGTGTGGTACTCCTTCTCAAATTTCTTCAGCTTCTTCTGGCTGATCTGTTGGACAGCGGAATTTATTATACACATGATGAAGAAGGGAGGAAAATAAACCCATTAGTTTTTAGCACCTGCCAGTTAAAAGTCCTTCCAATCTTTTGTAAACAAGGACACAAGATTTACAGTCGTTGCTGGACTGTGGCGTTTAGTCCAGTCCGGCATATGAATAAGATGTAAGGGAACATATGTGGCAATTAGAGCCCAATTTGCTAATTTGTGTCTGACAAGATGCTAGTTCATGTGATATTTATGTCCAAAGTAATTCATACCACCTTAAACTTTACTGAGTTTCTAAAAGTTTTAGATTTTATGTATGAAGTAAAATGTGACGCTACTATAACACATGCAAATAGATAATATCATCTAGAGATAAGGTCATAACACACTGTAATACAGCTGTCAGAGAACATGTAAATGCTGTAATCCCTGAAGGTGTTACAATCAATATTGTAAATTTTTTCAGGCAGGTAAACCTAAATTGCTTACTGAGCTGGTGAACACAAAAATAAACGAGATTTCAGGTTCAGTGGTACACCTCATATCACCTCAAACAGTGTCCTATTTAAAAACATGCACACTTTCAGTCACTTTCACGCCTAGTTTGGACACACACTGCATTTAGGTAATCTCATCAACGGGCCTTTCACTGCTCAGTCATTGCCTTACACTGGCCTTTTTAGACCAGAAAGCTACCGTACAATGAACACTATGTGCCCGATTTTCAGTAAAAGGAGAGAAAGAGGACACAACACAGCTCTGTCTACAAACTCAGACAAGTTTGATCTTTCTGTGGATTTGAATGTATTTAGGTATGGCTGCACCACCAATGCACTATTGTGTTTGTGTGCATGCCTGCCTGTGTGTGTTACAAGCATTTAGCATTATACTACAGTATATCCTATGATCCAAATGCTCCCAGCATTCATCACCTAATGATGTTGGCAGAACTGGGACGCATAGCCCACATGTCCTGCTCAAAGTGTCTCTTTTCTCATCATCTCTCTCTCTCTCTCTCTCACAGCCTTGACATACAGCTGTGTATCCAGAAGTGACTATATAAAAAAGTAATTAGGAACAGAGCATCTCTGAATCTCAAGTACAGGCATAACTTAGAGACATGAAATGCTTCTCATTTGACAAGGTTGAGACCAGTTATAGATTAACAAATTATCAAAATTATTTTTCTGAATGTACACTATGAACCAGAAGAGGCATGTTGTAAAACCATCTGTACTCTCTTTCAGTTCATTTGTTCATTGTTTTAGGGTTTTCAGGAAAAAAAAACATTTAAACTTGCTTCATTGTTTCTGCAAAAAGTAGAGCAACTGTTAACTGCATAGAAATACCAATGTACTGCATATATGTTTATATGTACTAGATGAAAAGTAGACAGCTCTGAGGTACACGTAAACAAGAGAGAAAAAAAACTCAGGTAAACAAAAAGCTGCCAAGGAGAGGAAGAAAACTGCATGTATTCATGAATTCATTTAAATCCCCTGGACGATTTGCATATATCAGCTTTAGAAGTCAAAAGGTTGGAAAAAACAAGAAAGAAGGTGTAGTAACTCTGCACCAAGACACCAAGGCAAGATAAATGACCTTGATTTGATGCCAACAATGTCTCCTGCACACATTTTGTGACCAGACTACAGTTTAAATGTTTACATATACACTATGAAGTTTAAAGAGCTTTTCTCTTAATACCAACTAATAGAATCACACAGAACCATAAAGAAATATCAGATATTCAGCTCAGCTCTCATTGTACTGAAATGGGAACATATAGATCTGCCATTTTTAGACCAGGAGTGCCCAACCCATGTTCCTTGTGGGCCACTGCTCTACTTGTTTTACAACTACCCTTGCCCTACCCACTGCTGATTACCTGGATCAGGTGTGTTAAGCCAATCATAAACTGGAAGATAACAATTCAGGTGAGTGTCGAGTGTGGGAAGACAAAGTGAATTAGGACTGGTACATACAAATCTGAAGCAAACCTGTGAACAAAGTTCGAGCACCAGCCAACTCAGCTTTTTGGTCCACTCAGATGGTGGTATCATCAGTCAGTAAGGGCACCAGTAATCTGGTCATTTAATCCCAATATAATGCCATCAGATTAGCCTACCTAGGCTCAGATCTAATTTGCAGCTCCAACATTAACAGTACTGGAGGTCAATTTGTCAAAGGGCTTCGTGGAAATGTTTTCTCTTGCCAAATAATGGGCTGGAAATAACTTCTCAAATCGTTACATGCAACTGGGTTTATATGCTATGGTTAATTCACTGGAATGAGTAACAAGAAAGGAAGAAAGGCAAATAATTTAAGTATGCAGACAAGTGAAATAAAGCAAAAGCAGTGAAAATCAGTACCTCCCTTGCTGGTGGACACATCAGCCTAAACTCACAAAGTTTTCATGATTTGTGTTCAGAATCTGATGTCTCCAAGATGAGTAATGAACACCTTAAAGACTGCGGTGATTTATTTCCACTGGATTTTCCTCTTTTGGAGCAGCTCTCCGTGCTGTCCCGTCATGCTGGCTCTTTTACAGAGTTATGTGCTAATAAATATTTCTGCCCAAAGTTACGTTCAAAGTCAGGCTGTGTAAAATAGGCCAGACTGTTAAAAGAGGTCAGGATTCAGGTGTGAGTGTGTTCAAGAGACGGAAAGACAGAGGAGTTTGTGTGCACGTGTATCTTTTAACCGTACCTTAAAGATCAACAGTGCCCCCTATTGGTGTTTCTGTAGCACTGCTAAACTACACAGGTTTTATGTATTCATCCAATGTATTACATACACATTTTAACTCCATTTTCTGATTAGCAGACACAGTTGATTTTCATTGCCAGGGTTCCAGATCTTGTCTGGGTTTTCTAAATATTTGTCTACATCTCAGTTCCCTAAGTTGCAGTCACTTTCCCCTCACTTGCTCACCTGCAGAAGATGTGAAAAAAAGGTACAAAGACAAAATGTGAGGGGAAAGGAATCAATCAATCTGGTGATCATCAGGGAGTGAGGAATGATCAGTTAAGGGAACGGGATGTTCCCAGTTAAAATAAGGATATTGACAAAGCTATGAATTAAACAAAACTGAAACCGAAGTCTCAGATCTTTGCATGAGAAATGCAAGGCCAGACCTGCCTACCTGCTGCATGGTAGAAGTGAAGTGAGGCTGTTTTATTCTACTCTAAACTCACCTTCATGCTACAAGCCAGCTCCATCAGTTTCTTTGCATTTTCCTCAGACCGGTACCTCTTTGGAACTGGGACACGAAAAAATTTGAGTGCACCCTCAAAGTCTGTTTGGATCAGATCGTCTTTTGATGTCTGTTGAAAAAAGAACATCAAGGTAAAGCAGGCACACACCTTTCCTTGCCAGAGTTACCTGTAGAGCAGAGATTCAGTTCCTTAATTGTAACACAAAGCAGCACGAGCCTTACCCATCAAAAGTGACACCATTAAAACAAACCAGATATTCTAAATAACAGGTCTATGAGAAACCAGTTCATGTCTAAAAATCTACCTCAAATAAAACCTACTGCAAAGACATATTTTCATGGAGACAAACTTTTTATTTTGATGTGACACTCATCTGTGACCAAAAATGTGCCCTGCTTCCAGCACAGAACAGTGACACTGCATGTTTGTCGGCACCTGCTCATTGTGTAGGCATGTGTAGTAAAATCTTTCTAAGGCTTGTGCTGTGTTTGTTTCTTCATCTTTGTGTGGGCTAGCTTACCTTCAGAAGGGCCAAGGCTACATTGAAGATCACACTGATGCCCTGAGAATATAGAAAAAGGTTTCAGATTATATTTAATGTAAAATGTGATTATATGTAAAAATAAATAAATAAATAATCTAATGTGAACATGTGTAGCAGAGTGTCTACACTGAGTTTTGACTTTTTTTGATGTTTTGTTTTGCCATCACACAAGACTTATAATGACACTTTTGTGAATTCATTGCTGTAAAAGTTTAACATTCACATTAGCTTTAAGGTTGTGTGTGATTTGAAGCAGGTTTTCGCGGTGTTAGAGGCCTGGCCATCAGGCTCTCCCAGTTCCTGCGCATCAGCACCATATGTCACTGTAGCAATGTTATTATTCAAGTGATCTATGAGACATGGTTTACACATGTTGCTTTGCACAATTTTAAAACCCAGGTCAAATATTTGTCTGATCAAACAAGAACTTTTTCCCCTCCATGCTCCCTCAGTCCATCAAGTGGATGACATTTTTACTGACTTTGGCCTGACCAATAAGCACTTGGAAGAGTCTTCATCATATGAAACTTATTTTTATTTCATACTTATCACATTTTGTAGAGTCCTCACATAGGTGTGTCAGAATAAATGTCATTAAAGGTACTTTTGTATTTCATTTTGTGATTTTTACATGCCTACAAATAGATTTCTTTTTGTTCTATATGGGAACTTGTGTGTACAGAAATAGCAAAAAGGAATGAACTGAATGAAACTTAAATCTTGAACACAATAAAATACAAGAAGTTATTCATATTTCCAAAATTAAGGGTGCAGCCACTGAAGGTGTGTTGTCTATGTGTGTTAGTCTTTCATTACTAACCTCACACAGTAGTAGGTCAATGATATGGAAGACCATGTAAAGAGGGAACTTGGCTGTAAAGAGGGTGAGGAACCACTGAGAGGCGTACATATGAGCCTCCAGACCCACGTTGAGGAAATGGTTGTACAGGTCTGGTATATATTCCTGTTAAACACCGAAAGGAAAAAGGTAACAGAAGAAGAAAAAGAAAGATAAAAACAAAGGACAGGAAGGATGATAAAGAAAGAGGTAGATGCAAAAAAAAAAAAAGGGAAAAGTTAAACACAGAAAGAACAAGCGTAGGAAAGAAGAGGAGCAGCTGCAATCACTGTTATGGTGTTCATTCAGTAAAAATACTTTAGATATACAAATACAGCACACACCTGCATGAGTCTCTCAAGTTGGAAGAATTTGCAATGCAGATCTTCAAAGTTCTGCTTGAAAAGGTCCCTGAGCCCATAGTCAAACATTATCTTGACCAGCACACTAAAAGCTTGCTCCTCTGGCATCTGAAGAGGACAAGACATTTAGTAATCATTACCTCATGTCTATCACATACTAATGATACAAATTTCAGATCATATCGTAATGATACAAATTTCAGATTAGGCCAATACGACAAATATTTTACTCAACAGCTTTCCCACATAAATATCTGTATATTAATACAATGCCTGGACTAAATGACTCCTCGTTCTATTAGTGTCTAAGAAGAAACTGCAAAGACATTTTTTTTCCACTAGGTGGGAGTGTTGACCTGTCTCTGGAGTGCAAGGGCTGTTAAAAATGCCATACTAGGGTGGCAGATAAACACAAACATATGGATTTTTTATTCAATGTAAATGTCCAACAGATAACAACCTTCCACCTGCTCTTATGCAGTAAGAGTACATCATACTTTGTGTTTCCTACACTAAATATAACGGTCATCAGGGTTCAAGACATTCAAAATAAGCCAGGTCAAACCTCCCGTGCGGCAAAATGTCAGAAAGATATAGATAAAAACTCAAAACCAATAAAAACAAAATAGTTGTGCTCAGCTTCTGAAATTATTTAAATAGGTAGGATTTTTCCTGGATCATGCTGATAGGTGAACTCACGTGCAGCAGCAGCACAGCAGCCAAGAAAGACTGTCCCTGGCAGTAGCCAATCTCCTCATCATAAACAGAGTAAGCCTGAAGGAGACGACAAAAACAGACACACAGCCAGTTAATAAGTTCTACGGTGCACTGAAAAATTGATGAAGGAAATGAACTGCCTTAATATTGTATTAAAAAAAACTGGAAGATTGAACACCATGACCAAAATATTTCTTCTGAAAGACTTGGGGAAACAGCCCAGGGCAAAAAAAAAAAAAAAAAAAACTTATACTGTATTTGAGAGGTAGAAAGAAATATGTCCATATGACTCAAAAGCCACTGGATGCTTAACAAAGATTTTAAATTAAACAGAAAAAATGAAAACACTTGTAAACACCGCCATAGTCTACGTACCATCATATCAGTCAAATACAAACTGTAACAAACTGTATAAATATTTAGTTTTTGAACCCACAGCAGACTTTTCTGGCTACAGAGCATGTGAATCATGCTGTACCAGCTGCCGAGCGTCATTTCTGGTCATTTTCTTCCCTTTTTGGAATTTGATTTTGAAAGTCTGTGAACTTGTAGCGTATGCTGTATGCCTTCAAACACATTTTATTTTGAAGTGCCAAATTGCTGCCCTTAGGTTAGAAGTAAGAGAAGACAGATGAGGGAAAGACTGGGAGTCAGGGATGGGAAAAAAAGGAAAAATGGACATGAGTACAGACTACTAATAAGATAAACATAAAGGGTTGGACAGCGATAGGAAGGTATGGAGGAATTAAAGTAAGGGGTGGGAGCAAGGGAGAGAATTTGGAAAAGGGCTATAGTGGCCTACTGAGCTAGAAACACAAATATTGAGTGCAAGTGCAATAGACAAAGTGTGGATCAATCCACACACAGAAGAAAGGGAGGGCCCACTGAATTATTGAAACACACCTGAGGAGGTGCTTGTCTGGGAAGAGATGGATGCCCTCACCTGAGTTATACATAATGAATGAAATGAAAAATTAAAAAAAAAAAAAAAAAAAACTGAACACAATGCATCCAGGGTATGCATATGGAATTATGGAACTACAGGTTGCTTAATTTTCATGAGCAAAAGAGCACTTGACACATAATGATCGATACAGTATTTGCAAATGTTATGCACATATGTGTGTGCATGCCAGTGTGTAGGAGTCAGTGAGCACAACAGGACTGATTACAGTGGAGCCTAGTGTGTGTGCTCAATTTGAAACTTTTTTCACTGGTCTGAACCCACTGAACCACATAGGACCAGAGTGGCTGTTCAGTTAATTAATGAACCATTTAGCTTTGGCAAATCACTGCAGCTCTATAAACTTTGTTATAAAGACCTACTGTGAGGAAGTGTAATCACTCCAGCATGTAATTACACATACTGTAATGTAATGTAAATCCATTTCATATGCAGATTGTGGTGCTAACAATTCAACTGATCCCAACTTTTTGAGGACCATAATGTTGCATGTGCGTGTTGCATTTGATTTCATTTTAACTTTGCGCCAAATCTGCAAAACGCTGCCCTATAAAAGTGGCTAAATGTCTAAAAGAGATGATATACCATGACATGGGTGAGTAAACTATAAGTAGGGTAGAAATGTGTACATTGTAAATATAACCTTTATGGAAGACAATGAAGGGAGATAAGGAACTACATACTGCTGACTTGTACAGTATGAGCTCTACAAAAGGTTTTGTATACTTTCAGCACACCAGTTTACAGCTTCATGCACTCTACCCATCATTCCTGACCAACTGGCTCACTTTTCAGAAAACATAAATTCGGACAAGCTGTTGCATGTATGTCTGTGTACCACCTTGCAGATCTTGTAGAGTGAGTCTTGTCCATCTCCTCCAGTGTCTTTGAAGTAGTCATGAGCTGGGAATGTCCTGTTTATGTCCCTGGTGATGGCGCTGTCCTGAGGGGACTCCTAACAGTCAAACAAAGGAAAAATGTTGAGGTGAATGGAAAGAACACACTCAGAAAGGGAGATTCTGTATTATTTACTACTTCTAGAAAGAATTCCTTAGAGGGCCCAGTAGTGGTCAGTGTTTCTCAGTATGGTGTTACTCCGCACATTGCTGTAAGGAGCAGGACAAATTACTAGGGGCACAGAGTGTTCTCTTCTGCAGTACAGACTGTATACACTTCTTGACTTGTCTGTCTCTGTGTGCTCCCTTTTAGTTTTATCTGCAATCAATTTTAGAACATTACAAGCAATTCTTATATTGGCAGAGCTTCGATAAATAACACTAGTTACTAAGTAATAACACACCCTGGACACACAGAGTAAAGGAAAGCAGATCAACCTTATCATGTAACCAGTGTTCAGTGAAAGTTGCAACACTATCATTTTTACTCATTCCAATAGTGGGCCTAAAAAGTATGTTCACTTGTGATATATTTCAAATAACATTTCAGTCAGTACTTAGAACATCTCTGATACGTGGCTCTTCTTCTGGTACTAACAAGGATGTCAACACTACAGTATGTTTAGCTTTCACTGTCACACGTTTCATCACCAGTATCACTCATAAAACGCTAAATCAGCTCTAAGACATTTTGCCTGCAGAGGATATGTAGGTGACAAGGACAGAGGGCAGAAGGTGCGTAGAGACGTAAATATAAGTGAATTTAGAAGAAGAAAAAAGTTTGCAGAAAAGAGAACTGAGGAACAGTCGGGAGGGTTGTTTGGCTATACATCTGTTGTCTTTTTTTCTCATTCTTGGGCTAGTGCCACTGGTAAGAAATAAAAACAAGATTAAGAGTTTACAACCATGCTAGTGGCTGTGTGAAAGTGTATTTAGGAAGAGTGATGTACTGAGAGAAATGCTAAAGTTAGAATACAAACATTCCAGCTGACATAGGGTGAGAGGCAGTGTAAATCCTGGACAGATCACCGACACATACAGACAAACAAAAAACACACATTCACACCTATGGGCAATTTAAAGTCACCAATTATCCTAAACCCAGTCTGCATGTCTTTGGACTGTGGGAGGAAACTGGAGTACCTGGAGAAAACCCATGCAGACACAGGGAAAACAGAATGCCTTTGCAAAATGTCCCGGCAATCTGTCCAGTTATTGAGCTATTTCAGGGTGGACAAAAATGGTCAGCCAACCACCCAACGGCTGACATTGCTGTCCCAAGAGCCATGCTGTGGCTAAAAAGAAAAAATATGGACACGGGGTCAGATGAGAACGTTCAAGGCCAGGATATACTGATAGAAGTACGTAGCTGTGAACACAACACCAACTGCGCGCAGTACATACTGTATAAAAGCTGACATACTTCCCTGAGATATCCCTCTACCGTGATAACAGAGCATCACACAGTGGAAATACAGACACATACATATACACACATGCACGCACACACACGCATACACACACAGATCAGTAAATACTCCAAACTAGCCTTGCTTTTCAAACATTAATCACACCTCATTTCATTATTGATGATCTTTGGAACAAACAGCCTCTAAATAAGTAATGTTACTCTAAGACACCCTGGCTATTACATGACTAATGAAATACACATTTAAAGATGCTTCGCCTCCAGTATTGGAGGCGAAGTGACCCTGAAATTGGGATGTGTATATTGTGTGACACAATGCAGAATTGGGGTATTCGTTTAATTTTGGGCAGAAATCCATTATGGTATTCTTCATGGTCTGGTGCTGGGACTCTGCTCTCACCCATCAGTGGATAATGAAACAGTCAAGTACGAGCAAAGACAACAACAATGCCAAAACAAATCCATGTCAAACAAGCAAATTTATGTAATATTGATTATGGGATGGTAGAAAGCACCATTAGTGTTTCAGCATCCCATGTCTTGCTCACTGGTACTTTGGTAAGAATTAAATTTACCAAGACTTAAAATCCCAACTTGTGATACCACCCTGCAATGCCACAGAAAAAGTAGGTGGTAAATTTAATTTGCATATCTTAGAACCCCTAAAATTTAATGATTATACTTTTTAAATGTCCCCTCTTCTCTTTGTAGCTAATTATACCTTCTTGGTCTTGTTATTATCCATAGAGTTCCTCCCTCTCCTTTTCCCAGGTTTTTTTTTTTTTGTTTCAATTTCCACAGAGGAAGAGAGCACAACAAAAATAAGTGTAAGAAGAAATGCAGGAAGAATACTGAAACAAAGCCAGCTAACTTCCACCACACCCATTAAGTCATAGTGTGTGTGTGTGTGTGTGTGTGTATAAACATGATTTTTTTTTCCAACATTGTGGGGACTGAAACATGTTTCCACAGTGACGTGAGGAATTATGAGGACCCAGTATGTAAATCATTAAATTGTAAAGAGACAACTTGGTTTAAGGCTAGGGTGACGTCAGGTTTAGGTTAAGGGTTAGGGTTAGTCAAGTTAAGGTTAGGGTACGTCTCCAGGAAATGAATGTAAGTCAATGTAAAATCCGCATAGGAAGTGAAAACAAGTCTGAATGTGTTTGTGTGTGAATAAGCACAGCAAACCTGATGAGATGTTCAGGAAAGTTTGAGCCAGCATTGATATTTTACCATTTAATATAACACATACCATAACACATCCTGTGGTCTGATCTCAAGCCAGATGGAATAAGTAATACATTCTCACCCAAATCTGTCCTCACCTCCATGAGGTCTTTTTACTGTAAACTCTGTACAACCTAACTTATTAGAGCTGAAAAGGTTAGATGATTGATTGATTACTTGACTAACAGAAAATGACACAACAACATCCAAAGAACTGCAGGCCTCACTTGCCTCAGTTAAGGTCACTGTTCATGACTCCACCACAAGAAAGAGACTGGACAAAAATGGTCTGCATGGTAGAGTTCCAAGACGAAAACCGCTACTGAGCAAAAAGAACATAAAGGCTCGTCTCAGTTTTGCGAGAAAACATCTTGATGATCCCCACGACTTTTGGGAAAATACTCTGTGGACTGACGAGACAAAAGTTGAACTTTTTGGAGGGTGTGTCCCATTAAGTCTGGCATAAAAGTCACACCGCATTTCAGAAAACGAACATCATAACAAACAGTAAAATATGGTGGTGGTAGTGGGATGGTATGGGGCTGTTTTGCTGCTTCAGGACCTGGAAGACCTGCTGTGATAAATGGAACCATGAATTCTGCTGTCTACCAAAAATCCTGAAGGAGAACATCTGGCCATCTGTTCATGACCTCAAGCTGAAGCGAACTTGGGTTCTGCAGCAGGACAATGATCCAAAACACACCAGCAAGTCCACCTCCGAATGGCTGAGGAAAAACAAAATGAAGACTTTGGAGTGGCTTAGTCAAAGTCCTGACCAGCGCTGTAACAGACTCATTGCAAGTTATCGCAAACGCTTGATTGCAGTTGTTGCTGCTAAGGGTGGCCCAACCAGTTATTAAAAACACTTTTTCACACAGGGCCATGTAGTTTTGGATTTTGCTTTCCCTTAAAAACCTTCATTTAAAAACTGCATGATGTGTTTACTTTTGTTATCTTTGACTAATATTTAAATTTGTTTGATGATCTGAAACAAAGTGTGACAAACATGCAAAAAAAAAAGAAATCAAGAAAGGGGCCAACACTTTTTCACACCACTGTACAAATGTAAACTTTAAGTTTTAAAATTTTTATCAGACAAAACATGTCAAGCTTGACATCTGGTATATTGCAATCAGCATTTCAGCATTTTGTTTAGCAGCTTTTGACATTTCATAGACAATTATTCAATTGAAAAAACAAAAAAATAGCCCGATTAACCGATAATGAAAATAAGCATTACAGTGATTGCAGCTCTATATGTATGATGCAGTAATTTAAATTCTTCACCTTAAAGTTCATCCAGGCTAAAATTTAACAATAAGGCACTGAAAAGGTGCACACAGCCACCCAGTGATGTGTTCTTTCAAAGTGAAAGCCACAAGCATTGATGTATTTTAGAGTGCAGGGGTGGAGTTACTGTGTCCAGTGTGAAGGACCCATTACACTGGGTTAAAGTCTCTCAGTGAATGATAAGGATCCATATTTATACAAGCAGCACTTAGCCATACTTATCTGAAGTGCTGAGAGCATGTACAAAGACCTCTGACAAAATGGCCAATTAGCTTCCTCTCTGACTTTCTGTCTGTTCGGGTAAAGGGAGGTCTGGAATGAGGGTAGCGTGAGAGGGGGAAGAAAACATACCCAGTGTCTCGTGATAGTGGACGGAAGTGTGACAGCAATACAGAGAAAGACTAAATGAAAGAACTGTGGTCATCTTGGACTGAGGCAGCTGCAATATATGAAACCACTTTTGCCGTGTTCATCTGTATGCTCAGTATGTTAAAAACACAAAAGAATAGTTGAACATTTTGGAAAATAACAAATTTTGCATTCTTGCCATAAGATGAGAAGATCAACTCTTAAGTACAACATTAGAGCCTGAAGGAAACCCGATCTCAACGTTTCTATCTCATTTGTATCTGTACACAAACCAAAATGTAAAAATGTTTTTACAAAGTTGTTGCTTTTGGCAGACTTACAAACTTTAACATTTTTTTGACAACTGGTGGCCAGGCACAGTGACTACCTGGTAGTCACTGCTTCAGGAAGTCACTGTGCTCTGCTGGAGTTGAGCAAGAAATGTGATGAACTGACAAACGCCACAGCACTGTCTGCTCTCAGTGACAAGTCAACGTAGTACAGCAGGAAAGTCAAAGAACATCTATAAACCAAATAGAAGCCAAAGGACATATTCTTGTAACACAGACACAATAAAAAGTTTTCACTGGAAGTAAGCCAAAAATGTCTAAAGCGCTAGAGTATGGCTTCCGTGGGAAGGCTGAGTAGCCTCTGGCTATTGTTTATGCCCTGATTTTCTCTGACTCGACACAATAGCTGACATGTCATTCTGTTATTCTTTCTCTACTCCTAAAGGACCCTGAGATGCCAAGAGAACATGGGGTGATTTTTATCAAACTTGATACAAACCTTGTTCCCTTAACCAAATAACACTGAATGCTAAACTGGTTACTTAACTGGAATTAAATTTACTTTACAGAAGACACACAATAACCTTATTTCTTTAAATATTTAGAGAGCTTTGGCAGATGATTTCATCATAAGTAGTGAAATTCTGAATTCATTTTTAACAAACTAAATACCAATAAATTATATTCCATGATTCTCTTTTCTTTACAATAATTTGTATTCGACCAATGCCCAGACTACCAATAGTGCTGTTTCCTCACCTTAGTATCATCAATCATTAATTTTTAATTGTCTGTCTCATGCCCTACTTTTTGCGCACTGGTATACTGCTTCAGTACATGGAGAGTAGGCAAACTATGATTCTGAACAGAGATGAATTTGAACAGCAGGAAGAGGTAAAACCAATCGTATAACACCACATACAGTATTTCATATGTTGTCAAAACTACAACTTATGGTATTATTTTCCATTCAAGTTCATTTCAGCTTGTCCAGCATGCAAATTCAGTAAACTCACTGCTTGAATATGGTGTTCCCATATTAGTCACAGTTAAAGGAAAGATGCCTTTGCTCCTGTCTTTTTTTTCCTCTAACAAATACATTTTATCTTAAACACCCACTCCTTGGGTTGTAGTGAAGTAATTAGTACTAGGAAGCTTGAATACATTGAGATAACATTAAATTTATTTGCTCAGCACAGATACACAACATGTACATCTTACAACACCATTTAGGTCTGTCACCTACAAAGCATCATATAATAAAAAAAGTCTTATTTGTCACAGAGGCTCAATTTCAATGACAGCAAAACAAAACACATTTGACCATTTACATTATCCCAGCATTCACCATTTATAAAAGCAGATATCTTACTAAAACCTTGTCACACATTCAACACCCTTGGCATATTAAATATTATCTAATTGCATGTAGAAATGGCTTCATTTTCAGAGACATATAAACACCCCATTATTCACTGTGAGCAATTTCCAGGATTCATTGAGGCCAAAAACAAATGCAGCGCAAAATTCGTGTCTCTTTGGGAGGCTTCCAGACCAATGTTTTGTTACAGTAATCAGTATTGTCTTAATGTGAAAATAATCTGTTCCTCAGAACAGCTGGGTCATGAGTCAGCTGTTAGTGGGGGTCTTTATGTAGCCTATATAAAGCCTTACAAAAACACAAAAATGAAACTCCAGTACAGGAGAAGACAGATAAGAAAATACCACTGTTAAAGTGCAATATTAGAGTGAGGCAGTACTACCTGTTTTGGGTACGGTACAATCTCTACTCTTAAGATACAACAGCCAACCCCAGCACTGAGGTGGTATAAATACTTGTTAAACATTTTTTTCTCAACGGAGAACAGTTTAAGATAAAAATCCTCATACCTTAAAATGGATTTTATACGGTTATTTCAAATAAGGCCCCAACTACACTCCTTAACTTCATGTATCTTGTATATGGATAAAAACCAGATACAGCACAACATGACTCTTACTTACTGGGACACATTTACACTATGTTATTTGATAGAGTAAATAATGACTCTGCTTGTGTCTAAGACAGATGCCCATCAGGCTACTTCAAGTCCAGAACCTAAAACTGTGACCACAGCAGGATTCTGGATTACCATAGTACTACATAGCCAGTAACTACAGATGATAGGAACCATTTTAATCTTCATTCTTTGCACCTATTACATTTGTACACATTCATATTTGAATATTAATTTTACTATTCACACACAAATTTCATGTTTAGTTGTGTGTAGTCATGATTGTTCTCATCAATCATTATTTACATCTCTTGTAGCAGAAGGCTGCATTTAACCTAAAAATGTCTTCCAAGACCAGCCCTGGTCTCCATATTCCTGCTGCACATTCTATTAATCTTACTCAACATGGCGCTGCACCTCAACACAGCTACCATCAGTGTTGTTTGCTTGGGAACATGAGAGCCAATTGTTTCCCCACCTTTAAGTCTCCAGGAAATGAAAATAAGTTATTGTTAAGTCCAGGACTTCAGTGTTTGTGTGTGTACGCTAACGTTTGGACTTAAATATCTCCTAAAGTAATTTGCTCCCTATTTTACACATTTGTACCATCAACTGCTGTATTTGTGAACTTCTCACCTCAAAGTCAAAGTCATCTAACTTTCGCAAAAAGACAGTAGGAACACCTTAACAAAAACTCTCTAATAAAATGCATCCTCACTGAAAACACTATTTCAATAATTTCTTTAGGTAGCCATGCTGACAAACCTGTTTAGAATCGGCAACATTTTTCACAAACAAAAACAAATTAATTTTACAAAAATACATTTCTGTATTTTGACAATTTTGACATTCAATACTCCACTTCTATACACACAATTTCTGAACAAAAGAAATTACAAATCGGAAAGACTGAAATATCTGGCAATGCTTCACAAATGACAGCCAAATTATTTCAAGAGAAGATGAATGTGAATCTATTTACCACCCTAATCTAACTCACATACTCACAAAACACAATATAAACAAGGGAAGTGATGTATAGCTAATGAAGCAATGAAATAATCTAACTTAGCACCTTTGCAAGAATACCTTAAACAGCCCACTTCAGCCATTGGTCACATACTAACATATCTCCACGCTCACTATATAGACTTATGCATACACAAACAATACATGCAAAAAATTAACAGTTTTGAGTCATGTATTTGCTCCTGGTTAGTTTCAGTTCTATAGAACTGCCAGAACAACGATGGCAAATTACAAACATCTGAAAAGTAACTGAATTAACAGTCAGTTTTAAAATTACTGTACCCAAGAAATGTGATTCTGACTATTTTTTAGTGAATGTAGAATTAAGTGACAGAGGCTGACTAAGGAACATTTTGGTTTCTGCACGTACAATCTGTGGCAGTCTGTGCCCTCTAAACAGACACATGTCTATAAACTGAGCCCTCCCTAGCTAATAGAGGAAAACACTTTCCCATCAAGGCAGCAATATATCACTATATATTGAGAAACAGTCATATTCATGCTCACAAGGCATCACTGAGCCAACACAGTGCAGTGGACCGACACAATCTTTGTGTAAAATCCACTCTCATCTTACTAAATATTTATATATTATTCTATTTATTTATTTATATAGATATTTATAAAAATATCATAATCCAAGAATATCTGATGAACTGTCTTTGGTAGATTAGATTCTAGGTATATAAAGCTAGAATATTTGCACCTAAATAAAATGACATGAGTCTCCATGGGTCTAAATTGAGATCATTTTTCAGATCTGAGTTGATTACACAGTACGTATACTTGGCCTCAATTCGACTTTTAAATTTCATTAGTTTCTCTTGAACATCAAGTTATAATAAAAACAGTCCACTAAACTACACGAGGGGACAAGATGTGAGAAACATACTAAAACATGAGCATGCAGATAGACACAAACACACACACACCCAACTACAATTCCCAATTTCTATATGTTGCCGCACAGAGTTTTGCCTACTGGCAGTGTGAATGGGCTGTTCTGTGTACATGTGGTCATTCTGCGTAATGAGTATTTTTGTGTGGACATGCATGCACTAATCCCCAAATGTAGGTACACCTAGGTTTTTATCAAGATCATTATTACCAAGAATATGTAAATGTGCAGAATTTACACAATTACACTTTTACCACTTCTCATTAGACTTTTCCCCTAAAATCCCAAAGGCAAAGGTAGGGGATCGCAGGTTGAGGGTTATTTATCCAAAATACCTAAACATTATTACTTTGAAAAAAAAAATAGCCTAATGATATAAATTCAGCCTAAAATAAGTGTAAAAATATAGAGGTTTCTTCATCTTGCCTTACCCAAGAGTTTAGTTACATAATCAGAAAAACAAAGGTGCAAGGACAGTCACAAAAATGTAAAAAATACATTGAAAGAGGAATTCACTGATCTTTTCTTTTTGTCAGATTAACAGTCGTACATGTCGTGTCATATATTCATACATTACAACAGACTTGTGTGAACTCACAACCTAATGAAAGACCTGTCTTGTCCTGTACAACATCAATAAATAATCTATAATCTATTTCAAAAGTTTATTGACAGATGTGTCAGACAAACCAGCTCAGTCAATGCAAACATATAAAATGGTGTCTACTGAGTCTAGACCTACATTATTAAATTCCACTTCCTTTTTAATCAACCAACCAACAAGAGACAACAAATACAACATACACACACAGATTTGCATTACTTTTAGTATATAAATACTGGGGGATAAGAGCATAAAAATAGTTAAAGTCTGCTGTTGGTGGTTCACCTCAGCACTACCACCTCAGCGCTACATTACTAAATAACAGCAGTCGACTGTTTCATTGGTTCTAGTTTCTTTTTTTTTTTTTTTAATTCAATACATGCTGTGGTGGAATGAGGATTTCACATACTGCACATAGTTGTTTAGTACAGTACAATTCTTGTAATGTTTTGTTGTCTTAGCAATATAAGTTAAACATTCACTTCCCATAAAACAAAACAGATTTTATCCCTTCCATCTATTGCCCCCGTCAATGAACAGTATGCCAGATCTTCTTGACTGTTTTAAAATATCTAGCAAGAATATCTAGATTTTCTTTAATCCTTCGGTGCTTTGCTCTTGACTCGCTTTCTCTGTTTGCCAGCTGTGGCATGTGCAGAGAGGACGCCTGTGTAACCTCCAAATGCAACAGAAACAGTAGTGGCAGATCAATGCCTCTTTCTCATTACAGCACATTTCATCTTAACAGAGGAAACATTTTACAGCAACCTCATCAGACATGATGTGGTTGCAGTGCTGTTGGCATAAAAGGTTTCCTCTGAGTGTGCACTACACATGACAAGTTGTGCCAAAACCTATTTCCCCATGTCCATATCCATACCCCGGCCCTGAACATCCCTTTTCAACAGAGCCAACGAAAGCCTTTTTGCTGTTCCTAACCCCAAAGCCACTGCCACTGCGCTGTAAACAGAATGAGTAAAGGCGTTTGAGGCCCTTCCTGAAGGCAGAGTTAGAGAGGCTGTAGATGAGACAGTTACAGAAGCTGTTGCTGATGGCCAGCCATGTGGTGAGGAATGAGGCTGCAGGATGGTGGTAGATTCCTGCACTCTCCAGCAGGAAGTAGAGGATATATGGCAACCAAAGGATATAAAACACGCTGGTAATGCGGAACAGTACCATAGCATAGCGCTTGTCTGGGTATGTTGATGAGGGCTGCTGATATTGTGGGTGGTGGTGTTGAGATTTCTGTAGGTGAGAAAAGCGCAGCAGCTGTCCTGGTTCTACTGCACTGTTGTCCTTGACCACAGATCCCACTGTCAACCTTGGGCCCTGCAGTTGGGGTCGGTACCGTGCGTGGCGCTCGCTGATCTCCCGTGTGTGCTGTCGGCAGATTTTGAAGATATTTGCGTAGGTGAAGCAGACAGTGAGAGCAGCAGGAGCATAGAGCAGGGCAACAATAAAGGTTGTGAATGCCGGACTAGTCTTCCACTGAACTGCACACCACTCCACTACATCGCCATGGTAGCCAGGTTTCCCCCAACCAAGAAAAGATGGGAGAAACACCAAAGCAGAGTACAACCATATCAGAACGATGCAGAAGCGCACTCGACATGGTGTCACTAGGGACGGATAAGTTAGTGGTCGGGTAATGGCAATGTAGCGGTCCACACTTACACATGCTAATGATGCCATTGAAACTGACTTTAAAACACATACCATGTACCCAAACACCTGACAGGTGAGCTTCGGGTCGAGGCCCTGAAGGTGATGGAGAAGGGACAGGGAGGGGAACAGGCAGCTGGCCCCCACCAGCAGATCAGCATATGCCATAGTCTGGATGAAAGCACTGGTAGTGTGCTGGCTAAGCAAGGGGGCACAGTGAAACACAAAAATTACCACAAGATTACCAGAAATAATTAAAACGGTGAGAAGAAGGATGACAGAGACTTCAAGGAGGCAGGTGGTAAAAATTTGGGAATAGCCTATCTCAAGTAGGCAGAAGGGAGCAGATGAGGTGGATGGGTCAGAAGAGTTCTGGTTCAGTGAATCCAGTGAGGAATTCATCATCTTGGGCAGGAACACAGTACGTGGTGAATGGGCCCTTCAAGGGTATGACGAACCCAAGAGCCCACTAATTTGTCAGGTAGCTTGCTGCTTCTGAAAGTAGGTATATGGTTTCAGTCCAAATAAAAAACTCCATGCTGCAGTTCCATGACTAGTCTGCTGCCATCTGCCATTTCAAATGCAGGAAGGATGGAAAAGACAGAGAGGGGTGAGGAACTCCCCCTGGATCTATCCTCAGTGCAGACAGTTATGGTTTTACACAAAGATGCAGAACCATCAGGGTAAAAACAGATTAACACACAAACAGGTGTATTCCTTTTCGTTTTGGTAGTAAAGCAAACTTACCAGTTGAAGTCACAAAAAGGAAAAAATAGAAAGAATTGTGACTTTAACTCCCTAAAAAAATCTGAGATGTCTTCAACATCTGTGCAGCTGCAGAAAGCGCAGGCTGAATCTCTCTTTTATCTGTCTATAGCTGACAGTCACAAACACAGCTTCCAGAAAAAAGACATTATTGTGTAATAAGCTGCATACATAAAGTGAGGGAAGTGGCAATAAGCATGATTCCTCCTTTTATGTTATGTCCTTTAACTCCAGTTCTGTCCTGCTTCTTCTTTTTCTTCTTCTTTCTTTTTGCTCCTTTATGCTCTTTTCATCACTCGTCCATGTCTGTTTGCTCTTGTCTCAGGTTCTGTCTGGTTGTTCGCAGCAAGATCACAGCAGACTGCCGTGAGCTGAAAGGATGTAGTCAGTGTGTGGGGTGACTGATGTTTAAAACATCCACACACACATACAAACACACTTCAGCTGATATCTCTATCCAGAAAAGAAGCAACTATGTCTGGAGTGGAAATGAGTTAGGCAGGCATATCAATGCTGGGAGAACCCCCGTCTTCATTTATCTTGCTTTGCTGTCTCTTTCCCTCAGTCTTTCTCTCTCCCTCTGCCTCTCTCTCTACAGAAACAGTGGCACTGAGGCTCCTCCCCTTCCCACTGGCTCCAACCAATAGTCAACTGCAAGGGCACGAGGTTTCCACTTCTCCCATCCTCTCACTCCTCCCCCACTTTTTGTGCCAGTGTTTCCCATGATCACCCAAGACTCAAAAATAACATTTAACACTGTTAGAACTGGTAACATTCAGTATTTACCAAATTCTCCATCTTCTGACCTTATAACTAAAAGAATCTGAACATATGCTTTCTAGAGTGCAGAAAAGGTACTGTATTTGTGCACAGTGAAACAATAAGTGCATGCCTGAGTGCAATTTACTGGAAATATCCCATGATACATATAGTACAGGTCAGCAGGTCCTTTTAAACTTAACGCAATAAATAATTTTTTACAAGTTTATAATTTTTTATATTTACACTGACACTGACAGACTGATTTAAATATATGAAAGTACACCACAAATAATTTCACTTGTTTGCTTTCTAGCTACAAATTGCAAGCAAAGGAGTGTGTGTAAGGTAAAAGTCACTGGTGGAAGTTTAGTTAGGTCAGATGCAGTGATGCTAAAATGAAATGATGGCCACTTTAATTGTGAGAAAATAATTTCTTTAAGTTATCTGTTAAACTAATGTAGCAGAAAGAACCATGAAGAAGAAACATTTAAAATAATACGATTGCTCAAAATAATTTACTAGTGCTATAGTGCTATATGCTAAATCCATAGTACATCAACATGTGGCAATGTCATGATCTGTTAATTACAGCAGCAAGTCATGGTCCTTAGTCAATGGCATTTATGTAATGTATAACAAATCACCTACTTTCTTCCAGGGATTTTTTATTTTCGGAACAAAAGTATTGCTGTTTTGTTCTCTACCCTTGCAACTTTGTGCATTTGTCATGCAAGAGAAATGAAGAGAGAGACTGCAACATTATGGACACTTACACTTACACAGTACAAGTAAGATCCAGACACTTTCAGGGTGTTTTTATAAGGTTATTGTTGCACAGAGTTTGCATTTGATATGTAACTTTCTATTAGTGTGTGCACATCTACTTTTGTCTGGTAGCTCTAAACAACTATTTACCTGCTACTGACTTTGCCTGCATCAGCAGACACTGCATGACTGCTTAGCATTAGAGCTGCTTTGACAGTCAGCTACAGCCAGTTAGCATGACAACACCTGACATCTTTAATCTCCCACCCAGCAATATCAACGGCTACCATTTAATTGCATGGCTCTAACGGTCTGGTTAGGACTTAATTAAACATGTTTTACTTCATCATCTTAAACTATCCTTAGCAAGTCCCCTTCAGCACTTCAGAGAATAGCCAACTGAATTTTTGCTGGAATAACTACAGTTATTTTTAAAACATATAATATGATGATTAGATTTCATTACTCACTGGTCTACATCCTGTATCTACATCCTAACAACTTTCTCAAGAATGCAGAATTTGTCTCGTGCGGGGCAATTTGGTGTAGCGTGATGGAGACCCAAACATACACACACACATACACCAGCCTGCACCTCTCTCCTGCAATCCAGACACACTCCGATGCTTTCACGCACCTCCTCTGCCCACCACACGAGGAGCTAAAAATAGATGACAGTACGACAAAAATGGTTTGAACGAGAGGAAAGGGAAAAAGGATGAGAACGAGAGTGGAAGGAAGCAAAGTTCATCAAAGATAAGAGAAGGAAAACATGGTAAAGAGAAAGAAATACAAGACAGCAAAAAGAAAATAGCAAGAACACAAAACTATGAAAACAAGGAAGCAGGAGACACATAATGTACTCTTAATGGGTTGCCAAGCTGAGCACAACAGTCCTGTTAGGTGTCTAACTTCTGATTTCTCACAGCTTGGCAACATCTCAAGGACAGGCATCCAGTAGCTGACACACACCTGGCAACAACATAAGGGACCTGAACCCCTGAACAGCTTGACTCATACAGGAAAGAAAAATCAGCACTAATAAAGAGCTCATTACTGTTAATATACTCATGTCAAATCAAAGTAGCAATAGTATTAGTAAACTGGTGACACCAAGATTATAATTGTAATTGGTGGGAGAAATGAAATTAATGCTCAATATTATTTTTAAATAATCTCTATAATATTTGCAAATGTAATATTTAATTAAACAACACAATATTAACCCATTGCGAAAAATGTGAATAACTTTTCCTTTTGACAAGCTAAGCTAATTACTATTGAAACAGCAGAATTACCTTGCAAACTGCCACTGCCAACTCTTGACAAGATTATGCCCAAAGCCGGCAGCTAATTATCCTGATAATTCTGTTGTTTTTATTTAAATATGAAGAAAAGCAGCCGCTCAATTATATCACTCAGCGTGATGTAACCCACATGAAAATAACGGGTTGCATAGTAAGGACGCAAATGAAAATTATTTCTAAAAACTAGACAGATACATGTAATACATTATCACAATCAGTATAGCTACTAGTAAATCAGTCAAGTTTATCTCTGTATGATGAAATTAATGCTAGTAGAGAAAGTAATCCCATAAGGCAAGGGTGGTGAGGATTGTCATGCAGTCACAGACACAAAGTCATTATTGTAAGAAAATAGTGCAAGATTATGCAAAAAATTAAGCCTCCACATATTCAATTTGATCAGTTACTCAAATTACTTCATCTGTCTGAACCATTCACTGCATATTTTGATGCAGGAAACTAGATTCAAAAACAGATAAACAAATCTGGATGTATTTCTAGCTGTGCCTGGTAGATGTCAGGGGAGCAATGTATATGTAAACTGATTAGACAGAGACCCAGGCAGGCACACAGTCATAAAAAAGCAGCGAACACGTTGGATGCTAAGACAGCAGGAGTCAAGAGAGAAAAAGGCAAGCAGACAGTGACAAAACACAAATGAGCAGGCAGACAAAGAGAGGCAGAACGACACACATACTGACAGGAGCACAAACGGGTCCAGAAAAAGTCAGAGTGACTCAGAGTCAGGCATCCAGGAACGCAAATGATCATAAAGACAGACAGACAGGCATACAGGCAGGCAGACAGGTTATTTTGTAGGTCAAACAGGCATAGGCAGGTAGTTATAAGTGCTTGTTTTTGCAGCAGGTCTGGGAACCGTATATTTATTACTGTTAATAGTGCAATCAGAACATTTTACTCCAGAAGAGAAAAACAGTAAATGTGCCCACACTAAGCATGTCTACATATTTCCACACAGTGGGCCCCATCCACCAGGCTTCTGAACATTTGCTAATGGACCATAACTACACAACATGATTTGGCAAAACTACGGCACATTATAATTACATAACCTAACTTATGTACACAGAACCATGAAGCCGCCATATTCTGTCTGCTGCTACTAAACAGCCCTGGACAGGACCATCGCAAAGAACATAATACATAATGACTATTCATTTAGCCAGGTTTCTGCCACCTATACAGTCCATTCCACTGGCCCATCTGCAACCAAATTTTAACTAAAACATGATCTTCACAAAAGTATCAGTGGTTCTCAATATATTTAAATTACATTCATACACCATTTCAGTTTCCTCGAAGGCTGAACACCATTTTACTCGTACATACAGAGTAGGATTATCATGATAAATATGTCTCTACTGTTGCTGTAACATGGTCACTGCCCCTCCGTGTAATAACAAAGTATTTCTTGCCAATATACAATGCTCTTTCAAAACATCCTCCTGATTAAAATCAGCTGGCACCGAGCCAGTGTGCTGCCAAAAGAAAGTAAATGTTTGGTAGTAGTAACTGTCAGTGACTGGTTTATACTCACTTCAGTTCATGAAGCTAATGCAAAATGTGAACCCTAGCCACAGCAACCTAATGATTCAGAGCTGGCACATGAATACTGTATGTACACATTTTTAAACAGGAACTTGAAAGGGAAAGAATGAATTAGTACATGAGAATATGAGCTTTAATTAGTACAGCAGCATGAAAGTGTATGAAAATGACTTCCTTATTCATAAATATAATATGAAGTAGACAATAGATTTCCACTTAGTCTTTGCAGGCAGTTATTCTATCATCTTTCTGTCCTTTAACTGTTCTTGGCTACCTTGCCAGGTCTTGCTCTAAGTAGACTAAATAAAATGCTAATTGTCTGTCAGTCAGATTTAGATGCACATGCTCTCCACAGTTTTCTCTGTGTGTTTGTTGGCTGACATACAAGTCTGAAATCCTTGAGTTGCTTCTGCAATAAATTTGTATCCAACTTTCGGTCCAATGGCTATCAGTACGGTGACTTTCTGATCCATTGTTATTGCTTTCTGAGTGAATGTTCAGATTCCACACATACCATTCATAGTAACAGAGCATGATTCCTATATTGTTTTGGTGCAAAACTTCTATTTCAATTGATCATGCATTTTAAATACCTAAATCAGAACACAACAGAGAAGTAAGTGATAGTACGATAAAGAAAAAGTATAAGGGCAGAGATGGGAAAAGATCAAAAGTGAAAGGAAGTAAATGTGGTCAGGGAGAATGAAGAAAAGGAGAGTGAGGGAAAAGTGCAAAGGGGAGGAAAGGGCATGACAAACATCTTGTCACCACCTGGGACCCAGCTTGCTGCCCGGGGATGTTGCCTTTATATAAGAACAGTGGACTGAGCTGCAGTCGAGAAATTACATAGACTAACAAACAGTTCTGAGAGCCTGGGGGGCTAACTATCTACAGCCAGACTAAGTCACCCCTGATCCTTACACACAGACAGACCCTCACATTCCTAACAAATTTGAAATGAGCAAATACAGACAAAAGCGAGGCATAGGCTATAACAAGGTGAGGTACCTGTGACAAACCTAATGTTAAAAATGTCCCAACTGAAATCATCATATATGAATAATAACAATTAAATTATCATTTCAGATTACAGAGGAAGCATTGTATACCAGGCAATTTCAGGTGCAGGCTGGTATAAACTAAGTATAATAGTTAAAATAGAATCAGACATCACATCAAGTCATTGAAAAAGGCATTTTTCCTTCCTTATACTAAAGCGTATAAACCTTTTGCTTGCATAAAGCCCAAAAGTGATCAGCTAATATGATCTACAGGGCAGTCGTGGTTTCCATCACAAGTGTTAAGCACATAAGAGAGAAACTTGTGAAACTTATTAGTGGCCTCTGGGGTGCACTTTAAAGAAGTAAAACTTAACCACAACCATTTCCAAGAACAATAACAGTAACGCATTGCTCTGGACAGTAGAAACCAAATACAAAAAAGAAATAAAATCAAAATATAACCACGTGTAAATAGAGAAAACTGCTAGAGGAAAGAATTCTCAGGCTGGCTGATGCTCAAACTAATAATGGCTTAAGTTTAGACAAAGATTTAGAAACCATCAGAGATGATGTGCACAGCTTGTTGATCCATCCAAAAATTAATTGTGTGCCACCCTGTTGAAGGTCTGCCTTTCCAATGAGAACACCAACAACATTAAGGGAACATGGGAGTTTAGTGTGTCCTAATCATCTTCACAGAGACAAAACTGGTGTGTGCTCTTACCTTTGTAATAAGAGTGCGGTACTCTTCTACCTGGTGGTCATTGTTATGGCAGCCTGCCAGGAGCTGCCACACCTCCCCACGTAGAGCCTCAGGAATGCCACTCCGCACCAAAGCTGGCAGCTGCTTCGGACGCACTGATAAGTTCAAATGCCTGAGAGAAGAGAAGAGGGAAGGAAGAAAATAGGAGAGTCAACCATAGCAGTTTATCCAAGACATAATATTTTGTAAAGTATAGCATGCTGCTGGTTCCCTTGTTGCATGCAATTGCAGCTGCAATGTTCAGTTCACACTTGTCTACGCTGTCTACCCAAGATGTTTTCACTGGCCCTAGATTATGTCTAAGATGAACTATTATCATCTTTACAGATGTCCTACTGGTCCAAGATCATGACAATGTGGATGGTTTACTGTACATCATTTAATGCGAAAAATATAGTGATTTACATGTGAACCAGTCTTTTAATCCTCCAGTCCTGCCTACCCTAAGGGATACAATAAATCAAGCACTCATATGTCACTCCTTCAGACTAAAATATATGCTGCGTTTGTACGAAAAATGCATGCTACTTAATTTATGCTTGTAGTTCTTTTTCATCTTTTCCACTGGCACTACTTTTACTTTATTTTACCCCTGGCTCATTTATAGCAAGATGGGGAAAACAGCAGCTATACACAAAAGCTTTTTCAATTCCTTCCTCATCTGCTCACTTAAATGTTAGATCTTCTGGCGAACTCTGTCACATGAGTGATAAACAGTGTTTGCAGCACTAAATGAACTTGTACTGTAATGGGCTGAGATAAAATTTGAGATAAAGAAGGAGAAGATAAACCTGAAGGCATAGCTGTACCTTCCAACTACCTCCTGACTAGTTCAGACAAAAAACCCTTGAATCTGTGATGATTCTCTCACTTTTTCCCCTTTCTTAATTTATCCTCTCATGGTCTAAGTTTGCTTTGCTTGTTTGTTCCGAGCATCAGGTTATGCAATACATGGCATTTTCAGCTGAGACTAAGAGGGGAAACAAAAGTATACTGTGAATGTGTGTGTGCGCATGTGACGTAAGTAATGCCAGGCCTGGTCTTCAGGGGCAAGATTGTTAAAGGCTGTCTATGATTTGACTCTCTGTGCTCCCTGAGTGCCACACAATGCCACAACACACACACCAACGTACCCCCACACACAAAAGGCCAATCATACACACAAAGCCTAGTATTATAACAGGCTAGTCTCATGAGTCCTTTTTTTTTTGGCGTTGTTTTTATCAGATAAGTGAAACAAATACCTCCAAAGGACTCAGTGCTTTGATGTCCATGGCAACGTTTCTTATTCTTGAAGGACATTATAAATAGCAAAATCTAATAAAAACCACAGAGACATTATGACAAACCTAAAGGCTACAACATACTGTACATAGTGTCATCTAATCTCCAATGAATTATATTATTAAATATATTTCGAATATATGTTTGTACATATTTAACTGTTCTCCTGAAAAGATACATGAGAACAGACAAAGAAAAACAACTATGCTCTCCACTCCAGTGTATGTGTGGCAGTTTCTATTCAGTTCATCACAAGCTTCTGATTAAAAACAAATGCAGTAATGGGAGAGGGAAGCCATCTTAATAAGCAGCTTATCAAGAATTCCTGCCTGCTGCTTTCACACACAGCACATCCGCTAAGCCCCACACACAGATATAAATTAATGGTGTGTGTATGTGTATGTGTGTGTGTGTGTGTGTGCGTTAACTGCAACAGAGACAGATGGGGACAGACACAATGAAGAAGGGCACAAAGCATTACCACTTGGATAACAACTCTCCCCAAGTCTCCAGGATCTTCTCTGCACACTCTTTGGAAACGTCACCTGACCCACTGAGTAACGGCTCATCATTATCTAAACACAAAGACATACAAACACACAAAGTGAAAACTTAGATTATTCTCCTTTACCTTCTTTCATATATGAAATTGTCCTTTACATGTATATGCTCCAAATATAATACACTTCATAGCTTATGCACATGAAATGATTAAATTAAATGTTTTAGTTACACATTGTGATCCCCTGGTTTCATGTTTTGTGATTATTATAGCTCTCTAAATAAAAGATTTTTTTGTTTGAAAATTCACTATATTACTCTTTGATACAAGTTTACAATTTGTCAGCTGGAAACTGGTATTATCTAAACCTACTGTGCTCTATCTAAATACTCAACACGGATTCTGGAAATCAATGAACATGCAGTTCAAAGAGTCAGACAAATCTGTACCAAAAGTCCTGCAGACCAAAAACCAACACAACACAGAGAAACAGATCAATAGGCAGGTACAGACAGTAGCAGTACTACTTCGATTAAGAAGTGGTTAAGCAAAAAACACGCATTCACCTTCCTCTTCATCATCTTCAGGAGGTGAAGGAACTGTGGTACCAGTCCCGGTGGACAATATGCCAGGACTAGCTGTTGTCTTCCGTTTCTCTCTCTCAGTCTCACTTTCCAAACTCACCACCTCATATAATGTGTCAGAGGCTGGACTCTTACGCTCCTTGCGCTCCATCTAAGGAGGTCAAACACAAGATAAACTATATAAATATACATATATATTTAGGGAAAGCTGTCAATAGACCATCCTCCGACTGTTTGCTTAAACATCCATTATATTTCTTCTTCAAATATTACTACAAACAACAACGTCACCGCTAATATCAATTGCGCCATGAATTAACATACCTGTCGTAGTTTAAGATAGAAAGTCTCAGTGTAGCTACGCTTGCTGAAGGGCCAGAACAGCCTGTCATTTGGGGAGCACACTCTGACCCTCGTCTCCAGCAGAAAACGGACTGGCTCCTCCACCTCTGTGATCACTAGGTCCACTGCTGTCGTCATGTACATGAATTTATCTGGTAAAAATAAACAAACAAAACAAAAACAGTTAAAATGTCATCCACGGGTAATTTATTCTCCTACTTAAACCCATAAGTAGTTTATGAAAACATATTATGTTTAGTGCTGAATTGGGAGAGCAGGAAGGGAGTGTATATGGAAAACTGAACAAAGTCAGTGACAGCGTCAAATGTCAAATAATTGCTGATTATTTAAGTAGAGTTTCAATGTCTATTAAATGTAGCCAAAAGTTCTACCACATGCTACCACACAACTTGATTTCGTAATTCATACAACCTCTGGAAAGTCATTTTAAGACTTGGAATTATGTCAGATTATTGCGTGAAATTACGTTTTTGGCTGTTACCTTTGGGCGTTTCCTCATTCACAGCCTGGAACTGGGGCGTGTTGGGGTTCCAGCTTCCTGTGATGATGTAAGATTTCCCGTCTGAGCTCTTTCCCATTGATTCCTGAAGGGGTGCAAGATGGAGGAAGTTGACAAACACACACATACCCACAAAGACACACATACACAATCACAATCACCTACCAGGTCTAGCAGGTGCATGTCGCTGTTCTTCACATTTTTCCCTGGGCTGAGCAGAAGACCAAAACACCTGAAGAAAAAAAGAAAGAGATGAAAGTGGACACACACAAGCAAACAAAGATGTACACACAGACACATGAAGATAGTAAAACAAATAGACATAATACAAACGGGAGATGGAAAAAAAAAACAAAGCAAGCACAGGAACCAGAGGCAGCATAATAAATCTCTATAATTAATTAGAACCAGTCCTATATATACATGAGAAAAAAAAAATAAAAAATCACATCCAGTATTTCAAATATTGTAGCTCCCTGGACTGATCTGCTAACACAGACCAGAGCACAGAGAATATTAAACACAGCACTTCAATGGGTCTCTGGGTTCATCAAGCAGTAACAAACCGCTGCCAAAATGGAAGTCCATGAAAAGGTGATAGAATGTTTACATTTCAAGATTTATTATGCTACGGAAAATGAGTAGCCTCTGCGACAGGCTTACATCAGTCACCATCTTATGATTGTGCTGGAACACTTACAAAGTGCCTCGGACTGACACACGGATGTAAAGATGTTCATCTGTGTGTGTGTTATAGTTATAGCTGAGTGATTTCTTTTTTGCTCTTTACCTCTTTCTACTAAACACGTCACCCTGATGATGTTGCTCTGATGTTATTCTGAAGAGCTGTGAATGATTGAGAGAGAGTATTCACTATATTTTACCTCTCAATGGCCAGTTCCTTATTGGAGGTCTGCTGGACATAAATGACAATTTTCTTGTCCATTCCTGCACGCAGCTTGAAGCTCTGCTTGTCTTTGTCTTTTGCTACAGCACTGAATGTAGAAGTACAAGAAAATGTATTAAGCAAATTTTTAATAGTGAAAGGATCATTACATTAAAAAAAATGAATGTGAAAAAATCATATCAAATGAAATTATGCAGCAGATAACACAATTACAACAAGCTGATGTGTTGTTTTTATTATGTCTACATTGGAAAGAAAAATAATACTAGTGCAGTATTATTTACTGGTGGGCCATAGCTCATGTTTGGAATACCCCAATTTATCATGATTAAAATGAACATAAAAGCCATGTGCAAGCATGCTCTGCTTACAGAGCAGGAAAAAAAAACAGGTTTGAGTCAGGAGCAGTAATCAACATTCTTCAAGACTTAACTAACACAAATTCTTGAGGAAACACTGAAGAAACACTTAAGTGCTCAGATCACCAAAACCTGTAGTAAAGACTTAATGTATCAGATAGAGCTTAGTCAACTACACCATTAAACTGGCTTGTTTATACCATATTCAGGAGAAACAGTGTTCTATATTATCTTTCAAGTATTATGCTGTATTTTCGTACTATTCCATAAAAAATGCCATAGTTGCTTACCCTAAAAAAAACAACAAAAAAAAAACAATGTGTGCACACATGTATAAGAAAGCTGTTTGCTTCCCTAAAAATATTCTAAGAGCTAATGAGGAGGAAGTATGTGATGGCTAAAAATAATAAGTTTTTTTTTTTTGCTTGTTTTGTTTTCCAAATAGGCAGAGAATCTAGAGCGGTGTGGCAACACACTGAAGTGATTCACTAATATCAGATAACAAAATACAAGAGGTCAGCAAAGATAATTCAAGAAACAAGAAAAAACATTTTTGCTGTTGTATTATCAATGCTTGATCAGTAAGTGTGTGATCTTAACAATAATCAGTAGTTTGTTAGAAAGGTGCTGCCCCTGAAAATCTAATTCTTAACAATGATATGTCAGGCTTCTATACATTTTCAAAGTTACACTTTCTCCCAGATATACATTTTTGGCTAGATTTGACAATTAAAACTAGTGTTAAACACAGTATACCCACATCATGAGCACATGCAGTTCATTCTTCTCTGGCAAAATCACACAGCATGAGGGACAGGAAAAAGTTTATAGACTTTAGTGCAACTCCAAAGTATTTCAAGACATCAGACACCATATGACTATTCCATGCTCCAAACATTCCTTTGACATGCAGCAACACTGTTGTGCCATTATTTTGTCCTACTTAAAGATTAGGAACAGGTGCATAATCTCTAAATAGTGTACATGATAAAACAAGCAATATATGTGCACCGTTTCCTTGAGACTCTGATGAAGAAATACCAAAAATGTCTGTATTTATGTTTTTTTGAAACAGTGTTTGTATCTTGTGTGTTTTTTTTTTTTAATGTTCTAAAGACATGCTATGTGTAACGTGTGTCCCACCTGAAGGTACCCTTTCCATCATCCTCCTTGATCTCCAGGCTGACCGTGAAGGTAAACAAGTCACTGTCAGGGGTGAGTGGAGCAGCCTGCTGTGACAACAGAACTGTCTTCCTAGCAGACCGTCGAAATGCTGTGGCAAAGCTGTACAATATCCTACTCACCTGCAGAGAGAGGAGTACACAAATGCTGTACAAAATACTTAATACAAAAACACAAAATTAAGCCACTGTAATGGGGAGGGAATATTCAATTTAACATTCCAAATAAAGCTACATAGAAACACAGTTATAGTAAGCACAATATGGCACAAGGGATATCTAAGGTCTACCTTTTTGTATTATAAGAATTTAAACAATTATTTTGTGTTAGTCTCTTTCCTTAAAGCAAGCTACCAGCTTCAGAATGCATTAACTGATTGTTGATTTTAGGGAAACAAATAGTGGACTGCAAATTATTGTACCTTTCCGAAAAAGGTTTTTTCAGCATGGAATCCCTAGACAGTAAGCAAGGAGAGTCAAAGGAGCGAATATAGACAACCCAAGATTTAGCAGCTCCTGTAGCTAAAATATCTCATAAAGTTGAGTTTTGCAAGCCAAAAACATCAGCGGCAGGCAAAGCAATCACTTAGTCATTAGTATTGATTAAAATACTCCAGCCAGCCACTGCAGATTTGTTATTTTGTGGTATGGGGGGACTAATACACTTACCTAATGACCCACTACTATACTCACTGCAGGCCCTGCAGCCTATCAACCATTTTGAGTTTTAATCAACATACAGATTAATATTTGCAATGAATTTGAACGTGTAGGTAATGTTTATGTTAACAGTTACATCCCACTCATACAGAGTTGATTTGTCGAGGATTGGGTTCAGCCAGAGACTGCCAAGTATGGAAAACTGAGCAGGGAGGTAATGATTTATTTACATTCACTAAATGTATTTTTCCACTCACAAGACTTGATTTATGAGCTTTGCATTTAGTTAAGAAACAGTCCTTTCTTTTTTATTATTACTAAGCTGACATGTGTGCATGATAATAAGCAGAGCCCCCCACACCCACCCCACAACTAGAGGCCCACAGCATAGTGGTTTTGGATCATCTCTAATTGTGGTAAACAGTGGAGCTTGGGGGTTAAGGACTGTAAAATGGTGTGGGGAAACTGCTGTTATCAATAAATAACAAGAGTCTTCTGCTTTTTTCAAGGGCAGAGTATAAAGCAACTTCAAATCTCTCCTACAGAAAGCCTTTGTTTTGTTCCGGGTACAGTAAAAGGATGTTAGGGAATCGTAGGGGGTATATTCAGAAACAACAGGAGACTGAATGTAAGGGATGGGGGGTATGAGTAAAGCTAGATGGGGGGTCACCCCCTGTATTGATGAAATTATTACCATTATGATTAACATTAAGTACAAAGGATTAGTTGTTCTGCATTGTTTCAACCATGCTAGAGACAAAACTGTCCAGTTTCAAATGTCTACATATGGCCTTTTTATTCTTTGTGTGCAGTGGTGAGGAACTCTGAGCGTGCAGGCAGCTGTACTGCAAAAATATCAATCCTGTCAAGTAATTTTTGCTGGTATTGAGTGACTCTCCTATAACAAGAGAAACATTCTGTCTTTCTAAAGGATTTCTTTCCAAGACTAATGCAACTAGAAAACTTTCTAGTTGTTCCAGCCTTTTCTCTCAACTGCTGGAGTTCTGCTTACGCGCTAAAAATGTATGTGTCAAACGATAAAGAAATTGTTTAAAAGCTGCCTTTGTTACACTCAAATTTCTAATGAAATGTAACTATATAAAGGCACTTGCAGTTTCCCTTTATCTAAAAAGCTGTATTCTTTAACAGATCTGGAATTTGTTATGTGTCCTGTTACACTGTTTTTACTTTCCATTCAGGATATTCAAATTATTTCTTAGTTGGCAGCATTATCTTTATGTGGCCTTTGACTAAGAGATTTTCAACTGATGTCATGGCAACAATCTGTATCCATTTGTTTGTGCCCAATTTATGTTTGTCCCTATTTAAACATGTGATTTCATTTGTGTTAGGAGCCCAAATCACTTCAGTAAAACTGATCTCCTGAAGCTGTATTGATTTGAATCACATACACGTAGCATGAGATATACATCTCTGGATGGGAACAGAAAGTTTATGGGCAAAAAGGTGGTGTTGGATATGAGAGTCAGCAGGCTCGGCATCACCATCAACACCAGGAGACTGGGAATTGTTAAAAAATAGCCTTGGGGCCTGACTAGGAGATGTGGCACAAAGAAAGCAGAGTAAAACTGAGGAGGTGGTTTGCTTTATGTATGAACAGTTCTATTCCAAATTCTGCAAGTCTATTTAGAAGAAGAACTACAGCAAATCAACTACAACTACTTTAGTAGTATAACTAAGTTTAGTAAACACTCCTGTTTTCTCTGTCAAAAATGTCAAAATTCCTGGTGAAAAAAAACACTTCAGATGCTCTTCACAATTTGACTAAATAAATAGGCCACTTTCTGAAAACCCAGCTGTGGCAAATAAGACAGTAACTGGTTGCAGACCAGTTGTTATATCCTGTCACAAGGTGACTTCAGAATATATTGTTTGGTTATGCAACCATGATATTATTTTAATAAAGATGAATCTTTATCAACAATATGCACCTTTTAGTTATGGCTACAATGTCCAAACAAACATTTCCAAATATAAAAATAAAAACACCTTAGTGTATAAATGCACTGATTTAACAGGTCTTAGGAGTTATTTACAGCAAATTTGGAATTGATGTGAGAAATATGACTAAAACGTTCTTCCTGAAGGAAGAGACAACCACTGGGCTGACTCACTCCAGTCTGATAGTACACATGGGATGCCAAAAAAGCTAGAGGCATTGCAGATTGGTTTGCTTCTGGCATTTGGGAGGAAGAAAAGGACATTGCAAGAGGAAGACTGTGCCAGAGACAGAGATGTCCGGTTGCTAAGTAAAGAGGTGGATTACTATTTGGGATTATCTGGGTGGGAATTTGTGTTATATGCATTAGTGTTTTAGTGTGTGCTACAGGTGGGTGTTTGGGAAACTGGACAGTGTGATGAAGCAGAACTGACAAAGTAGTGCCTTTCTGGGGGCTCTTTGTGGGAAAGAAAGTCACTTAACATTAGACACAGTACTGTAACTCAGTTTGATGAGTGTATTCCCTGTTCCTTCCTTCCTTATCCCAATAAATTCACTTGTGGGATTGTGTGTGTTTGTTAGTGGTGTTCATGGGCATCGTAGCACAGCCTGCATGACATAATCCCTTGGGGACTAGTGAGGAAGATCCCACACATACAAAAAACAAGAGAAGGATGCCATGTGAATTGCAGAGTATTTATAAATGGAGCTTTTGCTCCCCCTTTGGTTCACTATGTGAAAAACAGAAATTTTACTTGTAGCTTGTGGAAGTTTGTCTTCAGTAAGCATAGTTACAAGTAAGTCCAACAACAATCAGTTAATCACTCACCGCCTCCTGGATTTGGCAGCGGAACACGTGGATCCTGAAGATCTCAGAATTGTAGTGGCTCTCAGTGAAAGCAAAGCAGTCGCTCTCTGGTGTACCATCATGGCCTCGCACACAGAACAGAATCTTATATATCGGGTAGTTGGCAATTTCTGTGCTGTTGTGGGGGTCCAGCAACCTGTTAAAATGTCATTAAAAATGATATTTTAAACTTACTACTGCACACTCTGCAATTGTAGAAATTGGCAGGCACACAGTGCTCACAACAAATTTACTCAAACACACACACACTGTAGAACTGGAACTACCTGACAGTGCCTTCAGACACGCCTGGCACTGACAGTGTGACATCCAGGGGGAGTTGGCACTGCCCTCTGAGGATACTCATCATACGTAGGGCTTCCACTTCACTCCGAGGAGCATTAACCGAGGCACACCCCAGATATGTCAGCTGGCTGAATACAACACTGTCCTCATCTGGGATGGGGCTGCAAGGACTGCCTTCTGATGACGATTCATCTGCTGCAAAGCAACAACAAAAAGAAAGTAAACAAGAGGGTCATTATATTTTGAATGTAATTATCTTCTTATATAATACATACATAAACAGAATTGTCCTATCAGAGATAAGCTCACTTGCAGTGGAAGCAGGAAAAGAATGGTAAGAGAGTTGCATAGCAGGTAAGAAGTAGATGAACAGAACAACAGTCATATCAATTATTGAAATCCATGAAATAAATAGAAGATGAGAGTAAATGAGACAAAACAAAGTAAATGAGAAGTACATGGCAACAGTCACGTTACCTGCTACAAGGGCAAAAAGGGGAATGTAAGAAGTGGGAGGGCTTACAGCATAATTTAGATAAATAGGTGCTTCTGTGATATTACTTCAGCTGAAAACAAAACCCACTGTGTGAGCTTTGACAAATATGAGGAAAAATGATACAAGAAGTCACTTCAGGGCTTACCTCGGTATGACCTCTCATTCAACTCACTCTCCTGGGCTGTCTGAACAGGAAGCACCATCTCCAACTTAGGCGGGGGAGCACTCAGAGGGTCAGAGCCTGGCGGTACAGGTGCAACTGTGTTAGGTAGAAGACCATGGTCACCTGCATCAAGGCTGTCCATTCCCGTTTCTGGTCCAAGCCCAGTGTCAGCTACTGATGGATCCATGAGGACATCCTCTAACTCCCTCTGGAGCTGCTGCTCACTTCCGTTGCCCACAATCTGATACACACCGAGACGAGCACAAACACAAACACACACACACAGACACACAGAGAAACAGACATTCACATAACCACACGAAGGAGCAGGGACAAAAGGAAGCATAAAAGGCAACATTATTTAGACCCAAACATATAATAAATTACAAGAGCAGACATTGTTACACAAATTGTTAAGCAAAATCATTGTTGCAGTCACCACAACATAAATGACTTGAGATAATCCTTCAGTCTACATCAACTGCATTACAAGTTTCTCTAGTTTTTAGAAATGCGCACAATGCTGCCTTTAACATTGACCCTGTAATTCATTTCAAGCAATTGTAGTACATTTTGAAGAGAAAAGTAGACTAGTTTCATGTCAGCAGACACAGACATTCCTTGATTACATTTCATCCAGTATTAGTGATTAGTGAGTCAGTGTGTTTTAGTTATGAAAGAACTGTTTCCATAAATTGGAAGAGCCAGAACTAACTGATTGAACATATCTGACCAAATAGACACCAAAGTGCAAGTAAAGGCTGGACAAACCAGTAGCCTGATTTAAAGTAGCAACTGGAGAGCAGACTTAAAGTGCTGACAATAAGAGATATGAACAGGCGATTAAGAACAGAGAATCAGATTTTATTTTATTTTTTTCCTTTTGTGGAAAATCGTTATTTTAGATCAGAAGTGACAGTACAAGAATGGTACTCTATGTATGACTATACTCTTAATGCCATTCAATGAAAAAAAAAAAAAAAGACTATTCTTGGAAAAACTAATGTAAAGCAGCTATTAGCTCTACAACGAGATGCACACAACTGACATAACTGTGTCACTCTGCAGCTGCTGTGGGCCTTGTGATTTACAGGTGCTAAAAGCCATGGAAGTTGTCAACTACAACTACAGGCCTACAATATATGTAAGAATATCTCTCACGATTAAAAAACAACACTAAGGTGTTGAGGCTGGCTAGGGTAATTACTCAACAGCTGCCAAAAATACAGAAAGCACAAATCATTTACAGACAGAATCACCACAGAATCACAACATAGAAAGAGAGAAGTAGAGAACAGGAAAGATAGCATGAGAAGAGACTGACCTTAAAGCTGACCCCTTCCTCAGAAATCACCTGCATAACAAACAACAAGTTTAGACATACTGTCTCCTCTGACTGGATGCGCTGACTGGGAGGGAAATGGCAAAAACCAAAACATGAGATCTGGACGACCGAGCGTCAATGCATGGAGTCATATAACTACCACAGAGGTAGTACAGTGGATGTGTGTTTAGTATCACTTTTCCTCCCCTTTACAACGGGCAGACAGTGGCCGCTTTGCAGTGCAAAACAGAAAGCTCAGCAAATTACTGCAGTCCTTCAAGGAACCAAGAACTCATGTAATATGCAGATTTATACTCAAACTGAATATGCAACAGCCATGCTCAGCTGGCGCCATCTTCTGGTAACTTTGCAACACCAAGTCAAGAACTCCTTCCTTTACAAAGAAACACAGGTACAGTAATGATACACCCTAATGGACAGAGTATGAACATGAACATGTGAGCCAGCTACTTAAGTGAATTCAATAAAAAGGAAATACAATAACTAGTACTGAGAGAGACATGGACAAAATGAAAGGAAGAGGAGGTCGTCTAAACCCATTATGGAGACACACAGGATGGTGCCTAGTATCTACACTTCTTTTCTCAGAAAGTCTTCATTCTATTTGGAAAAAGACCAATGCCAAACACCGTTATTATCCCTGACAACAAGTTCAAAGCACTTGCACCTGCATTCATCTGTTTGTAAGATAATATCTGCTGAGTGAGTGCTAACTGAAGTACTGAAATAAATGGCAAAGGGCATATTCTATGTCAGACATACTGGAGTGTAAAGTATATAGCACATGCTGTAGACAAAGAGAAGTATCTGGTTGACTGCAAATGGGAGATCTTTTCTCAGTTAATTTGCAGTCAACCTATTAACATTCAGTGAGAGTGGTAAAGTCACCTGTTATACATGCTCAGCCTAAAAAAAAAAAACACTAAGAACAGTGTTTACCAAGAGTATTATTTGATTTGTGCATGCAACAATGGCAATCCCTCTCCTATTCCACACCCCATACAACCTTCATAATGTGGGCCCACAGTGGTAGAAGTTGTAAAGTTTAATTCTTCAAAGGTTTGAGAAATAGGAGCAAGATCTTCACCACAAACAAAAACTATGACGTGTTTAGTTTACCATAAGTAGTAAAGGAAAAAAAAATAAAAAATAGATCACCCATGAGAAGAAGGTAGAGTGAGATAGTAGAAAAAGCAAACAAAAAATGATTAGCCTTATGGTTAGAGTGTGAGATTACATATTCTAAAAAATGGATGAGATCTTCTGACATGTGAATGATGAAAACAACCTCATAACACTGGAGTCTGAACTGCAATTTTCCCGTAATTTTCAAGTTACACTGTTTCAAAGACAAAATAAACATTAGAATGATTTTCTGAATCACACTGTGGCTCCTATGATACATTCTTAAACTAGTTCTAATTCTGCAGTGCACAATACACTGTAATCCTATTGATATTTTGAAAATAATAATTGTTTTCCAGTTGCTGTAATTGTTCTGATGTGATCAGATACTGGCTTATATCCGTATTGAACATACTCATGTTATCAATAGTATAAACTCTGAAGTCTCCCTTCTCTCCTTTGTACTCCCATCCATACCTACATCCAACCATCCTTACCTTTAATCCTGTCTTTTCGTCATCACTACCATTATTAGTGGAGGAGGGTGTCTCGTCCCCCAATCGGGACACAAGGACAAAGTCCTCGCTGTTGAGAGTGGACACTGAGTCCGAAGATATGCTAATCTTCCCCACCGAGCCCTTGTCATCCATGGCTGCCGCTGTTAAACTCAGCCACCCTGCTCATGAATGGGAGACGGGAGGCGGAAGTGGTGGGAGATGATGAGCAAAATCACCTAGAAAAAGAAAAATATTAAGAAAGAAAAAGCAGAAAACAGTCATGATGTGATGAAATTCATGAAAAGCATCAGTAAGGTACTGCAAACGTGGCTGTTCGTAAATGAAGCCTCTAAAAATGGTCAAACCTTTTTATTATTTACTTTTAGAGGTCTTCTTAAACGCGTAAAGGAAACCGTTAAAAAGCTTAACAAAACCCAGGAGTGTTAAGAGAAAACAGGAGGTGCAAAAACAAATCTGAAGTAAAAAAGAGCTGAAAAGGTTTAGTTCAAATTGAAGTGATAGACAAGACAGCAAAAAGACGAAAGGAAAAAAGGACCCATGGGTCATTTGGAGCAATTTTGTCTATCTCAGCAGAATAAAAGGGAGGTTTTTGGAAAATAGCTTGATGCAATGCAAAGCTATGGTGATGCAAGAGCCTTTTTGAAGAAACATGCATATGAAAGTGGAATTAAGGAACCATCTATTTGATTTCAGTATTACCCTCTACAAAGATTCAGGTTTGGACAACACAACTATATTTAAGTAAGAAAATACCTGAACACACAAACAAAATTATGTGATAACTGCATTACATGCCATGCAGCTCATCTCATAATTATTATTCTCGGTCTGCAGCCACAACCACAAGTAACTCTAAAGTGAGATCCTGTGGGAAACATATATCATCATCTTATAGCTCTCTCTGCTTTTCACCCTAATTCCCTCCATCAATCCAACCATCAGTAAAATGGGAACAGATCATCATCATACTTGGTTTAAGACAAATGCCTCAAATGAGCCCTCAAATATGACACTAAATTATTCCAGCAAGGTTTGCAAAACTGCACAAGTTCTCAAAAATCCTACTATATGAGAGAACAGATGGTGACAGGACAGGACTCAAGTAGAAGGCAGAGTGTGGTAAAGGAAGGGTAACAGATTTTTCATTTTTTACCTCCACGAGCAAAATTGAAAATCATCATCAAAATTATCATTTTTAGTCTCTATGTGCAAGTTAGGTATGACAACAGGAGGCAGAATAAAGAGAAAATTTTGCCATGAGGTAACTACTGAGAAAGGGAGGTGCCACTGTGTGCAACACAGGAAGAAAGGCACAACAGAAGGTTCTGGCAGAAGTTCAAGAGGAGACCATAACAAGCCATGTCTTGCTGTTTCTCCCCTCAGCTCCTCCCTTTTATGCTCTCCAATCCCTTTCCCATTTTTCTCGGCCCTTACTTCTATCCTCTCTTTTCCTTTACGCTTGGCCTCTTCCATTTTTCTACAAGTTTCATTTGAGAAAAAAAGGCTACAACAGAAAGATCAAAGCAGTGAATAACATTCATTACTTATAATAACACTGTTAGAAGAAGAAGTACTTTATTAATCCCCAAGGGGAAATTCAATTGTTACAGCAGTTATTAAATTTGAGATTATTTGAATTATATTGATTAATAGTAATTCATAAAGTAAAGTTAATAAAGTAATTAACTAATTATTGTTGTGTGTTTGTGTGCGTACATGCATGTGTATGTATGTGTGTGTGTGTGTGTGTGTGTGTGTGTGTGTGTGTGTGTGTGTGTGTGTGTGTGTGTGTGTGTGTGCGTTATTGTTTATATAGTGGAATTATAGAGTCTTATGGCAGTGGACACAAAAGACTTCCTGAATATATATACACTGACCTAGAATGAACCCCAATTTGAGTAGCTGTCTCTTTGTGACAAGAAGGTTATAGTACAACATCTTGCTTCAATATGAATCTTATTATTAGGTTACCAAACACAAACTAAGTAACAGAAACTGACAGCTTAGGCTTGTTCTCTTTAGCTTTTCAAAGCAAACCAGGGAGCAAGCAGCTGTTATTCATCCAAAAACCCCAGGTGTTGTTTTTCACTTGTACTGCAAAACTAAGGGTAACCAAGTGTAATGATTTATCATGGCCCTCGCTGTGAAAAAAACTGTAGCATCAGATGGAGCAGAAACCCCTGTTTGGTAAGTAGAATACTGAAAATACTTCCTTACGTTATCAGAAAATCACAGTACTCAGGTGTATACATTATAATGATTTTGCATCTTATATTCATTAGGTAAGTGCTTTCCTGAAAATTCAAAATAAGTAGATGTATGTAATGTTAATTCAGCTCTTATGTTCATGCTAAATTCTCTTATCTACTACAATAAAATCCTCTGGTTGGTCTGCTTTGCTTATACACCACTAGCAAACCTAACAGGTCTGACTGGAAAAGGAGATTATTGGCCTGTTTTGGTCAGCACAAATGTCAGCTACCACACTAGCATAATCATCTAAAAGTAAACAGGCAAATGCTTAGTTTGTTTAAATTTTAACAGGTGTGTTGTGCAGCTGTGTAAAATGTACATGGAAAATTTTACAAACATACAGGCAGCCAAATATGCTTATCTAACGGCTATGTTGAAGCACATTGAACAGATTGTTAGATAAAGGACCTCAGCTAGAGACGAACAATGAGTGACATGCAAAGAATGCAGCATGGCCTTTAATACTACATAACATTTAATAGGACCACTTAAACAACACAGTTGCCTTAGAGTATAGGCCAACTTCTATTTTGTTGCACCTAATCTACCTGTCCAAACAAACAAACAACAAAAAAAAAACTTCCTAACCAATGACAACTCATCTTAAAGCTCTATGCAACTACAGTTCACCAACACAGGCGTTGCCTGATAAGATCACTTCCCAAGGCTATGTAGGCGTGTACAGATTGCTCTTGATTGACAGCATCCTCGCTCTCCTGTTTCGCTGCACTTAGTTCAGGTCAATTTACACTGTTCAGGTTATTGCTCCATGTAGTTTGGTAACATCGTGTATTACTTAGCGATGCTCCACCAAGCCTCAGCCATGAGAATCAGAAACACCTGTGTGGGTGTGCAACACATTTAACTCACAGCCAACTCTGTGTGGGTTTCTATCTAGGGTCAGCCCAGATCTTTACTTTAGCTACTGGCACATTTTTCTTCACACACTTAAGAAACAAACTGAAATGAACAAAAGTTCATAAGATAATTTGCCCATAAGAAAAAAATCATCCAACTCATTAATCCAAAATCACTTCTCCTCCATTTTTCCAAGCTTCTGATCTTGGAGAGACTTTGTAGATGTTTACTTTTAGCTCAAAGGCAACCACTATCCATTTTTAGTACACCTGTCCTCTGAATGATTGGTCTAGTTTCTCAGAATGGTTGTGAATTTAGAATTTCACATCTTTTATTTGTTAATTTTTCAAAGTCTTTTTCTTGTAATTTCAAATAGTACATGATAAGATGCAGTAACACCTTGGAGCAGTGTCCAATATAGCTTAAATCATTTCACGCTTAAACAATAAGTTTGAAAATTCTTAGTTGTTGTTGCTGCTGTGTACTTTGTAGTACTAATATGAGCAATCTGTCCTATAAGAAAAGAGAAACACCTATAAATATCAGTGAAGTCTTGTGTTTCGTTAGAAATTAAATAGAGGCCAATTCATTTTTTGGGCCACCATGAACTTACACAATATCACTGTTTTGTAACCCTAAAGTCAATTGACAGTTCATTTCACTTGACAGTTCATTTCACAGCTCATTCATATTTCAAGTAGCAAACACTGAACACCCCATCGACCTCTGCAGCCAAGCCTAGACACACAGATGTATATACAAACAGAAAATACTGTTTCATGCTACACACACACACACACAACCAGCTGTATTATGAAAACAAACAAGTAGTCATGCAGGCAGTAACATGTGAATGCACACAAACATAATACTCTGTCTTTGACCAGTCGCTGGCTCCAACAGGCCTATAATGGCTGCTTTGTCACCCTACTTTCCTGCCTAGCCTTAGCAACAGTTCTCTGCCTGCTCCTGACAAGCTACACTGTTCATTATCATCCTTTTTGGTGCCTTGGTCCATTTCCAAGATGTACAATCCATTACCTGAATACTGATTGTTACAAAATAAATTACCAACAGCATTTCCCATTTAAAAGCTTAAATGGTTCATAAATGTCTTAATTTACAAAGATTTTTAATCTCCTGACAGCATTTTGTTGAACTTTGGTAAAGTTGCTGCACATCACATAGATTGTTCTCCACCACTCCAGACCTCAGCAGTAGAACGTTTCTTCCTTCCCTCAGATAATTATTTTCCCAGGCACATCCTTTCTCTTGCTTTCTAAAGCTTTCGTACCCATTACAGCCATTGTTTCCTTGCTTAAAATGTATTGTTTTAATTCTTGCTTTGTAAATGTACTTTTTCACCTTTTCTTTGGACTAGATAAAATATCAGAACATAATGAAAAATCACAACCACACTCAAACTGCTTGCCTGATCAAAAGATGTTCAAGTTACTCTCTTATATGGCAAACTAAAAGCAGCAAATTTTCACATCTGAGAAAAACAGGATGTGGAGAAAATTTGTGATTTAAGGATATTGAAACATTTAATCTATCAGTAAAATAGTTCCATCTACTGTTTCAGCTCAATTTTACAGGTTCATATGCACCTGATGTGTCTAGTGGCTTTAGCTTCAAAATAAGTTCAGTGACTGTTGCCATGTGTTACAACAATAATAATAAAGCACAAATTTATTGACAAGATGGTGTCGTGTTTCGTACCAAATGGCCAACAAGACTGACCTTTATGAGCTCTTGGACAGAGTTAAAAACAGAAGCATATTATTAGACAAGCATAACTTGTGTCACTCTATGTGTAAAAATATGCATGCTGGAAATCGAGGCCTGTCTTTTTTTTTTTTCCCATACCACTCCCCAGCTGAACAGGCTGTTCTGGGCTGCCAGCTGGGCCCTGTGTGCACCTCGCAAGGGAGGGGAAGACACAGCCAGACACATCCAGAGAGCATTTAGGCTTGGAACAGAGTCCCTTTCGATTCGCCTCACAGCAGTGGTTTCAGTCAGGCAGAGATAGCAGGGAGAAAGCAAAAGACAGAGAAGAAAGGGAGCAAGAATGACAGAAACGGCTGAACAACCACACAGTGACTTATAATGTACAGTACAAACAGAGAAAGAAATGAAGTTAAAGGGCTGCTCTGAATAAGCAAGTTCTGAATAGTACAAATCAATATAAGACACACACCATGACACACACATTCAATGCTAAATTTACATATTATGCTATACTGAAAATCTAATAATCATTTTAGTTCAGATCAACTGAAAAGCACAAGGCCCCTTCTTGACTAACCAGAAGTGAAACCTGTGCATGACTCGCACCAAACAACAAAACAATCACATGCTAGGTAAAAAAGCCCGATCACACAGTGCAGTCCTGCCTTGGACTTCTGAAACAGAGCACTGGCTATAACAAACCCCTGCACTGTGAGACATTCGCCTGTACACTGAAGTATGGTGTGTAAGGGACACTTGAAACCTGTGCACTAAAACAATAAACAGCAGAGTTGGTAAGGGTGTTATGCCTTTACAAATTTAGAACGGAAACCAAAGTTAGGTAGAACAAGGTTAGACGAAAATAGAAATTTTCTTATATAGATATTTGATGTACTTTGTGCAGGATAAAGTGAGAGAAAATATTTCTCTAACTACCAGATGGAATATTTACAATTATTCTAGAAGCACCTAAACTGTGGACTGAAATATCACTAGTCCACCAAATCAAAATCCAAAAATATTTAAAAATAAAACGGGTAATCAGGCCATTCCTACAAATTAAAAAATTCACAGGGCAAATTAATTATTACACAATCAGTGATTATAACTTTGGTTAAAGTAGTAGGCCACCTAAGGAAGGAATTTGAACAATACAGCCAAATCGACTAGGCATATCAGAGTAAACTAGGGTTAAAAGTAATCACTGACTGTTCTGATCAGCAACAGTGTTTGAGTACAATCCAAAGCTGTACACATTGAAACAGCAAAAAAACAAGCTTTAATTTTAAATGCAATACTTTTGCAGCCATTGAAAGCAGGTAGGTCACATTACTGATGCTTTACTGAATCAGAGCTAAAACACCTTCTTGCAGCGCCCCAGAAGCTTTTGGCACTGTGGAAAGACTCTCAAAAATGTCCACAAACTATTCTAAAATATCAAGTACATTTACTGTAAGTTTGTTAAACTGAATGGTAACCCTCTCGCAAACAGCCAATTCTGCAGTACAGTTCATTTTTATACAGTTAAACAGAAGAGAGCAACTACTCATCCAGATATTACACGCCACCAAAAACCCAGTATTTCCTCCACACTCAGAGCTGATCATTTGATTTGTTGAGTCAATAATTTGCAGATATTACCAAGTGCTACAACAAATTTTCAAAATTCCTGTGTACTATTAAACTCTTCCTACTCTAGTAATCAAATTACTTTCCATGGTTTCAACTCCACAGTGTCTTTCATGTTATCCAGAGCAACTAAGGACTCAGTTCAAATCCAGTTATAGCATTATAGATAACAATGAGAATACAACTGGTCAATGAGAGAAAATATGTGACACAGCAACTGCAACCTGTATCATACACATAATATTTACAGTACACATTCATAAGTTCATTAGTTCCACATATTGGGCAGAGCATACAGATTCAGAAATTAGCTGAACTTTTGCTACATCCTTTAGCCTCATCCATTTATTAGCAGTGTTGTTTAACACTGTTACTGTTTTGGTAAGTTGAATGTGTGGTCAAATGAGCATCTATTAAGACTTAAAGACTGACCTTTCATCACAATCACAGTACTAGAGGCTATTTTAAAATTACACATACAAAGGCATGTCTGAAAGATGTACTCAGTCGTGCTGTGGGATTTGTACTGAGACCAGTGTGAAAGAATGTATATTATGTAATAATGAAAAAAAAAATTACATACATACTGGCTTCCATCCATCCATCATCTATACCTTCTTATTCCTTAACCAGGGTCACGGGGATCTGCTGCAGCCTATGCATACTGGCTTAAAAAACATAATTTTGAAATAGCGCTGACCTTCCCCTTCTCCAGTATACATACTGATTAGTGTTATGCAAATGTTTGCATAGAGACAAATCTGCGGTTTGTGTTTGTCATGCATTCATGTGTCACCTGCATGACCTGCAATCAGGATCTACTGTAATACCCGTTTCAAGAAATAGAACAGGAACAAAAACTGAGTCCAGTGGCAACTGGTACATTAGGCTCAAAGCTGCCACATACACTGCCCACTGATGAAAACTATTCACACTCAAAAAGAGATAATAAGCTACTGGTATTGAAAATCCAACTCTTGGCAGTAACAATGATGTTGGGTATTAACATCATAGTGTGCTACGTCAACCAACTGGCACTACCAACAGAAAGTAAAAGAAATATGAAATATAACTCTTGCTCAACATACCAGTGTGTTGAGTGTCGAGGCACTACTCGATAACTGATAGAACATTAAACCTAAAATACAGAACTGAGTCCATTTTATCTTTTTCTTGAGATGTTGAAATCAGGGTCATAGACATTCCTTTATCAACTATAAATCTTGAAATATTTACCGGCCCAGATCATGTGGGCACAAAGCTCTTCTAGAAGAAGCTAAAGCATTAACAAAATTTTTAGTTATAAAAGTAAATGTGCTCAAGCTCAGTCAGACAATAGTACAACAGACAACTCACAAATCTTTAATGTCAGGACACTTTTATGACAAGTAAAATCTATAAATCTATAACCTCTAAACTATACACAGCACCACAGTGACTTTTCAAAACAATCCCTGCAGGTCACTCCATTGTTACGTGACGATAACAGAACTTCAACTAACAAATGTATAATGTAAACATTTGTGGGGAAGTAGGCTTTACCTGCTACTGATTTAAACAAAGATTTACTGTTAAACCTAGATATACGGTACAATAAACAGTTTTCATCGTTTGTCACCGAAAAAATTCATAAAATGAGTTAAAGGAGTCTAGACCTATAATATCTATAATTATACTAACTTATCACTGTTCTTAGGGTGCAATGCTTCATATATTGTAATTGTATGTACTTATATAAGGACAGACAAAAGTTTGAAAACACCTTATCATCCTGTGCTTTTCGTTTGTTTCTGTTTCATAGACTGGAGATGTGTTTTGGGCCATTCCCACACACAATGGCTCATGCTTCACTGTGGAAACCCCATAAAGATACATTCAATCAATATTTCTGTTTATCAGAAAGATACAATTGAACCAAAAATCTCACACTGTCCCAAATGCCATTCCTTCTGGCCTATGCAAGTCTCTTCTTGTTGGGATTCATCAGTAGTGGTTTCTTTGGGTTAACCATGAAGGCCTGACTCACACAGCCTCCTCTCAGCAATTGATACTGAGACTGCTACATGAACTCTGGGAAGCTCTGATCCAGGCTCTAATCTGACATGGCCTTAATTGCCAATTCCTGAGCCTGGTGATAACTCTAATAAACTTATCCTTCACTGCAGAGGCAACTCTTCCCTTTGTGGGCTAGTCCTCAAAAGAGCCAGTTTCATCCTAGAGTTTGATGGTTTCTGAAACAGAAATTTTCAAAGTTCTTGAAACTTTTCAGACTGACCAACCTTCATGTCTAAAAATCTCACACTGTCAACTATCACTACCTCAGTACAACACAAGTGATGATCTCACACACAATTAGACAAGAAATTCCACCAGTAAAGCTTTGGCAAGACACACCTGTTAACTAAAAAACCATTACAGGGGAATCCTCCTGCATCTGCCAACAGTGCGTAAAGCTGACCAAGGCAAACAGTGACTCTTTGAGGAATCTAAAAAAAATAAACCACATTATGCATGAACACTTATTTGCATATTATGCATTTCAATATATGTTGCATCATAGCTCAGGATTAATCTGTAATATAATGAAATACAAAAAAAAAACACAATGACAAGGTGTGCCTAAACCTTTGCCTGCTATTGTATGTCAAAATAAAGCTGAATTTATGACGAAAGGTCCAATGGCACCACATAGAAAACACAATGGTTCATGTAACTGTCTGTCAGTATATTGTGAAGTAATGTTAGTGTATAAGCAAATATCACACGAAAAATCAGCTGTTACTTTGTCATGTGTTTTAACAATTAACAGAAAAAAGGCGAGCAATCTAGAGAAACTATGTGCTAATATATAATAATAATAAATTTTACAGTAGTCGGTTATTCCCCCTTTAACAGAACCTGTTAAAGCCAATGGTAACACACTGGTGCACCACTTAATATGGGCAAACCTGCTAAGATTGCATGTTGATATTAATGTACCGTTTAAAATATTACAAGGGCTCAATACATTTAAAACCCATGTGGCCTCTGATAGACATGTTAACCAAAGCTAAATCATTTTAGTGGGCAACGCTGGGTGAGAGCAGCGCAGCTAGCTTAACTTATTGCCCCAGTTAGCCCCTACCAACCAGCCTGGCGTTAGCTAAGACACCAATTATCAGGCATCGACTCAGAGTCCGGTAAAAACGGGTAACGACACCGTGACCATTTAGTGAAACCATTCCGTCACCGTAAAGCTATTAACACAAACTGGTATGAAAAAGTGTCCACAGTAATTTGATGGGTAAACCTGCTGCCTGGCCCTCGCTGAAGAGAGCCTGGTACAGGCCATTACTTTGTAACGCTGGCTAGCTAACGTCTGCTAGCCATGCTATCCTAGCAGTTACAACCAACGCAATGGTTTACTGCTTCACAACTGAGTGGAGAGTTGCATTAAACTTCAAAGGGGAAGGCGAGTGCAAAACATCTTACCTTTAATCCCACTGTTATGTTTATTCAGTCGGCGGTTGGCACAACATTGCGCTCCCCCAATTACATTAACAGCCAACAACATCCAGCCGAGCTGTAAACACAAGCCCAACCAACACGCTGAAGTCCACACTGCGCATGCGCCTGTCAGTCCCTCTCACTGCTGCTGAGGATGGGATGCTGTGGTGTTATCTAATAAAATAATGCTCAACACTATGTACTAGTGAGCTGTCTTTGTCTCTGGACGCCAAGTCAAAGTCAGGCCTCAAGCATGATGATAAATAACATAATGATATAAGTGATATAAGTATCAAGCCTGTTGTCTTGCCAAAGAAAGTCCTGGCTGCAAGTGAAGTCACCATCCATAACTGTGTGTGTCAAGTTTTTCAACTATCTGCACACTTACTTGTGTGTATAGAGTTTATATGTAGAGGTATTTTTAAATCTTTAGATCTAATGATTAAGTATTCAAGGTGCTGTGCTATGCTATACACACACACATATATGTATATATATATATATATATATATATACACATATGTGTGTGTGTGTGTATGTATATATATATATATATATATATACACACACATACATATATATATATATATATATATATATATATATATATATATACATCTTAGCCCAGCACGTATATATAAATGGTGAGCATCTATACTGTAAGTCCATCTATTTATATATATAATTTTATGTTATAAAGACAGGATGTTATGTTTCTGGCACACAGGTTCTCTCAGCTACATCAGCATGGTCAGTTCTGAGAAACACACCCTCTGCTCTCTCATTGTGTTGTGGTCATGCTGTTCCTTCCTCTCCTGCCTGGCCGGGCTTTTTGTTTCATCAGAAATAAGACCTTCCTTTTCACACCTCCTAAAAGAGGTCTCTCACGTTCACTGTGTTTCATGAGGAGATCGAAAGACAAGTAAAGGTGTTCATGAAAAGGTGTATGAGTTCTGCAGCAGCCAGTTTTGTTTAACTGCTGAGATGGTCTTTTTTAGTATTACAGTATTACTTTAGTATTAGTATTACTAATTAACTACAGTATTTCTGTAGTTAATTAGTTTGTCAAGAGTCAAGTCGTTGCAGTACCCTTTCAAATGCAATAGAAGAAACTCACTGATCTGGTGATTATGAATGAATAATGAAAATTATGTTTCATCCTAAAGAAAAGCAGGCCTGCAGTATTTATCACCATTAGCTCAAGATATAAACATGATAAGATGGTTTTTAGTCCTGTCAACAACTGACATATTATTGACAAGGGATCACAGACATTCATTATTTGTTATTGGTTTATTATAGCATGCAATTTCATGTGCTGAAATCCTCCTTTTCAAAATTCCACCTCTCGGTGCAACACAGAAGCAGTATGCTGCTTGGCCAAGCTGTCTAGTCAGTGCAACACAGGTGAACAAGCCAATAAATGCACAGAAGAGTCAAACAATATTCATATAGTTTCATCAGTCATTAATAACACATATATCATCATCACCATAGGTTAGACTTACTCCATTCCTATATTACCATACAATTAGTAAAAGGGAAACCTTTCACAATGTGATATTTCCAAGGAAATAAATGGAATACATAACAGTATTATTCATTATGGGGACATTTTTGATATGCTGTCTCTTAAGGACTTAATATTCCTCTTTCTGAAACATTACACAACTGCCCCAATGATTTAAACATTTAAATATATCTGATTTTCACAGGTTGTATAAATGAGCATCTATACTGTAAGTCCATCTAATGATGGTGCCAGGCTGTATAAAATGACGGATGTGTACCATCTGTTAATAGTTCATTTACATTTCAATCGAACAATAGATTCGCAAATAAAATGTCTAATACAGACATGAATAGTCAGAAAAGTCACAATCAACAAACAGGCTTTGTTTCCATATAATATAGAATAATGAGACATTTTCTTGTCTAATAAAAAATTCAACAGTTTTAGCAAACTCTCAAATTCAAAACAAAAAAGCAGACTCAGAATATATCGAGAAGGTAAAATACCACAACAACAACCAAAAGTGGTCATTACAATAATAGTAACAACAATATACTCTCTATTAAACAATAATTAAACTTCATGAGCAAACGAGTAAAATGCTGCAAGCAATCTTCAGCACTTGACGTGGCCACACAGTGGGCATGTGCAGAACTGTTACAGCGCTGGGTGTGTTGTATCACAACTACAAAATCATCAATACTCCTCCGCGGTCACAAGAGGGACTATATTGCATGCATGACACAGGATGCAGGAAGGACGGAGGTGGTGGGTTCAAGGAAAAGGGGGTGGGAATGACACTCCTCGACAGAGTGCAGTTGCTGGCAGTGATGGGATGGGAATTAGTGCAGTGCATTCAGCCACTACAGCAGTGCTCTATAGACACTGAAGGAAACAGGGAGTATCACTTTGACATAGGTTCAATACTCACAATACTGTTTTTTATATACAGTAGTGCCCAGCCCTTTCCCATGAGAGCAAGAATACCAAATATTGATACTACAAGGCAAAGGAAAACACTGGTAAAGTAAACACTGGCAAACAATAGAATCAGAATTGACACTTCAACCCATTTAAGCTACAGGTGAAAGGGTCACTTTTTTGCAAGTGAAATTCAGGTAAATACTTCCATAAAATATTTAAAACAATGAATATCAAAAAAAAAAAAAAAAAAAAGCAAAGTAGTTGAGCAACTTAGGTTGTCCCTGAGCAATTCAGACAGACAAGGATCTAGCCTCCTCTAATGGAACGAAGCAGAACTACAAGAAAAGTATCTTAATCCTCAGCTGAATTGAGCCTTTCCTTTCTCAGATTCTTTACAGTTGAGAAATATGAAAAGCCATAGGAAAATAGCAGGGATTGATTGTACTCTCCTGTATATAACATGGCACTTAATGTTACATGACTTCAAGGTGAAGTTGTAAACAGATGCTGAGCGACAGTAGAAAGTAGCTGAATCCCTGCACCCGCTCTTGCCTTTGAGTCAGCCTTTTAGAGGAACCCTATTAAACATTTTACAAGAGTGTCATCTAATCAAGTGACATTAAATTCTTTACTCCAATTTTACACTTTCTCCATTTACTTCTCTCAGCTAGTTGGGTGAAAGGTCACCAGCACCGCATTTCATTGTTAATTCATATGAATAAAGGTTTAAATAGTGACTCAAACATCTTTCATATGCACAGTCATTCTGCCATTCTGCCATCCTCTAAAATCGGATTTAAGATATAACTGGAGGGAAAAGATGCTGCTGCTTGCTTCTCAGGAAGTGTTTGTGAGCTGAGGTGAGAGGAATTTCAAAGATTAGTCAACCTTCTTCTCATTCTACACAAATCTCATAAGATTTAGAAAATGTGTAAACACCCGAGGAGTGCTCATGACCTTAAATCCTGTAACTATAATATGGGTTAATTTCATGCTGTTTATTAAAGACTAAAGACAGGCTTAGTCTTCATAAAGACTAAGCCATGCATGCCAGATGCCTCATATCTATCGAACAATTCACCTAAAAGTGGGTGAGGCAAAGCTGTATGGAAATCACCCATACTGCATACATTTTACACCGAACGAGGCTTTGGTGGATTACAGTGAACTGACAACATCTGATGGCCAGCAAACACAGAGAAACATTAGACAAGACAGGTTTGCAGGTCAGACCAGTATTGTCTCTTCTGTGAATGAAAATATAATGAACAAACAAGAGCAACAAAGATCCTGATACAAAATACTAAGACGAACAACTTCACAGAAGTTAGCAATGCAAAAAAAGTAAACCAACCTAAGCATTTAAAAAAGTTAAACAGAGATGTAGCATGGAGAAACACAAGAAGTGGTGTCCCCCACTTTTCTAGGCTTCAACTTGAAACGTCATGCATGACCTCTAAATACTGTTTACATAGTACGTAAATGTGATTGGACTGGAAAGCACAGAAAAAGCCACAGGCTTACAAAAATGTGTTTCCAGCGTTCAGTTTCTGAGATCACCTTTGAGAGAAGACAGGAGACTGTCAGTGAGCATGGACAAGAGTCACCGTAGAGCCTAATACATAGTTTTATACAACACCAAGGAGTGAAAGGCCACTGTATTAAATGTTTGTGTGTGCTATGTGTACTGTGTGCATGAGTGTGTGTGTGTGTGTGTGAGAGAGAGAGAGCTTACAGTCAGCAGGTCAAATGCCAGTTAATACAGGCACACAGAGACAAAACAATAGTTTTTAAGACTGAATTTGAGTTAATGTAATCTGTATAGACATCTGCCAAATTAGCTCTGAATACAGTTTCTGCTTTGTATTCTTTAGTTACGCAAAATGAGGGAACTTAGAAAAAATGTTATAGGATATTATAGATAAAATCAATTTAACTAAAAGAACACCCTCCAGCCCCTCAGCCTACAGTAATCAATGATCGTTTACAAATTTAGTTTATGACTGTGTCATTGTGTTCTCAAATCCCATGACAGTCAAGGGATGTCAAAGGTCAACATTTAAAAGATCTTATGACTCACAAAAGACAGAGGCTTTTTTCACACATCGGTATGGGAAAGACCTCCATTTTCTGCCTCTTTTTACTTCATTAGAGGGTTGGACTGCCCTCTCTGTTAGTCGAAAACTGCTTATTAAATACAGCAGCACATCAAAGGTTGTAAACTAAACCAATGGCATAGAGGCTGGATGAAGTCACTGACATGTAAGGCTGCTTAGAGAAATAGAAAGATAGAAAGACATGAGAAATATTTGTCAGATGTTGGTAAAGTGGCTGACTTTTAAAAGGGGGTGAATAATGCCACTGTTTTGTATGAATTGGATAGCTGTGTGGGGTTTATCTATAAACCAGCACCAGCCTTAGATGTAACTTTTTTTTTTCCAAGGCACAAGCTGTGCAGAAGCAGCAAACTATAATAACAAATGGGTTATTTACTTATATTTACTCAAAAAAATATTAGTTTCAATTCACTTATATTATCACCTACTGTATGAAACCCTTGCTGTCTGAGACACCATGTGTCTTTGTCAGCCGTGAGCAAGCTGGATGGCATGCAAACATGTAAATAAAATGTCATGTATGGAGAGCAACCATGTGAGATCACCAGCCTTTCACCGAAATGAGACCAGGGTATAAACCACAAACACAGATAGGTTCAGGATCTCCTGTAAGGGCGGACTGGTCATGTTTGATAACTAGATGATAAGTAGATATAAACACTGATATCACTAAACCCTGTGGAGCTACACATTAGTCACCGTTGCCACTTAGGAGGAAGGACAACTTATTTTCTCTTGTGGTGCAGCCCAGTCCGTTGATCCATATCTGTGAAGTTTTATTTAGGCATATGATTGGCATGAGAGCTGAAATTAAATGGTATTTCCTGTAACCAGGATCTGGTAGTGGGTTAGCGACTCAGCTCTAGATTGATATGGGTCATTTCTGACTTTGTGTCTCCTTAGCTTCCATTGAGCAACATCTCTGTCCCGGGTGTTTCAGGACAAGCTCGGGTTGTCGAGTCTCCCAGTTGTGGAGGTCCAGTGCGCAGCACCAGCTTGCCAACACCCAGCCCACCTGAGACCAACCCCACAGGAGACAGTGATTTCCTGGAAATCAGAAAGAAAGGACAGAAAGAGAGTAAAGACAGTAAGAAGAAAGTAGGTGCCTCTTTATTTATACTGCCAGCCCACCACGTTAATGTCAAGTCGAAGACGACGCAGACTGAGGATTAGGATATACTGGTTACCATGGTAATTCACCTGAAGGCCATCTTTTTCAGCAGGTGAGCATCCATCTTCTCTGTCGAAGAGCCCTCTGTCTGGGGGTGTTCCTCCACAGGGGATGGGAGGAGGGGAGAGGAGCAGGGCGGTGGGAGGAGGTGGGAAGCATCCTGAGACGGTGGGGTAGCCAGATCTAAAGACTCCTATGAGGGAGAGATAATAAAATAAAAACAAAGAAGACACCAAGGTTGGGTTGTACTTAAACATGTTACAATTCATAATGCATATAATACCTGAAGCTTTAACCCAAAACATTATGAGCTCTCAGCTGAATAATTACAACTCCAAGTCAACACCATCAAGCATCATCACTGTGGCTCTGTGTTTATACACTAGACATTATATGGTCCATCACTTTGGTCTGATATTCTACAAAATCCAAATACCAACCTGAGACTTGCTCTCCTGGTGGTCTGAATCCTCCATGTCCAAAGCGCACAGTTCCAGCTCAATGTCTCGGCCCGGATCCGGTTCACTGTCGGCCCGGTTCTGATCCTGGCTGTAGACATTCTGATGTGCTGGCAGATCAGAAACTATTTTCTCTCCACTGCTAATTGAAGTTCGACGGCCACGAGGTTCCGACACACAAAGCTGCTCACTAAAAATCCATACAGATATAAAACAACCACAGCATCTGTTAAAACGTGTGTAGTGAGCGAAAGAGCACATTGTCCTTCTCATTTCTTTGTTTCAATATGTCTGTAAAAAATCTGTGATTAAAATAGCACGTCAACACCCTGGAAAATGTGTTAAAGTGCATGAGATATATGAGTGCAGAGGGGTTTCCTGGCTGCCCAGTGAGCTTTTACCAACCACCTAGCAGCTCTATTTATAGTCAGAGAGGAAATTACTGCGGCACATTGAGATAGGAGAGAGGGTTGAGAGTTGAGGAGTGAGAGCAAATGTGTTAAGCGTGATCAGGAATTAACTTCACTGTGTGGACAAGAGGTTAAGTGGAGCGTAATGTGAGCAACACTGTCAAAAGGTTTTCTGTTCAGTATTCAGTTCTTTCCATGCAGACTGTGTATGTTTTCCCATAGTTTAACAACATGTTCAGACCTGCTATCAGCTGCTATAACTAAATGAAACGACAACGTGCTGTACCTCTCTAGGAAGCTGGAGTGGCTAGAAGAGTCAGATCCTCTAGAACTCCATCTGTAGTCACTGTGATCCAACTGAGGGTTGTAGTCTGTGAGAGAGAATCCAAAGAAAATGACAAAACTACAAAACCATTATAATAAAAGATTATTATTCCCGCATATATTTACTATATATAATGCATATATTATATACCAAGTGCATTTCAAAAAAGGAGAGTAAATACCAACACGTGTATGATGGTAGGATGTTGAAATACAATCCTTATTGATCCCTCCTTACCTTTAAAGTTGATGGGTGTGGTGCTGGCACTGCTCTGGCAGGCGGTGGCTTGAACAGGGTCTGTGGTGTGGTATCCCGTGCGTGAAGCTCTGGATATGGCACCCCACTTGGAGATTATGGGCCCCTCACTAAAAGGTATGATCGGGTCCTCGTCTTTCAAGCGACGGCAGTGATCCAACGAATGCAGCCATCGCTTTCCGACACCAGCACTACTAACGCCTCCACCGCCGTTACTATCCAACTCCTGCATGAGAAAAACATGGACGCTGTCAGAAAATCAGGCCGCCAGAGAAAGTAATATTCAAGAGGATTAATGATTTGTCTTTAGACGTGTGTCTGTGCGTGCTTGTAGGTGTGGGAAAAGTCTCACCGAGTGCTCTGAGCAGGAGTGAGCTGAAGTGTGTGTGAGTGTTTCAGGCTCAAAGGGGCTGAGGCAGGGGCCGATGGTTCCACAGGACCACGGAGAGTAGTGCGCTAAACTTTCCTCACTGCTGAATCTGCACCCCACACACTGACCTCCACTGCTCTCCACATGCTGAAAGAGAGAAAGCAGTTCAAAATGTTGGGGTAATATATCACTTTCCTTCTTCTGGGTAAGAGAGACAGCTTCACATGGCTAAATCTAGATTTATCTGCTCAAGGGTCAGAGAGATTACAAGGATTTGTGGATTTTTCTTGGCTTTGAGGGCACCTAAAGACAACAGCTATAACTTTTGCCACCAGCAGCCAAGACAGAAGGAGAGTGTTTTTGGAAAGTAACAGTTTTGCTGCTTGCTGTACTGCACAAAATACAGGGCACTGTAAGATCATGAAGCGATGACACACCAAATTAATATAAGCTAATATATTAGATGTTTTAGAGCGTTGGTGGCTCACTAATCTGAATTTATGCTCTGAAAGCTGGTGCTGACGTATTACCACTTTGCTGCCATCCCTTCAGCAAGCGTCACTGAATCAAAATAGCCAGTCCTTTTGCCAAAGGTCTTGTTCACTTCTGCTTGTTATGGAAAGGTTTCAAAATTTAATTGAGACTGGTTTCTTTAATAAGAGCTCCATTTTTAAAGTGGATGTCTTCAAAAAAACATATCTGACATCCCGTTAAACAAAGCTTTACCCAGCCGAATGCCTGAGTCACTGCTTGTTAAAGCCTCTCCCCTCGCTTTCTCTTATCCCCTCTCATTCACACACCCACACCCACACATGCACACACTCCACAATTGTGCATTGCTATGATATCTTCCTCCACAGTTGCTAAGCAACTATCTCCCACTTAAATTGCATTGGATACAGCCAAAACGCAAGATTTTGGACTAGGAATGAAATCCAACATGTTTAAAAATGGAAAAAAATACATGCACTGTTCTCAGTTTCAGATGGTTAGAGTGACTTTAATTTTAAAAAATGGTTATAGTAGCATTTAATATTAAAATGTCATACTTAACAATGCTTTGTGTATTTACATATGTAGTCACGCTTATTTGCTTTCTACCTCAGTTCCGAAATCGATGGTGAAGATGGGGGAGGACTGGGAGGGCCTGTTGGTGTTGTGATGGTGGTGATGATGAGCCCACTGTTCCTGCTTCCTTCTGTAAAGATCCTCATAGCCCAGAGCAACACGACCGTAATCCTGATGAGGGATTGTTGGAGAAGAGATGCAAAGTATGGAGAGGAAAAAGAACAGACAATTTTATTACATAATCAAAACATGATAATCAGAATATATTTATTACATGTTAATTAACGTTAATGTTGCAGTGATGCCATTAGGTACGCAACAAATCAGGCTACAACTTACAATTACTAGTTGGAAGCAAATCAGGTTGGTGGCAAAGACATTACTAATACAGAACTTTGAATTTTCATATGGCTCTCAAGGGAAAATCAAGTCTTCACATTCAATTTTGCTTCTGCATTTACTCAGTTTAGTTGTATTGTATTTCATGTCTGGTCTAGGTCATGACTCAAGAGCAGAGAGAGGAATCAAATTAAAGACGTTGGGCTGGAAACAATAAAAACATCTGTAGAATATCCTGTAATGCAGTGCAGTAGCTGGTCATTTTTGTGGTGTCATTTTGGTATTGCTTCCTGTATAATGTGAGAACTTCCTGTTATTTTGTCCTACTACTCTGTTTACTGTATATGCAGATAGTAAACAAGTGCACTGCCTTGCATTGCAATGTCTCTGTTTTCAATGTCTAATTGATCCTGCACAACTGAAAGGTTTTTTATTTTGTTTTTTGTGGTTGACTTACCAAAGTGCTTGACAAATGAATGTTACAAAACTTCAAATATACATTTTAATATGCATAAATTAAAAATACTTTGTAGTTATATTTTGATTTTTAGCCTTTCCTCACTGGGAATGTTGCATTTTCTGCATCCATCTTTCCATCTATAGTGTGCAGGTGATGTACAAATGTTTTTTAAAGTAAAAAAAAAAGTTATTTATTATAGTTATTTTTACAAGTAGTCAAACTGGATAACTATTGTCAAATAGTTTTCCATATCATGGATAACTGTTGTCAAACATGTAAAAACTGTGTCCGTTATTACAAATAATGGGGACACCCACATAGCATTGGAAAACCATGCTGTAGTACTGCAGTAGTCATACTGGTAATGCTATATGATGACGTGAGAAGGAAAGAAGTGAGTGGAGGAGGTAGAGACATATTAAAGTGAGAAGTGGGAGGACTACACAGGAGGATGAGGCTATATACTGCAGCACTGTAGCTGGCAGCGAAGGTAGAGGTGAGATGATATGTGGGTGTAAAAAGAGAAAGCAAAAGGAAATGTTGCTAAAAAGAATGCAGCAATATAAACTATTATTATAATCTGATCGGTAATTAATATCAGATGGCTTCACTGGATATACCTGATGTCACCCGAGAAATGTTTCATGATGTAAAGAAAAGAAACAAAACGGAAGAGAAGTCATCATATATTAATTATTGTATAGTTCAGAGCAGATCATGTCTCTTCTATTATTGTATGTCCGCTTCAATCTGTAATTAAAAAATACTGTTTTTTAAGGCATAGAGCTAATAAAAACAGACGCCACGGTTGCAATGCTGGAGGAAGCTGTAGCCTAGTAACAATGGGCATGTGTTGCTATCTGAAAATAAATTCCTTCAGCCAATAAAAAGTGAGCATACTCCTTGGCCATTGTGTACATTGTGCGCTATTTCACTAACCCTGTGCAGCCCTGCACGATGTTCAGCTCCAGAGCAGTAGTTGCTATCTAGAGAGTTGAATCTCTCCCTGAGTGGAGGCTGGTAGACGGCGGAATGCAGCACCTCTGGAGGCAGTGAGTTACTCCTGGCATCCTCTCTGTGGTACAGCTGTAATAACAATCAACACTGTCATCAGTAAATTTTCAGAATGAGCAAATTATATAGTAACAAGATAATTAAATTAAAGCGAAGGCTCACCTGAGGCCTCCATACTCTCCTGCTGTCATAGAGGGGAGCATAAACCCCATGAGCAGGAGCCAGAGGCCCGTACTGAGGCTGTCCCGGGTGGGTATGGAAGGCAGGCGGACCCAGTCGATCTCTAGGTGGGTGTGGTGGGTATCCCGATGAAGAGGAGGAAGGTGGGTGTGGTGTTTGAGGATCACTGGGGTAGGAAGATGGTGCAGGGCCAATGGAAGGGGGTAGAGAGGACTCTGCGACGTTGGACGATCGGAGGAAGCGAGCCATGCAGGTTTTGTGAGGGTTGTGAAGAGTGGATGGGTAGTAAGAACCTGCTGAAGAAGAGGAGACAAGTAGAATGACAAAAAAGTAGAAAAAAGCACATAGATTTGTACTTTTTCAAAACAACAATAAAGTTTTTTTTTATTTTAACTTCAATTTAAAAAAAACAGACTCACAGGTTGGTTGATAATGAGCTGTGTCATAAGCTGAGTGTGGCTCCTGATAGTACAGCTCTGACGCCTGAGAAGGGTGTGGTGCTCGCAGCATGAATGGACCATGTTTGGGTACAGGAGCACCACCATCACCCCGCCCAACTGTGGTCAAGGGAGATGATGCAGAAGAGTGGCTGACTGGAGTCCTGGGAGGAGAGCTGGGCTTTCTTAAGGAAAAAAAAAAAAAGACAAAATGAACTTGAAGCTACCTAAGGTCACAACTTCCTCACATCACATGAATGTTTATCAAGAACTATTTATTTCCCTGCCAATACTCTAAATATCCACTGTGCGCAGATCCACACATTACTTGACTTGTATGTGTACATTTGTATACTCAAACACAAATAAAAGAAAATCAAATTTTGATTGTATCTTAATGAGAAATGAAATTATAACAAAATAACAGAAATAAAACCATACATGCAAATATACATTCACATATTGTGTAGTTTTTTTCTAATTTACTTATTAGTCATTTATTTAGCCAAATCCTGTGTCCACTAGCATCCAAAGAGGATGGTTGATCTTACTGTTCTGTTGACCCCGGTGTGGTTCTGATGGTGCTAGGTAGCCCATTGGACCCACTGGATCCATTTGGGGCTGCTCTTTTCATTTCCTCCATCATGTCAGCCCCTCTGGAGATAAGCTGGGTGTGATTCAGACTGGGAACACCCTCTGTCAGGGAGGTCGTGTTTTCCCCTGTGCCTTTGAGCCCCTGCCCCATCCCTGCAGATCCATCTGTGTGGATGCTGCCCTCCATGGTGAAGGTTTTACCCATAACCCCCGGTGCTAAAGGGAAGGCACGGCCCACGCTGCTGCTCTTCTTGTTCCTCAGTCTAAATCTGTTTATATAAGAATGCATGTTAGAATACAGCGGGGAACGAACTTGCACTGAATGCAACATATGTGTGTGTATTCGTGCATTGACATGCTCACTCACTTCTCCAGCTCATCCTGTGTGTGTGCGAATGTACAGTTGGTTCCTCTGGGACAGCCTCCCTGCTGGCGTAGGTCTCGGCACATACTGGTCTTATACTTGCTGTTGGCCTGAGGCTGCAAAACACAAAAAAACAATGCACATTACATGTAAACTCATCAATTCAGTACAATTAAATCCATTCACATTGTTTAAAAAACACATAACTCTTAGTTTAAAGTTGTAGTGGTAATAGTAATAATACCATAGTAGTAGAAGTAGTAGTAGTAGTAGTAGTAATGATCAGTAAAGTGTAAAGTTCATGTTGTTAATGTTTACTCTTAATAGCATTTAAATGCCGTGTATACTGTAACAGATTAACTATTTCCAAGGTCATTCTATCATGCATTTGGATTTACTGCACTGGAGGAATCCCAGAATATATGACTATGGTTGTCAAACGATTATAAGACACAAAGGAATGATGGCACAAATCAAAACCCACAGACAGCTATGCACTTACTATAAAGGAAAGTTGCTAAGAAGCATAAAACTATGTTACAAAATAACTACTACGTGGTAACTCTTAGTGGACAGCACATTTTGTGTTTACAGGAAGGCTCTCATTCAAAACAATTTTCCCTGATTTAAAATTCTCCAAATGGAGATAAACATTGAGGTACACTAGTCTAGAAAGATCAAATCATTGTTCTTGTAAATAATTATTACTTAGAGACCTCTGACAAATGTCAGGTGTCGGACTCAATCCAGCGACATCACCACCATTAGCTGCTCAAAAAGACAGCTCCAGCTTCATTCTCCTACGCTGTATACACTATTAGTGATCAGTTCCAGTTTTCACAGCAGCACAGTCTGCTGATTGAATCATTTGAATGTCCTTGTACCAAGTAAATAATTATTACTGTAGCTATTTAGCTGAGCACACAATTGTTACCACTGTTTTGTTAGTGGCCAGAGACAGTTGAATTTCTTCTAAACTATCTTACATGCCAGATAGAAACAATGTGTGCTGCTAGACCTTGAGCATTTTATCTTGCATGTCGATGTCCTTGCACAGCGCCTGGATAGAGCAGGAGTATAAGCAGCAATTCTACACTTTCCCCTCTGGGCAAATACTATGTTACAGTCTTATCCAATTACATAAGTGCACCTGCGGTGTGTCGTGGCTCTTCTTGCTGAAGTTCTGTATAAATTCCACCAGTCCATGAACCACGGACTTCACAGCCAGCATCACGTTTTCCAGCTCCTGCCATGATGGTGCCGGGGCATCTGCACAAAGATCAGCAGTACAGTCTGTTTAGTAGAAACTCACATTACTGTACAAGTTAAAGTTAAAGTTAGTTAAACAAACTGCTCACAGGGACAATGCAACCATGTTGATGTTTTCCATGCTCATTACAGTGACACTATACACTATACAAACAATTGCTAATCTTTAGCTTCAATTTAGCATTTAGCACAATGTCAGTAAAACTTGTTTAAAACTATCGTGAGGTCAATACAAGTAAATTACATGGTGGTAGAAACCAAAACAATATCTCTAGTCTTGTGATAACCCAAGACGTACTTGCCTCACTACTCGATCTTAATAGTATTTGTACGATTAATTGGACAAAGTGAAGTACCGGGATTGTGGTCTATGTTGGCTAGTAGCTCTAGGTGCTGTCTAAGGCTTGTGAGGTTGGCAGGGTCTCCCGTCCTCTGTAGAACGATTGTCAGCTCCTGAACACTCTTTGCAAACGACTCTGGAGACTGTAACTGGAGCAGAAGACAGAAGGGAGTCAGTCTTTACAAAACATCACTTAGGAATTAATAAACATATTTCTCCTGTGCTCCTGTTCCCTAGTGACTTGTTAAACTCACTATTATACATTGCAAAAAAGGAGTTTAGCTGTAACAAACAGTGATACTTAATAATGTCCTGTTACTAATGACACGTATAAAAATCATGCTGGTACCTTGTCAATGATGGACTGCATATGTGACTTGTGGACCAGGTCTCCATACAGCAGAGAAGACCACTGCTCAGGTGAGATTCGTAGGCCTGCCTCCATGGCGATGTGGACAATCTGGGCATCGTGTTCTCTCCTTAGAGCCTCGTATGTACGAAATTCTTCCTTCAGCTGCATCAGCGAGGAGTCCTCATCACGCTTGGTCACCTGAGAGGGAGGAGAGGGCAAACAGACAAAGAAGACGAAGAAGGAGAAAGCATGGACAGAATATAGGGTTATTATGTCTTAGGAGGCTTTCACAGAAAGCAAAAAGGAGTTAAAATTTTATGTTACCTGAAAACTAATATTTAGTATTACAGTGTATTATAGTGACCTCATGCACAGTAGCTAATGGGATACATCTAATTTACACTTTATAAAGTTTATGTCCTGCTTTTTCTTTAAAAATAAAATTGTATTTTGTTCGTAAAAAATGTTACCAGTCACTCAGTTTATTTGCATGTAGTGTCTTCAGACTATTAAACTCAAATTCAATTAAGACATAGGGATTATCCCCTTCTAAGATTTTGCCCTATGAGTAATCATCATAAGACACTAACACATTTAGCACCAGCTGTCAGTTACATATCTACGGTAACAGACACCACAGTGAAAACAACAGCTAAATCTTCAGCTTCATCTATCTTTCTCTGTATCGCTGTGCTGTCAGTCTCTGTCCTGCAAGGCAGGGCAACAAGTGCAAATATAGACCGCTGTTACATCACGAGCAGATAGCTGGCATATCTGCCCTACCAGCGATGTGTGTCATCAGATAGCAGGCACAGAAATACTCACACACACAAAATATGTCAATCTAATACTTTGACTCATGTTAAGAAAATAGCTTTAAATAAAATAAAATAGCTTTGTGTGTGTGTGTGTGTGTGTGTGTGTGTGTGTGTGTGTGTGTGTGTGTGTGTGTGTGTGTGTGTCCATTCATGTTCCCTGTACAGTACCTTAAAGCAGGAGGCCCTGTAGAGCAGCTGCACCACATGGCCTATGCTGGTTTTGGAGGCTTGGGGGAACCGAGCCTCGAGCTTCTGAACTACAAACAAAACCAGCACCTTCCTGGATAGAGCTGAGCCATCCTCCAGAGCCAGTAAAACCAGCTTCAGCGCATCCTCTTGCATAGCTGACAGGAGTTGGAGGACAATGTAGGGATAGGGCAAATAACAGGGAAAAAGAGGGAATGGCAGAAGGAAGCATGAAAAAGAATAAGAGCAAGAGGGAATGATGAGAAAATCAGAGAGAAATATGCAACAAAAACAAATCCAGTGACAGGTGGGCATTCATATGCATCACAGCACTGTGAGAAATATATATATTAAATTTCTCCACTGAGCAAACAAAGACTAATCACCAAACAGGTTTATTTCGAACACATGAAGGATCTTAGCAACAGGTGTCCTCAGACTTTTAAATGAACTCATTCTGTTATCATGACGGGAAACATTTTCCCAGTCAGAATCTGCCCTATGAGTAATCATCACAGGACACCGGGTACAAGCGCCAGCAGACCGTTTGGTGAGGTAATCTACAACAGCAGTCTAGACAATTCAAAATGAAACTTGGAAACAGTGACTCCATTCAACTAACATGCCACCATTTCTTTCAAATTCACATGCTCAATCAACATTTTATTTTTAAACACTGGTTGCCGGTTTACCATAACAACACTAGACAGAAAAAGTGTTATCCCAGAAAAAGCTTCAAACTTCCTGCAAGAAAAGTTCAATTATATATATAGAATTTACAAGTTGTATAGAGAAGAAGGCAATCTATTTATTAGCTTTTACATTTAACAGGTCACAAAACACAAGTCTCACTCAGATCTATGAAACAGCGTTCAGGAGCTGATAATCTCGCCTCATTGGTTTATCTGTTTTTCTAGATTTAGGACATTGATATCACTGATGTGTGTAATATTTTTCATGCAGACTTACCAGGGCCCAGAAACTGGCAGCCCCTCGCCCTCACTGCTGCCCAGAGGTTGGCAGAGAGTTGCTGAGGGTTCTGGTGCTGGAGGATGAGCTCTGTAACTGTCCGCTCCCCCAGCGACCGGCCTGCCCTCACCGCCCGCACACGGCCTTCCTCCTCCACCAGCTGGCAGTTCACCAAGGTCACCAGCTTCCTCTGCATGGGCCGACTGAGCACGCTCGGACTCAGGGTCGCCACACCTGCAATAAGCAATACCTCTGTGGTAAAACTGCGTATCTGAGGAACTTCATCACAATCATCAGAACATCTACTTCAGTTATCAGTCATATTTTACTTTAATACATCTGTTACAAAGAGGCGCTGTACAGTACTGTATGTATTGTAGGTCAATTTAAAGACTGTTGCATCAGACTTGCATCTAATCTTCCACCAAATTCTCCCTTTTGGTAATTTGTGCTTCTTAAACCAGAGATGATAAAGTGTGAACTGTTTAAATAAGGTCATTTGACAAAAACTAAATGGATTGTACAAAGAACCAGAAATACTGGCCAGTGTAAACAGGGTTGATTTTTTCTTTTCTGGTTACGTAAAGAGATGAAATTGTCCTCAGTACCATAAAAGTACAGAGGCTCTCAGGCATCATGAGAAGTGTGACAAGCATGGATGCCAAATTAAATGAATGATCAACCCCCGCACACTGAACAAGAAGAGATTCTCTTTCACAGAAGTCCACAGATCTCAAGCTCTCAAAATTTGCTGTCAAAAGCACACATCCATTCACTGTCTTATGTTCACACACACACACACACACACACACACACACACACCAAGTACCTTTTGCTCCGCTGATAGGTTTTAGGTAGAGTGCCAGCTCTTCCACACACACCCTGCAGGCCTCATAGTGCTCGACCTCTGCTGTGCTGCTCAGGCTTACCGGCTGCACATCTGGAACCTAACAGACACACATCACACACACACACACACACACACACACCCACACACACACCCCCACACACACATATATATATATATATATATATATGTATACACAGAAAGGCTTTTGAGTTTGAGCAATAAATCTCACAATGACATTCTCATTATCAATACTATAAACATTCCTTCTTTCTTCCTGACTCACCTGAGCTCCAACCAGCTGCAGCAGGGCACAGTTGACCGGCAGCAGGTCGATATCGGTGTTGATAGGTGTCTGATCAAAGGGGCAGGCTTTGCGGTGCAATTTGTGTAGGCAGGTCTTACACACTGTGTGAGAGCAGCCCAGGCTGATGGGCTGGTGGCTGCTATTGTCAAACTCATTGTAGCAGATGGGACAAGACAGGAACTCTGTCCACTGGGCCGCCTGCACTGGCATCCTGCCACCACACCGCTGAGGGAGGGGTCTCTGAGCTCAGGGGCAATGCATGTCAATGAGCCCCGACAACAGCTCCTGCTTGCCAGTGCCGACGCCAACTGTGAGGGAAAGAAAGAATATGTATTAGTGATGCATATGAATTTTAAGTGTATTGGTGCCCACTTTAATAGTTTTCCTGTGAAGAACTGATAACTAAATGCTGGTATATAAACAGATAATAAATGAAAATTTAATAAAACAGTTGGGACAATATAAAATGTACCTTCATAGAAGAAGTAATATTACAATACTTTACCTAAATACATACTTAATTATAGTTATGTGATTATATATAATTATATTATATAACCATATCATTATATGTTTATATAGTTATATATGATTGATGTGAGTGTGTGTGTGTGGGGGGGGGTGGACTGTAACAGTGTAAACACAATACTCTTGAGGATTATTACATTTTGCTCATAACATTTCAGAAGACAAAAAAAATATATGTGGCTCTTTGATTATTAACTCATCACAAAAACAACTTAATAATGCACTAATGGCTTATTCAGAAATCCTAGTGTGTTTGTAATTACAACTACATCATAACTGCAACATAACAGCAACATAAATCCCACAATAGCTTAGGCGTTGCACTCCAGTATTTGCAACAGGGGGCAAAAATCCAATTTGATAAAAACAATAATAATCATAGGGAGAACAGAAGAATATGAAATGGACAGTGTTTCAACACCTACACTTAAAGCTTTTATTGTAACTGGTTTGTTGTGCAGCAAATGAATAGTTTCATGTACACATGTTGGGTCTATCAGCAAATATATAGACTTTATGTAACAGACAGGCTTCAACCATTAAAGTCATACAACTTCGCTTTTTAAATGCACAATTCAATCAACACAACAGCATAAGTTGCAAGAATGCCAAAGGTAGACCTAACCCAAAATAAACCCAAAATAAAGGCCTGAGATTGAGTACTGAGTAATAATTTAAGAGCAAGATCAGTCATGCAGAATCATCTTGGCTTCGACTTTGCCCTTTAAAAGAATTCTTCTTTGCTATATGTAAGGCTGAGCACATGTTGAATCATAATATGAAATGAGCAAATCAGGTTGCAGAAAATAAACAATTTTTGAAAGTTGAGACAAACTGAGTTAAAGAATAACATCCTTTTCCAAGGAAAGTTTGTTTATGACAAACGTCCCCAAACCTTTTCTACACTGATGCAGACAAGTTTAAAAAAAAAAAAAGAGATGGTCATTGATAAACTATATTAGTGTACAAAGCCTGTGAAGAAAATCAGGGTCCTGGAAAAATCTATGGTTTGTTGGATACAAACTTTAATAACACTCTTTGTATCGTATTGGAACACATCAACATCCACAAAAAGAAAGAAGAAAGCAGGAGGAGTTATGCACGCTTTAGTTTTGCGATTGCACTGAGGTCTGGAGAAACAGAAGGAAGCAAAGTGAAGTGGTAAAAATGAGCATGATAAAGGTGGAGCCACTGACTGACAGAAATGAAGAGATAAAGTAAATGTCACCAGAACTAAACCAACTCACCTTCCTAACCGATGACTTTGGCTGCTTGAAGCTTTAAAAATCACTTTTTCTTATTGATGATGAAATGAATGACAAGAGTAGAAACACCATCAGTGCATCTCAAGAGTCCTGTGTTGATTCATGCTTTACTTTGATTATGCACTTTCTGAGTTATAGTCACTTTTACTCAGATATTCCACTTTTTTTAAACATTTTTTCAAAACATCTGACACCAGGAAATGTCACATCACATCACTGCACAGCACACTAGGGTGTTTTTGCTGCTTTTTATATGACATCCTGTGTGCTACAGTATCTGTGTCTGTCTCAGCCCATTAACCAAAAACAAAACCTTAGACAAAACAACATACAAACGTCAATAAAACCCATTACTCTTCTAGCTCCATTATGCGAAATGCTTTGAACACACCGCAGACAGCAAGCACCTGTTGATTATAGAGTCTCACCAGATATAACAGCTGCAAACCTCACACAGCAGGTGCCGAAGTTTAACAAATGATCTGTTCAAATGGGTTAAAAGAGCACAAATGCACGCGCGCGCACACACACACACACACACGCAAGCACGCACTAAGGAGAGAATGGGGGATTATCGAATAACTGACCACCTTGCTGCAACCAGTTCATATGCTCCTGAGACCCCTGTTTCTCCATGTGCATAGATCTGACCTGTTTTCAAAAAATCTGTATTTATTTATCTAAAACAGAACATTGTACTCCTGCCCGTGAGAAAACCCCACCACACGTCAGAGAAAAAAAAAGAAAACAGAAAAAGAAAATAACATGGCATGGGAAAAGAAAGTGATAACAAAAAATAATATGGACGTCCTTACAATATGGACGTGCTAGCTGAGAAACTCCAGAGGAAAGAGGAACTGTGCGCATTACGCACCAGTTGCACGCTACGTTAAACTCAAAATATATCCAGAGATTCACCACAAAAGTCCTAATTTAATTATGTAAATGGAGACGTGCCAGCTATAATGCCAGTTATACGCACCTTCCAAGCTGCCCGCAGTGCGCATAGCCCGCGACGACTCCCTGGCCGCGTGGACAGCTCCGCTCTGTCCTTGCGCGTCATATTTCCTTCCGCCAGGAGCCCAAATATAACACGGATTACAGCTAACGTAGCCCACAAAGCGCTAAACCACCGCCTGAGAAAGAGTGAGGTAACGCTCATGTGATGAAACGGGTTCTGGGGTAAGTTTGATGACAAAGAAGGTGGGGAGTTTTATCTTAACGCGTGGGCCTGGATGAAAAGTCCCTTCCTGGTGCAAACTCTGGGACCAACTGCTCCCCCTGATTCACTGGCTGCAGTTGAGCTTCACAGACACCTGTTCCTGCTCTGAACAACTGCTACATCCTGTTTTTTTACAGAGGCCCTGGCAGAGTACAAGAAGGGTGGTCTTAGGCTGTGTGTGCAGGATTTTTTGTGCACACACAGCTGGAAAGAAGCCTGCCACACTTATGTATGCAGCATGTAAACACCCCCCCCCCCACACACACACAGAATAAACACCCCCACAGCCATGAAAACGGCTGGTCTTGTGACAGGGGGAGGTGGGTGTTTTGTGTTACTGCAGTAAACCTCAACTTCCTCATCAGACATTTCTCCCGCGCAGATTAATCGACCTATGAGCTGTGTTTTTAATTCTTTCAGACATGCCTGCAATTTACCCAAAGAGCTTTGCTCAGTGCTCTGAAGTATTTCCATTTTAAACACACCCAGGCATCATGAAAGACCCAGCACATTCAATATCCACTATTAAGAGCAAAATGTCCCTATAATTGTTGAAAGAAGGCTTTGTAGATCTAAGCAGTGAATTGCTGTAGTGGCCTGTTGAGCCACCCACTCTTCTAAGCAGAGGATGAGAAGTACATTGTGTCTTTACAGCCAACAGTTGGCAAGCTATCATCTGGCCCAGGACAGTGAGTCCTCACTTGGACCCCTCTGTGTGGGGGGAGGGCATCTGGAGTTTCCTTTTGGCATGTGTCAGAGAGACAGAGAGGAGGAAAGAGAAAGAGAGGAGGTTATTTTGAGAGTGCTTCTTCAGAACTTGAGGTAAGAGCTGAAGAGAAATTTCAGCCAATCCCTGCTTTTCAAAACCTTTCATGTTTGGACTTGGATTTGAGCTTATGATGAAAGAAAGGTTGAGATAAAGTCAATGTTGATGTTCCCTCCATATCTGAGCAGTGCCAGTAAAAGAGAAACGTCAGGTAGAAGAAAATGTCATAACAGGATCATTCTGTTACAGCTGAAAAAAAAATACAGTCTTTTAAAGCCAAGTTTTGCATCAAGCATAGGACTTTGTGGTGGTTTCCACACAGGAACAGCCAGAGGGGATGGGAACAGAATGCAGCAGTCGGCCAGTGGGAGGCTAACCCAGGTGGTGCACAACCATTTGACATGTAGGATTAGGTTGTAGTTTGAGTATTTCTGTAGGCCCAGCAGAGTGATTTCAGCAATTTCTTCAAAACAATGCCCATTTTCTAAAGAATGAACACACTCTGACGTTATAAATTGGTTTTGGCAGCTATAAGATGCAAAACAAAATAATATATAGACGCACTGACAAACACACACACACACACACAGACACACACACACACCGCCCTGTGGCAGAGGAATGTTACAGTAACAAAAATGTCAATTCCCAGCTTCTTCTTTCTGTCATTGAGACGCCATTCCTGATAGTGTGTGTGTGTGTGTGTGTGTGTGTGTGTGAAAATATGAGTGTATGCAAGAATAGGCACATTACTGTATGTGATGTCACAGGATCACTCAAGTTGATGTTTTCACCAGAAACACGTTTATGAAAGTCCGAAAGACACATCAACAATGATCACACAAAACACACCAGCACATAAAACGAACACTGTACTTATTCTATTAATTATCATCATTCTGCAGTTGAAGACAATATCACTAGAGCAACTGGGACTCAGTTTACAATAAATACAATAAATGCTCAGACACGTTATTTTAATGAGCTTGGTTATGGTATGTAAAAAGTTTCAGTAGTTGGTATGAGTCACTTTGCTTCACTTTCCTTATGACCTTTTGGATTTCACCCCAAATATGTTGTAAATGTCCCACATAGTGTCTTCTAAAACATGTAATTGTAGAGGCTTCAACACAGCCCACTGAGAACAATGCAGTGGGTAAAGCACAAAGGAGTGAAACCTCACACCCACCACACTATAAAAAAAAAAAATCTACTGCTGCATTATCAGTTAAAACTTAAGCAGGCTAACTAAAACATACTGCAAAACTGAGCCAAACCAAATTGCTGCTTATTTAGTTAAGGTAGGGAGCCTTCACCAGTAAAGTGAAAGCAATACCTGGAGCCACAGCAAGCAGGTAAATGATGAAGAGAAAGTTAACCTTTAACTCCGAGCAGTGATGAGGGTGATCTTACAAACACCAGTTAACAGCACGCTGGTAAGTCAAAGTACCAAAACACCACAGTGCATGTGCTGCCTGCAATAATAAAAAAATTTAAAAAAACCTCATCACATCACATACTGGCATTATCACATGTCAGTTTTGAGTTTGTTTTTTGTACAGTGACAACACACTTAACCAGTACTACTGTACCCTAAAGCCTGTGATATCAGGAACGTGTTAATCTATGATTTATTACAGGATTACTACTGTTGTTTCACCATGTCCGCTCACTTTTGTGAGGGCCTGTGTGATTATTTATTCATTATGCCTGTCACCACAGTGTGTGGGGGCAGCGCCTGGATGGAAGGCAGAGCAATCCATATGGCTCACAAGCGACTGTACCGTACAGGAGATACAGTATAAGGCCTTTATTATCACAAACGTGTTTCCAGTGACAGGATCAACTAAGAGTTATGCAATATCTCAGTGAGCCATGCTGTTACAGCCTTAGATAACATTGTCAGAATATCAGGCACAATTAAGTTGCATGTCATCAGGTTATAAAGTAACCTCCAATCCGGCAGGCTGATGTACACTTAAACTTTATGATGACAGTGCTGTATTTTACGCTGAAGGCTACAGTCAAATACATTTTTTTAAAAAAAGCACTACCTAAGCTAAAACTACCCTGCTGTCCCTGCTGTGTGGCTCCAGACTCACTCTGAGATCAAAAGTAATGTCCCTCCACAAATTTCACATTTAGCAAAAGAAATCATGCCTGGGAGGTAACACCAAGCAGTCTCCACCATTATAGCAACATATCCACAGTTGCATGTTGCATTTAGAGCCTGCAATGTCTGAACTATTTCTAGAAAACCCTGGTTTGCAGTCGCAGATGACTAAAAGCTACGGGCCCAGTATTTCTATATAACCTGCCTTCTTATAATATTCAGCAGCACCAGTTGCAGAAATTGGTGATGCGCTGATAGCGGAATAGTTCCAGGTCTGATGACATAATCTCTGAAATCTGTAGCCGCTAGATTTTAATTTCCAGATGAGTCTGAAAAAGAACAGCCCTAAAATGTGAAAGGCTTTGGATGTGCACATCAAACAACAATCTCGGGAGAAAGTAGCGCGCACCTCTGGACAAGTCACTTACCTCACGCACGACACCAGAGCACCACAATAAACATATTCATTGACATCCACGGGAGCGCATCAAAATATTTTCCAAAAATCTTCACCAGTTGCAAAACATCCCCAGCAGCCTGTCCATAGAGAGAGTGGATGGGAAAATGATATGGCACCGCATTTCAGAGCATTACAAACAGGTCCCTCGGTCCAGTTCTGTTTCTCTCCCGAGTCTCTCCCCCGTTTCCAACAGTACGTGACGGACACGTTTGCTCAGGTACAGTGAGCCACACACCCCAGGCTTGAAAACCAGGGCTGAGAGATGGTGGTATCGCTCCGCCGGTGATGGTGCCTGAACTGCGCCTCAGACTCACCACAAGGCTGCACAGGCAGTGAGCTGCTGCACGGTTACGCATCATACATACGGTGCATGAGATGCGGATTTGTTAACGCTCCCACGGTTCAACAAAAACGCTTGTGCGTAATTGTCGGAAGAGCTCTGTGCGCGGCACTATTTTAATGTTGTGAGCAAGGATAAAAAGATGTAAAGGGGCAAGCCGGAACAAGCCGCTTTTCGAGGCGTGGGCTGCCTGGTTTTAAAGGAACAGACCGAGAGGCAGAGCAGCAGGGGATGCGCTTCGACAAGTGCGCCTGTCAAGAGGAAGTTCAAACACGCAAAGGCACGATTGTTTCACTGCAGCGCGGCGCTCAGAGAAGCCGAGTAGTAGAAGAAAAAGCATTTTTAAAAGTCAGTTTCAGCTTTTTCCCATTTCTGATTAGCCCCTAAGCATAAATACACCCATTTAGTCAGCTTCATCTCTTTAGAACGGCTCGAATAAAACACTTTAAAACATTTAGTTAAATTACACTTACAGTTATTACTACACTTGCTGTCGCATATGAATTTATTCAAATGGTTATATTTTGAATGTAATCCGCTTATTTTATATATAACTTGTTAGTACAGTCCTCTGAGGGAGGCTTTTTATATGCTCTAGTAGTGGAATGTATAAGGGGGCGTAGCCTTCATCCTTTCAGTCATTCATTCATATGGAGGTGCCCTAAATGCCGCATTTGTCGTTGGTCTGTGTGCATGGACATGTGCGTGTATTTTGACCTACTTCAGGGAAATACAGTACCGGATGCTGCTGTAGGGAATTTGAAAGGATTTAACATCAGTGGAAAAACGATACAAAAAAGTTCACAAATGAGAAAGTTGGTTCATTGTAAATGTTGGTTCATTTGTTTTTTATATTAGTATATTATGAGCAAATTGTTCTGAGGTCTTTAGGAGTGTCTATTTTAATGCAAAGGGAAATAAGTGGATGCAATTCACAATATTTTGGTGTGTATTTGACTGCATTCCTGTGCATTGTGTTTTCCTCAGTCATACATTCAAATATACATATTTGCAATGCTTCCTGTACTGAAGACACACCTCACCATGTATACATTATTTGTTACCACACAGAGTTGGAAATTTTCCTGCCTGTGGCGTTTTGGATGCCCCAAGAAGGACAACAAGCAGTGTTTCCTTGGCTGAGATGAGCGATGATGACATTTCTGGGCCGAACGGATAAAAGGAGGAGAAAATGAGACATGAAGGGGAGGAGTGGAGTGAGAAAGCATGGAAACCCTCTCAGCCATGTGGGAGAACCCACTCACTTAAAATGTTATGTTCAGTGAGCTGCACACAATTGTAGTGGGGTCAAACGGTGAAGCATTGCCAACCTACCCTACAGCATTCACCACTTCTTTTATGAGAAGTTCAAACATGCCAAACACTATTCTTTAAAACCATGAATGCATGGCAGCAATAATTACAGTAATGTTTACTCAAACTAGTATCTTATATCATCTTAATAGACTCTCCGTTATGATTTAGTGATACGTAGCTTATCTTCTCTGTAAAGCACAATAATTAATAATTAAGTTGAAGAGGAATCATATTTAGTTGTCTGTACATACGCACACAAAATGTGGAAGCTTCGAAATAATACTCACATTTTTCAACCCTCTATGAGATTATATTCATTCTTATACATGCAGGCAGATGATACACCATATAATGGGATTTGTACACTGTATACTGCAAGACTCAGTAGACTGTCCCCACAGAGATCACTGCAGAAAGCACAGAAGGACCCTTTCTATTTTCCATTAGCCAGATGATACAGTTCAAATGCATTAACTCTGTGATTCTCAATCTGTAGGAACGAAAAGCTGTTGTTCAAATGTTTAAAAACATAAATGGAACACAAAGAATACATTTTTTAAATACCTTATTACTTTATTACTCTCCAAGTCAAGGTACTCTTTATCAATTTTCTTTTTCTTTTTTTTTTATTACTTTCTAGCACCTTACTTGACATTCTCCAGTACATCTTGCAGGCTATCCTTTCCATGAATCTCCTTTAGGTGGCGCCTGAGGGCTGGTTTGTGAGCAAAGAGCAGAGCGCAGTGGTTGCATTTCTGGGGCTTATCCCCTGTGTGCAGGTTGAGATGATCTTGCAGTGTTCCTTTCTGGAAAAGTGTTTTGTGGCACAGCGGGCATCTAAAAGGCTTGGGACCAGTGTGGACCCCTATGTGGCAAGTCAGGTTACTTTTCTGGGAAAAGCTTTTCCCACAGACCAAACACAGGTACTGTCTATGTTCCTTTAAGTGTCCCATGTAGCTCTCCAGATGCTGGAAGACTCGATCACACTTTCTGCAAAGGTATGCCCTCTGGACCATTGTGCTGATTGAATCTTCTGCCAGCTCATCTTCAGAACAAGGACTCTTTGAGAGATGTGCTCTAGAAAGGCAAAATAGACCAGAGTCCATCAGCTCTCCACATTCTTGCAGCTGAGCTGCCTGTGAAAACATGTCCTCTTCTCCTCGCTCATCTTCTCCTTCTTCATCTTTTCGGGAGCTGTCTGTCACGTCTTTGTGTTGAACACAACTTCCTGTGTTTGCGGGGGATATATCACCTGTGCGATCTGCAGGAGGGCAAAGCTTACATCTTAGGGCACCTCTCTTAACTTGACAGGATAACTTGTTTGTGTGAACAGGCTGCATGCCTTCACTTTCCACTGATTCAAGGGTGCTAAAACAACATGGTGCTTCTTTAGACAACTCTAATTTTGCTTTAACCACCCTCCTGTTTTCGCTGACCTCCCTCAATCCTTGACTAGCTACCTTGGCTGCTTGGCTCACCTTCAACTTGTCCTGGATCACAACCACTCCACTTTCCCCAGCCCGCGCTTCCTGGATGCTGTTACTGGGCTGGACTGCATCTCCTTCCTCTTGTTTTTTAAAGCTGGTGTCCAGCTGCTGGATTTCCCCCTCCTCCGACTGTCCTTCCACTTTTAAGAAAGCCAGGGCCGGACTGAGGTATTGCGAGACAGCTTGGGCACACTTCTCCACCACCTGGCTCATCTGAAGTGCACTGGCTGCAGTCAGGTAGCTCACCAGCAATCTCAGAGGGACCTGCCACGGTATTATTTATATAACAGACATCAAGAGAAGCATTGAGCTGATAATAAAGAAATCAACCAACAGTACACAATTGACACTAAAGTTCCACTTGCAACTACTGATTAAAGTTGTCTCAGTCATCTATAACTTTTCATCTCAGTTTCATATCATAATACCTACTCTTTTGTTCTCATAGCAGTATGTTTGTTTCTTATTTCTGTTTTCATACTGATACTCTTCATGCTATTCCTTTATTCTGTCACACTTTTTTACAGGGATTTCATCATGATTACATAGCAGAACAGAAAATCTCCCATAGAATTGCATTTTTGTAAGATAGATTCCAGGGGATGTGGCTAAATTCTAGCTATTCTCCTCTGTTTTCACTGTAAAAGATCAGAGAAGATGTAGATTATTGTACCTCTAGGTGTCCAGTGTAACAGGACAGGAGTAGTCTTTTGCCAACCTCCACATTGGAAACTACACCCACACTCAGCTCTGCCTGGTTTTCATGGAGCAGAAATTGGTCACGTAGGAAGTCTGAGGATGCTGCAAGCACTACTCTGTGACTGTGGAAACGGAGAGGCTGGTGAGTGGGAGCCTGTGAACCAAGGAGGAGTGTGACATCACAGAAGCGATGGTCCTGTCTCAGTTCATTCATTTTTCTGAGGATGGAATCACCGTGGGTGGGGAAATACAACTGTAGTATATCAGAGGAGCTTGACATGATGGTCTTTCTGTATTAAAAAATAAATAAAAAAATAGGACACGATTTAGTTGGTGTGAATACAGTGAACTGAATAGAATAACTTTATCATTCCATAACTGTCTACAAGCATATAGAGTTAACACTTAGCTTTTCATGAAACTGTATTTTCAAATACACCATTTTGGCAGATTATTATTGCAGGTATGCCAAGCTAAAACTATAGCAGTCTAATACAACACTCCTGCAATAAAGCCTACCTTCATGAGGTAATAACGATCTGTGTTACAGAGGATTGAAACTGTATGATGCTGTTGGAAGATGGAATTTGAAATTTATCATGTGATACTGACAGATGCTTCTATTACGTATTTTGTCCACCTTATTATAGCAGAGAGGCTAGGATGTATTAAAGAAACAACTCTATATAATGCAGCAGCACAAATTACAGCATCCACATGATCATATTCAACAACTCTAACAGTGTGAAGTAAAACTGAACATTAGCACCTTCATCATTAAAGGTTTGCCAAAAACTACAAGCGTTCCAAGATTAGGCCTACACCAGTCAAATCAAAATTCCCATCATCATCATCATCATCATCAGTAGTGGTAGTAATTAAGTTAAATCTGTAAGTCAGCAGGCTATAGCATCAGAGAGAGGATGATATGGATGATCCTCCAGGCCCACCTTCCACAGCAGGCTCGTCCTGTGATGATGGCTACGACAGACAGAGAAAACGCTCCACTCCTTGGTTGAAAATCGCATTAACTAGAAAAGAACGGTGGGTCGCTGCTGCCTGACAGTTTAGACAGTGGATGAAGTGCATGTCCCAGCAGCGAGGCAACCGTCTTCCCTACTTCCTGCGGCTTTCTGCTGAGGATCTTAAAATGAAACAGCAGCGTGTGTTTAGCAGAGCGCATGAACTAATTAACCCATTCGGGGCGTTTATTTTACATTACAAGTACCGAGCAGTCCTGAGATAATGTAAGAAAGCCTGCCCAAACTGAGAGAGATGTGATGTGGATTTAAAATAATGCGATCCAATAGCCTAAAACAGCTGCAGTACTAAAAACCAACCGAGTGGTTGCGATAATGCTCACAGACAATCATTGAGGCACAATGCATGGATGCAGGGTCAATGTTAGAGGAACGCACTTTTATAGTATAGATAGAGTATTGAAATTTAATGTGATGTTGTGTTATGCAAAAGAATATAATAAATAAAAACTAGATATAAATAAATAAAAACTAGATATATAGTGTACAGGAACATCTGTGCCGAGTATGGACTGGAGGTCCCGACAAACCGCAGGAGGAAGCCTGGGAGTGTGGCTCCAATAGATCCTAGGAACAACATCAGAGCTCTCAGTTTAGAAGAGTGCAGTACTAAGAACAGCTTAGATACTGCGAAGTACCCTCAAAACCCCAGGCCTCTGGTAGAGGAAGACATACACACACACACCACCCGTAGGTGGTATTGCGTGTAACTATTATGTCAGTAAGCACCTCTTTTTGCAACAGTCTTGAAATGAAGACAATCAGAATTAGAGAGTAGGCCTATTTATTCAGTTAATGCAAAAGAGAAAGCATGTGAGGATCATCAGTAGATTCATGAGGACTAAAAAGATAAATTTATATAAAGTGCTGCTATTTTCTTTTGACTTTATTTCAGATATGGATTTTGAACTTGGTTTGTTTTTCACAGACAAAGAGTCCACATCTATGTCCACCTATGTCCATCGGACCAGTCATCTGTCTGTTTTTAGTAACTCCCAAAAGTGGACTCTTTGTCTTATCAGCAACATTATTTGTTCAGGCTCCTATCAGAGTACAGAATGTGATAAGGGTTAGAATAATGTTAGTGAACAAAAAGAGTTTTATGAGACCAGCCATCGGTCACTCTCAAAGGAGGTCTATGTACCACTTCATAATATGGGCTTCAGTTGTCAGGTTGATTTGTAATCTACATTTTGGGGGGAAAGATAAATAATAATTGGACATCTGAGAGAGAATAGACTCCAATAGCTATGCCAGTATTTATTTTCATTACCAAAATGAGATGTAACAAGATGATATTTTAAGACTGCCAAACCAATCCAGCACTGGCAACTGTGCAAACAGTGCATCTGACATAGGAATTATATTTTGACTTATACACACACATGCACTTGCATAATATATTTGAATGTGTACTGTAGAAGATCTGTGCAGTCAGAGATAATATAATAGTCTTTTCATACATAGATAAAAGTAGAAAGGCAGCCTTTGTAAGTTAGAAATAGGCTCTCTGATTATGTCAGGCTGCCTTCCTGTAAACTATCATTAGTTTGATATAAAGCAGTCGAAATTAAAAAATAACTTGTTTGATCCTCAGCATCTGATTGAACATTGAACTGAACATTTGTTTATTACTCAGGCCCACATGTGAACATTCCTCAGTGGTTAGTGCAGTTCACTAATAATAGGCTAGACTGTTTGTAAGGTCTTCTTTGAATTTGCAAGACAAAGGGAAACACAACACTTAATGTTTATGTAACATTCTCCAGGTATGATGCTGAGTTTTAGTATTTAAGTATACGCACGCAATAGAAAAAAAAAAAAAACGAAATAGAAATGCGGGGCTGAGTTATTGGCAAAACAAAAACTCAAAACAATAAGGATTCCAAGAATCACAATCATAACCAAGTTCCCTGGTTTTACCTCTGTTTTACAAATACATTTTGTAAAATCATAATTGTATGTAATAAGAAGTCTAGAAAACTATCAAATAAATGTCATGGAGTAGGTTGATTTGAATAAAGGTGGAACAATTTTAGGGAAATTCTCTCGAGTGTATTTTTCATTTAAAGGTCTTTGTCAACGTGTGTACAGTGAGATCAAATAGTAGAAATGAAAATCACACAAAATCCACCTCTCATTCTCTTTTCTGTAACTTTTATGGTTGAGTGTTTATCTTACAGGTTGAAACCTAAAACAGGTTCAGCCTGTGTAAAATGTTTCAGTAAGGGGGTTGTTCAAAAAAAAATTTTAATAACTGTTTAATAAGCCTGTAATGCCAGCCTTATCAGTCAGACCACTTCATTTGTTTCCTCTGTGGGACAGTTTTAGTTTATATCTTATGGTCCAGGTGTCTGTCCACACTCTCACCCTGACCCCACACGTGTGTAAAACAATGTAACACAACACGTCAGAGCCAAACCCAGTACGTGACTGATGAACAGCACAGGTTAGTGCCAAATAAACCCAGCACTGTTGGGATTAACTATAAAAAAAAAAAAAAAAATGCTTCCGCGTCAAACACGGAAGAAGCAAAGGCCGAGTGTGTTTGGCAGAAAGCCGTTTTGGAGGCATCCTGCTCCGCCCTCCCCATCATCACCATCACCCTACACTTCAACTCAGCACCGTCGGCTCCAGTGCGGACACGGTCGAGGGTCCCGGTGGGTTAACTGTCACTTTTACCGTACTTAACCCCAAGTGTCATGTCGAGCGAAACGTAATGAGTTGATTTAAAGTTATAATAAGTTAGTTAGTGAAGCGTGAAAGGGGAGAGCAGAGGGGGAAAAGATGTGAATTGTCTCTAAATGGAGGTTGACGGGGCCAACAACGAAGCAGCGTCATTTCTGTTGGCAGCTAGTTAGCTAAGTTGACGGAAACCGCTAGCTAACGCTAGCTGAGGCCGTTAGCCCGTCCGGTACTCGGGCGGACCTGGACTGCAAAGACCGAGCGACCTGTGTGGGGTTGGCAGCCACAGCACACCAGAAGACACCAGGCAGAGTAAGTTGAGTGTGCGGAGGGTGTGTGGGGTCATTGTCGTGTCCTGGGTTTTGGCACAGCAGACAGACTTAGCATAGCAAACAGGTTAATAAGACGTGTTTTAAGTAGCGTTACGCTAGAGCAGTCGATTATTGTTGATAAGTTGGTGATTTACAAACAGAAATGCCAAACATCCTGCATTTCCAGTTTGTTTAATAACATTTGATGCTTTTTCTTTTATAGAAAATTAAACATTATGGGTTAATTAAACTTTCATCAAGTTAAGTAGACCAATTTGGGCTGCAATAAACAAAAAGATAAAATGGTTAATTGAGAAAATAATAGGAAAACAACCATCAGTTGCAGCTGAAACTAATGTAGCTATACTAACATGGTATTACATCCTGGTAATAAATCCTGCCATCCTTTTAATGTGGTTTTAATGTGCAGTTTTTGTTAGAGGTTTTGAGTAGAGCTGTGTTGATATTGGATTTTTGAAGGAGATACCAATAGTGATATTTGGGAATTTCAGGCACAAAAGTGCAGATTGTTTATATATCCCACGTAATAAGATAATATTAGTCAGTCTATCTGCCTGGTCATTGGTTTTCTAGAGGTGCTGATTCAACTCTATGCTTTTATAGGCTGCAGTTTGTGGTGCTGTTAAACAGGATTGCATTATACTGAGAGGGATTGCTGAGATGTTGCCAACCCTCATTGAAATAAATGGGAATGAGCATCTGAAGGGATGAGGTCTGGAGCATATGGTTATAGTTTGAACCTGTTAATAATGCAGAGAGAAGGTGATTCCTTCATCCTTGAATCAGGACATCTCAAAAGCAGTTTCAACAAAATCCCAACATTATAACTTTTAATGAACGGAGGTGAATCGCAGAGGTGTTATATTATAATATATTAGTTTCAGATAATCCACTCTCAACTGAGTTTACATTCGGCTTCTTGATGCTGCTGCCACATGTCTATCCTATAGATGAGCCATTTTAGGTTCAGGTTACTTACTTCATACTTTATTTCTATCTTCATAATGTTGACTCTGTTTTCTGCTTTTGAGAAGGAAAGGAGTGTTGCTTGCAAGGTTTTAGTCAGCCCCAACCAATAATAGTAATATGGATTCTTAAATTGACTGTACATGTGACGGGGACTGCTATGCTAAGGGAGTAAAGATGGTATTAACTCAACATTCACAACAACAAAAGATATAGTCAGTTTTTACGCACATATCTAAAAAAAAAAGTGCATACAATTTGCACTTGTTGCTTTTAATGATTTTTTTTTAGGCAATCTTGATTCATTAGGCTTCTCAAAACAGTTTAGCATTTAATTTAAGCCTTTACTGGAAGAACATGATCAGTGACACAGACATATAGTCAGTTTTGGGGAAAGTACATTATTCTTGCAACATGGCTCACGTCTAACATTCTGTATGTTTTATTTAGGTCACACACAAAGAACTTAATGTCAGCTGCTGTAGTAGAGAAAAGTGAGTTGGCTAGTTTAAACTGGAACAAGTAGCATCAGCAAAACTATAGCTACATGGTTTTCCATGTCATCTTTTTGCCAAAATAATGTGGAGAGATATGTGTGAGAAAATAATGTGAGAGACTTGCAGCTACTTTCATCTGGAGACTTTATTCATTTGTCTGGTAATTCGTGTGGTTTTATGGAACTCCACTTACTTTTACTATCTATAGTCAAACAGCCTCAAATATTTTTCCCCACTTTCAGTGAACTCAGGGATTGCACACAGATATCAAGACATAAAATACTCATTATGATATTGGGTTTTTTGAATTTGTGTACAACTTTCAACTACAGACTGTCACTTACACTGTGGACCCATTTATGGGAAGTTTCACTCACAATGCTGTTTGTAATCCATTTGACTCACAGTTCATTTTTTTTCTCTTGTTGTAAATCAGGGTACGTTACATACAGTAGCACATGGTCTTATGAAGAGACAACTGTAAGAAAGTGGTACTATATAATATTGTCCACTGACAGACACAAAATAGATCAGCATACAGAACTGTGTAACATGAAAAGGGAGCCAGGCTTTGCAGACAGTTTTGGGGAAGCGTAAACACGCTGAAACAATCATAGTATTGCATCAGTATAGTGGGAAGTGGGCAGTGAGCACTAACACCAGAGGCACTATGAACTTTAGACACAACCCTCTTATTGTACTGTTTGTACAGTGACTAAAGATTACATCCCTCAGTCCAACAAATGCTTTTGGTAAGCTTTTTTCAGCCTGCCATTCTCCTCATTTTTGAAAACAAAAGGGGATATGCATGGGTAATTCACCGTAACCCCAGAGATTGACAACAGATAATACAGTTTACTTCAGTAGGTGTGTTGTGTGGTTACTTGTAACAACGTGACTAGGCATGACAGAGATCATTGTAAGGTTGAAACATGAATTTCTAATACTAGTTTTAAGATCAAGTGCTAAAACATCTCCGTGCTAGGATTGATGTTGGACCATCTGCCATTTGAAGTTCCATTCTGTTCGCCATCAAAGACCCAGGTCCTCCAGCCTAAACAGTCACACAGCTTGTTTGTTCTATCTCTCGATATGACCCATAGGAGTGCACAGGTGTAAAGGATCTTTATCATCATGGTAACAATAAAAAAAAGACAGTTATAATGGACCCAGTTTGGTTAAATTTAGACACAAAAAGTACTTAGTTAGTCTTAGAAAAAGATTGTGGCTAAGGTAAAAGATGTACTTTTAAGAGTTAAAGGTCCTCTGTCATCATGGATAGAAAATCAAACGCATCACTAAGGATATTGAACGATTAAGGATGAAAGAAAGAGCATGTTTTGTAGACCCATTTCATCCAACCAAAATCCCCTTCATAGTCTGGATTTTGATTCTTGATACAACATCATACTTTGCTCCTGTTATAAATACTAGGGCTGCTAGAGTTTGCCTAACTACACAGTAAAGTGTAACTAAGGGTTGTAATAAGCTATGTCCAGACAACCTAAGGAGAACCTATGGGTCATTTTTCGAGAACAGGCTTGAGTATGGAGAATTGTACAACAGACGGTGCCACAAACACTCACTAAACAGGATGTTTAGTGAGTTAGCTACAAAAAAGGAAAAAAAGAACAGATGTTACAAACTACATCTCTGATGGCCAGCAGCTTTCCAGGATGTTTTTTTTCTTAGTTGCATGTTGTACCACAGTGTAGTTACAGTGACTTTTAATGTACCTTTTGCCCAACAAAATAAATTCTTCCTCATCTACCTATTTGTGGTAGTGCGTGTTTCCATTTTATACAGAGTGTTTAGAACCTCCTGGTCTGCACTGTTGTCTGCATATGGTGAACCATTTTCATCATAAAACAGTGTGACTATTCCAGCTGTTCCTCATAAAGCTGCGACTGATAAAGCATCCACGTTTGTTTTGTGCAGGTTTCGTGGTAGCTTCCCTTTTTACCTTGTAGCATTACATGGTATTGTGCAACATAGCCAGTAATTGTAGATTCCAATTTCTCCAAACTGGTTTAGAAACTAATGATATTTAAGTTTCTTGACATGGAATTTAATCCAAACTTTAAGGAAGCCCAGTAGCCGTAAAAGTCAACATGTGGCTGAGCTGATAGCTCTGTCCTCAAGAAACGCCAAGGTCCTGATAAGACCCAGCAAGAAACTGGTGTAACTTTCTGCCTGTCTGCTTCAAGATAAACGTTTTGGGTGTGTGGGCACACTGACAAACTGGTGAGAGAGCAGTATTTTCCTCCAAAGTCTCCAGTTAGGTGGCAGTAACGTTCAGCCTCAGCAGCTGAGGTTTTATAAACCCAAAAAATCCTTATACCTATCACAGCTTATATCTTACCTTTGCCTTTCACCGGCTTCTGCACAGTTTCCCACTTAGCATTAGGTTGTTATAAATTAACCAGCTACTGCAGTTAAAATTGACAAAGTTTAGAATTTTCCTGCCAGAGTTACTACCTCAGTTAATGTTCGTAATGCATTCATTAAGTGCAGTAGGATTCAAACTCAAAAACATGCAAATGCAATATTTAAGTCCTATATTAATCCACACGTAAATTTGGGTTAGGTAGCTATTATGAAGTTAGCTCAGAATAATATATTGTTGAACAAACTTTCATAAACTTTCGCGAACATTATTATTTATATTTATTTGATAGAGAGTGCCCTGTTACTCCTTGATTTGACTTGTTTTGGTAAGTTACAGTGTAGAGCTGCTTGCAGCAACAAATACTAAGAACATGGCAACACCTGATGATGTAACCAAATCATTCCAGTTTTTTTTTTTCCAGATAGAGGTATCGGCCAGTGTGCGAGATAGCTGTTACTGCCATGTATTTTCATATCAACCGCGTAATACAGCAGCTGATTTAAACTGCTGTGTCTTCCTCAGTGTTTGTGGTGATAATGTTAAGTTAGAATAAAGGCCATTGTACAACATTGATAACTCTACATTTAGTCAGTTGCTGTAGATGAATATCTGTACATGATTCACCAGAAATCCATAAAAAGTCACTCCTATGACAAAAAAGACAAAGATATCCCAATATTCACACAAGCCCATTGTCAGCTCACAGTTACATAAAAAATATCTGTATTGATTCCAGTGCTTGGTTTAAATTTCTTATTTATTTTTTTCTACAAATGTCACTGGCAAGTCTTTCTTCCATCTTTCTATTCTTTTTATAAGGACCAATAAAATTTTTAATGATCAACAAACAATGTGTTACACTATTATACTCCATGATGTAAATTACAAAGATAACTGGGTTAAAACAGACTTCAGCCACTATAATGCTAAATGCTTAAAATAATAATAATAAAACAACTCTGGATACACAGTTCATTAGTTAATATACAAATTCAGTACCACCCAGTTAATGTCAAGTTGTTGCAGAAAGGCAACAAATAAATTCTGCAGTTACAGTACAATGTTGCTCATTATTGGAATAATCTGTTTAATCCAGTGCTTCATATTGCCCGGTTGGTCCCTAAGTCTAATTACAATATAGCATATTCCTTTAACAAAGTATGTAAAGGATTTTAATTTGTACAGCAGTTATTTCAATTTGCATTTTCATTACTATTCATATGAATCCTACATCTTTTTGTTGCTCTTTCTAATAAGGTTTTGGTTCATTGTTGACTCCAGTATGCTGTTTATTTTGTTCTCCTGATACTGTGCAGTTTGTTTATGTTCTGTTTGTGTTATGTACTGTTGAACTTCCTCTTAATGGTTTTTGACTCTAACCAGCTGAGGATAACACTCTTGTCTCTGGTTGTACTATAGCATATCAAGAGTGAGACAGTGTGAATTTTTCACAGTTTTGGGTGTGTTGACATACAGTAGGTGTCATGGTATTTTAGGGTGTAGTTTGAAATACACTTTACTGTTACCACTGTACAGTACAGTACAGTACATACAGTACATAGGAAAGAATCCAAGAAAATCAGGAGATGTATTAGTTATGTTTGTATGTATTCACCTCCAAAACAGATGATGTTTGACTCCCTGTAAGAAGGCAAACCATATTATTAAATATTTCAAAATATGTGGCGTATCATTTGCTTCTGCCATTGCACTGCCTTATCAACAAGCCTGTAATCGAAGATAGACTATCTGTGCAGTGGCACGTACTATACTCTACCCTGAAGACTGATTTTGTTTTAGTACTTGACTTCAAAACATTGCTGTTATCCATTGCTGTGAATCCAATAATCTGAAATGACTGAGATGTCCTGTAGTAAAAATATATTACTGAAAATTACATAGTCGCACAGCCTCAAAGGTTTATTCTTGATCTTTGTCATATTTAAATATGAAATACTTAATTCTTCATAACAACCTGTTCTTTCTGAGATCTCTGCAAAGCAGCATCAGCTAGGACACACTTTGTATTGTTTACCACAGGATAGATAGATGTAGACACTATGATGAATATCTATATCTCAAATCCCAAAACCTTAGTTGTCATGTAACTTACACTAAATAGTCATTGTGAAAGTGTTGTTTGGTCATTAAGTGCCACAGAACAGTTCTAGATTGACTGAAATTTCCTTCCTTCCACATTTTTTTCCAAGAACTGCAGTATTTTCAGAACATGTCTGCTCACTCTCCGTTTCTTTTTCTCATGTATTATTTTGTTCTCAGGTGGATGTTTGTTTTAAGCAGCACATGGCCTGTATTCTGCTGACAGACATGGACCCACTTGCCTCCGGTCCCACAGCGCATCACAACGGTCTCCTCCCTGACCTCGATCCAGCCACGCAACCCGACACCAAGGATGTGGATGCCACCTGCCTCACTGTCCACCTTTACTACCAAGGGAAGGATGGACAAGGGGTTGGAGCCAACGGTTCAGAAGGTGCTCTCACGTTTCCACCTGGAGAGTATGTAGCAGAAGAACTGTGCATTAGTGCAGCGAAATCGTGTGGTGAGTCACAAGAGGATTTGAGTTCTGATGTCTGCTCACAGACAATACATTTATACAAATTGAGTAACTTCAACTTAAGATGAGTTTTCATGATGCTAATAATGAAACATGCATCAGACATATTAGACATACAGTGGTGGAACATTTGTTAGATTTTCAAGCCACTTATTAGGCCTACTGTTTTAAATTGCAGTTGTAGTAGTAGTTTATTTGCAGTGGTGCCTTTGGTTGTGTAGATCATGGACTGGGCCATAAATGGACATAAAGTCTGTACTCTTTGAACCTTGTATTTTAGTTTCATGCACAAACAAGCACCAAGTACCACAGTCATCCATAACAGGCTGAACTATGTCATCTCATGCTGAAGACACCCACCATGAAATGATATGATGAGATCTTTACTTGATATGGGAAAAACACTTATTGTCTCATGTCATGTTTATTTCAGTACAGTTGGACAAGTATTTGAACACATGTCCATTAGCCTTATATGGTAGGGGTCAGTGAATATGTAGTTTATTATTGTTCTGAGCATGGTCTGCTTGTTTTAGATGCACATCAGCTATCCAAGAAGTATGAAAATTCAGAAGCATTTACTGTTTATTGACATGTCTGGTGTGGCGGGGACGAGTAGTAATCCAGTTGAGGATGCACAACGGCATAATCCCAGTTTGACTGGCATTCATGTACTTGCTTATTTCAAGTTTTTGACGTCAAATTCCAGATTTATTTCTTAACATCAGATCAGGAAAGTGTCAACTGCTGTGTATCTGTACCTTTGTCATAGCACTGTCCGTGTTGCGACACTCTCTTGCTACAGTCCTTGTTGGGTCGATAAGAAAGAGCCCCTCTCTCTCTTTTTATTTCTGCTTTTGTGTCCCCTTACACTTAAAAAAAAAAACAAAAAAAAAACTCAACTTCCTGATTCTTTTCTTTGTCTATTTTTCATCTTCTACCTTCCCACCATCTCTTATTTTCATGGTTTAACCACAGTGGACAATCACTGGAGGGATTTTAATGTGCTTTCTGTAGCTGGTTATTCCTGACACTCTTTTATGTTATTTGGTCTTAGGATATACATTGGGGCACTTTCAAGGAAAGGTAAAATTTTCTGCTCCATGGGAACAGGTTGGGGTGTGACACTGCCACCAAGAGGAAGCTACATTAAGATTTCCAGTAGTCACTCCTAATATGATATGATGACAATTTTTACTTTTTTATCCTCTATGTAATGATTCATTATATATTCATACTGTATAATGCAATGACGCTTCCTACAGTTTGCAAATGCATTTACTCTGCAGCACTTTGCTTATTTTATTATTTGCTGTTGCAAGAAATAATACAAGGTAGGACTTGCTTATAAATCTTTTTAGTTGTTCGACTTGACTTCCTCGATTGTGGTTAAATACACATCCTCTTTCGCGGCGCTCCTGTTCTTACACCATTGCTTCACTCTTGAGAGTGCTTCCTGCCTAATGATGACGCTTTCTGTCAACTAATGACCTACTTGGCCTGGCTAAGAAAACATGCTCTCACTGGTGCTGCTCAGGCTTTGAAGCACGAGTGAGTGGGGTGCTGCAGGAATGGTCAGAAACACAAACAGATATGGATGAAGTGGAACAAGTCATTCATATTAAGATTGTTAGTCTGTGGCCACCGTCATTATATTGTATTATAAAAACACGCAAAACAGTTTATGTCAACACAACTAACTTCACTGAAATACACTACTGGGAAATGTTAATTGGTCATGTGTCATTGTTAAAGCACTGTTGTTTGCAGTCTGCAGTGCAGCCAAAACACAAACTCTGTGTGTGTAAACATACAGTACATGCATGACTTTGTGCATGTGTAAATATTGGCCAGTTGTTGCTCCTTAGTGGCAACTAGTCACATATTCAGGGATAAGCAAGTAATGAGTGATGTTAAAGCTCTAAACACTATGAAAAAAAGTTATTTATTTTGTCTTTAAATATAAAGAGTGAGCATGTTAGTTGTTTTCTTCATTTGAATTAGGGGCAGGGACATTCCCAGGGACAAAGGGAGCACATGGACAACAGTTACTGTCTTACAGAGGGTGTTAGTGTGTTAGTGAATGAATATTTCCATGACTTCATTGAGTCCTGACTGATAAAAGAAATTGGTTTTCTTTTTATTTCCAGGGATTGCTCCAGTGTACTGCAGTTTGTTTGGCCTGATGAGAGAGAGTGACCGGATATGGTTCCCTCCTAATCACATTTTTAAAGTGCACCAGTCAGCCAGTGAAAAGCTGCACTTCAAAATTAGGTAGATGATTATACTTTTAGTGTATTTTGTTAATTTCTTCCACATTTTTCAGAATTTTCATGTTTTTCAACATTTTCACGTTTTTATGCTTGGATTCCTTTTTTACTGTGTTTGTTATGATTTTCTCTTCTGTCCAGATACTATTTTACTGGCTGGTATAACAATGGCAGTTCATTCTATGCCCATCGCTATGGTGTATCCAAGGGGACAGAGAGCCCTGTGATGGATGACTGTGTCATGGCTTACCAGTTTTTTCAGGTTAGTATGATTCATGCCAACACTTAAATGCTTTTCTTTCTTGTTGGGTGCTTTGAAGGTTGCCATTTTACATTTGTTCTGTTTTTCTGCATTTGCATTTTTAAATGGTAAATGTTGCTTTCCTTAATGTCCATCACACCTGTACCCATTCCTGCTTTACGTTTTTAAAAATGTAACAGTAAGCAGAAATGGTTGGAGCTGCCTACGAGTGTGCACATTTCCCTGTCTCTTTGACTGACCAGCAATCTATCTGTCGTGCCAGACCATTCCTTTACATAAGTTGAGCAAGCAGGAAGTGTGGTAGGAAGTGTGTTTAAAAGCACAAATGGGGGAACAAGGGTATGACACAGTTCTTTTCTCAGTGTTTATGTTTGTCTGTGCACCATATGTGTGCTTGTGTGTGTATCTGCTTTTTTTTTTGCTCTCCTACATGCTTGTGCAAAGTTGACACATGCAGCTTTGTTCAACTTTGTTTTTAACTACACTGTCACACTGACACCATGAGCTGTGAGTGAGCATATGGAACTATCACACTCAGTCAGTTACATGTTTTGAGAAAATATTTAATAAAAGCATTTTCCACATTAAAATACACCTTTATACTCCAACATACATTTTTATGTTCCATAAAGAGGGTGTAATCACTGCACTGTTTACTGTTCTACTGTATGCGAAGCTAGATCAGCTCAATCTGATAACCAGAAACCAGATAACTAACCAAATCTAAACCAACACTTCTATGCTTGTGTCTGTTTGAAGAGTCATCATTTAATTGGTGTTTGTTTTCATGCTGTATAGTTACTTGCAGTTGATAGCTGATTAGCCTCCACCCCCTTTACACTTCTCTCACATTATTTTTCTACTCTTTTATTTATTGCACCTTGTTTTTTTTCTTCTCTAGTGGCGCAGTGACTTTCTTAATGGCTGGGTTCAAATCCCAGTGACCCATGAGTCCCAGGAGGAGTGTCTTGGCATGGCGGTGCTAGATATGATGAGGCTCGCAAAAGAGACTGGTCAGTCACCTGTGGATATCTACAGTAATACCAGGTAGGATGAAAAAATGGTCTCTGAAACAAAAATTGTTATAAATATGGATATGAAGGCCAATCTGGTTGAATCATCAGTCTGCTAGAAGGGTGTAATAAGTTTAGAAATGTGTACATCTTAATTATAATGTGGACTACTTTATAAACCCAAATTCCAGATCGTTTTTAATTCCATAAACTTCCTGCACACTCTACCTAAGTAGTGTAAAGTTTTTTGCTTTTGTGCATAAACAACATGAACAATGAACAATTTCAAAGCGTGACTGGCTGTTTTGATCTGTACCATGGTTGTTCACTTTGTCAAAATGGTAAATCTCATTTGTTTTCTTTTTCATGTCAAATTCATCCTTAACATTATGCTTTGTTTTAAATTATGTTGTTATTAACTGATTCTCCTGAGGCAGCTGAACTGGCTCAAAGTGTACTGACAGTACTTGTTTTGTTCTAACACTTGGCCCTTCATTCACTTTTTTTATGTTGCTTGCTTAACAACTGCCCATAGTTGTTTTTATTCTCCACTTTATCTCCACCTAACCACCCTCCCTGATCCCCTCTTCCCCACATATAGTTACAAATCTTTCCTGCCGAAATGCATGAGAAGCTGCATCCAGGAATATAACATCTTGACTCGGAAGAGGATCCGCTATCGCTTCAAAAGGTTCATCCAGCAGTTCAGAGAATGCAAAGCCACAGTGTGCAACCTCAAGCTCAAATACCTGATGAGCCTGGAGATGCTGCTGCCCTCCCTGTACTCTGAGCGCTTCCAAGTCACTGACCTCTCGGCACGCGAGGTTACCATCGTAGTCACAGGCAACAAGGGGATCCAGTGGTCAAAAGGGAAGGAGGAGGGAGAAGAGGAGGTGAGAAACAGGCAGAAGGTTCATGTTACCATGGTAATACATTTGCACATTATCAATCATGCATAGTGTGATGCTGCCATGGCTATTTTTTACCAACAGATGGAGCTCCAGGATTTGGTGAACATTGCCAATTATGACAATAGTGCATGCTTCTTCAAACACAAACTGTTTTGTACTCACTGTGTCTCTAGGAGCTACAGACATACTGTGACTTCCCGGAGGTGATTGACATCAGCATCAAACAGTCCAATAAGGAAGGTTCTGTGGAGAGTCGCATAGTTACTCTCACAAGACAGGACAACCAGACCCTGGTATAGTATATTTTACTTCATGCCCCATTATTATTATAAAATTAATAATTCATTTGCTTTGCTCAATTTTAATCTAATTATATCAGGAATGTATTTCATAATGACCTCATACATGTCAAAGTGCTTAAGAGCTGAACTTAAGAAACAGCACCTGTTTTCACCAGTTTAAAAAAAAAATCATGTACTGAGTCATTTGCTTTGCCTTCATCTGCATCCCCTCTCTCTATCTCTGTCTGACCAACAAAGGAACTGGAGTTTCATTCACTCTCTGAGGCTCTTTCATTCGTATCATTAGTTGATGGATATTACAGACTGGTCGCTGATACCCATCATTACCTATGTAAAGAGGTGGCTCCGCCAAGACTTCTGGAGTGCATTCACAGCTACTGCCATGGCCCTGTGTCGTGAGTATAACACATATGCACTGATGCAGCATATCAAACATGTACTCATGTACCCCTCGACCACAGAACTATACGAACACACGCACACTTGCACAAAGACTCATTCTGTGTCTTTGATCACAGGATGGAGTTTACGATTGCTAAACTACGTCGCTGTGGTAACCACCAAGGCCTATACATCCTTCGCTGCAGCCCCAGGGACTACGACAAATATTTCATGTCCTTTGTGGTGGGGGTAAGTTAATGTTGGGTCTTTAACATTGTGAAGTGCAGGAAACGTGACCTTACAAATAGACATGCTCTTTTAACACAGTCTTTGTTAACTGATTGACATTAGTACTCACTTCTTTAGCACATGACCATATGCATCCCAGTAGACTACTGTCACAAGCTACTACACGTCACACTACCAGAGCCATTACTGTAATTAAAATACAGTATAGTGCTTTTTTGTAACTGCTTTTTTGTAACTTATTCAAGTAAGGAGTAATTGAGTGGCTGCTTCTGAAAGTAGATTAAATTAATTTAAAATTGTAGATTTTTAAATTTATTCAGTCCTTATATGTACTGACACTGGCTCAATCAGGGAATGTTCTTTATAATTAAAATTGCATTGTGGCCAGCTGCAGCACAACCTTATTTGTATCATTTTTCTTTTGATTTGCAGTATGAAAGTATGGTGGACTGTAAGCACTGTCAGATTGTGAGGACAGAGTCAGGAGAGTACATTCTAAGTGGCGCTAAGAGGAGTTTTGGCTCACTCAGGGAACTTCTGCACTGCTACCAAAAGGAGGCCCTCCGAACTGATGGATACACATTTCAGCTTACCAAGTGCTGCCCACCCTGTCCCAAAGGTCAGTGTTTACCTACAAACACACACCCCACATATTATACATGTCATCATGTAAAAGCATGCATATCTTTTGTCAAACCTTTGGTCTTTGACACTATTAATCTTGCCATTTGGGTATTATTTATTTCCTCTCTTACATTCCTGCTGGAGCCAATTACCAACCTAGTATTCCCTGCTTATATTAGAGGTTTTGTTCATTTCCATTGGAGTTAGGCCAATGAAGAAAGCAAGTTGTTCTTTGAAAAGTTATTGACCTTTCTGTTGCATTATATTTATTGATAAACTCAATTTAACTACATGATGTTGTAACTTCAAATAAACAGTGTCAAATTCTGGGACATAGGGCACTCCTCTGAATATATTCAGCATGTGTGAGCTCTACACTACATTCTTTTTAGAGTATCTTGCTTTCCTGTTCACATGCTCCCATGTCACCTTTTCAGCCATTAAACATTAAGGCACCAGATCAGCTATGGCAAAGCCAGTTGTTAAAAAAATTTGGAGCAATGTTTAATCATCATTGGAAATGTATGAAATTTTAACTGTATTGTGTGGTGTATTGGAATAGAATCAGTGTTATACTTCAAGTTAGCAAACTGGATTCAGATTTTTACTGCCCACCACAACTTGAGCATTATATTACAGTGGGGATTTGATGGAGTTACTAATGACTTCATGATTTAGTGATTACTTTACCAGACTTCCAGCTGGTAAAGCTCCTTGTTCTGAACAGTTACAGGGGCCAAAAACAAACTGCATAGGTTTTATTCATGCTGATTTACATGATTAAGAACTCTAAATCAAACCATATCATTTTATAATTAACTGTTTTTTTACTTCTTATTTAACAATGCATAAACCAGACTGCAGTGATAGTCGATGAAATTTCAAAATGTGAGCTTGATGAACCCTAATCCCTGTCTACTTTTACCCTTTTTCAGAGAAATCCAACTTGCTGGTGGGTAGAAATAACCAAGGGGCAGATGTTTGTCTGTCACCATCTCTCCACAAACAAAACATCAGCCAGATGGTCTTCCACAAAATCCGAAAAGAGGACCTGACTATTGTAAGACAACCCTGACACACTTCCTGCTTTACCTTTTCCTCTCAAAGAATATAAACATGCATAACAGGTCAATTTCTTCAGTTTCCTCAGGGTTAGGGTCATACAGGATTAGATGTGTTGTTTTTTGTTCATATATCTAAATTTACAAAGCTTAACTATATCTACATGGGCCAAGTGCTCAGTAATTCAGGCTATTTGTAGAGAAGAAAGCAGGCCATGACCCATCCTAAACTTGTCAATATGAGTGAGCATGAGTGAGTTTTTAAATTAAAGAGGGCAGGATGGGCCAAATGAGGTCTCTGTCATTAACAAAAAGACTTCCTCAATTGATTCACCTACTGTAGCTCAGCATCATTAGTAGCATTCCCTGTGGACATGTGTGACTGCACTGTGTTCAGGCAACATAGTGTCATCTGTGCTGTTGCATTGCTTCATTTCTTCACTATGTTTTCTGTTTTTTGAGTATTTGAAGTTTTGCACCACAGGTCTGTCACGGGAAAACCACAGAAGCCGTTCCACTGATCAGAGAGCAGAGGGTTATTTTCTTATTGCTATATTGTCTTCGCACTTATTTTTTTTTAGCAGGCTCAACAACAGTTTTTTTCTTCTTCCTGTTTTGAACCTGGGTTCAGCTACAGTTTGGTGTGTAGTTTTTTAGTGCTTGAAGCTTGACCTTAAATGTATATTTGTTAAAGCCTATGCAGTTAAAGATATTATGGTTAGATGACTGAGGTATTTGGAGGATGGGCATTATTGAGTTCTATTGTTGCTTTGGTGAGGGAGATTTAATTGATCAATATGTTGTTTTAGGGTGTTTGGGGTTTTCAGAAATTCAAAGGCTCTCAGCTTTGACTTTTGAAATTGCAATAATGAGAATAAAAACTCTGATTGAGATCTGTACAGGAGTTCAGTTTTCATTCATTTAGGAGCCTATCAGAATTGAATTTTTAAATGGTGTCCTAGTTAGTTTTTATTTTTTATACAAACATACAAATACATAAAGAGATGTCAAAATACCTGCATCATTACAAGTATTGCTCCAGGTAATAGGTGCTGTTGGGGTGTCTCTTAACACTAACATTGTGCCATTGTGCGACATTTCGTCACTGTATGGCGTAAAACTAGTAGATTCTATTTGCCAGGAAATTGTTTAGACTTAGAGAAAATGTAACCAATTCACTACTCCTTCCTTGGCAGTTTGGTTCCTAACATAAACTGCCCTTTGTTTTAGAATGAGAGTCTGGGCCAAGGAACTTTCACCAAAATCTTCTGTGGTGTGAGGAAGGAGCTGGGAGACTATGGAGAGATACACCAGATAGACGTGGTTATCAAGATTCTGGACAAGGCTCACCGCAACTATTCAGAGGTTGTCATGATGACTGAGTGAATGAGTAACTGAGAGAGTGAGTGAGTGAATGGATCTCACTAAATTGAGTTTTTTTTTGTCTCTAACTCTTGAAAACATAAGTTAAGAGGAGACATGTTAGTAGTATCGAATTCAAATCTTTTAAACTTCTTGTCTCCTTATCTCTCATAGTCGTTCTTTGAAGCAGCCAGCATGATGAGTCAGCTCTCTCACAAGCATTTACTCCTCAACTATGGAGTTTGCGTCTGTGGTGATGAAAGTAAGCTCACAAGCCACAAAAACACACACATTAAAAATGGTTGGCTAAAGGTAATCACAAAGGAAGAAATCATTGTGGCAAACAAAAAGGACAGTTTAACATCTCATATGTAGACAAGAGGGATATTGACTTGAAAAGAAAAATTTTATGGTCATTGGTGGTTTGTGAAACATCCATGATCAATCAAAACAAAAGGTTTTCACAATATAAAGAACTATGCCAACCTAAGAGCAGCAAACTGGAACATCACTGTCCCTGCAGGCAAATGAGACAAAGGGGAAATTAGGTTTCTGACCTCCTGGCCCACTCTGAGCTCTGCCCTGACCTTTTCACTTTGACTCAATTAAGGAATCAGAATCAACAAGTCACTAATGGGCCACTGCAGTCTTGATGATCACATCAGAGCAGGAAACACTGACTATTTACTTTTCTGAGTGCAGAGAATGAGCAGACAGAAAAGAAGAGTTCTGCTGTCTGTCACTGAAAAAAAGATGGGACATAAGCTACAATAAACATGTAAAATAGGACATTTAACAGAATGAGCTTTGTTTAGAAGATACTGAATATGGCTATGGATAGGTTTTAGGTATGAACAATAAAATGATCTCCATCTCATTTCCCTGTCAGACATGATGGTGCAGGAGTATGGTAAATTTGGTTCTCTGGACACCTACCTGAAAAAGAATAAAAGCTCTGTATACATCACCTGGAAGTTAGAAGTGGCCAAGCAGCTAGCCTGGGCTATGCACTACCTGGTAAGACTACTGACACATACTAACACAGCTACACATACTGCGTTCTGTCTGACACACACAAAAAAAAAGTGTAAGGAGAAAATTTTTTAAACCAAGTCATTCAATGATGTCTTATCTGCACACAGGAGGAAAAGAACCTTATTCATGGAAATGTCTGTGCCAAGAATGTTCTTTTGATCAGAGAGGAGGATCGTAAGACAGGCAGCCTGCCTTTCATCAAACTCAGCGACCCTGGTATCAGCATCACTGTGCTGCCCAGAGAAGGTGAGATACCTGGCTTCATGTACTGTCTTGATGTGAGAAAACACATCACCAGCATAGTTTTTACTTTGGTGTGATTGTATCAGTTGCTGATAGGGACAAAGTTTGGCGAGCCTTATTTCTTACTCCCCCTTCCAAACTTTATGTATCTCCCTCAGTTCTGGTGGAGCGTATCCCCTGGGTGCCCCCTGAATGCATTGAAAATCCCCAAAACCTGAGTTTAGCCACAGACAAGTGGGGATTTGGGACGACTCTGTGGGAAATCTGCAGTGGTGGAGACAAACCACTCAGCACTCTGGACTGCTCTAAGGTCACACTCAGAATGCACTGGGACTATTGGTGTATCTAGAATAATCTATATTAAGAGGATAGTTCAACATTTTTGGAAAGGTCAAATCTAGTGAATTTTTATGTGAATCATTAATGAGGGTTTTTTTTTTGTTGTTTTTTATATTTGGATAGAGTCAAGCTAGCTGTTTCCCCTTCTTTCTACTAAGTTATGCCAAGCTAATTGTCTGATGACTGTAGCTTTATATGTACTGTACAGATATAAGCAGTATTAATCTAATCATTTCTGGCAAGAAAGCAAGTAACAGTTGTTAACAAAATGTTGAACTAGTCCTTTAATGCATGCACCTTTTTTTTTTTTTTTTTTTAATCTAATGAATATTTTATGAATGTCTGCAAACTTTGCATCTTCACTCCTTGTACCATTAGCATTTTCTAACCCAACTTAAACACATGCAGGTCCTGACTCTTGCTCTTTTCCACTGCAGAAGAACTTGTTCTACGAGGACAGGCACCAACTGCCAGCTCCCAAGTGGACAGAGCTCGCCAATCTGATTAACAGCTGTATGGACTATGAGCCTTCACACCGACCCTCTTTCAGAGCAATTATCAGAGATCTCAACAGCCTCTTCACACCAGGTAGGAAGACAGAAACATTTAGCTAACATCTTGCTCACAGATCTACAAGTCATGTGAATATACTTTACATAACACACATATTTGTCATTTAGAGCTTGAATTAATCATTTACACTTCCACTCATTTCCTAGTTACATACGTGCATGTCTGAAATGGTTTTGCACCTTGTTGTGTTGCAGACTATGAGCTGCTGGTGGAGAGCGACATGGTGCCAAACAGGACAAGAGGGTTTGGCTTCCCTTGGGCCTCTGAGAACCAGGAGCCCACCCAGTTTGAGGAGAGGCACCTCATCTTTCTCAAACAGCTGGGAAAAGTGAGACACACTTTCCACTGCCATCTATATATCCAGGATATTTCCTGGACATTAAGCAGCACTCTTGAATATGAATGAAAACATTTTCTAAAAACTCTTATTTTCAGTGTCTTACTGTATTGTTTTCCACATAACAAATTATTATAATTCAGCAGCTCATTTCATGGAAACGGGACAAATTCTATGTTGTGTTTTGTGACATTAAAAGTGCTAATTTGAAAAGTGCTTAAAACCCTAGGTGAAATCTCAGCTCTGTTCTGTTCCCTGACCTCACGCTGCAGGGAAACTTTGGCAGCGTGGAGATGTGCAGGTATGACCCCCTGCAGGACAGCACAGGGGAGGTGGTAGCAGTAAAGAAACTACAGCACAGCACAGACGAACACCTCAGAGACTTTGAGCGGGAAATCGAGATCCTCAAATCCCTACATCATGAAAACATTGTCAAATACAAGGGAGTCTGCTACAGCGCAGGTATCAGCACATCATTTAATATCTATATGTGGAGGGGTATAGAAAATATAAAAGCTAAATGCAGGTTTTCCTATTTTAGCATAAACATATTGCTGTTTTTTGTTATATTTCCGTTAAACAGATTGCCTACTTAAACTGAAATTTTTAAGTGAAGAGAGATTGTTTTATTTCTTTTCTCCAGTGACAGAGTGTTCCTGACCAGCCTGTTCTGCAACAGCCATCCCTTGATTTAATAATACCACCCATGCACATTTTATTATGCATAATGGCATCTTGACAGTCCGCACATTTGCTGCCTAGGGCGTCAATGACCATGCCCATGAAATAACTAAATCTTGATTTTCATGCACTGCCTCCCCTCCACAGCTCACATATCACATTTTCTCTCTGTGATAACTTAACTACCTTTCTTTCACGCAGGCCGAAGGAACCTGCGGCTGATCATGGAATATCTCCCCTACGGCAGTTTGAGAGATTATCTCACCAAACATAAGGACCACTTTGATTCTAAAAAGCTGATGCTCTATGCATCACAGATTTGCAAGGTAATGTAGTACAGCATGTTATACTGCATGTGTATGCCCCTATTATACACATAGTAATAACAGCTGGTTTAACTTATTTCTTCCAGGGCATGGACTACCTTGGCACAAAGCGTTATGTACACAGAGACCTGGCCACTAGAAACATTCTAGTGGAGAGTGAGATGAGGGTGAAGATCGGTGATTTCGGTCTAACCAAAGTGCTGCCCCAGGACAAGGACTACTACACCGTCAGAGAGCCTGGGGAAAGCCCCATCTTTTGGTGTGTTTGTTAGTGGATCCGAAAATACTTTCATGTTTTTGTCAGTTGACATTTATAAAGCTAAAGAGTCAACACTTTTAATGTTTTTGTCTGGTTCTTCTACAGTGGTGGTGGTGACTTATTGTAACCTTTAGTGGCTGTTTTCAAATACAGGTGTTAAAGATAAGCTTCACTCTGAGAAAACTTAAAAAAACAGGTTGTTTTTCTAGATCCAGACTAAGTCATATTCATTCCATCTTTATTTTAGATATACTGCATGCACTATATGCATAATTTATTTATATGTATATATGGTATAATGTGTTGTGGTGCTTTCCAGGTATGCGCCAGAATCACTAGTAGAGAGCAAGTTCTCGGTGGCATCAGATGTTTGGAGTTTTGGTGTTGTCCTCTACGAACTCTTTACTTACAGTGACAAGAACTGCAGCCCACCAGCGGTAATGCACTGAGCTTTTGTTTTTTGTTTTTTTTTGTTTTGAACTTTCTGTCATGTAGTTTTTTCTAATCTACACTTCATTACTTTTGTCACCTGTCTGACTCACTTAATTGACCTCTGAAACAACAGTTATTATAATTAGTTTGTAGTGTTGTTAAAGAAATCAGTTGATTGAGCACTCTGCTCTGTTGGGGCGGTTTTAATGTTGGGAGGTTTGACCAAGCTGTAATCTCTAAAAAGTCCATTTTTTTCCTGTTCAAGGTGTATATGGACAAGATGGGAAATGAAAAGCAGGGCCAGATGATTGTCTACCATCTGATAGACTTGCTGAAACAAGGATACAGGTTGCCTGCTCCTGATAATTGTCCAAAGGAGGTCAGTAGATGTATACATTCAACAAACTGCAAGAATAGAGTGGGTTTTGATTTTATTGGTTTCTGTTTTAATAAAAAAATGTCCTGTGATTTGAGGGTAATGGATGCACACTGCATGTTGGCAAAGTTGTATTAAGTTATTTATTTTACATATATTTTTCTCTTTGTTTTGATGTTTCCACAGATTTACAAGATAATAACAATGTGCTGGAACATAGACCCAAATCTGAGGCCTACTTTCAATAAATTAATCCATAGTGTGGAGGATGTAAGGACGGATTAGCATCATTGACCGTGAGACTTTGACCTTTACTGTAGCTGCTCCCGAACACCTGGGAACCAGCCCTCACATGTCACAACACAACAATAAACATCTCTATCTGCATGGATGCAGTCACTACCATGGAACAGATTTAATATTTAATCAACTGAAGACACTGGAGTGATGGTGATCTTCCACTTTATGAGCATTTGTGCCACAGGAAGTGTACAAATTGTTACACTGGTTACTACACTACATCTGCATGACAGACACCAAGCAAAAGATCTTTTTTAATTCCTTTAAGAACATTTCATTCTGAGATATATTTCTTTATATTATTCTAAGAATCAGGTTTTCTCTGCTTTAAGTCACTAGTGTTGAATGTTTAAGCCTTAAAATCAATCAGTACCTACAATGCCAGCAAAACTTTATTTTGTCACAATGCTCAGATCTGTGATTTTATACTTTTTTGGTTGCCCAACTTGCTTTGTTTCACCAAAGAGAGTGGGGGAGTCAAAAAGGACTGAGTGCACATGAATTTTCTGAGCCAAATCTACAGGAACCGAATCTCACTGCACTGCTCATGTGTGGCTGGACTTTTATGACCGACTGAAACTTGGGCAGCTGTCCTCCTGCTGACACACAGACAGACCCTTCTGTTTGAGGCATTTCGTAGCAGATAAGGGAAATAAGGTAAAATCTTGAAACATCTTGAAAAGTTTTTCTAGTCAAGATAAGGTAAAATGTGTGCTGTTTTTTTTCATGGCAGATTTCTACTGTTATTGTAGACTTTGCACACTGTGGATGATTCTGTGTTTTTCTGAATGGATGAAGCAACATGAGAAATGGACAGTGTTGCTCTTTTGTTTTTTTTTTTTAAATAGTGACAGTTTTCTAAGAATCCTCCATTTTTCTACATGATAGAAAACACAAGTTGCCTTTTACTTGTTTACATCATCAAACCATCTCTCAGAGATAGCATTAGCATTAAGCTCTCTGAGAACTGTGGTGTCACTTCATGGACTCATACAGGACACCAGCTTGGGAAACGATGATATTGGCTTTGTAATTACCTGCTAATGGCTAAAAATATATATATTTTTCATACACATTCCTCAGTGCTAGCAGGCTGAACTGTCTGTATGTGGCTACCCAGTGTGAAGAGTGTATGATGAAAGTTGAAATGAAGGGTGAGTGCTTGTATTTTCTGCAGCGGTAGCTTGATTTTGAGACACGGTTTTATTTAAAACCTATTGTGTAATTATTTTCCCATCCATTTAAAGATGTTGAGTTTTTTGTTACCTATTTTAATGTGTGCGTGTGTGTTATGATGTGCATTACCACAAGTAGTAGTTACAAGAGGGATTTTTTAAAATTTTTTAATTGAATGTTTAAAACTTTATGTGCCAACGTGGATGACTAAAGGAGACAGAAAATGTCAAAGGATGAATGCCCTCTCACTTCACTAAGAATGAGTCAGTGTAAAGAGCAAAGTTTTCTCACTTGCAGACACACAAACATGCAGTGTGTGTAACCCTCCCGCCCATTGTTGCCTTTTTTACTCACAAAGCTGTTAAAAATTGAGAGAGATTAGATACATAGATACCTAGGTATTCTGATGTTTCACATAAAATATTATTTGTGAAAATATGAATTTCTTTATGTTTTACAGATTTGAGTTTTCCTTCCATTTAATTCAATTTTAGTTTTTATATATACATTTTAGCGGTTCGTATACATTGGCGTTTTGTCATTTGATGGGAACATGCAGCTGCATGTATTTGTTGAATGTGTAAATAGTGAGATATAGGTATGTATTACATTTCAGGTGTGTATACACATAAACATACTATAGTACTTTTTGTAACTAAATGCACTTTGCTTTTTACATAAAGTTTCATTATATTGTACCAATAGTGGAAGAGCTTACAGGTTTTTCTAGTCAAGATGAGAAGATTTTTATGTGTACAGCTTTTATTTTTTTTTATTTTTTGTCAGTGGGTCAAGTGTATTTTCAAAAATGGCTTAAATAAAGTTGAAAAAAAAAAAAAAAAACCCCCAACTCAGTATTGTCCTTTGGGTGTTGGTTGGTGTTGGTGCTGATGATCAGGCAGGTGTAATGTTGTGAACAGAGGCCAGCATTAAGTTCACAGCAGCCTAAATGACATTAATGTGTGATATTAGCCTGTTTTAGCATGAACAGTGTCATCAGTCTGCTGGCGAGAACACGGATGCTGATCTTTGCTCCAAATCCTTTCCACGCATATAAACAGGTATTGAAGACAATGTAGGAAACTGCTCAAAACTTCATATTAACATGGTATTTAAAATTTATTGTCAAGGATGGGTGACATACAGTACATAACAGCCATATAGAACATCTACAAAATATCAAGTGGGGAGAGTAAACAAAAAATGACAGACATGAAGTGGTAATGCGTTGAGTCTAAGTCAGACACCTCTATGGTCAGTATATTCTGTCCAGTACCACCCGTCACAACACCTTTAAGTCACCACCCCTCTGCCACGTCCTTTCCTCAGCACAAGCGCCCGATATCATTCTTAGTACAACCCTGATTACAGCACATCCCTGCCACACCCAGAGAAAAGTTCCTCTTCTTCTTGCTTGGTACAGACCAGTCAGCCACTGCTGGACTACCAGCTTGCTTGCCTATAACCACAGATGACTGAAACTTCTCCAGCGGGGCTGGGTCACTGAGTGACCGCTGCTTGTCTCCTACAGCCCTGTAAAGAGCCAGCAGATCTGCCAGGGAGTGAGAGGAGCCAGTGCGGAGAGGAGAGTTGTTATCTAAGAGCGCTGCGCCATGCTGCCAGGTGGGTTGGTTGTCGTCTACTGTGCCTTCAATGAGGGAACTCCACTGGAAAGGGTCTAGAGAAAGAGACAAATGATTAAATTAACTGACCTCAAGGAAAAACAGGTGGTGAGTATAAAGCTTATAGTATAACATGTCAAAGAGTTTAATAAAAGGTGCTTTCTGGAGGACTAACAATACAGAACTGATGGTGATAATTTCAATGCTTCATGTTTGTTCAGTCAACGGTGTGAGCTAACCAAGGTGCTGAAATATGAGGCTCTTGAGCTTTTTGTATGAATGAGAAATCATTTTTTCCCATTAGAATATATTTGAAGACGTGTTTCAACAGTCTTGGATTAAGTATTGTGCTTTGAAACATGTCTGCATACACAACTACATACATTGAACTACTATATTTGGATATCCACTTTAATATCTGTTTAATTAACGTCTACATATTAAGAAATGAATGAAAAGTGTAATAATATCAACTCACCTAAGTCCTCCTCTGTGGATCTTTTCCACCGGGAGCCTCCGCAGGTGAAAATGACTGCTCTGATGAACTCTCTCCCGCACAGTTTCACCCCGTAGTCCCTCGGTACGATCAGTCTGTTCATGACATCAGCCTTCACACAGCTGCATATGCCACCGACACACACCACAGCCATGGCAAGAGTCAATCTCCAGAGCATGTTGACTTTTGGAAAAAGCTGACTGGTCTGCGCTGCACAGGTGGATCAGCTGAGTTCCACCTCAGATCTGATCAGTGTTTCAATTCCTGCTGGATTGCTTGTTCTTTTCTCTGTCTGGAGAGTTCTGTTGCAGCCTGGTCAAGGTGTAAAAGATGCTTCTATATGTCTGGTTTGTGTTAAAAAGCAGACTTTGGTTTTCTCTCCTTGTTCTCTCTTTGTGTGGACACAAGCTTTTATACTCCTAGTCACTAGTTCACTCATCAACCTCACTGTTCGATCCCAACCCCCTCTCCTCCAGACATACACCGCACCACACGCACGTCACTTAGATTGATGATGATGACGTACTTGGGAGTTATTTTGTTGTTATTCCAATATTAAGGGAATATTTTATATGAAGTGTGACTGGTCTGGGAAGAAATTAAAAATGGAAAAGGTTTATTCATGTTTTAACTGTCTATCTCAAAGTCATTGGTTTCTGTGCTTTGCATTCCAGCAGCACCTTGATACAAAAGATGACTGGTTAAGAGACAGTCTGTAATATTTCTTTTTATTGGATTTACAAATATAGTTTCTGTGTTGATAAACAGCAAATAAAATTAGGGTATGTCGATAATGCATAAATGTCAGCACCTTGTAGTATTTTACATCCATTAATACCATGAGGACAATTAAACCAATGCTGATTATAGGACTCAAATTCAGCCTTGGCAAATTAACTCTGTTGTAGGTAATGTGACCAATATTTTTACTGACAACAGTTCAGAGTAATAAGAATCTTCTGCCGTCACGACAAATGTTGCAGTGTTGAAAAACTTTGCAATTAAAGCCTCAATAAGTAAAAAGTAAGTTGATTTGGTTATGTAGTTCGAGAAAGCTGTGACAAGTGAGTACCAGCATCACGAGTACCACTTATGACTTGCCTGTTAAGGGTCATTATAATCTGAGTTGAGTTACAGCATTTATGTTTAGGAGTGCTTCTGCCCTCTAGTGGTCAAAAACGATTTAATGCAGCCAACAGCAACTTGAGCCATATTCTCAATGTGCCGTAGTGTTTGAACATCCAGTTATTGAAGCAAATGTTCATGCAACAAAATGATTTTATGGTATGCTGTAACACTGTATTACTACAGTAACTTAAATATTTGGACTGGTATTCCACATCAGCTAGTCAGCATTTGAAAGGACATCTCCATAATGATAACCATAAAAACAGAAACACCATTATTTTAATATTCATTAACATTGTTACTAATTTGGTTCAAGGTACATAACAGAGAACCAGTGCAAACTGTGTAACTTTAAAAAAGACATAATCAAGCAAAAGCAGCATGGGTGAATGCACAGACTGGACCCACTGTGATTTTGTCTCAAATTACCAACTTGTCATTTCTCCAAGAAGGAGGTGAGGTTGCTTTTAGCACGGCGGGCCTTCTCTATGCTATCAAAGGTTGGAGTCCCAAGAGGCAAGTCCAGACGGTCATGTTCAGATGCCATGATACTCTCAGCCTCCCCTGGAGGTACAGTGGAAGAACACACACATTGTGTTGTAACGTGTGAAGCTAACTTTTTTTTTTCCTACATCATGCAGAAGTTTTTGTTTTGTTCTTCTCAAATAAGCCATTTGAGCTTTTAAAGTGTCAGCTAATTAATGTTAATTATTTAGTTTCAGCCTCTCCAAGTGAGCGCTACTAGCATGGAACAGATGTAGGCTTGTAAGAGGAGGTTTATTATGTGTTTTGGTTTTGTATTAATATGTGTACATATGTACAGTGTATGTTGTGAAAAATGATTTGGCAATGTGAGCTACAAATGATTCATGTAACAGAAAAAACCTGATTAATGGGTAGTTTTACCTCTCATCCGATAAATAAGCGTCCCATAGGCGCTGTCCATCTGGTAGGCTAAGATGAACCCGAGAGGAATGATGGGCCCCAACAGGACCGGCTTTTTTCTTTTAACAGCGCTAAAAAAGTAGAAAGACAAAACAGATTCACTTTTAATATACACACTGTAAACAAAAGCACTCAGAAAGAGTGCATAACTCCATGTGGACTACACAATTTTATTTTATTATCAGAAAATAAAATCTAAATTAGGGCCATTTAAATATATCATGTTGCTGTAGTGCCACCTATAGGTGGCTTGTCGCTTTTAGCAAGACTATAACTGTTAAACTTGATGTGACTACCGTGTCTAACACTTACAAAACATCTTACATGGAGCTGCACTGGTAAAGGCCACTAGACTCCAAAGTGTGATTCATTTAACTGTGAAGCTGTGAAGACTGTGAGGATCACACTTTACAGCTGTTGTAAACAGGCCAGCTCAGGAGATTTTCTCACTGCGTGCATCTGATTTGAATCAAAACTCACCCTATAGTGAGCCCCACTGTGGCTACAGTAAAGAAAGTGCCAAAGTATTTGAGGAACTCTCTGGACCAGGCAATCTGCATAGCCATCTGTCTCTCTCTCATCTGGTTCTGCATCACGATCTGACGCTCCATCTACACACATACACAGGAGAAAGGACACAGGAGGCTTCATCAGGCATAAAGGACCATTGAAGCCCAATAGAAACACTAATAAACTGGCTGGTCCATTATATCAACCGATGATGCCATATTTCAGATACACAGGTATCAGCATACAAGATGACTGATAAAAAAAAATCAAAATGCCAAAAAGGTAATACAGAAACATCATCATTCAGTATCTGACTGATGACATGTTTTGTTATGTTTTTATATTATTTAAAAAAAAAGAGAATATTGGCCGATCTTAAAACCGCAGAATAGAAACTTCTGTTTCAGCCTCAAAAATCCTGCATTGGTCAAAGACTATAAAATGATATTATTATCCAAAGTTGCAAAACAACATATTCCATTTTTTTGCTTTTATGTAATTTTAAAAATGTACAGTGCATACATCTGGAGGTGATGTTACATGCTCTGGAGAAATTAAAAAAATATTAAATGAGAAATATTTTAAAACATCAAATCTGGTGAAAATAATAAGGCGAGATATAAAACGATCAGATGTTAAAGCAGCAAGACAGACGGCGGACAGCAGGCAGACAGTCAGAGGATCAAAAATAAGTCCCTCATCTGCTGTTTCATGTTTGACACGAACTCACATCTATATGCACAAATACATGCTTCCTGAACAGCAATTACTATTGAGCCGACAGAGTGACATTCTCAATTAAAAAGCCTTTATTCACAAAAAGGGAATACGTCAAATTTCCACTTAACAGGAGAGTGATGCTAACTCACTGTCAGTGGCTTAAAAAAAATGACCGCAGTGCCATTCAAGTAAGTCGGTGACATTAATTGCATGTTGGAGAAACAGCATTTCTGACTCTCTGCACATATTCACGAACAGTTCTGGATGTCTGTTCTAATGGCTGACCGTAACGTGGCACTGGAGCCAAAGCGAATGAAATTAAATATGTGGCGTCCGTAAAACAGACACTAATGGAGACTTGCTTCTTCAGTCATTTAAAGGATACATTCAAACATCTGAGGTGAAGAAGTTATCAGAATTAATGAATTAAAAAAAAACAACAAAGGTTTATCATACCACAATAGCTGCAAGTTGCTACTGAAATATGAGGACCTCAGCATCCTATAAGTAAAATGCCAGAGTAATCATAATATGTACAATTACCAAGGAAGAATTAGGACTGAACAATGGACGTTCGGCTGTTCTTAAGGCCTGCGGGGGTTTAGGGTATAACAGCAACAAGTCAGACTTAATTTAACAATGTTTTCTGAGGGTGTTAGCTTCATATTGACCAACTCCCAGCACCAAATGTGTTAAAATATGTCAGGGCGGACGAAAAAGGGCAAGTATGATTAGTCAACCTTCCCTCAGGGTTTCACAGTGGGCATGAGAGGTGGTCATCAGCTTTAGTTGACAGAAACGTTTCCATCAAGAGTGATAATGGTTCACATTTCTAGAATAAAAATGATTAGGAATGATACAAACAGCTTTTTGGATCTCTACTGCTGTCACTCTCTACGCCACAGCAAATTCTGTTAAAAACGTTTGATATGATAACACTAACCAGGAATAAGCGGGTACAGATAATGGATGGATGATGACACTAACAAAATACCTTTAGTGGTTTATACATGGAGACCGTGTAAAGAACATTAAGTGTAGTGATTGGCTGACTGTGGCTGAAATTGGTCACTAATAAACATAAGTGATAAAGAGCAAAGATAATTCTCGGTTTAATAAAATAGCTGTAACCACAGTGCTGCCATCAGGTGAAAGTAAAGTTAAGGGCACTTGTGGTAATGAAGCACAATCAGCCATTATACCTAATGTTCTTTTATTGCATGATATTAAGGCTGATTATGTGGTTGTGAGTTCAATCAACACTCATTTTAGTTGAGCACAAAACATACAGTCCATCCACAGCAGCTGTTGCTGCAGCAGATAAAATGATTTTGAGGAAGGAGCTCAGTTTTCTGGTATCTTTTTGGGATGCCACAGGCAGGAGGAAAAGTCCAGGGCATTAAAAGTGGGGCAAAAACACTCACAAAGCTGCTCACCCTGTGTGTACGGTAAAATATACTATTTATATACTATATAAATATAATATACTAACCACAAAAAAGATTTTGGAGTTGAAATGATGAATCAATTTGTCTTAGATGTAGTGACAGCATATTGAATTTTGGTTAAGTGGGTGGAGAAAATAACTCACCATGGGCTCTGGGACTTTGGATGATTTCACATTTCCAGATATTTTATAGAAACGCCAGTAAAATACCAGAAACTAAAATAATTATCAGATTTAGAGTAACAAAAATACACATTAGCTACAATGCTTCTTTCTTAATATAGTGCTGGTAATTTCAAAAATGTTGTCTTACAACTGAAAAAAAAGAGACATGCAAACACACTCTGGATAAAAACACTAGAGGACATTCACGTGTCATTCAATCATGTTCTGCTAATACAGATATGAATTTCCACATCCACATCAGAGTTTCTGTTCTGTTTATCCTGAAACCTACTACGTACCAGGATCCACTGCCAACTGCACCTACTACCCTCTACAGGAAGGAAGGAGCGACACACTTTTTAAAGCCATAGGAGTGATATTCAAGACTGGATGGATAATGTTTCAAACTATTAAAATACACAGAAACAGTATTTGTTTTGGTGAATAATAGTGAACTTAAGTATGCCTCATTAATATGTTGAAAAAAAAAAAAACCCAAAACAAAACAAAAAGCAGCAGGTGTTGTTCATGACTCAATAATTTACAATAATTTAATTATGTTTTGATAGAGACAACAAAGGAAAATTACCTATTGCCAATCAGAGTCATTTTGGTCATCATGAGGGACAAATATTTAAAAAGGGATTCTGGTGACACGGTGGAGAACACATATCGCTAAAAGATACGTCACCTCTCATGAGGTCATTCCTTTTCTCATCTCGGTAACAAAACAGGAAGTAGACTTGAGACACTGGGTCTGAATGTAATACCATCAACTGGAAACTACCCTGATTCCTGTCAGTGATATTATTTCATCCCTGCATATAAGTTTCTGTTGAAGAGAATATTCCCATGGATCTTAAAAAAAAGTTATTGTAGTCTGAGAACCAATAGTAGAAAAAAAAAGCAAATAAACATGAACAGGATGAACTGTCTTATTAAGTTGGTTTTCATTGGAATTAGCACAATAAGAGGTAAAACGAATGTGATAATTTTAGATATGGCAAAATTGTCAATCCACACAGTGATGACAAGATAGTAAAAAAAAGAAAAGTCTGCGTGATTATTTATGAAATCAAATGAGTGCAGTCATATGCTGGTTGTTTCTGGTGATCTCAGGGACGGCAGTATTTGACCTCCACCCTCCACAACTTCATCACCATGAGCACCGATACAGCTGACATGTTGGGGAGCTTCAATTACGTACACACATTTAACTGAGCAATTTAATTCAAACTTCGATGAACACTCCAATCATAAACACCAATCATAAAGTCTGCCAGCTTTCCATCATCCGGAAACTTAACGCCCTCTCTGTTGGACCCAACGTACCGTCTTCCTCATATGAAAGCATCAAAGAGCCAATCTTCCTCTATTGCTCCATCTGCTACTTCACTACACTTACAGTAACCAACAGGAACAAACTCATCAAAATCACAAACGCATACAACCACTAAATACACTTCCAACTTCACAGATGTCAACACAAATGCCGGTAACATCCAAATCACTCAATTTATGCCTGGAAATTGGGTGTTATTTCGAAATTTCCAAATCCCAGTGCAGATACAATTTGGTGAAACTATGTTTCTCTACTAAACCCTTTTTCATTCATTTAACAGATGTTAAACAGTGTTGAAACAAAAGCTTCCAAATGTCTAAATAAAAATAGTCTAGTAGGAAACATTTTAAGTGAATTTAATGTAATCAGGTACATTTTCATATATTTGGTGCTATAGTTCAGTTGGTACAGTAGCAAAAAAAAAAAGTATTGGGGTTCAATGCCCAGCCATAACAATGACTCTAAACATACTCACTATATCAAAAATACTTTCACATTGTAATGATCTGATTTCACTGTTGTTTCATATTTTAGATTCATGTTTCTATTGTCTGTGTCCAAGTGATTACTCTGGGGTTTTGTATGATACACTGAACAGCCTGCACAGCACCATAGTGTTGCTGTGAAAGTAGAAAGCGTCGTGTCTCAGTGACAACATCACAGGGGGATGACCAATAGATTTGGGGGCAAGTTTGGGCAAGCAGCAGAGAATTACACAATGACTGTGAGAATGACTGGAAAAAGCAGTGAAGAAAAAGTGATACAAAGAAATAAGCCACGATGAGTCCACTCTGAAGATGACAGAGCGTGAGCAGAGATGAAACGTAAGCGGGAAATTCGCTGACATTTTTTAAAAGCTGAGAACACACACAGAGCAGGACAATACTTGGAAAACTGATTCACATGAACCACAAACTGAAGCACACCTAAGATATCAGTGCTGTCTTTATTTCTTTCTTTTTTAAATGTTTGCATTATCTATAGAAAGTAATCCCTGTGGTCAAAAACCAGCAAAAAAAAAATAAAAATAAAAAAAAAAACTTACAGGAAATTTCAAACCCATCCAACTCTAGTGAATAGATGACAAAAAAACCAACCTATTATTGGCCATGAAGACCCATTTTCAAATATAAAGTGACAGAACATGATTTCTGTTATTTCAGAGGTGCCACTTATCTTTAACCAATGAATCACAGAAGTGGACTTCTATACACTGAAGTTTTAAATTATGTTTAAGATGGACCCATAATTCAAACACAATGGCTTTGACTTCAGAGTTCACAAGGCAAGAGCATGGCAAGGATCAATTACCAGTGACTGATGTGCCTTAAAAACACTGGCAAGCAATCATCTCTGACACCTTAATGCAATGGGAGGCAACAATGATGCTTCCCAGATATTCTGAAATTGCTGGGGTTGATATTACTCATTAACTTTGGTGATGTCAATATAAAACGTGAATGTCAAAGATGAAAAAAAAAAAAAACCCAGCAAAACCTTTTCCTGCTACAGACAGCAACATAATATTATAATATTTGATCCTTAGTAACCCTGATGATTTTTGTTTGAATGTTAGAGATCCACATATGTTTTCTTCAGCCAAGATCTGACAGGTAAAGATTAAAGGTAAAGGTTATTCATCGAAATTAAAAGATGAGCAATCAACTTATCTCAGGCAGACAAACTCATAGTTAAAAATGAGTGTGAACAATAAATATGAAACCATCTCCATTAAGTTAAGGCAATGAAACAATGTGGATCCACTAGAGCAATGCATAAACCCTCGCCTGATATTCACCTGTG